>NW_024097375.1:0-696016 GCF_016545835.1 Crotalus tigris | reverse complement strand
AGTGGACAGGTAAACTTTTTATATCATTTTATTTTATTCATATAGCCGCCTATCTTAAGGTAATCCTCTCAGTAATATTTAAAAAAGCAGAATGAATAAAACTTACCAACCCCATGACAACATCGCATATCCCAGGTGCAGTACCGCAACATCACATCAACTCCCCATGCTTTTACATTCACTTCTGCCGTAGTGCGGAAGCTGGATGAAGGAGCCAGGTCTTCACCATCTTCCAAAAGGCTAATAGGTCAAGGGCTTATAGATGGCTTATACAGTAAATAGGCCCATATATTAAATCATACCATTTCTGAATGCTGAGAGTTAGCTGGTGCATGTTGCTATGAGCTAGCCAAGTAAGAGGTGTCTTCAAAGACAGCTTGTTACGTGCCTGATCTCAGCCTCGTTTTGGACGAGATAATAAGTCGCAAGAGTCATTTTGTGGTGAGTTGGGCGGCTATACAAACTTGTTCAATAAAATAAATCACTGGCTTGGGGAGAAGAATTGGCGGTAAACAGGAAGACTGCCCATTGATTTCTTTTCTTTTCTTTTTTTAAAGAATCTGTTCAGGAAAGACTCTTACAAATAAATGATTTGAGGAAATAGGAATTCATGTTGAAGAAAATTGGTTGGCAGGGGAATATTCCTGCTTACTGATTGTCTTCCTTGAAATGTTCTCTCAGGCCTCTATCTTAGTATCCCAAATATCGAGCTGATGGTAAAGGAGGGGGACTCAGTAGAGGACAGCAGGAATCTGGTGATATTTAAAACTCTATATAAATTTGCCAGGGTCCTTCAAGCACTGGGGCCCAGTTAGCTATTCTATTCCCTTGCCAGTTTTCCTCTGGAAAAGCAGTGGGGAATGGAGTTACTGCAGTGGCAGCAGCTATAATTTTTCACATTCAGTTCAGATAGATACAGATAGGAAGGATTTACAGCTGACTCTTAAGTTTGATAATATTGATTGCTGATGTCAAAGCTTTCTCATCAAAATCTTTTGCTTTAAGTTCTTTTATTTGGGGAAGGAAAAAGGTGTGCATATAAACCAAATAAAAATTGGCCATAGCAAGAGAAAGAAAGAGATTGGTTTTGTTTCAGCCTGAGAACAGGGATATCTTTACTATGATGAACATAAGGGGTGCGTACATATACTTTTTTAAATATTTATATCTTTGCTCTTAAAGTAGTACAGTACCAGCCCTATTTATTTGACGATAATGATGTTCTTTTGCACAGCATGTGGCACGACTGCAGTGCAATCTTACACCTACTTTCCTGACTTACTGTATTCAGCAGAATTTACTGTATTTATTGAGATTTCCATTTGAGTAGAAAGTGAAGCTTTTTACATAATTTATACATGCACTTTCAGCATAAATTTATATTTCCAGTGCAGCTTATCAAATTAGTCAGAAGCAATAAAAGGTTCTAAAGGAATTTAAAAAAAAAACAAATCCAAATAAGTAACAAAGCAAGCAGTTCTTCATTATATAATATTTTTTAAAAACTAGCAGTTCTGAAAAATCTGACCCACTGTAGGTGTTATGCTTGATTCCTAAATTATGGTAATCACATTATTGGGAAAGTCTTTCTGGGAAGACATTCTATAAAGTGTATTACTAAAGTAGTAGTACTTTGCCCAGCTTCACCTGGTGTGTCACCTGTGCTTTTTCTTGAATGAGAAGATCTTGCAATGGTGATTCATGTTTTCATTGCCATCTATCTTGACTACTGCAGTGCTCTTCACATGGGGTTGCCTTTAAATACCATCTGAGGCATCAACTGGTAGTGAACCAGGTGCTCGCCAGCAGTTATCACTAGGAGCACGATATCTCTAAGGCAGGGGTGTCAAACTGCCAGCCCACGGGCCGGACGCATCACCAGGAAACCGTGCCCACCCCATTGCCGGCAATGGGGAAAAAGCTCCGATACGTGACGTTGCGAGTTTGACATGTCTGCTCTAAGGTGTAATGTAAGCTCTACATTGGTTGCCAGTAGCTTTTGGATGCAGTTTAAAGTGCTGGTGTTAACCTATAAAACTCTTTATGGCCCGGTGCTAGGCCATCTGTAGAACCACATTTCCTGACTGAAGGAACTATTAAACTATTAAAAATGCACAGGGAGAAGCAACTGATTGTTCCCTACAATCAGAGCTGTAATGGCTCAGTGGTTAGAGTGCAGTATTGCAGGCTGACTCTGCTCACTGCCAGGAGTTCAATCCTGACTGGCTCAAGGTCGACTCAAGGTTGTTTTCCTCCTTCTAAGGTCGGTAAAATGAGGATCCAGATTGTTCAGGGCAATAAGCTGACTCTGCAAACCACTTAGTGCTGTAAAGCACTATGAAGTGGTACATAAGTCTAAGTGCTATTGCTGTTACTATTGCTACTTTCTGGAGATCAAATTGACCAATAACATCTTGTTAGGTGCAGAAAATGTGGTTTCTTGGTGATAGCCCCTGTGTTATGGTTCCGGCTAATGAAACACTTCAAAGAACTTCCAGGCATTTATTTTCCTAAAAGTTAGTGATTGTTACAAAATGTTGGCACATGCATAACGGAGGGATGCTAGGATCTAAGTTTTCTTCCTCTGAGCAGTTAAATTATCAACATGTTCCCTCCTTGAATTAGACGTCATATATCACATTATCCAATTAGTGTGAAGGTCAAATGTTTCTTTCCTCTTTATTTCCCGCCTTTACCCCCACCCCCTTCTGCTCTGTATTAACCCCATAAATACCAGACAGTTTTACATATTGTCAAAAGCAAGAATATACAATATTGTAGCGTTGACACCCTGGCTGTGGAATGATAGCCCCACCTAGATCTATTTTACTCCTATTCAATATATAATTAGATTAAATCTACTTTACTCTCATTCAATAGGTGATTGGATTGGATTGGATTGGATTGGATTAGATTAGATTAGATTAGATTAGATTAGATTAGATTAGATAAGATTAGATTGACAGATACTTGCAAATGGTTAAAGACCTGATTGTTCTCCTAGGTTTTGGGTTAGAATCCTGGTTTAGAATTTTATTTTGTTCTTTTCATATTATGGAGTTGGTCTTCTAGTGGTTGTATTTCTTTTCTTTGCTATATGCTGTTCTAAATTCTCTTTTTAACTGTAAGCTATCCAAAGTTGTTGCGAAGTCGGAATCCCCCTGAAACATAATTAAATAATAAATAAATTCCCTGTACAAACCCTGGATGATGTTGAATGCTGTTCAGAAATCCTACAGAATATGCAGGGCTATCTTTCCCCTTTTGCTTGGAGCAGATCATCCCTCGTGGCAACCCCCAAGGCAACTTGTTTTCAGATCCAGGCTACAATCCAGACAGAAATGTGTAAGATACCTCCACACCTGCAGCATTTTAAATCTCCAGACCCTTTAGAGTTGTACTCATGCTGCTCCATGAGTGCCCTCACCAATGATTTCGAGAGTTTAGCCAACATGCCTCTCCCCCCCCCCCAGTTCTCTCGAGCTGGCTAATGGAGCCTGCAGAAATCCTCCCTTTTTTGTTGTTGTCTTAGTACGAGGAAACAAAAAAGCAAAACTCCTCAGATCCACCAGCAAAGAGGATAGGACAACAGAGCCTTGCCTATAGAAACATTGGGTAGGTGAAGCAAATCAGGGCAAGTTCTCATTAATGGGAAACTATCCACCATTCCATAGCTGTAGAGAAAACACTGGAATATAGATTAAATGGTTGCCTCTGGAGTAGTAGTTGAACTGGAAATTCAGATGCAGCTGTTAAAGATTTCCCCCAAACCAATGGTGATGATCCAGAATTGATACAATTTTTATGTGTGAAAGAGCCTTTGAGAACCTTGTAAATCAGAGGTCCCCAACCTTTTGAGAACCAGGGACCGGTTCCATGAAGAGAGGTTTTTCCGCAGACCGGAGGGTGCATGGTTTTGTGTGCTGCCTGCATCCCACAGATGGGGCTTTGCTTGTTTGTGTGGACCGGTTGCTGGCATGCCGGGGCCCAGTACCGGTCCGTGGACCGGGGGTTGGGGACCCCTGTTGTAAACAACCCCTTGTGTTAGTCATTCTTCTCTCCGTATTGCACAAAGTGAATGAATTGCCTAGAGGAGAAAGTATATTATTTTGGAAGCTTTCTGGTTCACAGTTTAATCTCACTATCACACTAGCTACATCGAATAATTTTTTTTATTTTCTACTTTCAGAAAATAAGAGCGTACGATTTCACTTGAATTAATGCAGATCACAATGGCTCTCTTTTTTTCTTATAATACCTGACACCAAGAGAGAGAGAGAGAGAGAGAGAGAGAGAGAGAGAGAGAAGAAGAGCTGGTGTTTTCACTTTATGGCTGATAGGAAATCATTTTTATTTTAGGCTTACAGCAACTTTTTCCTCTTCATATGGTTCCCTTTAAATCTCATGGCTTGTACATCTAGTGACACATGATTTGGTTTACCAAAACCCTTTGGTATGTCATCTTTGCAGACCTATTGGACGCCTACTGTGCATTAGAAAGCTTGCCTTTGTGCCTGTAATACTGTTTTGCATTACAAAACCTGCAGCATTCTCCCCCCCCCTCCTCCAGCCTTTTGTTAAATTTAATAAGCTGTTTTTTGGGCAGTGTGCAATTCCAGTTTTAGCTGCAAAGCCAGCATATGAATGTCCTGTCGAGATGCAGAAGCTGTGGTGTCACAGTCCCCATAGCAGTCACCACCATGGAATCACAAAATATTTATTCATGATGGTGTCAGTGCTTCTCATATAGATGAGCATGTCCAGGATCTCATTAGCTAACTTAGGTTCAGCAATAGGCTAAAATTGTCAGGGGAGGAAACTTGAAAACAGCATTGAAAAGGCTGCATGTCAGGTATCAAATTGCAGCAGATCCCGTCTCTCTTTTATTTTTCCCTATTCCACCCCATACCAGGCACTTGGGAGAGAGATGTTGACTGTTATTCTGAGAACTGAGACAATAAAATGCATACATTTCTGATACACTTTTTAGAGTTGTAGCTATAAAAGTGGCTAACAAAATGTTTTAAAGAACCTGGAAATGTATTTCTTATTATTGTCTAACACTTAACCTCTCCTCTAGGTATGAAGGGTGAGAAAATAGAATTCTGGTCTAAATTTGACAAATATAAATAATTTTTAAGGTTGTCTAAATCCATGCTCTGCTGCTATCTCTGTCCAGTTTGTAGCACGCATATATATTCAGATGCCTTTGTGCTAGATGACACGTGTATTAAGTCTAGTGCAACCTGAATGGACCTCCTAGTGCAGGCATGTCAAACTCGCAACGTCATGTGACGTCGCGTGACGTATCACATCTTTTTTCCCATTGCCGGCAATGGGGTGGGCACGGTTTTAGTATGATGCATCCGTCCTGCAGGCCGGCAGTTTGACATGCCTGTCCTAGTGTGTTTTGTAGCTGGTAAAATGGTGACTCTACAAACAAGCTACTACAAGTTCTACAAGCTCTACAACAGGGGTCTTCAAACTTTGCCCTTTTATGACTTGTGGACTTCAACTCCCAGAATTCCTCAGCCAGTGTGCCTAGCTGAGAAAGTCTGGGAGTTGAAGTCCACAAGTCATAAAAGGGCAAAGTTTGAAGACCCCTGCTCTACAAGCTCTACAAACATTTATGAGAATTGAAGGGCTGAAGTCATTGTTTCTGTTAACTGTTCCTTTTGAGTATATTGATGGGAGAGCAGGATCACCATGAGGGAAGAGTATGAATAGCTTACATGTTCTCAACTCTTGAAGAGCCAGTTGGTAGCAGCAGACCAGAGCCCAGTGAAGAACCAAATAGTGGAAGCTGAATAGAGAAAGCTTTGTGCCAGCTTTGAGGGTTAAGATCCTGATGAGTTAGCCTTCATTAATGAAATAGGATGGATGCATCTTTGCCAATTCTATTGAGGGGTTTTGCTCTCATAACCTTCTTGAAGTTTTCATGATCATTTTTAACTTTTCCAATTTAATCATGAGTATCAATTAAAAATCTTATCTGGTAATCTTGCACAAAGTCTTCCTATGTGGTACATGCAGAATAACGCTATTCACTATAACCTTCAAGTTTAAATTCCAGTGCTGCTTTATTTAGAGCAGTGGTTCTCAACCTTTTTAATGCCGCAACCCCCAACCGGTCGTAAGTCGAGGACTACTCAACTGGTGCAGCACCGTTTGCAGAATGGGACTTTTGGCGGGCTCAGCAGGGCAGAGACAGCCTGGACAATTCCTATTGGCTTTCAAAAGCCAATAGAATAAAAAGGAGTAGCACAGCTAAGGAAAGGGGGGGGGAAATGGCGGACTGCGTTGTTTGGCAACCCCCGTGAAATGGTCGTTCGACCCCAAATGGGGTCCCGACCCACTGATTTAGAGGGCCTAGTTGCATGGGGAAAATGTGCATCTCACTTTTTACTTTGCGGGCCAGTGGGGGAGGAGAGTGGGTGGTTCTGTGCGAACGTGCAAGCGCGTACACAACTCCATTTATGCAAACGGGCAAGCATGCACTCTGCTCACACAAACGGAGCATGCATGCATGTGCTTGCCCGTTGCTTGTGCAAGTGGGGATGCGTGCATGAGTATGTGCTCACCTGCCGCTTCCGTGTCCCAGTTCTGAATGGCTCATGGCCCGGGGGGGGGGGGGTTGGGAGTCCTGTTGTACATAGACTTTTTTTTTAAAGGATGGGGTGCATCAAAGAAACCATTACCATAAAGTGTCACATTCCAAACATTGACCTTTTCTTCATTTACAGTTTTCAAAATTAATTTTAAAGTCTACATCATGGGTCCCCAACCCTGATATTGGAACCGGGCCGCACAAGTGGGGAGTGTGCAGGTGTGCGCTTGCAGCTCCACTTGCACAAATGGAACTGCGCATGCATGCCAGCCTGCCGCTCGCAGGGAATCATCCTCTCTCCCTTCCCTCCACTGGCTCACCAAACCGGAAAAGTTGGAGACTGCTGACCTGTATGATTGCTTTTTGATATAATTACTTTCCCCAGATTATCCTAAACCCAAGACAGCCTTCAGCCAGTCTTCTCAGAGATCGTGGCAATGCTTCTGCCTCCTTAATTTGACCAGGGAACGTCTGTTCCGTGTGAAAAGCATTAGGAGGCGTTTGCTTCACTCTGCTGTGTGGAGGGTCATTTGTCACAGATGAATGGCTAGCTGTTGTATCTAGGCGTCAAGCCATTAAGAAATAAATCCTTACCTAGTCTTGCCATAAGGATAGCTGGAAGATCAACCAAATATTATTTATTACTAGGATTTCTCTGTCATCGCTCTCTAAAATGGTGTGAGCACCATACAAGAAATAAAGTACTTTTAAAAAAGGAATAAACCAAACCTTGCGGGAGTTTTATATATGGACTAGACCTCTTCAGTACTACCAATTGTTTTCAGAGGCTGTATAATACAGTGCATGTCTTTCCTGGGCTCAAGGAAGATCCGGTCTCAAATCCCCCATCTAATCCTAACATACTACTAGTAGCACGAAGCTGACTTTAGCTGTCATAACGACTAAGCGTAGTTGTCCCAAGTTACTGTTCAGGTAGGAGATGGACTTGGAATTCAAAGACTGTTTGCAAAATGGAGAAGTTGGGGGGTGGCATTTTGGAAGAAGGTTGTGGCAAACTGCTTTTGTAATACTGCCAGGAATGCTTTATGAATGTAGTCATCAGGAATCAAGGTCAATGTAACATATCTTCATCTTTGATTGGTTGATACACATGACAGTATTGATGGACCACAGTGTGTAGTGGTTTCTTTTACAGTACTGCCCTGTGAGTAGCCATATCCGTGGACATTAAGGCTGTCAATGGTTATACTGTACAGTACAGTATATAATGCCTTCAAATTTGCTGTTGCTGTTGTCATTCCACGCTTTGGGTTTTTTCCTAAAAAAACTTACCTTGACCTCTCTAGGAACATACTACAAGGTAGCCCTTGTTGAGTGACTGCTTCACTTAGCAAGTGTTTGCAGTTACGACAATGATGAAAAAGTAACTTTATGATCACTCCTAACATCTGTGACTTTTGCAGGTCTCTATAAAGCAGACATGTCAAACTCGTGACATCACGTGACGTGCAACGTATCGGGACGGTTTTGCCATTGCCGGCAATGGGGTGGGCACAGCTTTCGTATGATGCGTCCAGCCCGTGGGCCGGCAGTTTGACACCCCTGCTATAAAGCAAAGGAAAGCTGAAGTAACATCAGAACTACAGTTGTGATTTCACTTAGCAACTACTTGACTGTGTCTCTGGTCCCAATTGTGGCCACTAAATAGGGATTATCTGTACCATCTAGGATAGTCTTGAGGTGCGTGTAGCATAGTTTTATGAAGAGAGAAAATTCATTGCAGGTCCATCCTTATTCAACACCCAGCTCTTGAAGGGAAGGGAATCAGCTAAGGTAGAGTTATGTCCCTATGCTGAGATGTCAGATTTGGGTACTTTGCAAACTTTTAGAAATATTTACCCCCACCCCACCCCAATGTCTTGCTACTTGTTGCTGTATCTGGCTTTTCAAGAATACAGGAGAATAGGAAGGTTTTTTTTCTTTTATTTATTCGATTTCTGGGCAGCTTTATAAATTATAAATTCTAAAACATATATATATATATATATATATATATATATATATATATATATATATATATATATATATATATATATATATATGTTTTATATGTTTTCTGAGGTTTTCGCGGGTATTTGTATATAGGTCTTTGGTTGTTCGGGTTTTCTCCCGAATATGTTTTATATATATATATATTGAAAAATTTCCATAAAAATACGACTCCTGGGCATGTTTATAGTATAAATAAAAATGTGACCACCAGGTGAATATAGATATAAAAACATACTTTACTAAAAGCTGCCGAGCTTTCGTTTGGGAACTCCAAACATCATCAGGGCTAAGAAGCCAGTAAACAGTGATGACTTAAATGGGTTTGGCTGACATTTGCACCCGGCTCCTGGACCGTGACACTGGTCCCGGCCAGTCAATTTGTGTTCCAGATGTTTCTTTGTTACTCTCCTTGCACTTCCTTCTATCGTTCCTCCGGATCACTCCTCCCACCCCTCCATTGCTAGCACCCATCTCCTCCAAGACCCCTTCATCCTTCTTTCCTCCCATAATATTAACTCTCATCCCCTTCCCCTTTTCATTGTCCACCCTGGGGGCATCTGGTTCTCCTCTGTTGGTATTGCAATCCTCTCTGGGATCACAGCCACACCCCCGCATTTCTCTCGATATATTAGTTGAGCCCCAGACTCAAATTTTTAAAGCCATACAAAAGGCTAACAGTGTTGGAGCTATTCTAATCTCAGAGGGGAGAATATTCCACATAGCAGAAAAGGCTTGACACTCTTTAACTAATGGGATTTCAACATCCTCAATCTTTTGAATTGAATGCACTGATAGAAACTCTTGGAAAAAGATGATTCCTCAAGTAATCCGATCCTAAGCTATGTAGGACTTTAAAGCCAACAACCAGCATCTTCAATTGCAACCGGAAACATACCGGTAGCCAGTGCAGCTCACGTAATAGTGGTGTTACATGTGCTGTGTATCTGGTATCATTTACTACTGACCAAGCTGCATTCTTCACCACCTGAAGTTTCTGAATGCTGCAGGATCCAATCTGGGTCAGTCATTGGGACCAGAGGTTTAGTCTTCTGAACTTTCAGACTTGTGCTGGAGCCCCATCCTCAAGGAACTTCTCACTCTCTCTTTCTGGTGAGAGAGAAGTTGCCTAAGGATGGGGTTTGTCACAGATCCCAACATTATCCTGGGACACATATTATTTGCCTTCATTCGTTTCCGACTACTCTTCAAGGGCAGTCCTACATATAACGCATTGCAGTAATCTAAGATGCAGTTTCATCTTTTGTTTTCTTTTCAACCAATACTTTTTAAATGGAGTATAAAATTTACCCCAGGACTAAAATGTAAAACAAATTGTGTTTAGTGCTCTTTTTTTTTTCTTAAACACTACAGGAATCCTGCAGCGATTGGTCATGGCTGTTTCTGTTACGCCCTGTTGCGTTCCATCCCAGTTGCGGTATATATTATTCTGATCACAGGACTGCGATACCATCTCTTTATCTGGAGCGTCTTTTCACCAAAACTTCTCTATGAGGGAGTACACACTTTCATCACAGCAGCTGTGTGCGCTTTCTTTACAGCAGTGGATCACCAGCGGCACAGAGACTGAAATCACTGGCCAGGTAGAATTTTGCCGTGCTTAATTTCTAACCAGGGATTGAGGTTTTACAGTGGAATGAATATTCTTGCTGCTAGACACCTAATGAACTCCAGAAATTAGTCTTTGATTTATTTTTTTCCCCTGTTTTTCTTGGCAAACTCATTTCATGCCATGGCTATGGGCGTGACAAGACCATCCTGAAGTGGCACTTGAAGTGTCGATGGCTGGGAGACAGAATGGCCAGGTTAGCTTTGTTGTATGAATATTGTACAATCACCTGCTTCCCTTTCCAGTGTCAGATATAGTGCCTTTCTAAATTTGGAATCCTTATACTGGGATCTGAAGCAGGGCGAACTTTGGAGTATGCTGGAATGTAATTAGGTTTAACTACAATTAAAAATCTACACTGACCAATTCCGTATGAATAAATGTGTTGTGGTTCTTAGCGTTAATCCTACATAATTACAGGGTCCTCTTGTTTTTGCATTGTGCTTTGCCTAGTCCCAGTGAAGCTATCAATGCAGTAAGAGTTGCTGTTTATCACTCCAGGTTGTTGCAGAGCTGGGCCATGCTTAGGACCGGGAGGGTTAGGATTAGGCTCAAAATCAACCAGCAAGCTTTCATGTCTAAGCAAGAACTAAATCTGGGTCTTCCTGCTCCTAGTGCACTATTCAACTCAACTTACAACAGTTATTTTAGTGACCGTTCCAAGGTACAATATCACTGAAAGAAGTGACTTATGACCATTTCTCACACTTATAAACATTGCAGCCTCCTCATGGTCACATGAAGAGAAGGAAGAGAAGGACGAGGGGTGACATGATAGCTGTGTTCCAATATCTCAGAGGCTGCCACAAAGAAGAGGGAGTCAAGCTGTTCTCCAAAGCGCCCGAATGCAGGACAAGGAGCAACGGATGGAAACTATCCAAAGAGAGAAGCAACCTAGAAGTAAGGAGAAACTTCCTGACAGAACAATTAATCAGTGGAACAACCTGCCTCCAGAAGCTGTGAATGCTCCAACACTGGAAGATTTTAAGAAGAGACTGGACAGCCATTTGTCTGAAATGGTATAGGGCAGGAGTAGGCAGCATTGGCTCTTTTATGACTTGTGGACTCAGCTTGGAAACCTCTCCCTTTCCCCTCAGCATTGCTGGCTCAGGAATTCTGGGAGTTGAAGTCCACGAATCATAAAAGAGCCAAGGTTACCTATCCCTGGTATAGGGTTTCCTGCCTGAGCAGGGGGTTGGACTAGATGACCTCCAAGGTCCCTTCCAACATCATCATCATTATTATTGAGGATCATCGCGCACTCAGCCAGATGTTCGGACTGGATTTAACATTTTTGTCTACTTATCGAGTCTTTACGAAGGACCTGGGATAGGCAGATGTGGATGTTTGATGGTATTACAGATATCATCGCAGGATAGAAGCAGTTCCTACTACTACTACTACTATACTACTACTACTACTACTACTACTACTACTACTACTATTATTATTATTATTATTATTATTGTTATTATTACATGATCGAAATTCAGATAGTTGGCAACTGACTCGTATTTATGGTGGTTCCAATGTCCCAGGATCATAATGATCTGCTTTTGTGACCTTCTGACAAGCAAAGTCAATGGGGAAACCAGATTTACGTAACAACCGTGTTACTAACTTCACAACTGCCTTGATTCAATTAACTGTAGCAAGAAAGGTCATAAAATGGGGCAAAATTCACTCAACAAATGTCTCACTTAACAGAAGGTAAATTTTGTGATCGTAGGTTGAGGACTACCTGTATCGCTCCGTGCTGACACTTAGTTCAGCATGGTTAAAACAGTCAGTAGAGTGGACAGGATCACAGCTCACTCCTAACTGGAGTGGAGACGGGCCCTTGCGTCACCCAGATCAAGGTGGCTTTGAATGTTGGAACAGGAATGTCTCTGAAGTTCTCTCTCTTGTTTTCAGTTCTTGGTATTGCTGTTGTTCTTGCTGAATGGAAGCCTTTCAAACCTTTATGATTTTAAAGGTGATTTTTTTATCTTTTGCCAGAGTGGCATATTGTCATTTTATTTACTAACCTTCCTGATTTCTCATTTCCTAAATATTAATCCTTTCCTTTGTAAGTAAATATTCCTATCCTCATTCATTGTTTCCCCCCAAAGCTGAGCAGCGATGCCTACAGAGAAGCCTTCAAAACCTATGAAAGAGCATATTCTGATTGCTTTCCTTTTGGTTAAGCGGAAGCCAAAAACTCAAAGCGAAAAAGATTCCGAAATTGATTCGCAAGTTTGGGGATCAGAGGGAGATTTTGACTTAGAACCACAAATGGAGGCCAAGGTTTCCACTGCTAAGCAAGTCAACTGTTAAGTGAGCTGTGCCCCATTTTGCGACCTTGTCACAGTTGTTAGGTGAATCTCTGCAGTTGTTAAGCAAATCGTGCGATTGTGAAGCGCATTCGGCTTCTCCTATTGACTTTGCTTGTTGGCTGGGAAGGTTGCAAATGGTGATCGCATGATTCCAGGACAGTCATAAATACAGGCCAGTTGACCACGTGACCATGGGGATGTTGCTACGGTCATAAGTATGAAAACCAGTTGTGAGTCATTTTTTTCAGTGCCATTGTAACCTCTTAATAGTCACTAAATGTATGGCAGTAAGTCGAGGACTGCTTCTGCACAGGTAGTCCTCCATTTACAACCACAGTTGAGATTGGCCGATGTGGTCGTACATTGAGAACTCACATGGCTACCTCTCTTAATGACTACAATCCCAGCACTCCTGCTTGCCATTGTTAATTCAGAATCATGGATCATTAAGTGCAGGGAGTCCCAGGTAAGGAGTGTGGGGGTGCAGCAGGGGATGCTGGAGATCCTCTGTGGGCTGCGGTGCGAGTTGGGGAGCTTGCTGCAGTGCAGTTGACAATCAGAGGTGCCCCTGGAACAAGTCGAATCCTGGGGCCTTCAGCTGTTTCAGGCAGCTGCCACCTGATGTACCCCATATCTCATGAGAACGGGCACTCGGTTTCCAGAATGGCTATTCCAGAGGCTTTCTGAGGAATCGTGAAAATGGGGATGTGAATAACTTTTATTGAGTCTCTTTTTTCCCCCCTCTAAGAATGCGTCCAAAAAAGGGGAGGAACGAGGTCAGTTCCTTAAGAAAAGGGGGCGGGAGGAGAAAGAGGGTCCCGTCATCTCCATTCACTTACTGGACACACACACACACACACACACACACACACACACACACACACACACACGTAGAGGTCCGCTGGGTGTGGCAGACCCTTTGGAAGACAGGCTTTGTGCAAGGGCATTGGGGTGACTACAGTGTGGGGCTTGAGGCAACATCTCTCGGTGGTAGTGATGGTGCTGGGGCTGAAGTAGTGGCCCGGGGTGCTGGCACCCACAAATGCTGCTATGGAGGAAGGGGGGAGATGTGAGGGTGCAGCTGCATTGCCCCAGTGATTGTAAGTGCAGGCAGGCTGCCAAGTACCTGAGTTTTTTTATCATATTTACTGTGGAGCTTTTCAAAGGCTGTAACTTTGGGCACTAGTCATCAGCTCCATCGTAATTTTAAACAGTTGCTGAACAAATGATTGTAAGTCAACCTATATTTGTTTCAACAAAGTATTCATACATGAAGACATTTGCAGTGGGATTGGAGGTAGTGTTTTTATATGCTTCCTCCTTGTAACTTTTGCTTTCCAACACCCATTTTAAAATCATACCTATAATGTCTCCCCATAATCCAGGATTTAGCACGAGAAGGATGGTGGAAATGATAATGTTTGATATTCAAAGCTGGGATCTGGCTTGATGGAAGGAAGCTGTGTGTTCCAAAGCCAGATCCCTATTTCAGGCTGAGGGCTATGCAGAATCGTGTTTCCAACCCTAAGAGCAGATCCCAGACTTGGGGGGGGGTGGAAGTTGTGCAATGCATCTTGAAATATGATTTTCCCCAAACCAGGTGCCTGCTTCTCTCTTTCTCTCTCTTTCTCTCAGCCTACAAGCTGTTAAAAACTAGTGATTATATATGTGTAATATACCCATAGCAGTTGTACGAATGTAACTTAAATAGTTCCCTGTAATTTGCTTTGATTATATTTTTTCCTCAAACAGTAGTCCAAGAATCTGAAAGAGGTCTATCAAGGCATGACTGTTGTCATATATAAAATTATGTATACAATTTCTTATGAGCATTAATGGAATGTTTTGTAGGAAAAAGCACCTAATTTCATTATTTTTATAGTTGAAACTTGGAATGAAAATGTTATATTATTATATGTTATTGCCTTCCTGTCAAAAAATGTCGGTACACCTGTAGCTGACAACAAGCTTTGTGTAAAAGAAGAATGACAATATCCAGTTTTTTTAAAAAAAGAATTATATTTATATGCAGTTTATGGTGACTTTTTATCTCCAGGGTATTCTTGATATTGGTATTCTTCATGTTTACAAATTTATATATAGATGAATATGGCTGATTTGGGAAGTTAAGTAGGCTCAAACATGGTTAGTTTTGGATGGAGAACGACTTGAGAATTCCAGGGCTGTTGGAACAGTGGAAAGTATAAATAAGAACATCCTGGAAAAAGGTGGAAAGACACTTCTGTAATTTTGCCAAGAAAACTTCATAGATATAGTCACAGGAGTCAAGCTTGATTCAAGGATGTTTTTTAAGCCTCTCTACAGTAAATGCTATTTTCTTCAGCAACGCCAGCCAACGTGATACAAGCTGATCCGAACTAGTCTTGAATTTTTTGCTTAAGGGTTGAAGGGCACAGTTTGCTCAGTACTAATATTGTGATCCTGGTTGCAGGGAGTGAGACATCACAAGGACATCCATCCCGCACTTATAGTTAAAATCAGCCCGGTTCATGCTTGATTTTATGTGTGTGTGAGAGAAAGGCTAAGTTTAAATAGCATACTGATTGCACTCTCAAATCATGTCCAAATTAACACACTGTTAATTTGGGATTCTTTTATGTTCAAGAGAAATGTGCAAGACTTGGGGTGTGCTTTGGGAAGTAAATGCTCTAAGCAGTTATGATTTACAGCATCTTTTTATGCCTTTCTCTAAAGATAGAATTAAAAGCTATACAAAAGGGCTAACAATGATTTTCGAAGCATCTGTGTATTTGCAGCTGTATGTTTCATTGTTTAAAACTGCTCGGAAAGCATTTGATTGTTTACGTGTTATTGAAAATGCTTGGAACGGTAAGCAGTGACAAACAAATAATGTGTCTCTTGCAACTACAGTTGGGTTATTTTTCCTATCCCCTTTTTATAAAAACACACTACATGTTAAAGACATTATTGTTTCCAGAAGGAACTGTGTGCCTCCAGCAGATTTTTATTCAGGTATAATTCCTAATAGGAGGGAGATAGGCCTAGTACACTGACTCACGTAGGGTTACAATGAGCCTCTGAAGATGTGAAATTCTGCTTTAAGAGTGACAGAAGAGTCGAAATACAGTGGTGCAGAAACACAACAAAATTACCCAAGGCCAAAGTAGTACTAGGTCAGAAAACTTAGGACAGGGGTAGGCAACCTTGGCTCTTTTATGACTTGTGGACTTCAACTCTCAGAATTCCTGAGCCAGCATTTCCACAAGTCATAAAAGAGCCAAGGTTGCCTACCCCTGACTTAGGAGATCCCACCTAATCTGAAATTGTCGGCTAAGCAACTCCTATCTTGTCAACGTAATTTTACTAAGTGGCAAAGTTGGATCTGGAAACTTAATATTTTTGAAATGCTTGCCACACCTTGCAGCATTGCAGGTACTTTGAATGAAGGAAAGCAGCCAGCAACTTGTTTTGAATATTAACAATAATCCCCTGCATTTGAGATTGTAGCAATCAATACTATTTACACATACACAAAAATATGGCTGGAATGAGAGATATTTTTTTTTATATTTCCTGGGAAATAAACATATACAGTTTGCCAAATAGATAAAAGCTTTGTATTTATTTCAGTTATATTAAAAGTAACCATAACTGTGTTTCTCTTTGGCCAGGAGAAGATTTTTTTTTTCCCCTATAGAAGACAAACGTTAAGTACTATAATAATCATGACTGTCTCTGAAACAGCTTCTATTCATTTTAGTTTTTCTTCTTTTTAATTTTATTTCAGCATAGACAAAGACCTCCCTTACTAATTGTGGAGGGTTTTTTTTCTTTTTTTATTTAAAAGTTTTATAAATTTATTACAATATAAACCCCCCCACCCCTTCCCCCTCCCCCACTTCCCAGAGCTGATTACAGGGTAAAAAATAAAATAAACAAACATAATCTAACTAACATAACCAACTATACTATCAATCAAAACCATAACACACTTTAACTCCTTCTCAAAACAAATATTAACAAATTAAGTCAAAAATAATAAGATAATTAAAACTAATAATAATTATCTAAGATCTACTCAAAAGCAAGATAATACTTTTCAATCTCATATTTCTTCTGAATGTAATCTTCTTCAAACCATAATATATTTTTCTTGTGAATGATCCTTCAAATAGGCAGAGATTTTCGTCATTTCTGCTAAATTAGACACTTTAAGTATCCAATCTTCCAGAGTAGGCAATAATTTTTTCTTCCTATATTGCCCCACCAATAATGTTGCAGCTATTATAAGGTTCAACATCAAATTAGTTTAAAAATCTTTTGAATATTCCACCAAATCTTAATCCAAAAAGCTTTAATATCTCTACAAGTCCACCAAATATGAAAATAAGTTGCATCTAAATTTCCACTTCTCCAACATTTGGGCTGTAAATTCGGATACATGCGGGACAACTTTTTGGGATCCAAATGCCATCTATAGAACATTTTATAAAAATTTTCTCTTAAATTTTGCGCTTGAGTGAATTTTACATTTCTAACCTAAATTGTCTCCCATGTATCCAATAAAATCGGCTCTTGAATATTTTGCGCCCATTTGATCATACAGTCTTTAACTAATTCTGTTTCAGAATCCAATTCTATTAAAGCATTATAAATTCTTTTTATATGAGTTCGACTTTGATCTTTAATCTGTTTTGCTAAATTCATATCCTCTAAAGTAATACCAACCTTTTGATCTAAACTCCACCTCGCTAACAATTGATTATAATGAAACCAAGAGTGTACAATATTTTCTTGCTTCAACTCAATCAGAGACTTTAATTGCCAATCTTGCCCAACCAAACTAAGTAATTCTTTTTAAGAAACCTTATCCAAATTCACTCCCCTAGATACTCCCTCTGTCACGTGTCCAGAAATCCCCCAAATTGGGATTTTATAATTTAACCTATAATATTTCTTCCAGACACGCAACAAGGCACTTCTCAAAATATGGGTTTTAAAAACCTGATCAACTTTTTTATCATAAATTAAATAAGTGTGCCATCCATATAATAAATCCCATCCCTCAAGAGAAAGGATATTTTTATTTGTTGAGCCAATCACTAATCAAGGTTAAAGCCGCCGCATCATAGTACAATTTTTGATTAGGCGCCTTAAGTCCTCCTCTTTCCCGTATATCTTGTATAATCTTAAATTTAACTCTTGGCTTTTTCCCTGCCCAAATGAACTTATTAATCCCCTTCTGCTATTCCTCCAAATTAGCATCTTTCTTCAAAATAGGTATCATTTGAAACAAGAAACTTTGGAAGTATATTCATTTTAACTGCTGAAATTCTCCCCAACAAAGATAATTGTAGTTTTTTCCAGTCATTTAAGTCCTTTTGTACTTTTGCCCATAATGTCTCATAATTATTTTTATACAATTTAACATTAGAAGCTGTAATATATACTCCTAAATATTTAACCTTTCTCACTATTTCAAAACCTGTTAATTTAATCAAAACATCCTTTGCCTTCATAGACATATTTTTCAATAATATTTTAGTCTTATTATTATTTACCTTAAAACCAGAAACCTTCCCATACTAAGTTAAAATTTTTACTAACCGAGTCTGTCGGTTGAGATAATGTCACAACCAAATCATCAGCAAAAGCTCTCAACCTATAATCATTCTTATTTATTTTTATTCCCTTTATTCTAGGTGACTCCTGAATTTAATAAGTAAAATCTCCATTGTTAAAACAAATAACAATGGGGATAAAGAACATCCCTGTCTTGTACCCTTTTCAATTTTAAATGCTTCTGTTAAACCCCCATTAACTATGATTTGTGCAGATTGTTGTTGATATATTGCCTTAAGGGCAACTAAAAATTTATCCCCAAAATTCATTTTCTCTACTACTCTAAATAAAAATTGCCAATCTAATTGATCAAAAGCTTTTTCAGCATCTAAAAAAATCAAAGCAGCAGTATCCAAATACTCAATTAGGTTAACAATTTGTCTAACATTATATTTCATATATCTTCCAGATATAAATCCAGATCGGTCACTATGAACCAATTGCTTCAAAACTCGCATTAATTTATTTGCCAATATTTTTGAAAAAAATTTATAATCTGTGTTCAAAAGAGATATAGGCCTATAATTTTGGGGCTGGGTCAAATCTTGATCCTCCTTCGGAATACTTACCTGGCAGGGGAGATACCTTGATCACGAAGGAGGTTTTCCCAGGGTGAGGCTCATCCATTGCACTCCGATTGTGCTGACCCCTGCGATTTCCCCAAATGCGTGAAACTCGACTGCATAATTTGTGGTAGTGGAGGACTGTGTTCGCGCTTTCCCCTGAAAAAAAGAGGTTTTTTTTTCTTGATCCTGTTAAAAATTGTAAAATGAGCTAAAATGAAACTATAGTTTAATTACCAAAGTTAGCCTAGAGGTGCAGCAATGGTTTGATCTGTTCTGTTACGGAGGTTGCAAAAGCAGACAAATGGCTTTTATCACAATCTGCATAGTGTAGATCAGGGATCTCCAAACTTGGCCGCTTTAAGATTTGTGGACTTCAACTCCCAGCATGGCTGGCTGAGGAATTCTGGGACTTGAAGTCCATAAGTCTTAAAGCGACCAAGTTTGGAGACCCCTGATGTAGATCAATGGTCTCCAACCTTTCTGGTTTTGTGGCCTGGTGGTGGTGGCAGCAGAGGGAGGGGGACAGAGGGAATGGTTCTGTTCAAGCAGCAGGTGCCCACCACTTGCACAAATAGAGCTTCGCACACGAGCATGTACACCCACTGCTCATACAAGTGGAGCTGCAAACGCTTGCCTGCTGTTTGTGTGGCCTGGTTCTGAATGGGCCACGGACTGGGGGGGTTGGGGACCCCAGAGTAGATGCATTATTTTAATGACTGTACAAACTACCATCATCAATCCACGGTTTCCTCTTTTGATGTACAGGAAGCTTTTAACCAGTAAGAGATTTTGATACAGCTGAGCCATAACTTAAGAAACGCAAGCAGTAATGAAGTCTGCATAAGTTTTTGTTTTGCTGTTCAAATTCTGCAAGCTTTTTTTGGCTTGGGCCTTTCCCAGCTGTGTCATAATGAAGCCACTGGCAACTGCTGTACCTCCGCTCCCAAGTCAGCTTGTCACGGGAACAGCTGAAGTCAGAGGTATTCAGGATTTTTGGAGTCTGGAACTGGTGTGCCAGAGAAAGATTTTAGAGGTGGGAGGTGGGGGTGTCTTCTGAAAAGAAGGGGGGGAGAAGTGAACCCTGCTTTCTAAGTTTAAACTCAAGTAGGAGAGCAAAAGAAATAGTTTGGGTGAGATGCTTCTGGGCCTCTGGCTTGCTGCTGCTGCTGCCACGGCTGGAGTTGGAGAAAATAAATTGTGTGAACAGTCCCTTTCTCCTGCCTGTCCTCAATTGTGATTCAGCGGAGGGGTTGTGGACATCCGGGCTCTTATCACTGAGAGTGAGCTTTCCTTAGAATTTTGTCTTTCATTTTGGAAGTTAGAAGGAAGGGAACTGCTACAAAGATTTCCCCAACTTACTTCTCTCTAATTTATATTTCTTTTGCTGGGCAATTTTATGGTTTCTTGGATAAATTTGTTCTGTTTAAATAACATTTCTTATGAATTGACTTGGATCTTTGTCACCTCTCATTTCACAAAAATGTATCTTGCTTTTCAGTCACAGAAAATGTGGAAGTCTCTTATTTTTCCAGGATTTAAAGGGTAAAAAAATTTCCTTTCAATCATCCACAGTCCCTGGGAACTTAAAGAAGATAGCAAAAATTTTTCCTGGGCAACAAAACAGACGTGGTTTGCCTTGTCTCCTTCCAGGATATTTTTTCAGCTTCTAAATGTAGTCCACCATCCTGTTATTTCTTGAAGGCTTCCCATGTAATTATTTACCAGCTCTGACTCTGCTTAATTTCTGAGGCCAAAAATGGTTGGCCAGGTGGTTGTTACCTGTTTAGACTGACAAGGGCCAAAATAAAAACCAAGCTTAGTGGAACACATACTTTTTCCAATGTTGGTTAATCTCATGAAAGGACTGAAGTGATGAGATCTCAAGAGTTGGAGACCATTCACAATGAAGGAGGTAGCCAAGGAGAGGTATGCCAACAGAAATTCAGCAGTCATAGCCCAGACTTAATCAAGCAGAAGAGAATTTGTAGAATAAATGGAGTGGAGGATTTAAGTAAGAAGAAGAAAGGCAGTTAACAGGATATGAAAGAACCTTATTTGGCCCTTCATCTGCAGATCTTCTAAGTGACACACATTAAATCCATCCTACAATATAAATCATGGAGTAGAAATTCTAGACTTAAAAAAAAGGGATAGAAATTATTTGAAAAAACAGCTTACTGTGCTGATGAACAATTACAGAAGGCTGAATTGAAAAATGTGAACACAAATGCTCAAATACTATATTAGATACACAAGATTAACAGAAACTAAGCCCAACTCAGTGCGAATACTGTATACTGTTGCTCAATAACAACAGTGTAGATGGCATACTGAATAAATTCTGATAAAACCCTGGTGTACTAACGTGCTGTGGATTACTCATATTCATACAAAAAAAATAGTGAGTAGAATGTATGATTAATTTTCAAGTTATCTCGTGGATGACTTCACTCACTGTACCTCAAGTTTAGAAAAAAGAATCCACCTAATGTATAAATGTTGTATATGCAGTATTTCTATACTTGTGTACCAAAATCATCCATGCTGTCTGACAATTACACTTTTTCCCCCAAGTTAAATCTTGTGCTGTGTTTGAGTTTGTGTAAAGGTCTATTTCTCAATACAGTATCAGGTTGGCCAATGTTTTTTACTGAGTCTTTATAATCTTAAAGACTTAGATTCTAGTGTCACCACCAACAAAATTTTGCAGCTTTATAGTATTCATTAGCTCCTGATTTGTTATGGGGAATACAGATCATCCTCAACTTACGCCCACAATTGATTGACTAGCAAAATTTATGTTGCTAAGCAAGACTGAGCTTTGCCCCATCTTCTTACCACAGTTGAACAACTGCAGTGAATCGCTGTAATTGTTAAGTTAGTAACATAGTTGTTAAGTGAATCTGGCTTCCCCATTGACCTTGCTTGTCAGAAGGTCACAAAAAGTGATCACATGACCCAGGATCACATGCAACCATAAATATGAGTCATAAATATGAGTCAGTTGCCAAATGTCTGAATTTTGATCACATGACCATAGGAGTGCTGCAAATGTCGTAAGTCTGAAAAATGGTCATAAGTCACTTTTTTCAGTGCTGTTGTAACTCCAAACAGTCACTAAATGAATTGTAAGTCAAGAACTGCCTATATTTATTTTTTTCTGCTGTCTTGTGAGTCAGTATTACCTGATACTAATTGGTGAACATTAGGATCTCTTTCCACCATTGACATAT
This sequence comes from Crotalus tigris, assembly GCF_016545835.1. Classification (NCBI taxonomy): domain Eukaryota; kingdom Metazoa; phylum Chordata; class Lepidosauria; order Squamata; family Viperidae; genus Crotalus; species Crotalus tigris. The sequence goes on along the minus strand of NW_024097375.1, from coordinate 674,051 downwards.
CTCCACAGTGACGGACTTACTTTATGTAAGTTGATATCCATATTGGATTGAAAGCTTGGTAGTGCCAAATTATAGTTAGCATTTGCATATTTATGCATTTTATATATATATATATATATATATATATATATATATATATATATATATATATATGTAGGTCTTTGTTGTTCGGGTTTTCTCCCACGTAAAATTGGAAGTGTCTTGGCGACGTTTCGACGAAGTCCCATTCGTCATCTTCAGGCTGGTGTTTTCAGCTTCGTGCTTCGAGCTTTGCTGCTCGAAGCACGAAGCTGAAAACACCAGCCTGAAGATGACGAATGGGACTTCGTCGAAACGTCGCCAAGACACTTCCAATTTTACGCGGGAGAAAACCCGAACAACCAAAGACCTACATACAAACACCCGTGAAAACCTCAGAAAAAATATATATATAATGCATAAATATGCAAATGCTAACTATAATTTGGCACTACCAAGCTTTCAATCCAATATGTATATATATATACATCCAGTATGTATATATATATATACATACATACATACATACACACACACACACACACACACACACACACACACACACACACGGGTTATTGAAGTACTTTTCCTATCTATGCTGTAACAATATAAATTCAGTTAATTGGGAGTGCCTTATTTCTATTTCTGGTCTGTTGTTATGACTGGTCATATTCCTTCCTATGCCCAGTGGCATCTTTTGATGGTTGTCTGCACCTCTCTCATAATGCCTGTCACCCATCATGCGATAGCTTTAAATTCCACCTATTTATTATGTGCTCTGTAAAAAAAAATTACTTAAGCCTACTTTCAATTTGCTATGCATTCTAACGTCAGGAAACAATGGTAGGGTAAAAAAGAAAGTTTGTTTGTTTGATTTGCTAACCTGCTTTTCTTTCACATATGCTAGGCTGAAAGATCCTGTACATTAAAAAAGATTTATTGTTTATTATTGATTAGATTTATATTTTGCTCTTTATTTCAATACAATAAAGAAACCCAAAGTAGTTTGTTTGCATATATATCTGTACTTGCATGAAAACGTGTGAAATAAATACACATCTTAAGCAGTTCTGGAACAGCCAATTTCACTTCTCCAATGTAGCATTTACCTCAGGAAAGTTTTCCAGAAAGTAATGTGAGGCTCATAGAACCAAGAACATGTGCAGTTACTTCTAGCAGTACTTTATTGTTTGATTATAGATAGAATCTTGCTGGACTAAAGCAACTGTCTGGAGAACTACAAGATATAAATAATCTGAATAGCTAGGAGGGGATCCACCTTTGCTCTCTTCCTGCCTACCAGAGATTCCAAACTCCGCTATCTCTTTTCTCTGTGTACCACATTCCACATTAGGCAGCTTTCAAAAGTTTTGTTTTTGCTATTTCACAATTTCTTGTCCAGCCTGCCATTATGGTGATTATGATGGTACATAACAGCAATATATACTAGATAAATGTAATGCTATAATAACCACAGGCATTGTTGTTAATTGCGAAGTCGTGTCCGACCCATCGCGACCCCATGGACAATGTTCCTCCAGGTCTTCCTGTCCTCTACCATCTTCTGGAGTCCATTTAAATTCACACCTACTGCTTCAGTGACTCCATCCAGCCATCTCATTCTCTGTCGTCCCCTTCTTCTATTGCCCTCAGTCTTTCCCAGCATTAGGCTCTTCTCCAGTGAATCCTTCCTTCTCATTAGGTGGCCAAAGTACTTGAGTTTCAACTTCAGGATCTGGCCTTCTAAAGAGCAGTCGGGGTTGATCTCCTCTAGGACTGACTTGTTTGAATGTCTTGCAGTCCAAGGGACTCTCAGGCGTTTTCTCCAGCACCATAGTTCAATAATTCACTAAATGAAGCTGAATTTGACTTGCAAGTTGAATTTATTACTTGTCAGCCAAAATTGTATTTGCACTGTTTGAGTCCTCCCAAAGGCACTTTTTCAAAAGGCAACTGGACTTTCTTGTTTTTTCCTTGAAGACATTTTGCTTCTTATTCAAGAAGCTGCTTCAGCTATGGAGAAGTGAAACATCTTCAAAAAACAAAACAAAACCAAGAGTCCAGTTTCATCTTGAAAAAGCACCTTTGGGACAACCATGATCGGGATGATTCGGAAACTCCATAGACATAGACAGTTTGAGTCCTCATTATTGGTGAGTTACATCTGAGTGTCTTGATCAGTATTGCAATTGACATGATGTTGAGTGATAGGAACATTCGCTCCATGAAGTTAAAATCTATGCTATGTCATTCCCACATTCAAGTCATCATTTCATAGTATGATAAATGACAGATGGAGAACAACTAAAGTGTAGTTCAGTCCCTGCAAATACCACTGCTTGGCCCCTAACTTTGTTGTTGGTAGCCACCATTAAGTATATGCATGGAAGTACAAAATCAAAAATGTCTTTGCAACCAGCAGATCTAGAACCTTCCCCTGTATCATTGATGGGTTATTGGAATATGATAATGAACCATCTTTCTAATGCCATGGTAGACCTCGGGACCTCTATGTTAATTTTAGTTTAGTGATAATGGTACAGTCACACCTTCTCGATGGTGATTGTTAGAATGAGGCTGAATCATTAGGGTCTCTTGAGCTTTTCTGAAAAGACATTTTTACAGTCTTAATGAATGCCATGAACTGATATGGAAATTGCCAAATTGCTCTTACTGAAACCTCCTTTAGTTTCACACTGTAATGTAATTGCTTTTAATTGCTAATTTTCTTCTGTGTGTTGTGCAATCAGGAGGCCTTTATGTGCATGTGTTTTCTTGGCCTGTTCTGCCTCTGAAAAGAGGGAGGGGGGGAGAATACAACTTGCTTGTTTTGAAATACTGCAGTGCAAAGACCTAGACTTTAACCCATATTTCATTTCCTTCCACATCTCTCAAAGAGTCATGCTTTTAGGATTATACCTAGAAATGGATTGCTATGTCAATTAAAAATCCACCTCATCAATTATCCTCCTTCAATATGCTTAGTAGATGCCATTGAGGCTCGTTACCCATATTTAGAATCCCATGTTTGATCCCTGTTTTCAGGACAGATATTTTACTGGATGTAAGGACTAAACAGCCCCTTCATGTAGAGCAGGGATGGGGAACAATGGCCCTTTTACGATCTGTGAACTTTAACTCCCAGAATTACTGAGCCGTAGTTCCCCACCCTTGATATATAGAGAAATGTTGACAGCTTGGTATATTTTTCCACCAGAAGCATTTTGATAATAGAAAATCATTTCTGTTTGTTAGCAGCCCTCAGGAAAAGGGCCAACTCTCCAAACGTGATTGCTTTTGATGGAAGCCCTATCAGTTTCATCACAAATCTATAAAATGCTTAAAGGCAGGAGGGTTACAAAGCATAGTTTCCTGCCCCTAATCACTGTTTGCCGAGGAATATGCCACTTCAATTAAAAAAGGACTTCGAGCAATTTAAAATTCCATATCTTTAAAAATAATTTTTAAAATAGAAATTATTTTGTTGGCTTTTCTTTAAAAGGGAAGACTAGTTAGGTCTAATGGGTAAGGCTAGAAACCAGGAGACTCTGAGTTCTAGTCCAGCCCTAACATAAAAGCCAGATGGGCATAAAAACCAGTCTCTCTTTTTTTCAGCCCAACTCAACTTAGAGTGGGGAAAATAGGAGGAGGAAGGAGTATTAGATATGTTCACTCCCTTGAATTATTTATAAAAAATAATAAAAGGATAAAAAAAGATGAAGACACACAGACACACATACGGACACACACACACATACACACACACACACACACACACACACACACACACACACACAGAGGGGGGGAAGCATTCAGCCAACAGCAGGAATTATTGTATCCTCTCTTTCCTAGCAGAACTTGTATCATTTCTTCAAAGGCCAAGAATAGGCCATTCTTAATGTTTTTCTGAAATCATAGCAGCCTGAGGACTATCTCTAGAGTAGTGGTTCTCAACCTTTCTAATGCCGCGACCCCATAATACAGTTCCCCATGTTGTGGTGACCCCCAACCACTTATACATCACCGGGTGCCAGGGGTGTGGCCAAAGAAAAGGGGGGAAAAATGGTGGACAACCTTGTTTGGCGACCCCCGTGAAATGGTCATTCGACCCCAAATGGGGTCCCGACCCACAGGTTGAGAACCACTGCTCTAGAGATATGCGGTTGTAGTGATAGAGAAGGCCAGGCACAATTGCATTCATTCATTCATTCACTCACTCACTCACTCACTCACTCACTCACTCACTCATTCCTTCATTCACCCTTTCAATCAATCGTGTGTTTTTTTAACCAAAGGCCACTTCTTTTGCTTTAAAATATTTTTTATTGAAAGTTTTAATAACAGTAGTAAAAGAAAACACAAACTGCAGGGAGTCCTTGACTTATGACTACAACTGAGACCGGAATATGATTGCTTCGCTCAACTATTGCAATCTCCCTGCCCCGTTGCTAAGTTCATTGTTAAGCCGTCTCTCAGGTCATTAACTGGACTGAGTGAAAGAGCTGCCTGCCAAGTTCAGCTCCCCTCCAATCCTCCGAAGGGCTGCAGGAATCTTCAGGATCTGACCTCTGTTTCTGCAGCTTGCTGGAGGAGTTTCCCTCCCTTCTAGGCACGGAGGGGAACTCTTCCAGCAGGCTGCAGGAATACAGCTCTGATTTTCAGAATTTGATCTCTTTCTGCAGCTTGACAGAGGAGCTTCTCTCCCTTTCAAAAGAGCTGGTTTCTGGGAAGGAATCTATTTCTTTCCAATCTCTTATCCAGTGTTTCCCAAACTTGACAATTTTAAGGCATGAGGACTTCAACTCCCAGAATTCCACAGCCAGCAACGCTGGCTGTGGAATTCTGGGAGTTGAAGTCCACATGCCTTAAAATTGTCAAGTTTGGGAAACACTGCTCTTATCCATATGCAAATCCATCCATCATTAACATTTCAGTCCTAGTGTCAGCCCAAAAAATCATAAAGGGATCCCAGATTTATATATAACATACATACACATGCACGCATGCACGCATACATACACACATATTCACAGTTGGGAATCAAACTGCTGGACTTCTGAAGTGGCACGAAGGAGGTCTGTTCAGTGTTGAAAGATTGACCAATGCCATCAGTTCAGTGTTGGCTACAATCTGTCCCTAATCTGGTCCTTCAAGTCTTCCAATGGTCCACCCATTGCCATTGTAACTGGATCCAACCACCTTGCTGCAGGCCATCCTCGTCTTCTCTTCCATGTCTCCTAGCATCAAGACCTTTTCTGGAGAGTTAGATCTTTGCCTGATGTCTCTGAAAGCAAGGATTGGATGAGAATAAAGAAGGACTTGAATGGGGCGCAGAATGAGCAAAAAAAAAAGGCAGCAAGAGGTGAATGGAAGAATGAGCTTCATCGAGAAAGGGGGTGCCATCCACACTGCAGTCTTTGTGACTGTGCTGAGGCTGCCAATCACTTCCTTTGACTCAGAGCTAAGTCACTCCTCATCAGAAGTCCATTGCTGGGATTGCCTATTTTTAGATGTGTGGTCTCATAAGCAAAGGCCCTGCTGCTTTGCCAGAAGCTCAGTTGCTTCTCTCCTCTCTCTTTCTTCATTCTTCATTCTATTTTATGCAGCTTGGGAAGGCTATGTGGTGTATTCTACATACCAACTGGCAGTGCCTGAACTTTCAGCGTGCAGGATGTCTTTAATCTTCTTTTAAGGCTTCTCTAAATAGCAAAACATTTTAAGAATTAAAATACACAAGCACACAGGGTGTTGATTTTTGCTGCAATATCTGTCTGAAAACAGCCTGGGGGAAATCACTTTGTGGCCTAGTCCTGGTTATTCTGAAGACGTGGGCTGGAAGAATGTGGGCCCCCGACTTGGGCCACATTTAGAATACTGCATCCACTTCTAGTCATCACAATATAAAAAAGATGTTGAGACTCTGGAAAGAGTGCAGAGAAGAACAACAAGAATGATTAGGAGGATGGAGGTTAAAATATACGAAGAATGGTTACAGGAACCGTGTATATCTAGTCTAATGAAAAGAAGAACTAGGGGAGACATGATATCAGTGTTCCAATATTTGAGAGGTTCCTACAAAGATGAGGTGGTCAAACTATTTTCCAAAGTACCAAAAGACAAGATGAGAAACAATGGGCAGAAACTAACCAAGAAGAGAAAGAACCTAGAACTAAGGAGAAATTTCCTACTGGTGAGAACAGTCAATCAATTGAACAGCTTGCCTTCAGAAGTTATGAGTGTTCCATCAAAAAGAGACTAGACAACCATTTATATGAAATGGTATAGAGTCTCCTGCTAGAGCAGGGGTTTGGACTAGAAGACCTCCAAGGTCCCTTCCAATTCTATTATTCTATCTTCTATGATTCTAGGGCAGATATGTCAAACTCGCGATGTATCAGAACTTTTTCCCCATTGCCGGCAATGGGGTGGGCGTGGTTTCCTCGTGACGCATCCGGCCTGCGGGCTGGCAGTTTGACACCCCTGTTCTAAGGGTATCCTAAAGGATGCTAGATGAGTCATCCCAACTTGCTCCTCTGTAGCTGCAATGCAGCAGTGCACACTTAACTCAGAAATAGAGGGGAGGGACATACCAACAATTTCGGGTTTGTTGCTGATTCTCTATAAGATTTGGGAAAGTCCATATTGGACACTACAATACAGTACTTCTGCACCCAACAGGAATCAATATATATGGATGCAGTTTACTCCAAGATCTGATGTAGATACCACTTAAACATTCTCTCCCTTGCTTCCTCCTTTTCCCCTGCTTTGTTCTTGAAGTTTTTTGGAAGTTCAAAAGCTTCTCTTGTGCAAAGCAAAGTTGGACCATAAGCTACCTCCAATCTGATTTCATGTCGTTCTTGATTTTAAAATTATAAAGGATTATAAAATCTACCTCAAGGCTATTTTTTTAAAATATATTTGTTTCTATGCCACCTATTCCTAATCCATAGTAGGGAATTAATGCAGACTGCTTGCAGGAGAGAGCCATCTGTTTCGCACCAGTGTGAATATAAGTCTCTCTGAGATTGAGCAAAAATGGCTTTTTGAGGTGGTCCACCCATATTTGTGGGTAAAGAATTTGGATGAGTGAGAGAGAGAGAGAGAGATTTTCTAAAACTGGCTCAAAGACAAAATCCTCTCCACCCACTTCATGTGGCACCAAAAAAGTCCCATCAGAAAGATTCCTTGTTGATACCTCCCCTTAGGCTTGATTTGAAATATAGGGAATTTGTACAGCATGTTACAACAAATGATGGAATAGTCACATTTATTCCTTGGCCACCTCACCACTAAAGAATTGATCCATGTTTGAAATAACTTATTGTGGCAAGTTCTCTTTCAGCTAATTGAGTAAGAAAAGAAACACAGAGGATTTTTTTTAGCAAGTTCCAGCTGAATCCACTTGGCTTTTCCACTGCTTATTTTAGCCATCCAAGTAATCCCTTCCAAGGAAAGGTAACCAACAGCCAACAATGCAAAAGCTGGCTTGCTTCTGCATCCATCATTCACCTACCATCTCAATACAGTTTCCAGCAGCATGAACACCAAAAGGTAAGCAACTGAGAATGGGAAGTCTTTTTTTTTTTTTTTTAGAAAAGAATATTCCTAGGCTTATGGGAATCCTAGGAAGCTGTATGTTTAGGACAAACACCATTATTCTGCCCATTACTGCAACTGTCTTTATAAAGCTGAGTTGAATGAACATTGGATTTTAAGTCTGCACAGAACATGTGCTTGATCACTGTAGTATGATCAGAAATATGTGCATCTTCTTATGCATAATAAGAACACAAACACACATATCTGTTCATAAGAATAAAATACCTCAGTGTCCACGGCTGGTTGGTATCTTTTTTGAGAGCCTAAGTAAAACAATAAAATGTACAGTACGGCACTCAGATTCTCCAGAACCCCAGCCTGATGCAAAGTTCTGGAAAATTCAAAAGTTTGCACATTTTTTTTGAAACTATTTGGTCCTTATTGCTTAGCTGTATCTAAATAAATTAAAATTATGCATCAAAAGCAAATTGTGCATCAGGAAAGGCAATATGCTGAGACTGATACACTGTGCAAATTGAGTGTGTTTGAATGCTGTCATACTTTGTGCAAATCAATATTGTTTATGGGAACAACATGAACTACAGATGAGGCTGAAATTCCACTTCTAACCACTTAACCTCTCGTTAATTGTGTCTCTACTGTCTGACATTTTAATAAGCTTCTTTCCCACATACTTCAAGGTAAGATACGTAGCTTTTTTTAAAAAAAAACAGGGTGTTTTTTTTGTAAGAACTGAAATGACTTCTCAGTCATATATTCTGCATGACAAATTTCTGATTAATTCTGAAATTATCAACCCACACTAGAAATGGGTAAGACCAAGTTTTAAACTGCTCTATGTAATCAGAGCTACCAGATGGCCAAAGTGTTTGAAAATATTCCCTTCTGATTGTTAATAGTATTTAACTTTGGGTATTTCACTATAATAGAATACTAAAGACTAATAAAATCAATCAATCTAGTGGTGCCAGAGTAATTCAAAGTCTGTGCCATCACATGGCAACATTACATTTTTATTGTCCCTGTCGACATGAATGGAGGCGTGGAAGCAGACTTGATATGGATCATAAATTTGTGGTTTGCCCATGCAGTAGAAATCTCATTCTGCTTTCTCAATGTCAAATAGAATTATTATGGTACAAACACAAATGCAGAAAAATAGATATTTCCTTGTTTATATCAGTTGATCTGGCATGTCATGAATATCCTCAATAAAAATAATGAATGTTGCTTGCACAACAATATGTTCCATAAATTGCCAATTAAAGGGCAATGCCACAATATCTTATTTACATAAACCTGGGCAACCTTTGGGTAGCTGAGGGATGTCCTTAACATTTGGGGAAAGAGCACTCCAACAGCCGGGACAGTCACACAACAAAGGCAGCAAAAGGATTTATCTTTTTTTCCTGCCTTCCTCAAGGAATTGAAAAAGAGCTTGGGAATAGGCGATGATGACAGTAACAGTGATATGAGACAGGAGCTTAAGCTACATTTTTAATTGTTTTCTGTCTCAAAGTGTGAACCGTAATACATATTTTTGGAAATAATTGACCTGCCTACGAAAGAGGCTCATCATGTAAAATTTAATTTTTTTTTCACAGTGCAAAAAGAGTGTAATATGCAAATTGAGTTGTACTTTTGCTCAGTTGATGTCTAAAGTTGTTTAATCGAGGAACAATGATGGCAAGAAGAATCTTGTTTAATGGATTTTGTTGGCTTTTTGTGCTGTCTAGAGACTTTGCCTCCTCCCACTGCTCCTGAATGCTCCCTTCCCACTTGATGAGAAGAGAAATATGACACTTTGGTAATGAATTTATTAGCGGATTACATAAATACTTCTTCCTAGGAGCCATTTGAAGTCAAATGGGTATTTGCTCCTAGAAACTCAACTTGGTTGGACTGAGAGCACTGGAGACATGTTTGCAATGTTTCAAATCCTTAGAGCAGTGGTGGCGAACCTATGGCACGAGTGCCAGAGGCGGCACTCAGAGCCCTCTCTGTGGGCATGCGCACTGTGCCCCAGTCCTAGGCCTTCAGCTGGGTTTTATAAAACCTTTTCTCTTTAGGCCTCTGCTGCCGTGTACAAAAAAAAAAAGGTCCAATCAGTCAATTTCAACTTCTCGCCGAAAAAATAAAAGATCTTGCAAAGTTGGAATTGATTGATTGAACTTTTTAGTCCCACCCAGTCTGCTGTTACCACCGTAGCCATGCCCACCCAATGGGCCACACACCCAATTGGCCACACCCACCCAATGGGCCACACTCACCTGGCACCCGACGATGCATAAGTGGGTTTTGGGTTGCAGTTTGGGCACTCGGTCTCTAAAAGGTTTGCTATCACTGCCTCAGAGCTTTTTCTTTAAAAAAAAAAAGGTTCAAACAACTAACCTCTCTATTTATCTGTGTACCTGTGTAAGCAGGAAAATAAAGAAAAATGTAGACCAAACTAACCATAATGAACATAGTTAAAAAGACCTCTAGGGTGAAGGAATGTTTAGCAATGTTCATTTGTATCTCACACACACAAACACACATGTATAACAACAAGAAGATACGATAAAGTACAATCAAAATAGTACATCCAAAGATATTAATATCAAACTAGCTCAATCCTTTAATGCAGTGGTTCTCAACCTTTCTAATGCTGTGACCCCATAATACAGTTCCCCATGTTGTGGTGACCCCCAAGTGGGAGTGGCCACCAATAAGAGGGAATAGGACAGCTAGGGAAAAGGGAAAAAATGGCGGACAGCGTGGTTTGGCGACCCCCGTGAAATGGTCGTTCGACCCCAAATGGGGTCCCGACCCACAGGTTGAGAACCACTGCTTTAACATATCTCCTTGAGGGAGATGGGTGGTCTAGAAACACCAAACAAACAAACAAACAAAATGAAATCTAGACATGTGGACCATCTATTGTTCCAGCTTCTCAGTTTTAATAGAATACTAGACAACCTGTGATTTGCTGAGTCATTGTTTCAGAGATATTTCCTTACCTAGAGAAAGAGAATGACCACAGATGGGCAAAAAATCAGTGGAAGTGTGGGAGCAATTTATGACTTCCCGATCACTTTCCCATTGAATCTCCTTCTGAGAAGCTGGCAGCGTGTGTCAAGAATCTTCCTTCCTTTCTTTCTCCTTCCCTTTTCCTTCCTTCCTTCCTTCCTTCCTTCCTTCCTTCTTTCCCTTCCTCTTTTGTCTCTTCCTTCCCTCCCTCCTTCCTTCCCATTCCCCCTTTTCCTTCCACCCTTTTTTCCTTCCTTCCTTCCTTCCTTCCTTCCTTCCTTCCTTCCTTCCTTCCTTCCTTCCTTCCTTCCTTCCTTCCTTCCTTCCTTCCTTCTTTCCTTCCCTTCCCTTCCCTTCCCTTCCCTTCCCTTCCCTTCCCAGCTAAAGATAAATGCCTCCCCTCCTTCCATGGGAGCAAGGAATTGCACAAGTGGCAAGGACGCTGTCAAGAAACAATGAAAATTAGAATCATTTGACCACAGCAGGGCAGCTGAAGCAGCTACAATTTTCCCCAATTTATTTCCCTCAAGTTTAATGATCCTGGCATTCTGTACATTAGCCCACCTGAGGTATCTATGTTGACAAAGTTTTGCTATATAATGCAGAGTTTCAACACAGCTGGTATCAAATAGAGACTAAAGTTTTAGTCCTATACAGTATCAATATTATTTTGATACAATGCTAAAACTTTAGTAGTAGTAACTTTAAAACACGGGTGTCAAACTCGCTGTGTCACGTGACATGTCACAACATATATCATGACTTTTTTCACATTGCCGGAGCTGGGGTGGGTGCGGCCTCCACATCATGCAACCGGCCCATGGGCCAGCAGTTTGACACCCCTGATTTAAAACATTTCTACTGCAAGTAAAGAATTTTCCTGGAATCTAAGCGGTAGAGATAGTCCTTATGACCACAATTGAGCCCAAAATTTCTGCTGCTAAGCGAGACAGTTGTTAAATGAGGTTTGCCCCATTTTACAACCTTTCTTGACACAATTGTTAAGTGAATCTCTGCAGTTGTTAAATGAGTAACCCGGTTGTTAAGTGAATCAGGCTTCCCCATTGACTTTGCTTGTCTGAAGGACACAAAAGGTGATCACATGATCCCAGGGCACTGCAGCTATCCTAAATATGACCCAGCTGCCAAGCATCTAAATTTTGATCATGTGACCATGCGGGATGCTGCAACGGTGATAAGGGTAAAAAATGGTGATAAGTCCCTTTTTTTTAGTGATGTTGTAACTTTGAACAGTCACTAAATGAAGTGTTGTAAGTTGAGGACTATCTGTACTTGGATCCTGAGTTTCCCGGGATGCAAGTGAAGGGTGAGGAGTAAAGTAGCAAGGAAGATAGCAGTTACATGTAAAAAAGTGGGTAGGATTTTCATCTCGCTGTCATGGCCGCCATCTTGAGTTTATGTCACCTCATTCTCCACAGACACTCTTGGATGAACAAAGAGGCTAAACTGATGCCCTTGAACTGGCCATTCTAGTCTTCCAGAGAAAGTGGCCGAGTATTAGTAATAACTGAATATTCACTTGTCTTATAAGTAAGGTGACCACCTTTTTTCAATGAAAAGGAGGACACAAATAAATTGAAGAAAAAAATATTGTAAATAAAAGAAACATTTTATTCATTGCAACAATAATACAGAATATACTATAATATGATAAATGCCTAATAAAAAACATTTGTAACAATAACATTTTATATTGTAATTATGCTTACATGCCATGCCCCCGCCCACAGCCACCCCACCAGCACTGCTGCCCCGCGGTGTAGAGCAGGCCCCACAGCTCCCAAAGCATCAGCTGCACTGGGTCCGGCCTCAGAGGGCAGCCCGCCATCAACACACCCCACCTGCAGCCGCCATGCCAGCACCACTGCCCACCCTGCACAGCCCCGTGTAGAGCAGGCCCCGCGGCTCCCACAGCATGGGGGGGGGCTGGCCACTGCCGCCCCTCACACTCCCGCTCGCAGCAGCCCTGCCGCCCCTGCCTCTTGCGCCCGCAGCCATTATTGCCTTTGCAGGGCCGAAGATCAAGAGAAAGTTACCATGGCATTGTCGCTCCAGTCTCCTCCAGGTAGGAGATGGTGTAGTTGGGTAGCACGGAGGGGTGCAAAGTTCCTGCCAATTCGCCTTCACTGCAGACAACTTACACGTGCAAAGTTTGCCGGCCAGGTGTTTTGGCGTGCTCAGCAGCAATTCCTATTGGCTTTTGAAAGCCAATAGGGGGAGTAGCACAGCTCATGCAAAAGTTGAAAAAAAACATCAAAAAAGGGTACCGGAACACCGTTCTGAACGTTCTATGAGAAAAAAAGCCCTGCAGATTAGTCTTCAAATAACGAAAAGGAGGACATGTAGGAGGACATTTTTCGAGGGAGGTTGTCCTCCCTAAAGGAGGACGGTTGGTCACCTTAGATAAGCTCTTTTAGCAAAACACCACTAAAAAATAATGGGAAGAAACCCCAGCTCAGATGGCTGTTTTCAAAGTATCTCTTAAATGCAATGTACCAGGCTGCACAATCGGAGTCCCTAGGGCTATGTGAGCTTCAGCCTCTGTCAATTGCCATGGCTAAAGATGAAGCAGACATATAAGCAGAATGGACAAAAGCCGGCAATTTTGTCTAAAAGATCCCTTCGGGGAGGTAGTTAAGAAGGAACCAAGTTGCTGAGGAAACAAAGGGGAAAAAAATGTCACCTGAAGCAGGCAAAGGAGGTTGGGCCTGGACACATGGAACTCTCCCTTGTCCTTGAGTCCCATCAACAGCTAACTGACTTGTAAAACAACAAGGCAAGAATAGTTGCCAGTCTTGTGAATCAACAAAGCAAGGGCTTTTGGTCCCTGGTGGCTTCCATCCCTCTAGCTGATGATTAGCAGCCTAGTTGAGATGGACAGTGTTAAGTGTGGATGTGTGGATCTGTGGATGTGAGAAAGAACAAATGTACATATGCAGATAATGACCTCAAACCAGCCTTAATGAATATTTAACTTGTCAGTTAAGAGTGATAGATTTGTGATGAATTTAGTTAAATCTAAATATTTAATATATTGTGATAGATTTAGTTAATCTTATACCAACTTTTATATTTCCCTTATATAAATCGTATACTAACTCTGATCTTGCAGCCCAGTACATTGTGTTTAAGTGACACTTTGAACTCAGACATCTGAGCTGAGGTTTCTTTCAGTTATTTTTTAGCGGTGCTTTGCTAATTAATGTTTTTCCACTTTTCATAGCTTTTTTTTTAGATTTGTGTGTGTATGTTATAAACAGATATGTCTTTTTCAAATGTTTGTAACCTGGTGCATTTTATATTTTTTTAGCATTTAAAATTATTAATTGTTTGCATCTCACCTTTCTTTTTCAAGACCATAAAAAAGGTTTGATTGATATACTGTAACCAGTAAAGTTCTGCTGTTTACTTTATGTATTCAAAAATATATATATATCTGTCGTGCCTCAATGTTTGATTGAAAGTGATTTCAGTCTGTCCCTAATTATTCCCCAGCTGTTGACCAGGGCTGTGAGTGTTTAAGTGAGTGACCATGTAATACCTCCTAGCCTCACTTTCAGAAATTATCAACAAATCGTCATTTGTAAAGTGTCAGGAAGGGGAAATTATTAAATACCTGGAAAATAATCTTATTCACAAAGAATATCTATGTGGTTGCTAAGAGACAACAACTTGATAGTACCTACTGACAATAATTCCTATTAATTGAATTTCATTCACTTAATAATAAACTCAAACTTAAATTAATTCTAATATTGTTTCGGGAGCCCCCTGCCAACTTCTTTGTCTTGCCCCACCAGGCCTTTAAAAGTTAAAAAAATGGCCTTCAGCCTCAAAGGACCTATGCAGCCTTTTTATACATGTGCACACACACACACAAAGGAATCTGTAGATTTGGAAATGGCAATCCACAGGTTGCGGCTCAACCTTGGTAAGATTAAGTGCTTCTGGGTTTGGGGTCCTCCAGATCTGGGAGTTGCAGAGTGTCCATCTTTGATTCCAGATGGGATGGTACTCTCCTGCTCAAACTCGGTATGCAATCTGGGTGTTCTTATGAACTCAAATTATGCTCAAAGAGTAGGTGGCAGATATGGTCAGGGGAACCTTTATATCACTGTGTATTATGCACCAATTATGCCCATTCCTGGTCCTGTTCATGGGTACTCCTGCCTTGGCCACCTCTCAATCGGACTATTGTAACATGTTCTACATGGGGCTACCCCTGAAACTAGAAATATCAGTTGGTCCAGAAGGCAGCAGTGCAGATAATTATGGGTACATTTTGTTAGGTTCACATAACACCGCTACTCTGCAAGCTGCGCTGGCTTCTGATAAGCTTCTGGGTGCAACTGAAGATGCCAATGGCTCTCTTTAAAGCCTTACATGATGTAGGACCAGGTTATTTGAGGGACTGCCTTCTCCTATAGACATCTGCCTGATCCACATTCTCTCACAGAGAAAGCATGCTCCAGATTCCTTCTTTTAGGTCTTGTCATCTTATTTATTTATGAGACTTATATACCGCTTTAAGTGCAAGCACTCTCTAAGCAGTGTACACCACTAAACAATGTATATATATATTTACATTGCCCCCAACAATCTGGGTTCTCATTTTACCTACCCCGGAAGGATGGAAGGCTGAGTCAACCTTGAGTCGGTGAGATTTGAACCACTGACCTGCTGAACACAGTCAGCTAAAGTGGCCTGCAGTACTGCACTCTAACTGCTGCGCCACCTCGGCTCATTATTGAGACCTAGGAAGGGTGACCTTTTTTTATGGCTGCCCCTGCTTTCTTAAACAACCCCCCCCCATATACAAAAGTCCCAACTCTCTTTGCCTTTAGGAAAGCCTTAAGGCCTGTCTCTTCCCCCAGGCCTTAAGGGATTACTTCAGTGGGAGTCTGTGGTTTGCTCTGTTCTGTACTTGGTTGCCATTTTACGTTTTAGCTTTTCTATTTATATATTGGTTCTTTGTTGTTGTTGTTATTCTGATTCTCTGCATAGTCAGTCAGATGTTCAGACTGGAGTTAGCATTTTTATTCACCTAATCGGGATAGGCAGAGGTGGATGTTTGATGGCATTACAGATATTGTCGCAAGAAGTAAGCTGTTCCTAGTAAAGCTGCCTTTTGTAATTGACTCATGGTGAATTTGTCAATGCCGATGGTGCTCCAGTTGTTTTGGGATTGGCCCCAAGGGCCTATGACTATTGGTACTACCTTTGCCTTCTTTTGCCACAGTTGTTCTATTTCTATTTGCAAGTCTTTAGATTTTGTCCAGTTCTTTCTCTTTTAGCCTGTTGTCTCCAGGTACTTCCATGTCTATCATCCAGACTTTTTTTTTTTTGTCTTTCTTATCTAGAATTGTTAAGTCTGGAGTGTTATGTGGCAGATGCCTGTCGGTTTGAATTCTAAATTTCCAGATCACTTTGGCTTCTTCATTTTTTATGACTATTATTGTGTGTTTAGGCTGTGTGCTGCTCAGGGTTCACACTGTCTGAGTTGAGAGGCATCATAAATCTTAAAACAAATACATAAAAGAGGTGTTATTCCATTCCACGGAGACATTTTAAGATGCTTACAGCACATGGCATCTACCCCTGTAGCTCAGTCAATGTCTTCTAGCACGACCACAGCTGGCAAAGATGATTCCTGGATGAATTTTGCAGGTGTGCCCAGAGGCTGATACTTTCAAAAGCCTAGCAGAGCAATCTTTGCCTACTTTGCAAGAGTGGTTTTCTAAAGTATCCTATCTGGCGGAAATGGCAAAGATTTCAGCTTTTTTAAAGGATCAATCGCAAGAGAAGTTCTTTGTGGTATGGGAAAAATGGATAGATTTTATACAACATAAGTTGGATATAAAAATATTATTTAGTTTTTCAATAACTTATATATAAATTTTAATATTGTATAGATTGTAATATTTTTTCTTTCTTTTTATATTTTTTATTATTATTTTACTTTCTTATATTTCCTTTCTTCTTTCTTTCTCTTTATTTTTTTTTCTTTTTAAGTATTTTTTTTCCTTTCTTTAATATTTATGTTTTATATATATATATATATTATTGTTAATTATTTTATTAGTTGTTTAAGTAATGTATTTAGATTTATCTATGGTTTATACTTTTTTTTTAAGAATTTAAGAAACTTTAATTAAGCCTATATTCAGCTCTGGGAAGGCTGAGGGAGGGAATGGGAGGGTTGGGGTGGGTTGGGGAGGGTTGTTTTTCTTCTTGTAAAAATTTTAAAAATTTTCAATAAAAAAAAAAAGCCTAGCAGAGCCTCCCCAGGTATCTGCTTGGTCTTTCTTGTTCAGGCGGTAGCAATACAAAGCATAAGACATCAAATCAAAACAAGTCCTCAGCAGAAGGACACTGATTCAGGACAACTTGTGCCTCTAGAAGTCTCCTCCCCAAACCTGCATAATGGGAAATGGGAAAACAATGCTAAATATTGGGATTCCCATCCAATTAGAGAAGTCGGAACTGATTAGTCATGTGCGTATAATTAACTGATAAAACCTGCACTCATTTGCATATGTCTAAACAAATCTTTTGGAACACAAAGCATCCTTGTCCCTTTGCCGACTCTGCAGTTGGCAAGGGGCAGAAGTCAATGGCTGGAATTAATAATTAGGCTGTTATCAAGAAAAGCGCCTAGGGAAGGAAACATGGCTTTGTTCAAACCTGAAGAAATACCATACATTCTGGATAATTTGCCAGACCCATTCTAGGTTGGCCGTGGTTTGCCAGAGCAAAAGCTAGAATGTTTCTGTCATTCTGGATTTCAGATGCAAGGATTCCAGAGTGATTTTACAGGGCAAATATGACAGGGCTGGTGTTTGTCACCTCCCTCCTCCCTCCACCTCTCAGCAAGTGCTCCAGAGCCCATATGAAAAAGAAAAAATAGTAAGCATATCTGACAATATTTATACATCTTGGCTTAAAGTTCCTGCATTAGGGAATCCGAGAAAAATCTCCTCATGAGAAGTCTGGAAAAAAAGTTTTTTAAAAAAAATCAAAGCAGAAAAGCCAGGAACGTATTTTTTAAGGGTATATTTCCCAGTTAGACAGAGACCAGTTAATGATTATAAGCTAAAGGAACAAGAGCAAGCTGAAATCACGAGCAAGGTTTCAAAGCAGTTCCTTGAGTCCTTTGTCCTTCATTTGAGGGTGAGAATTACAAGGCAGAGCGGAACATATTAAAATAATAAAACAATAGGCAGGGCAGAGCAGAGCTCTTAAGCTTCGCATTTGACCTACTGCTACAGAAATGCAGAAGGGAGCAGTAGCTGATGGCTTTCAAGCTGCTAAAGTAGAAAATTGGTTGGAAAGTCAAGGCTGCCTGCTTCTTATCTTGTGCAAATAGTCTTACAGGAAATCAATAGGCAAAGAAGTTGACTTTACTTACTGTATCTGACTGTGCAAATAACATTTTTAACAGAGAGAAAATCTGGATACTCTTTGCAACGTGCTTTGCCCAGTATTGCTGCTGCTGCTGTTAAGATGGTTTTGTATGGTGGCTACTGTGGGAGCCGGTTAGGAAGTGGAGGTGGATTAAACTGTTGCTAAGATGACAGAGAAGTGAAAGCTTGAGTTGAATGTTTTGTCTTTGGGTAAAGTTAGGAGAAAAAAAAAGGGAGCTAATGGAATGGTTTCCTGGCATGAATGAGCTGAGATTGCATTGGGAAGACTAGCATCTTGGGTGGATTTTGGAAATGTGGAAGAAAGAGACCAAGAAGGAAGGGGTTAGGGGAACTGATTTATTATGCCTCACCAGGCAGAGCTTCATTGAAGCCTAGTTTCCTATAGAGTTAGTTGACAGAGCAACCACAGAACAATCAGCAACCAAAACAGTGGTTGGTTCGCACTGGTTTATTGACTTTGGTGAACCGGCTGAAGCCCTAGCCCTTTTTCACAAGGTCCAGAACGGACTGCTGAAAGTGCATGGATGCCACTTCCGGAAGTCCGTTCTGAGCCTCGGAAGCCTGGGGGAGGCCTCCCAGGCCCAGAATGGCCCACTGGAAGGGTGTGGACACCACTTCCGGAAGTCCGTTCTAGGCCTCAGAGGCCCAGGCCCAGAGTGGGCTTCCAGAAGCAGCATCCATGCAGAGAACCGGTTGTTCAGGTATTTGAATCCCACCACTGAAGAAGAAATGTTTGATTGGCCAGACTGCAGCCAAACTACTGGAAGTCCCCCAGCTGTGGTAACCACTACTACCGGTACCACCTGGACCAAGATGGAAGGGCAGAAGGGAAGGCTCTAGGTTGAGATCCTTCAAGATAGTCCAGACAAGAAACCAAAATCATGAATACTAATATTACCTTTATTGCAATGTTACAGTAAGAGAATTTTGCAAGTCTGAAAGCACTTCTCCCCTCCCTTGCCTTTACTTTCCAGCGAACTAGGGTGAGTCCCTTCTGAGGTGTATTCTTCATGTCCATTTCACCTATGGGCTGAGATATCTCTTGTCTGAACATTGCCTTCTTCATCCTGTTCCCATGGCTATTCTCACAGTCCATCACACTAGAGTAATGGCTTCTTGGATGAAATTTCCTGAAGTCCCCAGTCATCCCCATGAATCAGGCAGAGGTAAAGAAATTGTTTCAGGTCATTGTCATTTGTGTGGAGGACTTAGGAAAGAGGGTCACGTTGTTAGACTGGATGGTTCTGACAGATTTGAAGGAAAGAAAAGAGGGAAAAAAAAGCACCTTTGGGTGTGCCCTGATAGAAAGGCCCCCCTCTAGAGTTGTGGGTGGATATATGAAGGTAGTGGAAAAGTTAATATGCTGGACTGATTGATTGAATAGTTAGGTATCTGAGTGGCATTCTGTGGATGTTAAGATTACATCGGAAGTCTGAGTGCAATCAGGGAATTTTGAGTGGAGAAGACATTTGTGGTGGGTTGAAAGAGACTTGCAGAACCTAGTTTCAGGAACCACTAAGTTGACTATTCCAAAAGAAGTGAGATCAAACATTTACTGTTGGTCCCTACTTCCTGCCTAGTGTCCTCATTCTTGGATCCTGGAGAATAATTGCAGATCTTGGCTCCAAGTTTTTGATAGCAAATGTCAGTCAGTGTGCATTAAGGATTTGGATCCTAATAAATCAGTGAAGCATCTGGGGTTGATATTAGAGATTCTATACAGAGCCCAGCATGGTCAAGTTCCCGTGCTTGTTCCTCTGTCTAATGGCTAACCAGTCACTCAGTTTGAATTGTTGAGTTTCATGTATTTATTTTATTTACATTGTGCCAAACAACTCAACATAGCAAACATATCTAATACTCCAGAAAGTCACAAAAAACAAAATGGAACAAAAAAGCAAAATTGCAAGAAGCAATGGTTTCCCCTCCCTGAATTAATCCAGCAAAGGGGGCTCCATATGTTAAACAGTGGGGCTTATTTCTGACCACGCCCGTAAGGACACGTGTCTTCCTTAACCATCCCTTCATTATCCCTCAGCTGGGCATGATGTCTGCAGCGGGAAATCAGTGCTAATAACTGCTAAAATAAGAGAGTTGATGGAGATTAGACATGCCAATCAGAAATGTTGTTCAAAAACACATTTTTGGAATGCTGGATGTACAAGATAGAAATGATTTGGGGATGGGAGGGATTGAACAAGTGCTGGCTTCAATTTATACTCAGTTAGCCCAAAATTAACTTTTTCAATCTACATCTAACTGTTAGAGATTGTGTACCATTTGTATGTGGGGGGGGAGGTTTCTCCTGAATATCTGATTTAGCAATGATTGCTTAATGTACCACATTGCCTCCATGGTTTCTCTAAATAAGCAACACTGATGATGTAATCAAGACTTCATAAAATAAAAATAATCTCATTTTTTAAAAACCGGATAACCTGATGAATAGAAGCCACTAATGGAATTTGTCATTTTTTCCCCAAAGTCATCCCTCTTGAACAATTTTACTCAGGCAGCAATAACTAATCTATAGTTTTTCTAAGAATTGTTGCTTTTCAGCAATAAATATTATAGCTATGTCAGAGACTTTTATTATATAGCATTCATCATTTTTATATCTGCTTCCAAGCCAACCTATTGCGTAAAGTAAGCATTATTCTACATAATTTACTTATAGATCATGCTTATCAAACATTCATAGCTTTTGTAAGCTTTTTTATTGAAAAAGATGCAATCGTGAATTTTTGTAAAGCTGTCTGTTTCATCACTGAAAAAGCCTTATCATGAAAGATCCTTTCACTTGCAATGTTTTTTGCTTTGTTTTGAGATACAGTTTGGTGATAAGGAGGAAAAGTTTATACTTAAGTCTAAAATGCATATTTTTCATGCTGGAAATGAAGATGGGAAAAGAAGGGGATCTTTCTGCTGTAAATAAAGGCACTGTAACAGAGAAGGCTTCTCCTGCTAGCTTTATCAGTGTGGCCAGTACATTTATCAAGTAAACAAATAGTCAAAGATTGATGGTTTTGTTTTATAATGGGATGAGCTAATTTCTTGTGGCTTGCTTTAGCAGTGGATGTCCCAAAGGTGATTTTCCAAAAGGCAACTGGACTTTCTTGTGTGGGGTTTTTTTTTTGTTTGTTTGAAAATGTTTCTCTTCTCCTCCAAGATGCATCTTCAATTCTAACAGAAGAACTGAATTAACTACTTGGATGAGAAGTGAAACATTTTCAAAGAAAAAATGAAGTCCAGTTGCTTTTGGAAAAACACTTTTGGGACAACCATGTCCTGGATGATTGAAAATCTCCATAGTTATTTAGCAGTGGATGGTGAATGGGATCATAAAAGTGAACAAGAACTGAGCAATCACCAGTCCTGTGAATTTCAAATGTGTATCAGAATATTATCCTAGATATGTCTGCGGCTGAAAACCAATTTGCAGTATTCCTTTCCCAGCTGGCAAAGTTATTTCTTGGAATTTAGAGAAGGCAGTCTCCCTCCCCCCGAAAAAAAATGGAGTTATCCAACAGTATTTAATTCAAGTCTATAACCAGCATGGTATAAACACCAAAGTAATACCCAAAATAGGGCATCATTCGTGTAAAACTTAAAATTTAATACTTACAAAAAAGGAAAAATTGAAGACAAGATTGATTTGAATTGAAGGGTTAGATGGCTGTCTGTTCATGGTTGAAGGTCTTAGGGAACGAGGTGGCACTGAGATTAATTTCTCTGAATAAGCATTGGTTGGGTCTATTAAACATTTGCTCCAAGCCTCTAATTTCAGTTTCCCTCAGCTTTTCAATTGCTAATTCAAGGCTAAGAACAGGAATTAAGTTGGTGGAGGGCTCCAGTTCAAATTTTATCTCTTCTGCTATAGATTCATTGGCCATATTTAGGCAAGTCACTATTTCACCTTCTGTAAAAGAGGAATAATCTCACTGTCCTATTCTGCAAGTTCTTTCTGTAGAGAGATAATTATGTTGCTGCTTCTGATTGTTATCCAGTAACTTTACAATATGAGTCTAGTACTTCTGCTTGTAGCTCTCTTAACCAACCTTGCCTGTCTACCCATTAATTAAATCTAATGCCATCTCACCTAATTACCACAGAAAGGGATTTTTGTTCTGTCATGCTCTAGTAGAGCTCCCGGATTCCTTCACACCATGGAGTAAAGCTGCTATCGAGGCTCTTTATAAGATACAACAGGGACATGTGATTGGTTAACTAGGCTCCCCACAGCATCTGGATAATTATTTGCGTGTGTTAGCATCCTGGTTTGATCCTCCCAGTTTTCCCCCTCTCATTAATCATTTTGTTGGAGTGGATGTTGGGTTCAATCAGAGCCCCATAACATCTGTTGTACTGGAAGTGGTCTCGATTGTTGTTATCATAATGAGTTCCTCTTAAAAGGAGAGATTATCTGAGGCTGATTTGACCAGCTCAATGTGATATGCACAACACAGATCCAAATTCCACTTGCCACAACAGATGTGCAGACGCCCTCTATAAGTGCGGCAAAATACCATCACTGAATTGTGATTGTGGGGCCGAAAAACAACTATCCAACATATGGTGTCAGAGTGCCAAAATAGAACCTACAATGGAGAATTTGCTGATTTCCTGACTGTGACAAATGAAGCCGTGTTGTCCATATCGAATTGAGCAGGCCAAAATTATATCTGTAATCTTGTTGTTGTTGTTAATTGCGAAGTCGTGTCCGACCCATCGCGACCCCATGGACAACATTCCTCCAGGTCTTCCTGTCCTCTACCATCTTCTGGAGTCCATTTAAATTCACACATACTGCTTCAGTGACTCCATCCAGCCATCTCATTCTCTGTCGTCCCCTTCTTCTATTGCCCTCAATCTTTCCCAGCATTAGGCTCTTCTCCAGTGAATCCTTCCTTCTCATTAGGTGGCCAAAGTACTTGAGTTTCAACTTAAGGATCTGGCCTTCTAAAGAGCAGTCGGGGTTGATCTCTTCTAGGACCGACCGGTTTGAACGCCTTGCAGTCCAAGGGACTCGCAGGAGTCTTCTCCAGCACCACAGTTCAAAGGCCTCAATTCTTTTGCGCTCAGCCTTTCTTAGGGTCCAACTTTCACAGCCATACATTGCAACTGGGAAAACCATGGCCTGGACTATACGCACTTTTGTTGGCAGGGTGATGTCTCTGCTTTTTAGTATGCTGT
Organism: Crotalus tigris; assembly: GCF_016545835.1. Lineage (NCBI taxonomy): Eukaryota > Metazoa > Chordata > Lepidosauria > Squamata > Viperidae > Crotalus > Crotalus tigris. The sequence continues at coordinate 650,823 of NW_024097375.1, read as the reverse complement.
CTAGATTTGCCATAGCTTTCCTCACCAGGAGCAAGCGTCTTTTAATTTCTTGGCTGCAGTCCCCATCTGAGGTGATCTTGGAGCCCAGAAAAATAACATCTGTCACTACCTCCATTTCTTCCCCATCTATTTCCCAGGACTTGAGAGGGCCGGATGCCATGATTTTGGTTTTCTTAATGTTGAGTTTCAAGCCAGCTTTTGCACTCTCCTTCTTCACCCGCATCAAGAGGCTCTTTAGTTCCTCTTCACTTTCTGCCATTAGAGTGGTATCATCTGCATATCTTAGGTTGTTGATATTTCTCCCGGCAATCTTACTTCCAACTTTTGATTCATCTAGCCCTGCCTTTCTCATGATGTGCTCTGCATATAAGTTAAATAGGCAGGGCGACATTATACAGCCTTGCCGGACTCCTTTTCCAATTTTGAACCAATCAGTGGTTCCGTGTTCGGTTCTCACTGTTGCTTCTTGACCCGCATATAGGTTTCTCAAGAGACAAATGAGATGGTCTGGTACTCCCATCTCTTTAAGAACTTGCCACAATTTGTTGTGATCCACACAATCAAAGGCTTTTGCATAGTCAATGAAGCAGAAGTAGATGTTTTTCTGGAACTCCTTAGCTTTCTCCATGATCCAGCGTATGTTGGCAATTTGATCTCTAGTTCCTCTGCCTATTCGAAATCCTGCCTGTACTTCTGGTAGTTCTCGATCCACATACTGCTGGAGTCTAGCTTGTAGGATTTTAAGCATAACTTTACTAGCATGTGAAATGAGTGCAATGGTGCGATAGTTTGAACATTCTTTGGCATTGCCTTTCTTTGGAATTGGGATGTAAACTGACCTTTTCCAATCCTGTGGCCACTGTTGAGTTTTCCAAATTTGCTGGCAAATTGAGTGTAGCACTTTTACTGCATCTTCTTTTAAGATTTTGAATAGCTCAGCTGGAATACTGTCACCTCCACTAGCTTTGTTGTTGCTCAGATTTTCTAAGGCCCATTTCACTTCAAATTCTAGGATGTCTGGTTCGAGGTCAGTGACCATCTCATTGTGGTTATCTGGGACGTTAAGCTCATTCTTGTATAGTTCTTCTGTGTAGTTTTGCCATCTCTTCTTAATCTCTTCTGCCTCTGTTAGGTCTCTGCCATTTTGGTCCTTTATCATGCCATCTTTGCATGAAATGTTCCCTTCATATCTCCAATTTTCTTGAAGAGATCTCTGGTCCTCCCTATTCTGTTGTTTTCTTCTATTTCTTTGCACTGTTCATTTAAGAAGGCATTCTTATCTATTCTAGCTACTCTCTGGAATTCTGCATTCAATTGGGTGTATCTTTCTCTTTCTCCTTTGCCTTTCGCTTCCCTTCTGTCCTCAGCTATTTGCAAAGCTTCCTGAGACAGCCATTTTGCTTTCTTGCATTTCTTTTTCTTTGGGATGGTTTTAGTTGCTACTTCTTGTACAATGTTGCGAACTTCCATTCATAGTTCTTCAGGCATTCTGTCTATCAGATCCAGTTCCTTAAATCTATTTGTCACCTCTACTGTATATTCATTAGGAATATGATTTAGTTCATACCTGAGTGGCCTAGTGCTTTTCCCTACTTTTTTCAATTTAAGCCTAAATTTTGCAATGAGAAGCTCATGATCTGAGCCACAGTCAGCTCCTGGTCTTGTTTTTACTGACTGTATAGAGCTTCTCCATCTTTGGCTGCAGAGCACATAGTCAATCTGATTTCTGTGTTGACCGTCTGGTGATGTCCATGTGTAGAGCCGTCTCTTGGGTTGTTGGAAAAGAGTGTTTTTTATGACCATCGTATTCTCTTGACAAAATTCTATTAGCCTGTGCCCTGCTTCATTTTGTTCTCCAAGGCCAAACTTGCCTGTTATTCCGGTTATCTTTTGGCTTCCTACCTTAGCATTCCAATCCCCCATGATGATAAGGAAATCATTTTTTGGTGTTAATTCTATAAGGTGCTGTAGGGCTTCATAGAACCGGTCAATTTCATCCTCTTCAGCACCAGTGGTTGGGGCATAGATTTGGACTACTGTGATATTGAATGGTTTGCCTTGGATTCGAATTGAGATCATTCTGTCATTTTGAGGATTGTATCCCAGTATTGCTTTTCCTATTCTTTTATTGACTATGAAGGCTACTCCCTTTCTTCTGAGGGATTCTTGCCCACAGTAGTATACCTGATGGTCATCTGAGTTAAATTCACCATTCCTGTCCATTTTAGTTCGCTGATTCCTAAGATGTCGATGTTCATTCTTGTCATCTCTTTTTTGACTACGTCTAGCTTGCCTTGATTCATGGATCTTACATTCCAGGTTCCTATGGAGAAAAAATCTTTACAGCATCGGACTTTCCTTTCACCACCAGATATATACACAGCTGAGCGTCCTTTCGGCTTTGGCCCAGTCGCTTCATTCTTTCTGGCGCTACTAGTACTAGCCCTCTGCTCTTCCCCAGTAGCATATTGGACACCTTCTGACCTGAGGGGCTCATCTTCCAGCGTCAGATCTTTTTTCCTTTTAGTACTGTCCATGGGGTTTTCATGGCAAAGATACTGGAGTGGTTTGCCATTTCCTTCTCCAGTGGATCACATTTTGTCAGAACTCTCTGCTATAACCTGTCCGTCTTGGGTGGCCCTGCACGGCATAGCTTATAGCTTCATTGAGTTACGCAAGCCCCTTCCCCACGACAAGGCAGTAATCCATAAAGGGGTAATCTGTATGTTTATAATATTATAGATTTTATATTTCCTATTTTGTATTTTTATCTGTCGTGTCTTTATCGAAATGTGATGTGACTGTGCCATACGACAAATAAATAATAATATATCTGAGGCTGAAAAAGCAGAAGCTCTACTGAATCCAAACATTGGGTGGAAAATAAAAAACAAAAAGAACAGTAAAAATGTGTTCATGAGCACCACAATCCCTGAGCTATTAGTACTCCATTTCTACAGGTACTGACTTTCTGTGGTTTAATAAAGTTTAGGTGCAGTAGAAAACAATCTGTTGCAATAATCCCTCTCTGGCTCTTCTCTTTCCTTAGTCTTCAGGGCCTGAAATCACCAAATTGTAGGAGATGACCAGGCTGAGCTTGAGGGAGGGGGTCAAACTGGAGGTCACCAGTCATGAGTCCCTTCATGCCCACAAGAGATCAAAATCCCTCCTTCTTTGAATTCCATTGACTCTTTTCTTCTGCCAATTTACCTTGACCATTAGTAGTTCAGATTCTTGTAGAGAGCTTAAACTTGCAATAAATCCTTATACACATTTGAACTGCCTGGATTTCAAAGGTTTCCAGGTTTCCCTGGTGCTTGACCCAAACCTCGTATTTGTTCCTTCTCTGATACTTTCTCTGTTGGCTCTTGTATTCTCTGTGGCTCCTGATGCCTTTTTTGGGGAGGAGTCTGCTTATCTGTGTACAGGTTTGAGTGAAGTGATTCCCCAGAACCACTTTTAATGATTTCATAGGAAGCCTGGCAAAGAGAGAGATTGTATGTGAGCATTTGGCATTAGTTCCTGGCAACATGGACATGTACGGTACTACTCTACAACTGAATCCAAAGAAAGGATGATTTTTAAAACCATATGATGATGTTAAACCAATACTTCACTTTTTTTGTCTGAGGTTTTCCTTTGGCCTTTCGTATCTCCCCACCTTTAAATTTCCACCTTAAAGTAAAAATCCGTGTATTGAATTAAATATGTACTTTCCTGGCAAGTTCAAGTGAAAATTATTCTGGAAGGATAAGAAGCACTGAAATTCTAAAGCACAAAAGTTAACACTGTGTTGGAGGAAATTAAAGTAGTCAGCTCAGGACCTTATCAGTAGGTCCACAATGACAACAAAAGAAATCGCGTATCGTTGGACAAACTTTCCACTCTAAAAAAAATCCTCTGACTACTGACATATACTGTATTTCTACAGTCTGTACAGAAGTTACTGGGTCTGGCCTACATTTGCAGCAGGATCTGGTGTCTCAATGGCCAATGTTAAGATGCAGATAACCAGTTGGATATTTTTGCACAATGTTATTGTCTTTTCCAAAAATCATTTCGTGAATGGCCACTGTCTGTAGATCCATGCCTGCACTGCTTGCATTTCATTTACTTTTTCTAATCTTATCTCTGTGTCTCTGTATTTTAACTGTAGATTAGAGCTATCAGATATGGACTGCAAAAATCTGCTGATTCACTAGGGCACCCATGGAAGGGGTCAAGAATGTGGAAATGGTGGGTACAACCAGGTTAATAAAAGGGCCACCTAGGCATAGGGGTGCTACCAACATTGCATATATCTATCATCTCTATCTCTATCTCGATAGATAGATTAGATAGATAGATAGATAGATAGATAGATAGATAGATATGCAATTAACATTTAAAAGGGTGAGACTTCAGTCAACCAGTCCCATCTGCCATTTTAATGCTGTTGATAATGCCCCTACCCCCAGTTATTTACTAGATAACAGTGTAAAGACATAAACTCCTCTTTGCAATTGTCCAGATTTCCAAAATGTACAGTATATATGTTCCTAGTTCACTGTAAAACTCCATGCAGCTGATGAAATTGACTGTACTTCATTTATGCTATAATGCATTGTTAGTTTTCCAGATGTCATTTACTTTTGGTTTGAATGTTACCACTCTAGAAACATAAGTATTTGATCTGCCGTTCAATATTTGGCTCTTCCCACAGGCTTGGAGCAGTACTTTCTTTGAGTCTCCCTTTTGAATCACACCAACCAGCATGGCCACTTTTTTACTGTTGTTTTAATTGCTCGTAATTGTTTTAACCCGTATGCCAACCAGATTCAGTGATAAACAGGTAGTTTTAGACAATGAATGAACGAACGAATGAGTGTTCTCAGCTTAAGGCTACCAAATTTGGGCTACAAAAATCCAAATGACCTCTAGAGTGCAACAAATAGTTAGAATTTGCTGTTTCTCTTTACCCATTCTGCAGCAATGAAGAAGATACCAAGCATGGCTCTTAGCTTTCCTCACAACCAGGGAAGTCCAGCTCAAACTGTTTGATTTCAGAAGAACCAGCAATCTGTGTCCTCTTATTTCTTCTGAATGCTGGTGAAGAGGAGGTGGGCTGAACAAAGAGAGTTATTTGATACTTCTCTTCTGCCATTTTGCCCCATATCCACTCTTACAAGGAGAGACACAAGAAACTCTAATCTTATAGCCTTGTGTGTTGGGCATCTGTAGAAGGGTACCTCTGATAGCGTAAGTCTAGAACTTATGGAAGAAGAAAAGTCACACACATTTGTGAAGAGGACTTTTATTCAACTTTCCTGCACACAAGTTTATGTCATATATACAGACAGCAAGAGAGAGAAAGAGAGTGAGTGAGTGAGAGGGAAGGGGGGGGAGAGAGAGATCATTCTTGCTGGCATCCACAAATTGCCCCAGTTGCTGGATCAATTACAGCCCAAGAAACCACTGAGCTTCAAAGGCCCCTCTTCCATTGGGAGGTTGTCTACCATGGAAGCTAGGAAAACTCTACTTTCCTACCAGAACAGATCAGCTTCAGCCTACTTCAGGATGACAAGATGTTGTCCTTGGCCAACAGTTAGTAGAGTATGTTCATGGTGGAGCAAGGAAACTGTTTAGATGAGCCCTGGATTTTACAACCCCTAACAACTGCAGCCTCCCTGTGGAGCCAAAAACAAGCTTCTGCAACACACACACACACAGTAGTATCATCTGTGCGCTTCAAGATCCGCAGCCTAAGGCTGCTGCCTCCCACTGTCTAATGACAGAGCCAGTCTGACCATTATAGAGGTTCACCCGACCTTTCTAATTATTACCGTAGGGTAGAAGAGTTCTCACAACATAAAGAGCTTCCTTCTTTGTGATTAGACCAGAAGCAGCAGAAAAAAATGAGTTGGAAAAAATGCTGAATATAAATCACACAAAGTTCTTGATACTGATCTCTTACTTCCCAGTAATTCATTTTTCACTGTATATATCCATTAAGGTGATTTATACCAGTTCTTAGGAAAAGAAACCAAAGGAATAATACTTTCCTGTTATCCAAGTTATGCTGTTATAGAGTGAAGAATGGTTGCTACTGTTACCAGTCACTCAAAGTGCTAGCCACACGAATTCTAGCTTGGCCCTTAACACACATAATAGATGGGTGGAAGGAACTCACTGTATCAACTCTGCTGGCATATACTGGGTAGGCAGAAACCATGGTAGCTAGGCAGTCCCTCAGATAACCTGGCCTATGCCATGTGGGGCTTTATGATGACCAGCATCTTTAATTGCACCAGCTACACCAGTTCAGCTTGCAGAGTAAAGTGACACACAGGCATACCCAGGTATTCCCATACTAGCTGCTCACACTACTACATTCCTTCCAAGTAGTTTTCAAGGTCAGCCCCATACAGGACACATTCCACCAGAGCTGTGAGTCGATTAGACCATAAAGTGACTGTGTGAAGGGACTCTTGATATGGGAAGGTGCAAATGTTATGCAAAGGTTCCCTTGCTCACAACATCTTAAGTAATAGCTATGGTCTCCCATCCAAGATAGATGGGAAATGTCCAGGAGGCCCTAATATTCACAGCCACTGATTTTTAGTAGGATTGAATCAGAGTTGGTTCTTCCCCATCTAGGTCCACACAGACTCCAGGCATTGGGACAGGACCTAAACGGTCTATCTTGGCCAATCTATGATGAAAAGATATAATTGGGTATCATCAGCAGATTGATTATATCAAACCTAAATGCTGGATGAACTTATTCAGCACTAAATATTGATATAAAAAGAGGGGAGAGAGTGTTGAACCCTAGGGGAGACAGTCTCTATATCTCTTACCCTCAACACCAACTAGAACCAGCATGAAGGAAGGAAGAGAACCAACAGTATGATCAACATTATTGAAGTCTGTTGAAAAATGAAGGAAAGTAAGGCTGGATGAACCAGCTCCATCCATCCTCCTTTACAGGTCATCCACAAGCATCATCAAAGCTGCCTCTGTACTGAGTTCCACTGAAATAGGTCCAGATCAGTGGCCTCCCATCTTTTGGGTGCCAGAGATCAGTTCCATGGAGAAAGGTTTTTCCGTGTATTGGAGGGGCTGTGGTTTCATGTGCTGTCTGCATTCCACACATACATGGATGGAGTTCACTCATTTCTGCGGCCCGGTTTCTGGCATGTTGCAGACTGGTTCTGATCTGTGGCCCGAGGGTTGGGGAACCCTGGTCTAGATAATCTGCTTCCTCCAGGAATCTCTGCAACTGCAGGCTCGCCACTTTCTTGACAACCTTCCCTCAAAAACGGAAGGCCGGCGACAGTAGAACAGTTGTCTAAAACAGTTTGGCCCAAGCTCAGCCATTTAAGGAAGTTGAAGTTGCTATCCCTCTCTCAATAAGGTTGACATCTCAGCATGTATTCAACTACAACTAATGTCCCTGACTGCCTTAACAACCCAAATGCTCTTTGGTTCCAATAAAACGATGACTAAATTAACAGTGTAGGCCAGGGGTCCTCAAACTTGGCCACTTTAAGACTTGTGGACTTCAACTCCCAGAATTCCCCAGCCAGTCATGCTGGCTGAGGAATTCTGGGAGTTGAAGTCCACAAATCTTAAAGTGAACAAGTTTGAGGACCCCTGGAAATTCTGGGAGTTGAAGTCCACAACTCTGAAAATGGCCAAGTTTGAAGACCCCCTCGTGTAGACAATCCTTTTCATGTCCTCTGATACCATTGATTCAGGATTTGGCACATTTTGGCCAGTACACCAAAAGGGCAACCACAGTCCATGTTATCTCAAAAATGCTCATGCTAGTCTATGCCTACTATTCATCCCACCAGCCTAGAGGTATGCAGTGTACCAGAGTATTCAGGACAAAGGCGCAAAAGTAAAATGTACATTCCGATTAATGAGAAGAATTAGCAATGGACTTATGGTTTGTGATGATGGCTCCCTAGTCTACAATACCAGGATCTCTCTAACATTGAAGTTGTCACTTAAGATTGGATTGTTTTCATAAATCATTTGGAAAGTAGTTAATCAATGAAGGAAAATATTTGTAGCTCAGAATTGAAATGAGGGGTCCTTGGTGCTCTCTGAGCGTGCTTGTTTTCTTGCAGACATTTCATTACCCTAACTAGATAACATCATCCGTGCTAGTAATGAGTTCTGTTTGCTGTCAGCACTCCTTATAGCACTGATGATGTTACCTAGTTAGGGTAATGAAATGTCTGCAAGAAAATAAGCAAGCTCAGAGAGACACCAAGGACCCCTCAAAGTAGTTAATGTCATTAGCTTGTTTATTAGTTTCTTTTAACTCACATCTGTTTGGAAGGCATTATGGATTTTAAATCATTGAAAAACTAAAGAATTCATCTCCCATGCATTACTATTTTTCCTCAAACGATGCAGATTAAGAAACTTCTGCAGCTACTGTAACTACACCAACTATAACTATCCTGATATAAGTATTCCAGTCTTTGAGGAACTTCAAAGAACTGTTTTAATTCTGGATTTCACTGAAGAGTCAGAGATGCAGGAGGATCCATCTACTTTGGAAAAGTTTCTGATCATTAAAGCTCTTATTCATGATTTGAAGCAGAATTTCCATAGATGCTCTAAAATATATATTTTGCTAAACATTTTCCTCTCTAAGTAAGAGTGTCTCAGAACTTAAAGCTGCGATAATTCCTTTTATGAGAACAGATTAAGTCAACTTGAATCAGCTGAATGAATTGACCCATTTTTTTAAGAACTCTTCACCAGAAATAATTTACATCTTTTGAATATTTCCTCCAATGCCAAATCAGATCAGTCTGTGGTGTTGTGTATGGGAAGATTATATATGTGAGGTCTTTTTTTTTTTTGTTAAAAGCTGAATATCACTCAAAATAGAGGCGCCATACTATTTCAGGCTTCTGTTTCCATTTACAGAGACCCAGTTCAATTCTGATTCAGTTTCTCGAAACTACCAGGCAAGATAATATTGTATCACTGGCAAAACAAGTTCGGTCTTTGGAATAGAAAGATAAGAAGAAAATGATTTTTCCAGTCTATCGCCCAGGTTGTGAAGCAATCTGTAGTGTTTAATGACATATATTTTGTAGTGAGACACAAGTAGATGAGACGTTTGGGGTGGAGTGAAGATGGGGGATGCTATCCAGCTGTTTGTTGCTTTCCTCACATCCTGAAGACATGAAAACATTCTCTTGATATGGAAACTGCTGGTCAATGTGCTTTATTAAAACTAAAAGGAGAAGGGAAGTAGCAGTCTTTACTTGCCGTTGCTTGTAAGTAGTCTTAGACCTACAATTTTTCATTCGACAACCATTCAAAATTATAATGGCACTGAATGAATGGACATATGACCTCGTCCCAAAGTTTCAACCATTTTAGAGTCTCCACAGTCACATGACAAAAATATGAACAATTGGCAGCATATCTACCCTTACAAATGTGGGGGCATCGCAAATCCCCTGCATCATGAGTTGGGAAGCCATAGCCAACTAGAACCACCAGTGTGTGGTCCTTTCTCCCATCCCATCATACCTGACTTTTCCCACTCTTCTATTTTCCCATATCCTTTTAACACCACCAAAAAACAGCATCTGCCTATCCCAGGCCTTTGGGAAGGACACAATGGATGGCTAAAAATGCCAAATCCACTCTAAATTTCTGGCTGACTGCATCTGACTGCAACCAACTATACTGGAGAAGATAACAAAATACAAAACCTGCAAATAGAAATAGAATGACTGTGGCAAAAGAAAGCAAAGGTATTACCAATAATAGTAGGTTTCTTGGGTGCAATCCCAAAACAACTGGAGCACCACTTGAACATCATCGGCATTGACAAATTCACCATCAGTCAGTTGCAAAAGGCAGTTTTACTTGGGACAGCTTACATCCTGTGATGATACCTCTAACACCATCAAACATCAACATCTGCCAATCCCAAGTTGATAGGTTGATAAAAATGCAAATTGAGTCAAAACATCTGGCTGACTGTGTGATGGACCATAATAATTGGCTGTGCAGGACTAAGCCATTTGAACTAATGTAATCAAAACTGAAATTGAAACACCACTAAATGATTCATATTGCGGAGTATGCAAAGAAGCAGAACAATCAATCATATATTCAGCTCATGTAAGAAGATTCCAACCAAGTCACCAAAATGATTCATTGGAACAACAGTAAAAATGATCATATACCAATAATGAAAAATTGGTGGGAACATAGAGTTGAAAAAGTAGTTGAAAATGAGCAGGTTAAACTATTGTGGGGTTTCTAAATTCAGATTCAAAAAGTCTTGGTTCACAACTCACCAGATATAACTATGGTTGAAAAGAAGAAATTATGGATAACTGATGTGGCAATATGGGGGAATAGCAGAATAAAAGACAAAGAATTGGAGAAAAGCACAAAAATTCAAATTTCAAGATCTGAAAATCAAAACTGGAAGATTATGGCAAAAACTAGTCATAGTGGTTCCAGTAGTTATTGGCACACTGTCAATATCCAGTTTGCGAATCCAAATAAAACTCCAGATTAATTTTCTTTCCGAAAATCTTACGGTTTATTGAATACATTGCATGGTTATGTCAAAGCAAAACTAACTCTGAGGTTCCTACACCAATTCATAGACTTAAACAATAATTTTCCCAGTCAAGCACCCAATGTCTTACATAATCCATTACATAACAAGTCTGTTTTGTTATGGGAACCATCTGCCGCAAGTCCACAGTTGTTCTGGTGTTCTTGATAAGGCTTCAGGCTCCCTTGGTCTGCAGCTGAATCAAAGAAATTTCATTTTTCCATCTACTCATTTGAAAGTAATATCTCCCACCCACCCCTCCCCCTTTAATCTAAAGGCAAGTTGAAACGCAGAGGCATGTAGCTGCCAAAATTTCATCTTGACACACACTGGGTGCCATACCCAAAAAAATCTTACATGGCATTGAGGAAATCTGTGCATTGCTAAAATTTCCAACTGCCAATTGTAAAAGACCACACTGCCTGCACCTGCAGATATACTATGCTGATATATTTTGACATCCTAGATTCTTGGGAAGAACTTGAGGTGCATGAAAGTCAAAACCAGCTAAAGAACTGGTAGCCGTAAGGTCACATCATGGTGAACAGATAATAATGCCTTGAGCTGTTAGGTGTAGAGCACATAGGAATGTTAGCAATCAATAAGTAAATAAATCAACACTTTTAGTTTTATACCTGTTTTTCTAATATTGATTTAACAATATCAGATTTATGAATTAAGATGTTTTGGATAAAATAATCTTTCTGAAGAGTACTCAGGCTCTCAAGCAATTCAGCTGTATCTTTATCTCTGCAGGAAATCTTAGTTGCATTGAAATAAATAAAATTAGGTAAGGCTCTGGGACCTGATGATTTTCTTACAGACTGAAATAAGATATGTATTGATTTTTCCTCTCTCTCTCATGTTGCTAGAGGACTATAAAGATGCTGTTTTGCAAGAAGTTCTCACCTTTTCCTTTAACAAAGCTTTCCTATCTGTATGTCTGAAGCATAAAAGAATGAGAAAAGTTCCCATGGAGCATGAAAATGATCATCTAATTTCTTTGTAAAATTAGGAGGCAACTCCGGTCTAATGATGTAATATATACCTTTTTCAATAGTCCATTCTGCACTATCTTAGCTTATTATAGGCCAATCTTAGTTGATGTACTTGATATAGTAGATACACAACCTGATACATTCGATTCAGCGTGGTTGTCTTGCTGGGTGGGGAGAAAACCATACAAGTTGGAGTTTTGGAACATTTGTTGATTAAATTTGATTTTTCCTTCAGTTTCATCAATTGGATGAAAATATAGCCTTCCAGGTCATTTGCAAGGGCTATCCCAGACTGAAACTATATACTGCTAAAACTCTTGTTGACATTAAGGGTGAAACAGGGCATCACAGAGCAACAATTTTTAACCAAGGTACCTCAAATGGACTAACTTATAAAATGTGTCCAAAATCTGGAATCCAGGATTTCTAAAAGAATAAAATTTGGGGGGGGGGTTGTGGTTGCTTCAGTGCAACTGGCTGCTGCTGGTGCTGCTGCAGTGTTGCAGATTACATATCTTCATTTTCAACATTCTCCCATTCCCTCATTCCCTCCCCCACCCAGCAGCAGCCACTTATCTGCTTGCTACAAAGGGAAGGGGGGGAGAGGAAGGAAAGAATAAAGGAACAGGAAATAAATAAATAAATAAATAAATAAAGAAAGAAAGAAAGAAAGAAAGAAAGAAAGATAGCAAGGAAGGAGGGAGGGAGGGAAGGAAGGAAGGAAGGAAGGGAGGAAAGAAAGAAAGAAAGAAAGAAGGAAGGAAGGAAGGAAGGAAGGAAGGAAAAAGAAAGAAAGAAAGGAAGGAAGGAAGGAAGGAAGGAAGGAAGGAAGGAAGGAAGGAAGGAAGGAATTCTGATGCTCCGTGCCAGTTTCCCACAAGGAAACTCAATGGGGAAGCCAGCAGGAAGTCAGAAATTACTCCTGCTGCTACTGCCCTTTTGCCCACCCATGGTCATTTGGTTTCTCTGTTTAGGTAAAGAAATATCTCTGAAATGATGCTCCCACAGGATGTGGAATGTTTACTTACGGCATATCTTGTCAGAATTCTGTAAGGTGACTTCTGACAACACAGAGATTATTTCTCTGACTGGGTATCAGAAGCCTCTTATGTGCACCGAACATTAATAACAAAAAGCTATATAGATATATATTTTAAATAAGCAGACTTGCCTAATTTGGCAATAATTTGAGATACACTTTATTGATGATAAAGTGTGATTCACAGTGTTAGAAATGAGAGAAATATTGAGAAAATACCTCTGCAAATCAAGCTTCGAAGCATAACATGCTTTTAAATCTATTAACTTGGATCCATTATTATGCACTACATCAGGGGTAGTATTTTTTTTTTAATGAATGTATTGAAAACAGGGACACAAATGTGAGAAATTATTGACCTCTCAATAATAAAACAATGTAATACATTATCTACATTTAAAGGGGTTTTTTTGGGGGGGAGGAGTGGCAATGAAGTGAATTCCATTGTTTAATGTTTTGTAAAGTTTAACATGCTGTATATGTTGAAATAGCCCTGAGCAACTGTATGGTGTTTTTTTTTCTGTAATAATTTTTTTTTTAAAAAAAATCTTGACTGGGCAACTAGAGAATATAGAAAATCTTTAATGCTACTCCCCCCCCCACACACAAACACAAATCAATGACACTATTGTTATGATGAAACCTGGGAAGACTCTCAGGCCAAAAGGAGTAAGTATAATAGGATGGCATAAAACTGTAAGGGGAAAGTACCCCGTATAGCAGTGGTGGCGAACCTATGGCACATGTACCAGAGGCGGCACTCAGAGCCCTCTCTGTGGGCATGCGCGCTGCTGCTGCCAGCAGCTTACGCAGGTCCATTAGGCCGCCACTGCTACCTGGAGTGGCAGCCCCACCCAGCACAAAGGAGGCGAAGTGGCCAGCTAGCAAGCTCAAGTAGAGGTGATAGAGCATGGCCACACCCAGCAAGCCAAAGGCCACCCCAAGCAGGGAAAGCCGGATCCCCATCAGCGCCATGGTCCCCCAGTCCCAGCTAGGATTGTGTGCTTCCCCCATCTATGCTGGGCCTCCTGCCCACTGCCCCACCCTCCAGAGATCCCCTGGATCTCCCCCAACCTTGCCCGGCCACCATAGGCGTCCCCCCCATGAGCAACATCAAGGTGGCTATGCCCACCCCAGCCACGCCCACTCAGTTTGCTGTGACAACTGCAGCCATGCCCACCCAGGTGGCCACGCGCCCATGGTCCCCCTGAGGGCACCACAATGCTGATGCAGCTCTGGCACTTTGCGATAAATAAGTGGGTTTTGCGTTGTGGTTTGGGCACTCGGTGTCTAAAAGGTTTGCCATCACTGCCCTATAGTTTTGGAGATATTTGGGGAGTGTTATGAAAAGAGGGCCCTGTCATTTTCCTATTATGAAGCTTATGTGACAGTAATTTTGAAGGCTTTCAAGGACTTAAACCACTGCAGAAGTCATTGTGCAATGCTATATTAAACACCGATGCTAAGATTTTGTCAGCAAAATAGGTGAGAAGATTAAAGAAGTATAAACATATAAGAGGATTGTTTTAGAACACCTGGTAGTAAGGAGCTCAGTAAACCACTGGAACTAATAGTGTTAGAGGGAGAATCCAGAGATTTGTTGGGCTCAATGTGTCTTTGCCCAAATAAGTAAAGATGATTTTTTTTTAAAAAAAAATCAAAACTATTTATGGCACATATAAAGAGGGTCTTCATATATCCTCTCAGCCAATCAGAGGAGCAATTTTTCTGCCTTAGGCACCACTTTTATGTGCTTTTGCTTGAGAAAAAAAGCAGCAGAGTTCATTCACAGTAATTTGATGCATCGCTGATATTCCACATAATATTTCCAAGTAATATTTCCAAGTAATATTTCCACAGTACCTGCTCATTGGTTCCATGTTAACTTGTAGCATCCCATAATATGCAACAGCATGTTCCTGTAAATGCTGATCTAAATATTCAGGGGTGTTTTCACCATTCCAATGAACCTCTGAGTGCAAAGGTCAAGCAAGACCCCCTTGACCGAGTCTTATCGGTTTAACTACTTACATATTCCTCCCTATCTAAGGCATTTGGGAAGTGGAGGCAGAAAATCTCTGATCTACTGATAGGAGAATTTTATTTCATTTCCTTTTGGCTCATTCTGAGGCGAGACTCCCCCACCCATCTCTTAGAGCAGTGGTTCCCAACCTTTTCTATACCCTGCACCCCTAGAACGCTTCTGGTATATTCTCGCACCCCTTACAAAAGTTTGAAATAAGGGCAACGAATTATGCATATACACTATAATTTTGAAAAATGAAGTTTTTATACCCCCTGGAATATTGTCTTGCACCCCCATGGGGTGCGAGCACCCCCGGTTAGGAACTTTCTCCCTACATGTTAGAAAAATCCAAAATATTGTATGGTAAGGGTTCCCAATCTTGGCAACTTTAAAATGTGTGGACATCAACTCCCAGAAGTCCCCAGCCAGCATGATCATGGCTGGCTGGAGAATTCTGGGAACTGAAGTCCACACATGTTAAAGTTGCCAAGTTTGGGAACTCCTGTCCTATGGTTATGAAATCCAGAAAGTTATGCCCTTATGGTTCCTATTACAATGAAAAAAATTAGCCAAATTTGGCTATTCTCAAAACGCGTGCGCGCGCGCACACACACACACACACACACACACACACACCTAGGGTTGGATGTGGAAAGTACTTGGATGAAAGAATACGAAAATATCTCAAAACTAGATGTGACTGGAAACATTCCCAAAGAAGGCCATGGTAAACAGCTTTTTGTTATTACCAAGAAAACAGCAAGGCGGTGTTCACACACTCACAAGTAACTGAGTATAACTTGGGAAAGTATTTAACTGAATGGACTGGTTTCTTGCCCATTGCTTTCAAGAACATGCTAAGATATTCTTATGTTAGAAAGCTTTTCAGTGGGTCATTGCCAGAATTAGAGACAATCAATCTTTTCCTATGCAAGGCAACATGTAAGTGATACAAAATCTGCTTTTAAAACAGTGCATGCAGATGAAGAAAACAGAAATCAAATACTTTACGTATTACTGGAAACAAGCATTGAAGAATGGAGTGTGTGTGTGTGTGGGGGGGAATTGATTGGATGGCATTGTCTCAATTTGACATTTTCTGTCCCGTTTAAATGTCCTAGTAGCTCACGGTAGAAAATGTTTGCAGTGATCGATTGTATTCAGACAATGTAATAACATCTGCATTGCAAATAAACAGCCACAAGACAAAATAACAAGGCAATCTCCTTTGCAGAATATGTTCGGCAATATTTTAAGAATCATCTATTAAGAAAGAGCTCTTTTGTACAAATTGCTTTCTTATAATTTCATGTTCCTTTTGAGCTTGGTGAGCTTAGGTTTTGATTGAATGTATTTTTCTTCTTCTCTCTCTCTCCCTCTCCTTCCCTCCCTCTCTCTTTCCCTCTCTTTCCCTCCCTCCCTCCCTCCCTCTCATTTTAAAGGAAGATTTTCTATATTTTTGCAGAGGCAAACTCATTTGTCAGCAACTGTAAATCCAACAGGGAGCTGTGCAGCACCTGTCTGCAAACGTGCTCCTGATATTTTCAAGATATATTGAAAACAACCTTTGAAAAAAAAAAACTTTTAAAATGTGATCATAAAATAGCTTTTACTTTAGGTTCCTGAATGGCTTTTAAAAAAGGCTTAACCTAAGGGGGGAAAAAGATATACAGAAGCTTGCTTTAAGGATCATCACAGGGAGGTTACAAAAAAAAAAGGCAAGATTGAGGCTACAACTGCCCAAGAGAAATTCCACTCCTTTTTTAAATAAGCATTTGACACATAATTAACATAAAAAAGATCTGGCTTTATTTCTATTCTGTTGCCACCATCATCTTGACTTTTATGATCCATTGGGACACCTCTGCTAGCTTTTATTATTTTTTGTGATAAAAATCATTACTATATATTATTGTTCCCAGCCTTGGCAAATTCCAGAGATTTTAATATGTGTTGAGAATTCTGGGAGTTGAAGTCCAACCTCGGGCAATTGCTCTGATTGGGAAACACTGTACTAGAGTATTTATAAGGCACTTCCTTTCTGCTCCCTCTTAAGTATACTCATACCTACAATTAATCCCTGAATCAGTAATATTAGACGTAATATCCCATACTTATAGTTGCTTGGCCTTGCTTGGCAGCTTGGGATAGATACCTCATAGTTGTAATTAAAAAATAGACAAGCATATAAGATGTAGCTATAAAATCACCTCGTCCCACTATTATCACCAGCTATCAAAAGGTGGGTGTTGGAAGAAAAATCTGATCTGATTCTAAGCCAGGAGAAAGACTCAGGAGAAATGAATTTTGAGGCAAGCTGCAGTTGGAAAAGAGGTCTTCATTTATTTAGGAATCAGAAGCGAAGTGATGCAGCAATCAGTTCTGGGACAGCTGACAAAACAGTCTGGTGAGTGAATGGGTTTTTATGTGATTTTAGGGCTTTGTGATTTAGATGCCCAGGTTTGTTGTGAAATGTACTGTAATCTGTGCTTGAGTGTGCCCTTTTAGCATTCTAATTATTGTTGTCTGACTCCCATTGTACCTGGGGGGGGGTCATGCCCTGTCTTTGGAGCTGGGTGGGGAATGTAAATTTGAGGAGTCTTTGTTTTTCTCTTTTTAATCCGATCGGTTCAGCCTTCTGGGAAGGGTGCATCTGACAGCACTTTGCTTATGAATGGAGCTATCATTCTGCTTGAATGGAATGCCTGGGTTTTCTTAATAGATACAAAAGTATCTCATTCATAAAAGTTAACTGTTGGAGAGACTGCCTGGAGTGTTTTCCAGGGAGTGGAGAGACTCCAATGATTTTATCCTAGGGAAGCCTCCTTTCTGGGAAGTGCCTTCTTTTTGGGGGTGGGGATAGGGGTCTCTCCCTACATAGCCAACAGTCAAGCAAGGGAAGTGGGTGATGTGGAAATTTGATAGCTAAATAAAAACATAAGAGGTGGTCTAAACTACTACTACTGCTGCTGCTGCTGCTGCTGCTGCTACTACTACTACTACTACTACTACTACTACTACTACTACTACTAAAATTGGAAGGGACCTGGGAGGTCATCTAGTCCAACCCCGTGCTCAGGCAGGAAACAAATGGCTGTTCAGTTTCTTTTTAAAAACTTCCATTGTTGGAGCATTCACTGCTTCTGGAGGCAGGCTATTCCACTGGTTAATTGTTCTAACTGTCAGGAAGTTTCTCCTTAATTCTAGGTTGCTTCTCTCCTTGATTAGTTTCCATCCGTTGCTTCTTGTCCTGCCTTCAGGCGCCTTGGAAAATAGCTTGACTCCCTCTCCTTTGTGGCAGCCCCTGAGATATTAGAATACTGCTGTCATGTCCCCCCTAGTCCTTCTCTTCATTAAACTGGACATACCCAGTTCCAGCCACCGTTCCTTGTATGTTTTAGCCTCCAGTCCTCTAACCATCTTTGTTGCTCTTCTCTGTACTCTTTCTAGAGTCTCAACATCTATTTTTTATGAAAACATGCATCACAATTCACATCTATTAGAGCAAAGGATTCCATATTGACCTGCTCCTATCATCCCTCAACCTCATAGCACTTTCTGAAGGGTTGGAGAATGGAACCATAGAAGCAGGAGAAACAAATCTCAGTGGGTTCATATCTATATTGATATGCTGACGGTTTTTTTTTTTTTTTACTTACATTTACAGACACTTATCCCTCCTCAGTGGTTCTAGCTTCATTTATGCTGCACCTCAAAAGACAAATGAGGTAATTCTGCCATGGCACATGAGCTGTTTCTGCCTCTCTTCTGAATAGGCCTCTCAAATGAGAAAAGGCTTGTGCGATGAAGAGACTCTTACAGAGATACAACGGCCTCTTCCCCTTAGGATAAGACATTCTGCTCTATCCTAGTATTTTTGTTGTTGTTGTTTAGTCACTAAGTCATGCCTGCCTCTTTGTGAGCCCATGGATCTAGGGTCCTCTGCCATTCCCTGTCTCCCAGAGTTTGCCCAAATTCATGTTTGTGACACCCTCATCCTCTGCCGTCCGCCTTTTCCCGTTGCCTTCAATCTCTCCCAACATCAATGGCCTTTTCTAATGAGTCCTGTTTTCTCATTTGGTGGCCAAACTACCTGCACTACAGCTTCGGTATCTGTCCTTCCAGGGTTGATTTCCTTTAGGATTGACTGATTTGATCTCCTTGCAGTCCAGGAAACTCTCAAGAGTCTTCTACAACAACCACAATTCGAAAGCATACCCTAATATTAGCCTGGCTGGAAGAAACTTCTGCACTCATTAGGGGATAATTCCCCAACTAAAATAATGACTGTTTAAAAAAGAAGCAAAGCACAACCATGATTGACGCAGAGATGCAGAAGGCAGGTCCCTTTGGGGGCAGCAATATTGCCTCTCTCCCCCCCCCATGCTTTTTTCATTCATAGTTTCCCCCCCTGCTCATAATTTTGCAGGCTCCTGCTCAGGAAAAAAAATGGCTTCAACCAGAAGGACCTGACCACAGCCATGTCTGCAATCCCCTGAAAGGGTTTTAAAAAACCCCCCAATACTGACAGAAATTGTCAGCTGTTCAGTAGAGCCGTGATCTTTGAGCCTGAAGAGAAAAAGAGCAGGAGGATAAGGGAGATGAAGAATGAATATTGCTAGCAATGGCACTGGAAGGAAAAAAAAAAAACCTCTTCTCTTGGATTGAGCAAGGTGTGGTTGGCTACTGAGTTGAGTTGAATGCATCACGATCTGCAAGACTTCACTGCCCCTCCAATTTGGGTAGCTATTAGTTGAATACAATGCCTTTGGCCTCGGAGTGGCAGTTAGCTCCATCTCTTTCTATTTGCTTCTAAATTGATCATCTCGGCACCGTGATGAGAAGGTCACGCTCAGAAAATGTGGAAAAGCTGACCATCTGGCCTCCTGGGGTCTAATGTTCTCCAATGCCTGGAGCTTTCTTGATGGAAAAGCTCTGGTTTTGTAGGCAAAACCCCAAAGCATCCTCCTCCTAACAATGCCGCTTTTCAAAGGCAGGCTTAATAGCAGGCATCAATTCTCTCCATTGCTTTGATTAAAGTGGCAGGTCAAGGCTTGACCTGTGATTCAGCTGAAAGGCTCCTGGTCAAAATGTTCCCTTATAAGCCTTCATTGGCATTTCTCCCGGCTTTCCTTTCCCTCCCCTCCCCTCCCAACTGCACATAATTGGTCCTAATTGCTCTCCTTCAGGGTCCAAACTGGGTTGAATGCAATAACATCAAGCTGAGGATTTTGGGCAGCAATTCCAGATGATCTTCTGCCTATTGCATGCAAACCATTCTTCCTCCTCCCTCCCTCCCCTCCCCCCCTCTCTCTCTCTCTCACACACACACACACACACACACACACACACAGGCCCCCTGGGAGCATTTCAGAAGCACTCCATAATTTGAGACCTCTTGTCCTTCAATACTTTTTACCCTCAGGGACATCGGGAAATTGTCAGATATGATTAGCTGTGCGGCTTCATTAACTGGAATGAGACGCCTGACCCATCAACAAGCATTTGCCATTATTTTGCATGGATTTGGGTG
This sequence comes from Crotalus tigris, assembly GCF_016545835.1. Classification (NCBI taxonomy): domain Eukaryota; kingdom Metazoa; phylum Chordata; class Lepidosauria; order Squamata; family Viperidae; genus Crotalus; species Crotalus tigris. The sequence continues at coordinate 630,633 of NW_024097375.1, read as the reverse complement.
TGTTTCCCCTCCCCTGTGGAGCTTTTATCCAAACAACCAAACCTGATTGCCAATAGGAAATCGAAAGGCTACACTGAGTTGTAGCAAAGTCAGTCAGGATTTACCGTCTTCATCTAACATCCCAAGGTGGTATTTATGTCAAGGCCTGTTGCTGAATCAACCTGGCCCCCTCCTTTGTAAGAGTCCAATGGTAGCTATGGTGACGATGTCATGTAGAACAAAGTCATGATGATGTTACTCATAATACCATGGAATGGCCGGAATTATGGGACATCACATTTGGGGAAAACAAAAGCTGTGGGTCTAAGGATAGCCCTCTCTTAAGCAACCTTAAAACACCCATTTATTTATTTTAGTTTATTCATCTATACAGTTTATAGGCCACCTGATTCCCAATGACTCTGGGAGGCTTACAATTAGAAGTATCTGTGTAATAATAATAATAATAATAATAATAATAATAATAATAATAATAATAGGTGGGCGTGGAATGCTACAAGTACATCAGATGGTTGAAGAAGAAAAAATGGCTTTGGAAGAATATCTGAAGAACAATGATGAAGATGCACTGAAATTAGTATATCAGGAAGGCTTACTAACTACTGGAGAGACCAAACTGGCCTACAAGAAAGACCAAATGAAGAACAGAATAGAGGCATGGGAAGACAAAGCACTACATGGCCAATACATGAAAAAAATAGCTGGGAAAGCAGATAATAATAAAACCTGGCAATGGCTAAGAGCAGGAAAATTGAAGAAAGAGACCGAGGGACTAATTCTGGCTGCACAAGACCAAGCCTTAAGGACAAATGCATACAAAGTCAAAATTGAGAAGACAGCAACAGACAGTAAGTGCCGCCTATGCAAAGAAGCTGAAGAAACAGTGGACCACTTGGTAAGCTGTTGCAAGAAGATTGCACAGACTGATTACAAGCAGCGGCATGACAAAGTAGCAACAATGGTGCATTGGAAGATCTGCAAAAAATATCATTTGCCTGTAAGCAAAAACTGGTGGGATCATAAAATAGAGAAAGTCATAGAAAATGATAAAATTAAACTGCTCTGGGACTTCAGAATTCAAACAGACAAGCACCTGCAACATAACACCCCAGACTTAACAATTGTCGATAAGAAAGACAAAAATGTCTGGATAGTGGATGTGGAAGTGCCTGGAAACAGCAGAATAGTTGAGAAAGAACTGGAGAAGATAACAAAATACAAAGACCTACAAATAGAAATAGAAAGACTGTGGCAAAAGCAAGCAAGGGTAGTACCAATAGTAATAGGCTCCTTGAGTGCAATCCCAAAACAACTGGAGCACCACTTGAACACCATTGGCATTGACAAATTCGCTATTAGTCAATTGCAAAAGGCAGCCTTACTAGGAACTGCTTCCATCCTGCGACGATACATGTAATACCATCAAACATCCACATCTACCTATCCCAAGTCCTGGGTAAGGACTCGATAGGTAGACAAAATGCCAAATCCAGTCTGAACATCTGGCTGACTGTGCGATGATCCATAATAATAATAATCAAGTTGGAAGGGAGCTTGGAGGTCATCTAGTCCAACCCCATGCTCAGGCAGGAAACCCTATACCATTTCAGACAAATGGCTGTCCAGCCTCTTCTTAAAAACTTTCAGTGTTGGAGCATTCACTGCTTCTGGAGGCAGGTTCTTCCACTGTTTAATTGTTCTAACTATCAGGAAGTTTCTCCTTAGTTCTAGGTTGCTTCTCTCCTTGATTAGTTTCCACCCGTTGCTTCTTGTCCTGCCTTCAGGCGCTTTGGAAAATAGCTTGACTCCCTCTTTTTTATGGCAGCCCCTGAGATATTGGAACACTGCTATCATGTCATCCCTGGTCCTTCTCTTCATTAAACTAGACATACCCAATTCCTGCAGCCGTTCCTTATATGCTTTAGCCTCCAATCCCCTAATCATCTTTGTTGCTCTTCTCTGTACTCTTTCTAGAGTCTCGACATCTTCTTTACATCGTGGTGACCAAAACTGGATGCAGTATTCCAAGTGTGGCCTTACCAAGGCATTGTAAAATGGTATTAACATTTCATGTGATCTTCATTCTATCCCTCTATTAATGCAGCCTAGCACTGTATTGGCTTTTTTGGCAGCTGCAGCACACTGCTGGCTCATATTTAGGTAATTGTCCACTAGGACTCCGAGATCCCTCTCACAGTTGCTACTATTGAGCAAGGTACCACCTATACTATACCTGTGCATTTGGTTTTTCTTGCCTAAATGCAGAACCTTACTTTTTTCACCATTGAATTTCATTTTGTTAGATAGTGCCCAGTGTTCAAGTCTGTCCAGATCCTCCTGTATCCTAAACCTGTCTTCTGGAGTGTTGGCTATTCCTGCCAGCTTGGTGTTGTCTGCAAATTTGATGAGTTCCCCATCTATCCCCTCATCCAAATCATTGATGAAGGTGTTGAAGAACACTGGGCCCAGAACAGAGCCCTGGGGCATCCCACTACATGCTTCCCTCCATGTAGATGCGGTTCCATTGAGGACCACACGCTGAGTAAAAAGAATCATGAACTCCAAAAACAACCTATGATCAAAGAAATCCCACCCAGCAGCCACTCAGACTTTTCCCTGACCCAGAACTTGGCAGAATAGCCAGGCCTATCATAGTTTCCTAAGTGTCATTGATGTGGGAGTCCTCTGGATATCATTCCAGGAGGCAGGCGCCATAACAGGTTCTATCAGTGGGCCTCTTACTACATGTCATAGGGTAAAAGGTATACGCTGAGTAACAAAACAGTTTAGTACCGTATTTTCTGGTGTATTAGACAACCCAGCGTATAAGATGACCCCTGACTTCGGAGCCGATTTGCATGCTTAGAAAGTAGTCTTATACGCCGGAAACTACCGTAATTTCTGGCGTATAAGACGACTCGGCGTATAAGACGACCCCCGACTTCAGAGCCAATTTGCATGCTTTAGAAAGTCATCTTATACGCCAGAAAATACGGTAATTAAATGAGGATGAGGCTGGAGCAATGGCTGTAAGCCAGATTACAAAGGGAAAAGGCATTCTCTCAATTGTTCTTTCTTTCCAAAAACATTTCTGCTGAAAACCAGCACAGGAACACTGTACTGTATCTGCAGAAATGTTCTCCAAAGATACTGTAGTGCAAAAGAAGCTGATTCTGTGAGTTTGATAACAAGGAAAGTGTTAATGTGCAACACAATTGTACCACTGAATCTCTCCACAGTGTTTCTCAAAAGTTATTCCAACTTTTCAAGAAGGAAGATTAGACCAAATAGTTCTAACAGTTCTTTCTAGTTTGGGAGGCCTTCTAGGGGTTCTTCCATATAAACAACAGTCTTCCCCACTGCCAATTACTTTCACTTTCTCAAAGTAAGAACATTTTTTTTGGGTTGGGACAAGACAATGGTGAAGGGAAGGTAGCAAAAAGGTGGTGAAATAGCAAGGCAAGGCAAGTGCCACCAGTTTGGTCTCACCTCAAAGGGATCCTTAAAACCAACTTCAAATGACATCCCTACTTCTGAAAGTAGGGCAATTCATATATTGTAATTGGCTGTAAGAATATCCTTGAGAGGGCAGGAGGAAGAGCCACAGATTAGATCAGGGGTAGGCAACCTTGGCTCTTTTATGACTCATGGACTTCAACTCCCAGAATTCCTGAGCCAGCCATGCTGAGGGGAAAGGGAGAGGTTTCCAAGTTGAGCCAAGCTGGCTCAGGAATTCTGGGAGTTGAAGTCTACGAGTCATAAAAGAGCCAAAGTTGCCTACCCCTGGCTTAGACAATGGTCTCACAAGCAATAGCTCAGCCCACAGAAGGAACAGGGTGGAGAATGTGTCTCCAAAGGGATCTCCAGAACTCTCTGGAAAATAAAGGCAGGGGAAGGGGAAGTGTTTTCAGATTTACAAGATTTTGTTATTACAGTAAAGGCATCATTGGTATTCTTGGTTTTGCTTTCCTGTGGATTGTCTCAAAGGGCTGGTCTATATTGAGAATATTGTGCTGTAGGAGTTGGTTGTCAAACTGATACTGTACAGATTCTGGAGACTATTATGTAAACAAACACCTGCAATCTTACCTGTTATTAGTGATGAAACTCACCTGCTAGATCATAGATAGGCTTTTAGAAAGTCAGAAACTCTCTGCCCTAACTTGGATGCCAAGAATATATTGGTTCTAAATTAATTGGTTCTTAAATTGCTGGAATTCTTGAAGCCCCCATCTCTTTTGACTCAATAAATCTTGTTAAAGAGAATATATGAGGATCTGCATAGAAAACAATCCCTTTACTTTGATTATAAAGGTGAGAAATTGGATGGCTCAGAACACTTCTATCACTTCTATAGATGGCTATGACACCATCAACTTTGATTGCATTGGTATTCCATGTTCTTGAGGATAAGCCCAATAATCTTGGAGCAAGCAGAAATAGTGATCTGAAGCAAGGGTCTCCAACCTTGGCAACTTTAAGACTTGTGGACTTCAAGTCCCAGAATTCCTCAGTCAGTTTTGCTGATCTGAAGAACAGCAGTCCAAGTGGGGTAGTAACAAGTTGTAGTGCTGCCATTAATTATATTATCAACTCATTGGTTATCATCACATCTGGCTTGCCATATATTGATACAAGTTACAAATTTTGTTAATTCAAATGTAACATTGGCTTGTGGCAATGTTCAACTTGACTGAGGTGAGAGGAACAATTGTAGGAGCTGCACCTTTTCTACACTTGTATTTTATAGCATCTTACAGTATCACACAGCTTATGTATACTTCCCTTGTGGGGTCCTTGGACGGTAGAACAATAGAAATATTGTACTGCAGGGATCAATGGATGGATATCAAGAGCTTTTCAATCTCGTCTTATGTAGAATATTTTTAAAAGAGTTCATTTCTTGTGGAATTAATACAATATGCTATGGAAGAGTGCATTTTGCTACAAGAAATTGATTGCTTGGTATAAATATTTAGGCAGCTTTTCTGTTGCTTCCATCACTTTGGGGATAATTTGTAGAAGAATGCATGCCAGTCTACCCTGATACACATACCGGTAGTAGCGGAGCCCAAAGTGTGTAGAATTTTGACCTCTTTTCAGCTAAGCTAAAGCCATTTTGATATCTGAAGATGAGCAGTGATGTTCTCCATCTTCCTATTGCAAGAATCAACCCAGTTATTTGACACACATTGTACCATCCTCTTATAATCCCCCAGCATTTATTTTCCTGAGATGGTAACTGTATTTCATTAGGTCCCTTAACTAGGATTTATGTATAGAGAGATGAGGGAATGGCCTTGAGGACAGAAAGAAGAGTTGCTACCAAGGCAATGGCTAGTCCAATTACTTGGACTTCAGTAAGGCATTTGATAAAGTAGACCACAACCTACTACTTAATAATATAGAAAAATGTGGGCTAGATAGCATCACCACCAGATGGATTCATAGCCAGCTGGCCGGCTGTACTCAGTGTGTGGTCCTCAATGGAACTGCATCTACATGGAAGTGTGTTCTGGGGTGCCCCAGGGCTCTGTTCTGGGCCCAGTGCTCTTCAACATCTTCATCAACGATTTGGATGAGGGGATAGATGGGGAACTCATCAAATTTGCAGACAACACAAAGCTGGCAGGAATAGCCAACACTCCAGAAGATAGTCTTAAGATGCAGAAGGATCTGGACAGACTTGAACACTGGGCACTATCTAACAAAATGAAATTCAATGGTGAAAAAAGTATTTTTCTTGCATTTAGGCAAGAAAAACCAAATGCACAGGTATAGTATAGGTGGTACCTTGCTCAATAGTAGCAACTGTGAGAGGGATCTCGGAGTCCTAGTGGACAATCACTTAAATATGAGCCAGCAGTGTGCTGCAGCTGCCAAAAAAGCCAACACAGTGCTGGGCTGCATTAACAGAGGGATAGAATGAAGATCATGTGAAATGTTAATACCATTTTACAATGCCTTGGTAAGGGCACACTTGGAATACTGCATCCAGTTTTGGTCACCATGATATAAAAAAGATGTCGAGACTCTAGAAAGAATACAGGGAAGAGCAACAAAGATGATTAGGGGACCGGAGGCTAAAACATATATGGAACGGTTGCTGGAACTTGGTATGTCTAATGAAGAGAAGGACGAGAGGTGACATGATAGCAGTGTTCCAGTATCTCAGGGGTTGCCACAAAGAAGAGGGAGTCAAGCTATTCTCTAAAGCACCTGAGAGCAGGACAAGAAGCAATGGATGGAAACTAACCAAAGAGAGAAGCAACCTAGAACTAAGGAGAAATTTCCTGACAGTCAGAATAATTAATCAGTGGAACAACCTGCTTCCAGAAGCTGTGAATGCTCCACCACTGGAAGTTTTTAAGAAGAGACTGGACAGCCATTTGTCTGAAATGGTATAGGGTTTCCTTCTTGAGGAGGGGGTTGGACTAGATGACCTCCATCATCATCGTCATCATCATCATCATTATTACTATTAAACTGAGTCTGGGGCAGGAATGTAATGTGTATAAACATCTCAGACAACCCTCTCCCTAATTTTCATGAAGATAAAGGGAGGAAGCACATTCAGACTTTTTTTAGTTTTCCATAGATCTTTCCAAAACTGGAGTGTTCCCTTTTTGTTTTAGTTTTTAATTTTTAGGATTCATTTATTTATTACCATTAATATTTACACCAGAATTGTCTCTGGTCTGATTGAAATAGCTGATTTTGCTTAAATTGGATGATTTGTGCCTCATAGGGTTCAATTTTCCCAGCTATTGCTGTTATTTGTCAATTTTCAAAGCTTCTTCAATGTACCAATGAAGGAGAATATTTGTAGCTCAGGGTAGAAATGAAGGGTCCTTAATGCTCTCTGAGCTTGGTTGTTTTCTTGCAGACATTTCATTACTCTAACTAGGTATCATCATCACCTAGTTAGGGTAATATCATGAATGAAACCTTTGCAAGAAAACAAGCAAGCTCAGAGAGCACCAAGAACCCCTCACTTCTTCAATGTTTCTGCTGCTAAGCCAATGTTTTTATTATGCTTGTTCATTCTGCAATTTTTGCTCTTCGCATTTTTAAAAATTATTTCCTACTTATTTTTTTTTTATCTTGGCCTCCAGTCTGATTTTCCTCTTTGGAACAGAATATAATTTTGGTTTTGGTTTTCTAATTTCGCTACCGAGTTCTTCAGTAACCAGCAGAGCTGTACTGCAGGCAAGCTGATTGTTCTGTTTGATAGATGTTATTTTAATCCATGCAAGCACCTCATTCACATCGTTCGGTATAGGTGCCAGGTCTTTTTTGGACATTACTTCTTATGCTGGCAGTTTTGTCAAATCTACTGGTAATTCTACATATACTGTATCATAATTTTCTCTTTTAATTCTTCTGGTTGGAGGGTCAGTTCAGTGCTGACCTGTACTGATTCTGTTGTTATTTCTTCTAAGTTATCATTTGTGTAATTTATATCAGTGGTTTCCTTTGTTCTTACCTGAGTTTCTTCTACTATTCCATTATTGACTTTGGAGTCATTTCTTTTTACAGTTTTTCTGATTCTCTTCCCATTTTGCTTTCCTGAATATTTTATTTCTGGTAATGAATCTTCTTTGATCAGTTAAACATGGAAACGTTTTGGAGATGTTTTCCTGAGAGGCTTAAAACTAGAATAGAATAGAGCTAGAAGGGACCTTGGAGGCCTTCTAATCCAGACCCCTGCTCAAACAGGTGGACCTATACCATCTCAGACAAGTGACTAACTTCTTCTTTAAAATCTCCAGTGATGGAACGCCCACGATTTCTGGGGGCAATCTATTCCACTGGTTAATTGTCCTCACTGTCAGGAAGTTTCTCCTTAATTCCAGGTTGCTTCTGTCTTTGATCAGTTTCCAACCATTGTTTCTTGTCCTGCCCTGTGGTGCTTTGGTGAATAACATGACCCTCTCTTCTTGGTGGCAGCCCCTCAAATACTGGAATACTGCTATCATGTCTCCCCTATTTCTTTTCTTTAGACTAGCCAAACCCTAGTCCTGCAGTCATTCTTCATATGTTTTAGTCTCCAGGCCTTTGATCATCTTAGTTGCTCTTCTCTGAATTTTTTCCAAACTCTCAGCATCTTTTTTTGTGATATGGCTGCAGTATTCCAGGTGTGGTCTTACTAGGGTTTTATAAAGCGGGACTAATACTTTGCGCAATCTTGATTCTATGCCTCTGTTTATACAACCCAGGATTGTATTAGCTTTTTTGGCTGCTGCTGCAGCACACTGCTGACTCATAGTCAAGTGATCGTTCACTAGGACTCCAAATTATGAGTAGTCTTTCTAAAGAAACAGGCTGCCCACTCTGCTGTAACCAAACAATTGTTATATTATTTCAGAACAAAGGTGCTCCACATAATTATATTCTGAAGGGGAAGAACATGGTCACTAGTTACTAATAGGGCACTCAATTTATTGACTGATTATTAAATAAGTTTGGCTAATTAGTTCATAATGCAGTGACTATATGACTGGCTCTCAGTGTGAATTAATTTAAAAGAAATACCAATGCTGTTGGGAGTGAGCAGAATGGCCAAGAGACCTATGGGGGAAAAAAAAGATCTCCTTTGTTAAAATCTTTCTGTGCTATGAATATTTAATTCTCCAAGATGGGGATTTAAAAAAAAAATTGTTGGATTGGGATGATGTATATTAAGTCCTTTGAGAACTCTATAATCATGTATTTTTTTACCTGAGAGTAGATGCACACTTCTGGATAAAAAAATGCATATATAGTATGCTTTTTCAGTTTTGCGTCGCTTCACTCATTTGAATATTCCAACGGAAATACAAATCAACTTTTATATCAAATAACGTTCAAGTGTGCAGTTACGGTGGATGTTATCTGATACTAAGATAAAAAAAAGGCAGTGATTTTAGAGAAGCTAGGCAGATGGAGGGCATTTGGGGGCTCATATTGTTATTATTAGCTGGCTAAAAACACAACTTTATGACCACACTGTTCTTAAATCTTTAATTGCTTAGAGCTGCAATTTAATGAGAGGAGGTGAGTCACTTAAATTGCTTTGTGAACTTGTACCAAAGTGGATTAAATAGGTCTAAGTTCAAAAAAGTTCATACAGCAAAGAAAGCCAGCAAGAGGGCAAGTTTTTAAACTAAAGTCTAATAATCCAAGCCTGTCATTTTGCATCTGTAATGCCATTATTTCTCATTTTTTGAGCAGCACAACTTCTACTCATACTCTTATATGCTCTTGCAAAAATAGAGAACAATTCTGCAGACTCCCTGTTGGCCAGGAACTAAAATATTGTACATCTGAAGCAACTCACCAAAAATATTACGTTATGTTTTAGACTCAAGAGGACCAATGCTTGTGGTATAGATGGACCTAGATGCTTTTTCCAAAAGGCAAATTAATGGCTTAAGGTGAAGTGAATAAAGTTGTATTTTAAAACTGTTCAGGGTGAAGTGTGTCAATTTGGTCTTTCTGTTGTTTCCTCTGTGAACTAATAACATTGCCAAGCCAGACTTTTGTATAGTCTTGGGGCAGGGAGAGGAGGGGAGAGGAGGTGGCATGGTAATAACTCATTTAACATTAATATTCGTTCTCCACTCAATGATTGACTCATAAGATTGCTGAAGTAACATAACAACCCCCACATCCAATCAGCTCTGTGTTTGTCTCATAATGGCAATAAAGTTCAAGAGGTATTTTTAAAACATCCTCTGCCACCTTTCTTTTGCTGTACTTTATTTTTTTTTTATTTTTTTTTGGACTTGTAAGCTGCAACTCTGAGCTAATTTGCCTCTTTAATGTTGAACATACTTTAAAATGTTAGGCACTTGTCTTTAGGCTGTCAGGATGCTACCCAATTACCATCCGTTCTTCGAGAAAATGTTGTTGTTTCAGGCACCCATTTTTTTTTTGTGGAAGCTTCAGGTTTTGTAAATGGAAGAGATCTGACTATGCAATGAGTAGGTGTGGTATAGGTGTGTGATGTGATGTGTGGTATAGTGGTCAAGCTGCTGGAGTGGGAGCAAGCCACCATTCAAACTCAAGTTGTGAGGTTAAAAAGAGGGTTCACCACCAGCATTGGTGAGTAATGCTCAAGTTGCTCGAAGTTGCACTATGGATGTAATAATAATGACAACACCACCACCGTTTTATTATTTTTACTTTCAACATCCTGCTTTGAAAGGCAAAACACCCGATTCTTTCTTTCCTCCCGTAATAATCTACTTCTTCAATAATCTTGAAGCTAGGTGAGATAATGACGGATAAAAAGTCACCCGTAAGCTGAGAAGGAACGTGAACTTAGCTCACTCTGTATTAGTGAAATGAAACTCAAGAGTTCTGATGACCTCATGAATAAGTCCATGCAGCTGTCTGTAAGTGGTTTGCAATTACCTTCTTCCAAAATGTCATTTTGACTTCTCAGGGTGGCCTGCAGCCCAGATATCCCCAGGGGTCTCTCACTAAAGTCTTAATCCGATCTGACCCCAGCTTGGTATCTGATCTTACCTACTCAGACCCTGTTACTAATACAATGTTGAACTGTCGCTTGTATATCTTACTGACTACATAGTATTTTACTACATATATTTGACATGTTTATGTTTATGAACCATCAGGTTGTTGTTGACCCTTTGTAATTCTTCTCTCTCTCTTGTTCTCTCTCACACAAATACACACATATCTATCAATATCTGAGACATTCCCAAGCCTTATTCAGTGCCAGAAAAAGGGAAAAACAGAGCACTGTTCTTCACACCATGCTAGTACTCCATCTTCTTTCTTCTTACCATGATTGTGACTAGTGGGAGGGATGTTGCAGTCCAATAGGGTTAGACACTGCAGTGAACAGAACACTACAGTCAATGTTTATAAATTATCTTCTTTCTTGACAGCATCATCTTCCTGAGAACACTTCCTCGAGCTTTCCTGCAACCAAGTCTGATTAAAAGGTGTATACATAAAGAGATGCAGTGCCTACACTCTTGTCAGTTTTGTGCTATAATCTCTGTGCCTGTCTTCATGAAGTTATGCAGTTTAATTAGTATGATCAAACATTTGCAACGTACAATAAACAGCCAACCTAAAATCTTCCTCTGCCACCAATGAGCCTAAGGAGCTAAAGAATTTTTCTACTACTAAGAGTTCTCTCAAGTGGCTTCTGCCAACGTGATAAAGTGCAGCATACGGGTGCAACAATCTTCCCCTGGTTACCAAAGTAGGTAACATCATCAGTGCCCTAGCTAGTGTTGATCACTAGCACTGATGATGTTACCTAATTTGGGTAATGAAATGTCTGCAAGAAAACAACCAAGCTCAAAGAGCACTAAGGACCCCTCTGCGTGAAAGTTCTATGAATGAAACGAGACAATTGCACAACATTGGCACTATTGGAGAATACCTTGGTTCATAAAATGTGAATAAATAAATAAATAAATCTGGAGTTAGGAATAGCAATAGCACTTAAACTTATATACCACTTCATAATGCTTTACAGCCCTCTCTAAGCGGTTTATAGTCAACATATTGCCCCCAGCAATTTGGGTCCTCATATTACTGACCTCGGAAGGGTGGAAAGTTGAGTCAACCTTGAGCTGGTCAGGATCAAACTCCTGGCAGTTGGCAGAATTAGCCTGCAATATTGCATTCTAACCACTTCACCACTATGGCTCATTATAATAAATAGTAAAGCAGCAATCAAACTGTTAATAGAAAGAAAAACAAAAAGATATTACACATTCCCCATAGGTCAGCCTCTAAATTGGATGAGCAGCTAATGAAATAACAAGTGAAGCTCTGTGAAATATCTTGAGACAAAAAATCCTAACTTCATCTATAATTATGAATAGGATCTGAGTACGAACGACACTTTAAGAATAATGTAGATAAAATGTCAAGTCATGAATGGCTACTCTGAAAAGTTTTCATGTTAACAATTCTATCCTTCCTATCTGCCTTGTAATTCTAAGCAGAAGCTGGTGGGTGTGGCCCAGTTTAGAATACTGCAGGTATTTCTGATCACTAAAACTTACAAAAAATATCCTAGTACTGGGGAAAAAAATGCAAAAAGAGAAACCCCAAAGGTCAGCCCTGGAGAAACTATCCTGTAATTAGAGATTAAAAGGTTGGGGATCTTAAGTTTAGAGGGGGGAACATGACAGAATGTATGATGTGATGAAAATGAGTGTGGAGATATTAATTGTCCTATCATTCAACAGATTCATTGTCGTCCAGTAAAACTGAAGGGTGAATGAATCAGGAAAGGAGAGTCATTCTTCACCCACCATATGATTAAACCATGAAATTTGCAATCATAAAACATTGTGGTAGGTACCAACTTCCGCACTTAAAAGGAGATTAGACAAATTAATAGAGGATAGTCTACAAATGAATAATAAGTGAAATGGTTATTAGATATGGTCTGCCAAGTATTAGTGGGAAGGATAATGATGAAAATGAATAGGAAAGTGCTCTTAAACTCATATCCAGTTACAGCAGCGGCTCCCAACCTTTTCTATATCCCGCACCCCTAAGAAAGCTTCTGATATATTCTCGCACCCCTTACAAAAGTTCGAAATAATGCATATACACTATAATTTTGAAACTTCTAAACCCAAGTTTTTGCACCCCCTGGAATATCATCTCACACCCCCAGGAGGTGTGAGCACCCCTGGTTGGGAACCCCTGAGTTAGGGTTTCCCATTCTTGTCTTGCCCAAGGCAGATTGTGGATAAAGTAACTTTTTCATCTTTCTTTTTTAAAGCTAGCAAGAAGCATACAGTGTTGAAGTTGGGAGGTGGAGATTAAGAAATGGAGACAAAATAACACTTATTTTCCCTTCTTTCCCCTCCTTTGTTCTATAATATATAGCACCGGGTGGCTGCTAACATCAAATCTGAGCATTTTCAGCAGAATGCTACATTCCTGGGTGGGTTGGCAATGAGGATTAAAGTTATAAAATGAAGAATCATCCTTAAATAGAACTTTTAAAGTCTCATACCACATATTCCCTAACCCTAATTTCTCCCAAAAGATAATATAAAACAGTATTTCTCAACCTGAGCAATACGAAGATGTTTGGACCTCAACTCCGAGTTCTCCAGCCAGCATGGTTGGGAAACACTGATATAAAATGTCAAGGTTTAAACAAGCTGATTACCTTTCTTCCCACTCTTCTATTTCTGTCCTCCATTTGACACCCTAACATTTTGGATCAATCAATCACGCAGTCTGCCTGATGTCTACCTTCATTAGAACTTTGCTCATCTTTGTAGGCGCAGCTGCCATCAGCCTTCTGGAAGCAGCATAGAGAGGCAAACGTTGCTTTAATATGTGCAAAGTACCCAAAATATCTCTTCAATTAAGCTGCTGAGTGTGCAGTGCTTTTCAGTCTTGTGGCTAATAACAACACGTTTACAAAATATTCAGTTTCACCTGATAACTCTTGCACGATGGAGCGAAATATTAAGACCGCTAAAGTACGACTGTTAACTGTCACATATCTTCATTGGCATAGGTTGGGAATAGTAGGGTTTGGAAAATGAGAGAAAAGATACAAGGGATTTTGTCAGAATGTAATGCATTGTCTACTCTCATATTGATTCAGAACCTGTTTTAGTTTGGAAATATATCAGTTAAACAAGGATTGTTCAGCAGTAACAGATGATCCCCAAGTCTCCAAAAAGGGTGCTTCACAAAACGTAAAATTTACACAAGTGAAGTATCCCTCTTTATAGCACTGAAGTTGCTGTGTCTTTTGCGAGGCTGCTTCAGAAATGGTCCTTGGCTGAATAGGTATATATTTGCACACAGTGGCTTTATTTCACTAGCAAAAAGGTAAAGGGTTCCCCTGTCCAGTCGTGTCCAATCTAGGATATGGGGATCATCGTGGCTGAGGGAGACAGGGTTGTCCAAAGACAATTTTTTGTGGTCATCTGGCCAGCATGTGTATACACCAAAGGTACATGGAACACTATTATCTTCCCATTGAAGTGGTACCCGTTAACCTACTTGCATTTGCTATTGCCAGCTTCTGTAGGCAGGAGCTGGGGCAAGTAACGGGAGCTACATAAGTTTACACTGCAGACCCAGCATAAGTCTTTTCTATGCAGGCTCTCACATGCTCATGCAACTAGGGATCTCCTTCAAAGCAGCTGTTTTGGCTTTCTGGAGAGTATCTGCTTTAATACTTTTGGGAAGGGTCTTTTGCTCAGGCTAACATGCTTTGCAAAATCTTTTCAGATGCTTTGCCAATCTTTTTCCCTGCAGTATTTGGTTTTCCAGCATGCATTCTTTCTGTCATTTTTTTTGGTAATAATTTAAGGGGATGTCGGGTTCAGTAGAATAGATCTTTTCTGGCCTAGCATTCTCCAGATGTGTTCACAGGAGGGCTCCAAACACATCAGGTCTTAAAAATCATTTTCTTCTCACAACTATCTGCTGCAAAGAAAACCAAACCTGCTGATATCACAACTGCGTATTATATTAAGCATTCATTGATAGTACAATGGTATAATTATATTTGGATAGAGAACGTGATCTGCCATGGGTAAAAAGAATAACATATTTCAAGATGGAGTGAACTGACAGATGGTATATGTCAGGGGTAGGCAACCTTGGCTCTTTTATGACTCGTGGACTTCAACTCCCAGAATTCCTGAGCCAGCATGGCTCAGCTTGGAAACCTCTCCCTTTCCCCTCAGCATGGCTGGTTCAGGAATTCTGGGAGTTGAAGTCCATGAGTCATAAAAGAGCCAAGGTTGCCTACCCCTGGTATATGTTATACGTATGTTTCTTGGCAGACATTAGAGTTATGCAGCTTGAAGCTTTGTCATCTAATATTAAGCCTCATCCTCAGATGACTTTGAACTGATCTGAAGATAATTCTGGATCTGATTGTGTGTCATTAAATGTTTTGGAGAGCCGAATTCCTTTTTTCTGTTCTCTAAGCTGTTTAAAACTGAAACAAAGCTGAAGACCTTTGAGAATTGTGTTCTCAGAAGTGGGAAAGTCCAGCGTTGTTCTAGTTGCCACAAATGGGATTTAACCGCTTTCTTCTTTTCCCCTGGGGTCTCAAGGATATATTTATCATCACCAATTACAGCTATGAAGATTTCAGCATCCTTTTGTTTCCACCTAGCTGTCATCCTAATCTTTGCAACCCCAATTGAGTAGTTGGGTTTTTAAAATACAGCAAAGGACTCTAGATGCTATCAAGATCAACCATAGGAGATTAATCTCAAAGTATTGTTTTTGGCATACCTCCCCCAAACAACAAGAATGCACACACACACACACACACACACACATACACACAAACACACCGCATTTTTGTTTTAAATCCATTTGGCAGGAAGTAAGTGAGGATATATTTTGCTATCCAAGAACCTATAAGAGCATTGACTGAAGGACCGCTTTTGCATCTTTATTGGTCAGCTGGAGTGACCACTGATTGGCTCAGGCAGGTCTCTGTATTGTCTCAGTGTTCTGAATCTTTAAGAGTGAAGATGATCAAGAGCTGGCTCTAAAATGAGTTGGATATATAGGGAAGTAGGATTGGTGCTGGTGAAAAACAAAAGCGGTTTCAGCAATGGTGGTCCATGAATGCGGCACTGGAAAGAATAAACAAACTGGCTTCTGCCATCAAACCTTGTATGGTTCTTTGAATAGTAAAAAAAAACCATTCTTCCATTTTTGAATACAGGTTTATGAATGTATTACGAGAGTGCTCGCTAGCAACAGTTAATGTAGAACAGTGTTTCCCAAACTTGACAATTTTAAGGCATGAGGACTTCAACTCCCAGAATTCCACAGCCAGCAACTCTGGGAGTTGAAGTCCACATGCCTTAAAATTGTCAAGTTTGGGAAACACTGATGTAGAACCACACTATGGTGAATTTCTACTACAAATAAATTGGAATCAATTATTCTTCTGCCAACCCCCCCCCAGCATATCTGCACTCAGCAACTTTCAATTAAACACAAGCTTAATTATATTTTATATGAGATAAATTAATATAATTACCTTCCTGGGATCCTAAGCTTTAACACTAGGGTACTGGCTACTTAATATGCTTTAGAAAAATCCTCCTATCTCATATATTCAAATCCAGCTGAACAGGCCAAGACTATGGTGCTTGATACCTGGAGAAGTATCCAAATCAATGTTATTTCTCATTATATACAGAGGGGTACATGAGTACCCAGCGGAGATAAAACCTGCCTCCATTTCTTCTTCAAGCTTTGCCACAGGACATTGTAAGAAATGGGATGCTCTGTCTCTCTCCATTCAATCTCTGCTTTCAGTTGAGCAAGTGAAGAGGGAACAGACTTTGCATGTTCTAAGACAACTATCCAAGGCACAGTAAGAGGGACTTACATATTTGCTATAATGGGTAATAATTCTCAATTTGCCTCCGAAACCCATGCCACTTGAAAAAACACAGGTGAAAAATAGTAAAGAGTGTGGGAGAATGTGACTCTCTCTTAGCAAATAGCATGGAAGATCTTTAATTCTTTCTCAATCCATTATTTTGGTCTTCTCTCTTAATCGAAATATATACTATACTGATACTGGTTTAGAAAGGGAAATAGGAATCTGGCATCCCATAAAAAGGAAGGTACTGTCAACAAGGCAATTTTCACATTAAAAAATAATTTTTTTAACAGGCAAACTACTAGTTCAGTTTGCTAAGGTATATTTCCAACGTAGGCCAATGGCTTACAATTTAAAAATCAACTCCTTCAATAAAATCTAGATATTGGAAAAATGGCAGGGAAAGGAACAAATCTAACTCAGTAGTCAACCGGTAAGAAATGAGACCAGCTCTGTGTATATGAGAGAGAGCACCCCATGAACAAGAAGAATAGTATGAATGATTGGGGTACACAATACAGGTTATGAATGCTGTTGTGAGCATGAATAATGTGCTAGAATTGTGCATAGGTATGTTTGTGTAAGACAATGTATGAGTACGGCTAATGGTTACAAAAATGATATTAGGTAACTATTTCTAAATGCGAGAAATTTTTTTCATGGGTTCATAATTATCTGTGGAGTTTTCATTTTCACACTTTCCTAAAACATTTTGCTGGCTATTATTGGAAATGTTAATAGTGGACTTGTTGGATGTCTGCTCTATGCTTTTACGCAGAATGCCTTGACTTGCCTTTGCAATTCTACTTTCTCTGACACAATGCAGTTTGCAGTGCAAAAGACAGTGTTACATTCCCTTACACGACACAAGTGCTTTCACTTTGCAAAATGAGGAGTAACGAAGAAAAGCAAGAACTTTGGTTGGATATTGCCAAGCTTCAAAATGTTTTATTCATCCTAAAATTACAGTGTGGGTGAATGACACTTCTCTGGACCAATCTCCCAAATAAAAGGCAAAACGAAGAAAAGGTTTAAATATCTATATATTTATACATGTAAACTGAAATGCAGAAAAGTTCTCTTCATCACACTTTTTTTTTTTAAAGGAAACCTTTTCTGGTGGTTAAATACTGTTGGTGGGATCCAAAGAGCTTTCATTTGCCCCAATTGTTCTACATGTCCACTGAGTTCTGATTTTGATAGCTTTTTTCCCCACTTCCATATCAAAGGTTACTCCAGATTTCTCAAATTTTATAAGCAACAATTTATTCTTTTGCAACACCGACCCCCAGCTCTTTTGATCCCTGTATATTTGAAGCCTATATGCTATGCCAATTGCAGAAGTCCCTCTGATAATTCTGAAGCCATCTGCTCTGAAATTTAAGATTTATGCTAGTTTTATTAATAGATTTTGTCTGGCATTTAGGGTGCAGTTTAAAAAAAGGAATACATTAACTTTTAGAATTTAAATGCAAAAGAAGTACCAAGCTGAGTCCCAAATGTGAGAATGTGTGAAAAATCAGAACTACTAACAGGATGGTGGTATTTTCCGATCACAACATTAAAAAAAGAAAGAAAAACAAATAAAAAGTTTCCTAATCTTGTTTCCTAGTTGATTATAGTGAAAATTATGATGTCTACTAAGGATATTAAGCTTTGCCCTGAAAACAACATCTTTTATCTCAGGTTATTTTCAATTTTTTTTTTTGTAGGCAGTAATAGAGGTAAAAGCCGGTCAAACACAGAATTTTGTACTTTACACCAGGGGTGTCAAACTCAATTTCACTGAGGGCCGCATCAGCATTGCGGTTGCCCTGGGGGGGGGGGGCTGGGTGTGTGTGGCCTACTGGATGGGCGTGACCAGTTCTACATCATTCACGTCAAAGGTGCCTATGGGGGCCTGGGCAGGAGTGGGACAGATCTGGAGGTCTCTGGCAGAAGGGGGTGGGACCGGGGCAAGTGCCAAGGCATGGTCCACCGGGGCAACTGCCAAAATGGCCACCACAAATTTGTACATTGGCTCCTGGCCTGGGCCAGGGCCAAGGCAGAGGGGGCCGTTCCCTCACTGTCTCCAGGATGACTTCGCGGGCCACACGAAACCACTTCGCTGGCCGCATCCGGCCCCCGGGCTTGTGTTTGACATGTCTGCTTTACATATATCAGATTCAGTCTGCACACAAATAATAAAGCACACAAGATTTGGCACAACGATGCTGAGGTATGCCAGTGCTTCCTACATATGTATGCAGTATATCTGTGTTAGATCAGCCTTTCCAATATGAAATGATTTGGATTACATCTGTTAGACACTACGTAGTACTTAATAGGCCTTCTGTTTTATGTCTATAGTAAAGATCCTAAAAGACAGGGACAATATATTTGATATGAAAGGTGCTTTTTCGAAAGGCAACTGGACTTGCTTTGTTTTTCCTTGAAGACGTTTTGTTTCTCATCCAAGTTCTGACTGAATGATGGAGAATGGAAGGATTTTTACTCCTTGCAGTCATCTGGTTGTTAGCACTCTCTCTGAGATTTATTGAGGCCACTTGGAGGTTTATCTGCACCCTCAGGGTCAACTGAATATTGCAAATGGGTGTGGAACCTTCTTGGAACTGCTGAAAGGACTGTGGTTGTAAACAAGAGATAGGTGGTATCGTATCCCCCACCCCTCTGTTCTTCAGAATTGAAGAAACTTCTTGGATGAGAAGCAAAACATCTTCAAGACAAAAAGGAAGAAAGTCCAGCTGCCTTTTGAAAAAGCACTTTTGGGACAACCATGACCTGGATAATTGAGAATCTCCATAGATATTCGGTATCAAAAATCTAAATTCTGTATCAAGGTAACCCATCTTCTGAAAATCATGCACTTAAACCAGTTCAACTAAGTAGCTGTATCTCCTTAGAATATCTGATTTATTTTATATTTGTTGATTGTAAGCATGGGCAATGAACGATGCAGGTTAATGAATGCCTATTAACCCAGCTTTGAAGAATTCTCTAAGGGTTCTCTCCAACTGCATTAGGTTCTACATTCCACAGTCAGCACATGCATAATTTGGTTTTACTTTTATTACAAAGCGTGGATTCTACATGCATTTGCAGAATGCCATCACTTTGAATTAAGGTACAAAGATGTATATGTTTGCCTTACAATGATGGATGTTGTGGCCAAAGTGAAACTCTGTGGTGAAGTTATGGAATACACATAGTCCTGAGGATAGAAGGAAACAAACACACACTCACTCCCTTGTATGTAGATGGTTGCAGAATGAGCAGAAAAATTACTAGGGCGGCAATATTTTGCCAATGAGTATAACAGACTGATTAATAAGGGAGAACTCCCTATTAACCAAAGCATGTGATTCATTTGGAAATACTTTTAGTGCAAGGGCTTCCAATTAATGTAGGCATCTTAGACGAATCATTCTCCTATCTCACATTATATACTATATATATATATATATATATATATATATATATATATATATATATATATATATATATATGAATATATTCTTAGAATGCTAAAAACAAAAAGGTGATTCCTGGGTAGACTCATGTTTAACTAGCAAAAATGCAAGAACACCAGGAAATATAAAACTATAAAAAGTTTTAATGTTAATACCAAGCTTTCACCAGCAACTGCCAGCATCGTCAGGGTAGCTTCCAGTCAATGGGAGAGGCTATTTATGGATATGGCATTCTTTGCGCCCGGCTCCTGGACCTCATTACAGATCCCAACCAATCCACTTGCACTCTGATCGTAGTTTCCGTGTTGCTGATTGTTATTTTCTTGCTTTCCCTGCAGATAACTGCAATGAAATCTTGTGACGTAGGAGAAAGCAATGAGATGGCAACTGTGAAAAAGGACTATGGAAAGAGGGAAGGTGGGAGGAGAACGAGGAGGGGGAGTATCAGGAAGGAGGATGAGAAAAACAAACAGCAAAAACGTACAGGCTCCCCCAATCCACGGCCACATGAGGAGCGGGGTGGGGACATAGATACAAACAAGGAAAGCAAGAAAATAACGATCAGCAACACGGAAACTACGATCAGAGTGCAAGTGGATTGGCTGGGACCTGTTAACGAGATCCAGGAGCCGGGCGCAAAGAACGCCATATCCATAAGTAGCCTCTCCCATCAACTGAAAGCTACCCTGACGATGCTGGCAGTTGCCGGCGAAAGCTTGGTATTTTAACTTATTAAAGCTTTTTATAGTTTTATATTTTCTGGTGTTCTTGCATTTTTGCTAATTAAATATGCATACAGACACACACACACACACACACACACACACACACACACACACAATCATAGGGGGAAAAGCTCTCTTCTAGGATGGACTTGTGCCAAAGATTCACAAATCTACCAGTGCAAAGTGAAATTGGGCTCTGCAGAGAAACATTTCTGCAGTTTCAATTAAAACTTAACAATTAATCATCTTTCTTTAATCAAGTAAATTACAGTTAGAAAATCTGATTAGCGCAGCCATTAATGTATTTGACTGGGAAAAAAATTAAACTGGGTAGAGATATACAAAGACTTTGTGTCCCCACAAAGTTGTGTCTTTGCACACAATGGGTGAAGATGGGGAAATTCAGCAAATCACCAATAAGCCCACTCCTACTAAATGATGTAGTCAGAAAGTGTTGATGACTGTCACAAATCAATTGTTTTACACTACAGTTTCATTTACCATCACTTAGAAAACATGATTGTGTCACTCAGCCATGAAATGCACATTAAGGCTGCCGAATTACGCACACTTAACTGGAAGCGCTTGCTGGTTTAAGAATGTGATCTTAAATGTTTACTTGGAAAAAAGAATCATTTACATAAGTTTCCCTTACAAGTACTGTAAACATGGTTAATTTAAGATACTTGACTGTCCCCATAAATAACATTTTATCTCTTTTCCTCTTTCTCCAGCGGTCTGACATTAGTCTATTTTCAGTTTAATCACAGAATGTTTTTCATATACACTAACATTGTTGCTTAATGAACGGTGTTGATTTCCAAAAGCTGCTAAAAAAATGACTTAACAGATGTTTTAATATTTCCGAACCATCTTGCTTTGCATTCATAAATATCTCATTGAGAAATGATTAAGTACATCTCTCTATAAACGCGATCACATTTATGCGTTTTTATTTCTTAAATTGGACAAGTCATTTAGGGACATAACTGTTCCCATTTTCTTTTATTACACCTGTCTATATGAAAATGTATGCAGCTTTGATTTCCGGTTAGGCGTCACGGGGTCACGGACACAGGAAAATGGGGCTCTGTTTTCTACATTCTATATCGCCCCACTGGGGACCCTAAGAAGGGTCGAAAGTCGCCCTGGAGAGGCAACGGAGGGGACACGTTGATTGCGGAGGGGCAGTGACCCTTCCGCTGGATCCGAGGAAGCCCTCCAAACTGGCAGGGGAAAGACTGGCTACATTCGTGTGATCAGAAGCTGCTGACAACCGAAGATAAGCACTAACTAGCAATTTTTGAGCAACGTGGATGGAACTGGGTGAGACTTTATCCTTTTTATGACCATAATACTACTTTCCTGGAAAAAAGAATGCCCAAAGCAAAGAATCCTCCCCAACGAGAAAAGGAAGTTTTTGCCCCGCTCCCTCAGGAAAAAAAAGCAGCGAATTAATTGTTTTGGGGAAAAATAGAGAAAACTGTAAGATCAATTTGGAATTAATACAAATAGATAGCTTTGAAATTTGGGGACTAAAAGTACTTTTAAAACTTTTTTTAAAAAAAGATATCTGAAAGTCTGTAAAATAGGCTTGGATTTAGAAAGCTGTAAGATGGTGTCAATGACATCTAGTGGCAAATCATGGCACTACAATTTATTATGCTTAAAGGAAACTTGGCTTGAAGCCCATACTTAGATAAGACTCTTTGTTGTTCCTGGAAACTTTCACTTTTACAGACCGCAGCTGGGAAAAGGGAAAAAAATCTCTTGGGCTGCTTATCTTATGTTGGGGACCCTACTGGACTATAAATACAGGCAAAACCAAAATGGATGTTCCATACTTAGCTGCAAATGGTAAAAAAACATCTTTAACACTTGTCTCTGAAGCCTCCAGCTTGATATACCAGCAAGAAAATGTTAATGAATCTCAGAAAGAAATTCTATGTTGAAATCAATCCAAGAGACAATTGTTTTATTTCATGATGAGACTAAAAATAATGCAAATGAGATAAAAGAACAATTTTCTAACCTAAACTTACAAATCCAGACAATGATTACAAAAAAGGAACTAGTAAAAATAGAAGAAATGGATCCAAAAATGGAGGACCTAAAGGAATAATTAACAGGCAGATACAGACAAATGAAAAATTAGAAGATGCAGTGATAACACCGGAAATGGAAAAGTTACTTGTCAAGATCTCAGAACACATTTGAGGATAAGGAAGAAGAGCTGATCGAACAAATGATAAAGCTGTTAGGAGGAATGCTGAATATTGACAAACAAGAAATGAAAACAAAAACTGAAGAAGGACGGAGGCTGTTTAATGAATATAAATGGGTTGAGCGTTCTTCCAAAAATACTTCAATCAAATTTTCTTCCTCATTCCAAACAATATATACAAAAACAGAGGAAGAATTACTTGATGATTCAAATTCACTGACTTGGAAAGTTATTTGGCAAAGCTAGAGTAAGACTGAAGAAAATAGAGGGTTTGACCTATTACATGGGATATTATACTATTAAACAGATGTTTGAATATGGTTAAGAAAATAGATAACTGTTAGAAATTATTATAATTAGAAGGATAGGATTTGTAACTAGAATATTATACTTTGTTAAGAGATGGGAAATATGAAAATTTTAAAAGGGTTTGAATAAGGGAAGCTTTTGGTTACCCAAATATAATTTATTATGAGAAAACTATAAGCAATAAGAGATATTTTGAACATTGATGGGAAATTAAAAATTTAAAAACGGGAAAAACAGGATATTGATTGAAGAAATGGATGTTAAGTGCAAATACAATTGAGATATGTTCTGGCTAGAAAAGATATTATAAACTGACACTATCGATATTATGTATAATACCAGAAAAATGTGATGAAGATGTCTATATTTAATTGTATATGTATTAACAGTGACAAGAATTGTATTTGCCCAGTGTGGAAAAATGCATACCACCGGAAGAAGAAAGGACCAAGGAAGCACTGGATGGTGTAGAATTGGAACTAGACTGAGAAAGTTAATAATATGTATCACTGAATTACCAACAGACCCAGACAACACGTTGTTTATTAAGTACTCATGATTGTAAAATTAGAAAATTAATAAAATATTTATAAAAAGAAAAAAGAAAATGTATGCAACTTTTGATAAATGACTAACAGTCGGCTTAGAAACATGATCATGTTGTCTGCTATAGCTGAAATAATTAAGATTAGTACCTTAAATAACAATTTTTTTTCTGTGCAGTCAAGTTTATGGCGGGGCATGAGTAGAGCCTGTTGCATTAGAAGCATGAAATGAACAGCTGAGATGAAAGAGATGCATATTTGCAACAATCCTACAGGTCTGTCGTATACTCAGACCCTACGTTAGCTCAAAACTTGTCTTCTCATAATAACAGGAAACGCAACTAATTATGTACTGTTTGGAACTCCTCATTCAGCACTTCTTGTTCTTCTACACACAAACCCTGCTGGTTTTTTACAACAATGAATGCGCAGCATGTAGCTATTATTAGTGTTTATTAGGGCTGTACAAAGCATTTTAAAGATTTGCACATTAGTCCAAATGAAGAACCTCTGTTAGAATGATTAAAACAGCTACTTTGAAAGTGGCTTTGTGTCCGTACACACGCTATCATTTCATTTTGATGGTCTCGGAGGAAGCATGGATGTACAGATTATTATTAGCATTGTTATTATTAAATTTGTTTGCTGCTCATGTCACCACGAGTACAGATGTTATCAGTCCCCAAATTTTGGTCATTCGCTCTAACTTTTCATGTCTGTAATTTTGAGCTCCCTTCAAAGCTTTTAGCTATAGATACAGGCACTACAATGACTATAGCAACATGCCAGAACTGTTAAGCTTCCTTGCTTGCTGGTCTTGCCATCAAATACCTTGTGATTGTGATAAATAGCCCCAATTCTATCACAAATGGCTAAAGCATAGGTGTTACTGTAGTTTTTCACGCATCTCTACTACGGTTTTAAATTCAGTGGTTTGCAGATGTGCACCAGCAACAACTCCAAATATGCTTCTACCATCCTGCATTGGGACTCTTCTATTTAAATAATTAAGGATTTGATAGAGCTGTAATAATTAATCTTTTCTTTTACTACGGCAACTGAGTGATGTGGTTCCAATCATTTTGGTACAAGGAAAGGCTGAACAAATTGCCCAGTTGAAAATTTAAGTCCTTGATTTGTCAGTGATACCAAAATAAATTTAAGCAAATGTCAGCAAGGGAACAAAGTGCTATGAAGATGAGAAATCTCTAGGAACATCAGTGCTGAAACTTACTTTAATACTTTAAAATATCTCTAGATTTCTAGACTACCCATCTTTTTTCCCTGAGCATGGATCTTTGGAACTTTAAAATAATTAAATTTGATCCCTAAAGTAGCCAGCCTATATAAGGATCTGATAAAATTAAAAGGAAACAGAGGCATGGTTTCTTTTATTACAAGGCTAGTTTTTATTTAACTATGTGACTAAAATGGGAAAATCTGCTTTTATCTATATTAAAAATCCCATTTTTGTTGATTTGGTGGGTAGGGGTTATATTTAAACTTTGTTGAATTGCTCCTAATATGTTCAAAGAAAGCTGTGCAATTCAGCAATTGTAAAACACAAACATAACCTTCCTGTCTTTCTTCTGTGAATTGAAATTTCAGTAATAAATGGAGTCTTTATGCACAAAGGACATGCAGTATTAACTATGAGATTTTAATGTTTCTGAAAGGAATCAACTTTGCTCTGGTGCTAAATTCAAAATCATAAATATTCCACAATCAACCAGAATATGCTATTTGAATAAATGGAGGAATGCTTATGATCAGCTCCTCTTCATTTTTTCTTTGGTAAAAGAATGTCTCAATAGATTATGTCTGTGATTTATCACTTACTCCAGTGAAGGTATGAATGTAAGCAGCTTCATACTGGGACATACTTGGTGGAATTATAATGGCTAGGTCCCAAATAATAAACAGAACTAAACAATATCTTTAATAGAGGGTTGTTTATAAAATATAGGGTTCTTAAGATTATTTAGTGAACTCTCTTCAAACAAATATTGCATACATTTACAAATCTAGCATTAGATAAAAATGGGGAAAACGGCATAAAATCTGTTCAAATTATGAACAATAATATTGAATTAAGTCTACAGACTAAATTCAAGCCTTATTTTTGTTATTCTACAAGTGAAGGAATTATGTCTATCTATAGCATTATTTGTTCTGGTCTATCGGTTTTTTCCAAACTGCCATCTGAAATTTTGCTATAAGATTGAGGGCAAGGGTTGGATGTGTGACATGCTTTACAATAGTTGTTTGCAATAAGCTAAAGCTAGCAAATGATCCAAAGCAAAGAACCTAAAGAAAAAAGAATGGGGGGGAGGGAGGTTGCCTGGATAGGTCCCTGCAGTTTTCTCCACAAACTTTTTTTGGTTTGCCACTGCCCCCTTCCTGAGGCTGAGAAAAAGTCACTAGCCCAAGGTCACCCAGCTGGTTTTGTGCCCAAGTTACGAATAGAACTCACAGTCTCCCATTTTCTAGCCTGATCCATTAAACATTACACCAAACTGACTCTTTAGAAATAATATAGTGATCTCTGAGGAAGACTGTATCCCCTATTCTTCCCCTATCCTTTCTTGGGTAGCATTCTAGAAATGTCACTCTTATTCAAGTTAACCAAACTAATATAATACTAAGGTTAAAAAATGACATTAATCAGATATTTGGGGCAGTTTCTTTTCAAGAGCATCGTTAACTTCCAGCAAATGTTCTATATGCATTGTGCAGACCATAAAGAGAAACATGGATAAGTCTGTTGTAAACTAAATTATCCTCCGTTCTCTACCAAATTAGATAAGAATGGCATCACCGTTTAGTAAAGTTTTTTTTAAAAAAGTATTTCCATCGCATTTGGATCTATATTAGACTTATTTCATTCCTGAAGCAAACCTGCTCTCCATTCATTCATGATCTAAATATGAGAAAATTCTGCTGTTTTCGTTACATCAAAGTTTAGTTCAAACAATAGATAGATAAACAACTTTTCTCTCCCTTACCAAAACTTTAGAGACATTTTTGCTCATGCTGCTAGGCACAAAATATTTCACTGTCAACCAGACTGGGTTGCTTTTAACTAAAACTCAAACCCTATGACAACAGAGACAACAATGGGGTTATGAGCAATATTCCTATGTTATATGATCTTTAAGTTTCTGGGAAAACTTTTCTGACTTTGAGTGAGTTCTCCAGAATCTCCAAGTCAAAAGATTCAGTGTTTCAAAACCCCATTAAAACAATGGGCTCCTAATCAATTTTTACCTAAGGCACTATATTTCAAGCCTACGTTTTGATCTAAAATAAGCCCTCTTTTATGTAACATTTTAAAAAACTGGAGTGGATTTTTCAAAGCTTGCTTAATAAGTCCCTAGCACTCATACTTACTAAACACTTTTCTATGAAGTTTAGATTTAGTTTTTATAAATATGACGTGAATTGCTAAACATCTGCCTGGATTGTGCCATTTCACTTGGCTGGTCCAAGGAACCACTGTCTTCAACATTCCTAGGTGCCCATCATGCCCTTTCCTATGTTTTTACTGTAAAACAAGCTGAACCGGGGGGGGGGGGGGATGAAAAGAAAGCTAGCATGTTGCAAAGCACCATCCTCAAATACAAGATGTATATATATTTGAATAGTGCCCCCAAGGTACCAAAAGCAAATTTCTCTACTTATATATAGAAAATCAGCGCAACAAACGAAAGGCTAGGTGAAAATTGTTTCTCCAGCATTATATTTAGTACACGTGGGAATTTTGAGGAAGATATATCAACACATCAATGAAGTGTGCATTCCTATCCACAATCTAAAATGATACAGCCCAGGGACAATTTTAGTTATGTAGTATTATCTAGACTGGATCTCATTCTACTGAACCACAAATACAGTACTGTAGAATAGTAAGAGTTTTTAAAAAGGAGAGTTTTTTTGAGCTTGATATTTCAAATTTTAGCTTTGGCACCATTTTCTTTTTGGCCTTACATGCACACTCAAAGTCCTTCCTGAGTAAATGCTGTAGGGATGTAATTCCCTAAAAACATCTTTTCTGAAAGACCAAATGAAATGAATGGGAGATGTGCTACAATATTGCCATTCTGTTCCATAATTTCTGTTCATTTCATGAGCTATGAGCCAGAGACATTCTTTGCAGATAGGATTCAAAGTCCGAACTCAAGGCAGAATTCATAATGATTTAGATATATATAAAATGATGTGTACTGATTTCAAGTAGATCTTAAGTTAGCGTTGTGCTTATTCTCTGCAAAGGAGGACAATCTTATTTAATAATAGCTAGAGTCTTCTAAAATTTTGCAATTATTTAGCAAAGTAGACTAAATGCTCTTGATTCAGCTATCTAGATAAGGATTTTAATATTTTTAAGATATAGGTTTAAATTTGTTTTTAAGTGTTCTAAGGCATTATGCATTTTAAGTTATATAAAGTGTGCAAGTTAAAACAATTTCAGACAACAAAATACTGCAGAGAGATTTCACTGCTGTTAGGTTGATTTTTTTTTAAATGTAAGGCTGAACATTTATTTTGTTCAGCTCCTTAATTAAAAAAAATCAATCTGTACATTGCAAAAACAGGACAAAATTATTGTCCTTTAATTTTCCCTATTGGTAATGTATGCATTCCATAACAGTTCCAATATGAATTCTTGCTATCGTTTATACAGTTCCTTCAATATACATAGCAGTTTACAAAATAATATAAGGAAAAAAAGATCCTTGTTTTAAGGACATTAATGAACAGCCAAGCTTCTAAATGAGCTTGGTGTACTGGGTGAATTAAAGACCTTTCTTTAATTCTTCTACATAATAATTTTTTATGCCAGTATTCTAATGGAATTTAATTTCCCAACTGTAAAGTATACATAATGCAGGCAATCTTTGATCAGATCTCACAATGTTTCTTCTATTTAAAAACAAGTACATAATTTGAGATGGGATCAGAATTTGATTGGAACATGATGTTGTGTGCATGTTCTACCAATTCCTCTCAAATTTCTCTAAAATTTTCTCCATCTGATTTTAATTCACATAGAGGGCAAAATAATAATCTCTCTTCTCCATCCCCAATAAGACTATCTACCAATTCCAGGGTAAGATTAAGATAGGATAAAAGGAAGGAAGGAAGGAAGGAAGGAAGGAAGGAAGGAAGGAAGGAAGGAAGGAAGGAAGGAAGGAAGGAAAGAAGGAAGGAAGGAAGGAAGGGAGGGAGGGACTATGTCCTATCCCACAGCACTATTTTTCCAAAGAAATTTGAAGAAATTTGCACTTATTAAGTGAAGAATAAAAAGAAACAAAGAGAAATATGATTTCAGATGTAGTGTTTTTTTTGTTCAACAATTAAAGGAATCTAGATGAAAAAGTTTTTTTTAGTATTACTCAGCCTTCACCTGTTGAGTCTTTTCCATTTAAATGGACATGATTTCTAAAATACATTTCAAATGAATTTGGGCAAGTACATTGAACACTGTAACCCTCAATAATGGCTGCCTGACATAAGTGTATTGTGTGTTTGTACAATCTTCAAGCTTCTCAAACTGACCAGTTGGTAAGGCTATCATTAAAATACTTTGTAAGAATGACTGGCTGTACCTTTAGAAAGTAAGAGTTAAACCTTTAAAACAGTGGTTCTCAACCTGTGGGTCAAGACCCCATTTGGGGTCGAACGACCATTTCACGGGGGTTGCCAAACAACGTAGTCCGCCATTTTTTTCCCCCTTTTCCTTAGCTGTGCTACTCCCTTTTATTCTATTGGCTTTTGAAAGCCAATAGAATAGACTCTCTTGAATAGAGTCTAATTCTTTTGGCTTTCAAAAACCAATAGGAATTGTCCAGGCTGTCTCTGCCCTGCTGAGCCCACCAAAAGTCCCATTCTGCAAACGGTGCTGCACCAGTTGAGTAGTCCTCGACTTACGACTGGTTGAGTAGTCCTCGACTTACGACCGGTTGGGGGGTCGCGGCATTAAAAAGGTTGAGAACCACTGCTTTAAAATAAAAGTAAAATAAATATAAGCCCTGCTTTGCATTAAAAACACGAATCAATTTACAAAAGGAATGTATGAGATATTCGGACTTTCTTCAATTCCATACAGCATTTCTGTTTTAGTTAAGGAATTGGTTTTCTTAATTTTACATTGCAATGACTTTACCAAACATTTTCACTATAGACTTTTTGAAAGCTCTTACAGTAAGAAATTATCAACAAAAAGCAGGCACATTAGTGTACAAAAATGTTGATTTTTTTTTCTTCTTTTGAAAGTGCAGATTTATGTGCATCTTACAAGACCAACTATGGTTTTATACTCTAAGATTTAAACTGAACATAACATCTCCCAGGAATATTGTAAACTTAAGCTTTGTTCAAAATTCCTTTCAGCTCTCTGAAATATCTCTTTGAGAGATTCATGCTTGCTTTTTTCCCCCTCTCTCTATCTCTTGCTGGCTGGTTCTCTGAACTTAACTCTTTTGCACTTTTAAAGCTGAGGTTATCATGAAGATTCATTTGATGCAGGGAAGGGTGAGGAAGCCAGGCAGGCTGAACCATTTGGTGATTTCAATCCAAACAAATGAGAAAAGGGGTGAGAACCAACCCTAAAATGTTCACCATACTCAAGAGATAAAAGACAGTAAGGGTAAAATTAAAAAGATATTAAAAGCATCACCCCAAGATTGCCCCAATTATCTTTATCGGTGAAAATGCACTTTGCTAAACCCTTTAACAGGTAGCTATGTTATTTTTTTGTTTTTGTTTTTAGTGCTAGAACCAAAAGTACTGTAGCAGAGAAAGAGAAATCTTGACAGGATATATTGGAGAAAACTCCAACAGGTTGCAAAACACTAGCAACTTTCTAAAACTCTGTTCAAGACTTCTCCCACCAGAGGTGAAGAGAAAAATATGTCTGATTCTTCAGGAAAAAAGGAAGGCAAAGCTGTTTGGACCAATAGGTTCCCACTTGCCACCAAAAGCAGGACCAACACTACACACCAGCCTGGTCTCATTTCTAGGCATTTATTGGGGTTCTACCTTGGGTTGTTTTTTTTTTTTTTTTTTTGGCAGCTTCTGGGTAAGAGTCCTGGCAAACAGCAGGGTTGGCCTCACCTTGTGCTACTGGTCCTGCCCATTAAACCTCTGTGCTTTGCCCCCTTTGCCCAAATTCATCTTCTGCCCCTCTCAGTCCAGCAGGCTGACAGGCAGGGCGGTCGGTCTCCAAAGGGGCCTGGCCGGGGCCTAGACGCGGTTGGCACAGAGCTCCCTGGGATAAATGTCTTCGTAGGCAGGAGGCTGCTCATTGGGCAGCGGGTAGCAGTAGGGGTAGGAGGAATTAAGCTCGGGGTCCATGGGCGAATACCCAGGCAACTCGATGGAAGGGTGCCCGCCACAGTGTACCTCCACCCCGGCCTCGTCGAAGACGTGGAAGACGCCGACGTTGATGTAGGAGACAGCCTGGAAGGCGCAATCGCCCCCCGGGGACAGATCCGGGTCCTCGCTGGAGAAGATCGAGCCTTGACTTTGGCGCTGAGGCCGCCGCCCGCCGCCAGAGCCACTTCCCCTGCCGCCGGCCCCCCTCCGTCGCCTCCGACGGCCGCCCGCAAGGCGCTGCTCCTGTCGGCAGCGCCGCCGTCGGCGCAGCCCTCGCTGCTGCGCCGCTTTGTAGTTCTTGACCAAGACCAGGTTGAGCAGCCCCAGCAGGCACTCGAGGGCGTTGAAGATGGTGGAGATGACCAAGCCGCGCTGATAGTCCCGCAGCTTCTGGCAGCGCAGCAGCAGCGTCGTGCCCGAGCCGTCGGGGCTTCCCGCAGGCCGCGCCCGAGCCGACGGCCCTCCTCCTCCTCCTCCCCCAACCTGTAGGAGGCAGTAGTGCGAGTACTTCTTCTCCACCAGCGACACCGTATCGCCGTCGATGACGGCCCCGGCGAAGGCGCTCAGCACCCCCAGCATGAAGACAAGGACCCCCAGCAGAAGGAAGTTCTGCCGCCCGCCGGGGGGCGCCTTGGGCAGCGACTGGGGCTGGGGTTGAGCGTCTCCCGCGACCGGCACCACCGCGACTTCGCTCGCCGCGTGCCCTTGGCGGTGCTCTCCGCCGGCCCCCTCGTCGTCCAGCGGGCGGCAGCAGAAGAGCGCGGAGCCCAGGAGCGAGAGCCCGGCGGCCAGCAGGAGCCCCGAGTAGAAGGCGCCGGCTGCTGTGCCCAGGCGGAACGGCTCCCCCTTGAGTTCGGAGCCCAGCGAGAAGCACTTGAGGCCCACGGCGGCGGCGCTCAGCGCGCAGGCGAGCAGGAGGCAGCTGGAGAGCGCGGCGCAGGCTCCCCGGACACTCCACTTCATCCTCCGCGTCTCCTCCGCTGCCTGCGCCTCCTCCTCCTCCTCCCTGCCTCGCCTCCTCCGCCTCCCTCCGCCTGCGCCTCCTCCTCCTCCTCCCTTCTATCCTCATCCTCCCGTGTCCTCCTCGGCGTCGGCGGCTCTTGCCGGCGAGGCGGCCGCCGCGCGTTGCGGGAACATAATGCTGGGTACGGCTGTGGCGAGAAGGGAGAGCTCCGAATGCGCCGCCGCCGTTGCTCTGGCTGCTACCGCCACAGCGGCCGCCGCTGTCACCGCCGCCTCCTCTCTGCAGGCAGCCGGCAAGCACGGCTCACGCACCAGCTTTTTCCTCCCCGCCCTGCTGCCTCCCGCTCTCTCTTATCGAAGCTGCTGCTGCTGTTGCTCTCTTGCTCGCCGCCGCCGCTACTACCGGGAGCCGATGAATTATTGATGGCAGCAAGTTCGAGGCAAAAGAGGGGCATCGAGCACCTCGCCCGGGTGGCAGGAGGGAGGGACGGAGGGAGGTCTTAACCGCCGTGGGGTGGAGGAAAAAAACAGGTCCGACGGTTTGGACGAGCCAACCCTCTTTCTAGCCAGCCTCCTCCGGAGACGCGCGTCGCACAGCTCCCGCCGTCCATTCCTAGCAGGACCGTGTGTCACCCTGGATGCGCCCGGGAGGGGAGGGGGGGAGGAAGGCGCGCAGCAAAACACTCCAAAACTGGATCAAATCAACACCTCGGAGGGCAAATGGCAAGGAAGGAAGGCGTGTCCTTCCCACGCAGCAGCAATGATCCCCCCCCTCTCTTTCTCCCCCTCTCCCCAGTTCTTGAAGAATGAACTTCCAGTTCTCACCCGGTCGAAAGCCTTCACGCTAAGGAGGAGGCGCCACTGTTAGCTTAGTCGGAGGGTCTCTGCGCGTCAGCCGTGCCAAAGGGTTGCTGGCGAGAAGAGGTGACTTTAAAACGCAGGAGGATAAACCGGAGGGGAGGGGGCGAGAAAAGCGTCACTTTTCTTTCATTCGTAGCCTGAATCATTCTTCTCCCAGTCGGAGAGAAATCGTGGGCTGCGCGGACTCCCAATGCCGCTTCTCCGTACTTCTCTCTCTCCCCCCCCCCCAGCCGCCTCCCGATCTGCTTCACTCCCTTGGCAGTCCTTTTTTTTAACGAGTCTCTCGGTTGGCTAGGAGTTGCGTTGGTGCACGTCGGTGCAGGGAGTAACGTGAAATCCACAGTAACGTGGGGAGGGGGGGGCGATGTTTTATGCGCGTCGTTTTAAGTTCGCTGTCTGGTAAATTGGGGGACCCGAGGAGATGTGCGGAGAGCCGGGCAGCGTGAGAAGCAGAAAAGCGGCGAAGTTTGAATCCATTGCCCGGGTTGTTGCGTCGACACCCGACTAGAGCGCAACCTATTATCAGTGATAGAGCTGTGTGTGAATCACCGGCGAGCTGCGCTTTTGTACAGCCACGGAGAAGCTCAGATTAGGCGGCTAGTTCCCAGATAACAAATAGAGGCGGGCGAGGCGCCGGCTAGACGATCCGATTTATATATACCTCCATGTCTGGCTAAAAGTGTCCTCTTACGTGGATTTTCCCCGTTACTCTCCCAAATGAATCTGATAAGGGACAGAAAAATAGCAGGATAACATTGCTGCTCTTGATCTAGGGGCGACTCACCTCAACAGCCAAGGAAGTGAGGAAACGAGCCTGTTTTGGCTTCCGTGGAGGCGAACGCGTTGTCCAGACCTGCTCGTCGCCTGCTCTTTTTATACGAATTAATCTATATATTAAGCTTGCTTTGAAGCCACCTTCTATTGAGTCAAACCATTTTTCTCATTTCGTTTCTGCACAATGTCTCCATCCACGCCTTGAACGCTCCATCTTTATCCCAACCTGTAGCTGAAGCAGCCTACAGTTATCCGGGGACTGTAAGACTTAGAATATTTAATGTAAGGTTTCCCCCCTCTTTTCCTGATATGCTAGCTATGGTTTGAGTCTTCACTTGCTGACTTCATCAAAGGTTGGCTCTGCCTGGCTCCTATTGGTCACTTTAGGCTGCTGCTCCTATTATCTGCTCACCTTTCCTGAGGTTGGTGGGCTCTGCCTTTCAAGATCTTTTTGGCTTGGGCCCTAGGAGGGACCAGAATGAAGGCATTTGCCCACATTATGCCCGATCAGCACTTCTCAAACCACTTGTCCTTTAAAAAAAAAAAATGGTTTAGTGCTCTTTTAAAAGAGCACCAAACCTGTTTTTCAAATACATGTGTTCTTTTGAAACGGTGCTGATCCTGCACTTCAGAAAAGCTGGGCCAAAGAGCTAGGTAACGTTGCTATTTCTATCATTTTTTGGGGTGCATTACAGGTTTTACAAGCTTCCACTAAGGGGGATTTGATTCATTGAGAGATAGTGTGCCATCAAGTGGATGTCAACTTTTGATAACCATGTACAGTAGATAGACCACATAGATGAGGAGGCACAGAGAGGATTTGGAGTGCTGTGCTTCTTTAGCATTTTTATGACCATGGTTATTTCTGAAGACATCAGCATGAGTGTCACAGAAGTCACCTTGGTCAGACCTGGACCTGGACCAGCCTCTCAGAGTTGTAGCTGTTTGTATAGCACATCCAGGGGTAGCTGATGCTTCAGGGCTGGGAATGGGATGATGCCCATTTTGTTATTGCTTTGATGGCAGCCAATGCCATGGAAAGACTGGGTGTGTCTGCAAGGGAGAAAGTTAATAGAAATTAAAATGGCTTAAACTTGTAGGATTAATGTTCCTCTAAAAGGCTCAAATATGCTGTTTCCAGAAATAGGGCAGGACTTTTCTGTCTCGAGATAATCTGGTTATTTTAAACCGGGATAGTTTGCATGGGGATAAAAAGTTGCAGTTTGTGGGACTCAGTACTAGGACTGAATCCAATGAAATAAAAGAAGAGTGTGATGGGGATATTCTGATAAAAATGCAGGAAGTAGGGGTGCTTGTGTTTCACAAGTTGCTGATAATCAAATGTTCCAGTGAGGGGTCCTTGCTACTTTCTGGACTTGGTTGTTTTTTTTCCTTGCTTGATTGTTTCCTGCAACACAGATGTTGTTTACCTAGCACAGTTACCTAGTTTGGGTAATGAAACATCTGCAAGAAAACAACCAAACTCAAGAGAGCACCACCGACCCCCCCACGTTTCAACTCTCAGCTACAAGTATTCTCCTTTTAATGTTTCACTGTTCCTTTTTTCTTCTTTCCTTTAAAAGTCTTTAAAAGAAGGTTAAGAGAGGGGAAGCAAATTACTGGATGTTCTCAGTCCGGAGTCTCAAAAGAGAAAACAGAGAAGGGCTCTCAGGCAGTTGAGGGCTGCTGTAGCAAAAGAAAAGAAAAAGAAAATAAAACAACAGGCCATGGGGGAACTTTTCTTGACTGATCTTGAGCAAGAGGCTCACAAACCCGCAGAATGCTCAGAGAGCAGATTGGCAGCCAGGTTCCTCCCGCTGGAACTAATTGGCCCCACCGATTTCTATCTGGGCTCACTTTGGAATCCGGCAAGGCAGAAATCGGTCTTAAAGTCTAGACAACGGGAGTGTGTGTACGTGGGGGGGGGGAGATGGGAGAAGGCAGAAGGATTGAGGGCCAGCTGGCTGCCTGGCAGGCAACAGGCTCTCTCGCAAGGCAATGCCCATTAATGAACCGGTGACCGCAATTGGAAAGTGACAGGGATCTGATCCTCTGAGCTTTCCCCCTCTCCCCCCGTGTTTCCCCAGGGATTTTTATCTGGAACTTGTGCTGCCTTAGCAGAGACCATCTCATTCTCCTCCATACTTTTATTATTGCTGGGATCAAAACTAAGAGCTGTTATCATGCGGACACAGCGTGCTGAAGACCTCAAACTCGCCTCAGCTTTGCCTTCCATTCACAAGGCAACCTAGGAAGGCAGATGAAAAGCTGTAGTCGCCCTTAAATGTGATGTGTAAATTTATTCTGGTATTGACTCCCCCCCGAATGTTTATATAAGGTTCTATCTGAAAGTGAATGCATGGTGGATGTTAAGAGTAATGTTGAATTTTAACTGGTTGCTTTGGAATTTTATGTCTGATTTCTCCCCCCCCCCAAAACCAAGGCAATGAAAACAACATAGAACAGTGGCACTCAGCCTTCTCTTCACCACAGACCCCCCCCCTTTAAATACTTTTTGTGGTTACAAATCATGGCTATTGATGCCCAATACATAACTCAAGATTTAAATCATAACATTTCTTCAAGCCTTCGCAGACTCTCTGGGACTACATCACGGCCCTCTCCAAGGTTCCTCAGATCACAGGTTGAGAACCACTGACATAAAACATAGAATGATAGGGTCAAAAGGGACCTCAGAAGTTTTCTAGTCTGACCCCCTGCTCAAGCAAGAGACCCTAAACAACTATGTAAAGATGTTATATCTACGGTAATAACTAAAGGGGAAACTTGGATCGTTGTCTCCTACAATAACATTTGGAAGAAATGCACAATAATAGTGCTAAATGATATGTTGTTACTCACATAGTAGACTTTCCAACACTACTTTTCCCTTTTGGGGGGGAGGTAGGGGCGGGGTTAAACGCTAACAGAGTTCTCAGCCTGCCTATTAACCTTAAGAACAAAAATTTAAAATGGGAACCAAAGCTCTTTTTTAAGCAGTTGAAGTCCTCATTAAATTCTGCTCAGTGCTTCCTTCTGTGCTGCACCAGCAGAGCCTCTGAACTCATCCTTCCGTCTCCTGATTTGAAACAACCAGTTCATAGTTCAAGAAACCCTAAATTATAATAATAAATCTAATCTAATCCCTGGTCTATACAGCTATTCAGATTATAATTTAAAGAGACTCTGCAAAAGTTCCAGTTTAGCTGCCTTCAGACGCCAAGGCAGGTGGCTTTCTAGTCCTCTTGAAGCAGAGCTGTTTTGTAGGCTGGGAACCAACACAGAGAAAACATGTGCTCCCCATTCTTCTCAACCTTCTCTTCACCTTTTGTGGGAACAATGAGCACCCCCATGTAGGACAGAATGGGCAGGTGCCACCTGCAGGAGGTGGTTCTGAAGATAGCTGTATGTCAATCCATGTAGGACTTTGTAGGTTACAACCAGCACTTTGCTTAGAAATGTTTTGGAAGCCACTGCAGTGTAATATGATTGTGTAATACCTGGCAGAATAGAGAGTGATGTATTTTGCTGCCATTGCAGTTTTTGAGCAAAGGCAGCCCTCTGTAAATTATATTATGGTACTCTGTGATTGAGGAGACCATATCTTGGGGCTACGGTTTCCTGTCCCAGACACAGCCACAACTGTGCATCAACTGAAACATGGCAACGGCGACCCTTGTCATAGTCTCCGCATGTGAATCTAGGAGACTTCCCAAGATATGGACTTGCTCCTTCAGTGGGAGTTAAAACAAGTGTTAGGTATTTTCTGGATCAAGATTGTTAACCTCTTTTATCCCATCCAAACATCTTCAACCTTCAGGCATTGGGCCAAGTTTTCCGTGATACTTTTGGATTTACCCAGATGATGATACCTCGTCCCATGAGGCTTCATATAATGTTAAAGAGTGGGGAATGAGACAACTGAATCTTGTAGAATCACACAAGAGCTGACCCGACCCACCAATTTGTAAGGTCTACTGGGAAGAAGTAAAGCTACTTAAAAAGGTAAAGCTTTCCCTATCCAGCTGTCAGATTCTAAGGTGTGGTACTCATCTCTGTTTCTTGGCTGAGGGAGCCAGCATTGCCTGCAGACTTTTTCTACGGTCATGTGGCCAGCATGGCTATATGCCAAAGGCACACACTGTTACTTTCCCATCTAAGTGGTACCTATTAAACTACTCGCATTTGCATGCTTTTGAACTACATTGCTATGTCCCACAGATGAATAATGTGTCAGTTGACTATACTGAGTACAGGTAAGAGAAGCAGAGCAGAACACCTGACTTCTACAGAGACAACTGCTCATGCCCGACAAATAATGCTTGTCAAAT
The DNA here is from genome assembly GCF_016545835.1 of Crotalus tigris. Taxonomy (NCBI): domain Eukaryota; kingdom Metazoa; phylum Chordata; class Lepidosauria; order Squamata; family Viperidae; genus Crotalus; species Crotalus tigris. Next base: position 592,676 of record NW_024097375.1, on the reverse strand, counting down.
CTTAACTCTTTAGTTATATATGGCCACGTTCTTAGGCTGCCAGTGTCGGCGTTGCCATTTCCTTGCAGCACTAGATGAAGACACAGTTCAGGCTTGTTCGTCATTGATGTCTTACAATTACAGATTTCCTTTTAATTCTGTGAGTTAAAGCAGGGGTGTCAAAAGTGGCGACCCGCAGGCTGGATGCGTCACATGCAGGCCATGCCCACCCCAGCTCTGGAAAGGCAAAAAACATTGTGATGCGTCACAATATGTCACGTGACGCAATCGAGTTTGACACCCGTGAGTTAGAGGCTGAAGAGGAAGACTAGATGGAGCCTGAGGAGCCAATAGGCCATCAAATAATAGAAGCAACTCCAAAAGACAAAGACTCTTGAGTAGGATGGTGACTCAATGGAAGACCAGATTCCACCTAGCCCAATAATATAGTATTATGACCAGGGTCTGAAATCTCAACCTATCTCTAGTATTTTCACTGACAGAGAACTTCCAAGTCAGTATTTTCTCTAAAGTAGAGAAACAATCTCACACTAAACAAACAAACAAACTAAGACTCTAAGGAGGCTTTGCTAATGCAGATAGTCCTCAACTTACAACAGTTTGTTTAATGACAGTTCAAAGTTACAGCGGCACTGAAACAAGTGACTTATGACCGTTTTCACACTTGCAACCGTTGCAGCACCCCCCGTGGCCGTGAGATCAAAATTTGGACACTTGACAATTGGCTCATATGTATGATGGTTGCGTTGTCCCAGGGTCATGGTGTTGTGTCCTGAGCCTGCAAAAGCAGGCTCGGGACGTTGCAATGGTCCCGGGCATTCCAGAAGCTGCCCGGGACCAGACTGAGTGGCGCCAGCCTTGTGTGCATGTGCAAGGTGCAAAATGCCAGATACTTTGTTATGTTTCTGTCCGGGTCTCTGGTTGCTTTTAAGAGAGAGGCCTGCGAGCCTTTGGTTGTTCGAGTGTTGGTGATTGTAAATAAAGAGCTGTTAACTTCATCATGACTCCTCATCATTTGCCATTGAACGGAGGACTTAACACATGGGATCCCCTTTTGTGACTTGACAACAAAGTCAATGGGAATGTCAAATTCACTTAACAATTGGGTTACTAACTTAACAACTGCAGTGATTCATTTAACAACTGTGGTAAGAAAGGTTGTAAAATGTGTCAAATCTCACTTAACAACTATCTCAGCAACAGAAATTTTGGGCTCAATCGTGGTCGTAAGCCGAGGACTACCTGTAACTGATCTACTGCTAAGTAATACTTGCTGTTTTATCCCTTAGGTGAGCTTACACTGTAGAATTACTACATTACATTTTTAGCTAATGGTTGAAAGTACAGCTCTTCATTTAAGTCTTGCCTATATGAGTGGAGAGAGAGAAAATGTTTTTTCCTTCCTTCCTTGCTTTTGTTTTTATGATTACATTTTGCATTTTGCAATCCAGCAAATGCATCCTGGATGCATCTGCATAGCAAATGGGATTATAGCAGGTTTAATTGATTAACTGGTCAATTTCACCTGATCGAGTGTATGCAAAGAAATGTTACAAGGAAGGAAATACATGTTTAAACTGAGAACGGTCTGAATTGATCTCGGCTGCATTTAGAAGGCTTGGAAGATAGAAAGACTGGTCAGCTAGAAGTGCTGTTACCCTTTAAATCAGCCGTTTACAAGACTACGGCAAAGTAAGATTTCAGCAGTGTGAAAAAATATTTATGTGATACCACGATACAAGTCATTCTTGTTATATACTTTCAGGCACAATTGCGAGGCTGCTACAACATGGGAGAAGCTTGTGCCCCCTCTCCCCTTGCCTTGCTATAGAAGCCCATTCTGTAGAACAGATAATATATGTAGAATAAATAAAGTGAACCAATTTAATGTAGTGGTGAAGGCACCAGGAGAAAGTCAGTTCTAGTCCAGCTTAGTCATGAAATCCAGCTGGGTGACTTTGGGCCAATCGGTCTTCTCTCAGCCTAACCCGCCTCACAAGGTTGTTTGTTCAGGGCAAAAAAGGAGAAGGAAAGCGTTTTAGGCATGCTTGCTGCCTTGAGTTATTTATAAAAAATAAATAATGGCGGGAGAAAACTAACATTCTTCAAATTTGATTGAAGCATTGAAAAGTAAAATTAGGAGGAAGGGGGTGAAGGATTCCTATCTCCCGATATTCCAGACAGGATCGTGTACCAAAACTCCTATTACTGGCACCAGAGGTTGATTTGAAACCTAAAATACTTTCTGAAATGTTTTGCGATGCTGGGTATAGAGAAGGGTTATTTCTTTTTTTTTTCATCTGCAGAAAAACCACCTGCACTTCAGGAGGCTTTTTTTCCCCCCCATAGCAATTAGGCCTGAACATGCTCTCTAGTGATGTTAATGTGGGGTGTTGGCGTGCCAAATTTCAATAGTGGATGATATCACTGTACAAAAAAAGGATCACTTTTTCCACCCCCGGTAGCATTTGCTAAAAAATTCTCTCCTAGAAATTGTCCTCCTGTACACCATTAAGCTTTTAAAACAGCCTCTGTTAATGACATCTGAGGCTTTCTTTTAATAGGTTAGCAGGACTGGGGAATGTTCTTTTCTGCAATCAGCCGGTGGAAACAAGCTATTTCTGGTAGTGGCAAAGTGTAGAGAGGAATTAGGATCTTAAGAAAAGAGGTTGGGGCCTTCCGAAGACATTTGCAGTTCGACAGGGAACTATTAATGGGTGTATGGTCAATTTTACAGAACTATAATGCCGATTTTGAAGTGATGCCTTCCGAAGATCATTATACAACATTTCAGAAAGTAGCTGCATCGGTGATTTGCATAAGGCCATCAGGGTTCTTGCTGTTTTATATCCACTCCTAGTCTTGACATGCTTGATTTGCTTTCCTTATTGCTGCTGCGCTATTTCCAGTCCCACTATAGTTTACAGCAGTGTTTCTCAACATTGACAATTTTAAAGCATGTGGAGTTGAAGTCCACATGTCTTAAAATTGTCAAGGTTGAGAAATACTGGTTTACAGCTTGATCCCCTTCCTGAAATCTGCTTCTGAGCCCTTTTCCGTACGAGCTACCCACAATAAGATGTAGTTATACTCCTAGTGGTAATTCTTCAAGGAAGATTTTCACAGCCGATTCTAGCTGGAGACTGCACTATAAGTTCAAACTTATAGTAAGGGATCGGAAATGCAACTCCAGATAGTTCTCCATCTACAACCATTTGTTTAATGATTGTTGGAAGTTACAAAGGCATTGAAAACAGTGACTCATGACCGTTTTTCACATGAATGTTGCAGCATTCTCCATGGTCACGTGATCAAAATTCAGGCACTTGGCAACTGGTATGTTTTTATGGCGGTTGCACTGTCCCAAGATCATGTGATCACCATTTGTAATCTTCCAAGCTGGCTTCTGACAAACAAAACCAATGGGGAAAGCCAGATTGGCTGAACAACTGCAGAATTCACTTAATAACTGCAATGTTTCACTTAACAACTATACCAAAAAAGTCGTAAAATGGGGTGGAACTCTCTTAAGAACTGTCTTGCTTAGCAATGGAAATTTTGGACTCAATTGTGGTTGTAAACTGAGCTATCTGTATGCTGATTTCACGGAGGCGTGCATATGGATGTCCCTTCCATGAATGAGAGAGCAAAGAAGGTCTCGGAAGAGGATTTTTTTTTTTTAAAAAAATCTGAAGTATGACTTGAAATTTGAATAGAGCATCTCCTTTTCACATTTTTCAGCAGATCCCCAGGTCATAGTGGCAATAACAGAGCAAATGAACAATCCAAGCTGATGGAAATGAGATGCAATGAACAGTTTAGTGTATTGGGAGCTGGCAACAACTTCACTGTGAGCCAACAAGGCCCACTGCCCAACTTAATTATTTTAAAAATACTCTTAATTAATTAATTAGTAAGGATGATATAACCATGTCAGCATGGTACAAAATGAAGCGCCAGCCACATAAACTTTACAATCTTTATGGGTTCCCAAAACTTTCATTGAAAAAAATGGTAGCGGCAGCTTTGTGCTTTACTTGGGAATATGTTCAACCCCCCCCCCCCAAAAAAGAACATTGGGGCGGGGGGAGGCTAGCATGGTAGTAGAACCTTACCATAGTGGTCTTCAAGTAAATGGATATGACTGTGTCCTCTATGACATCAACGGATCTGTTATGGTTCATTGTGTTTAGATCAGTGTTTCTCAACTTTGGCAACTTGAATATGTACAAACTTCAACTTCCAGAGTTCCCCAGCTATCATAAGGAATTCTGGGAGTTGAAGTCCATATATCTTCAAGCTGCCAAGGTTGAGAAACATTGGTCTAGATCACAGGTGTCAAACTCGATTGTGTCACGTGATGTATCGTGACATATTGTAATGTTTTTTGCCTTTGCGGAGCCGGGGTGGTATGGCCTGTGCGTGACGCATCCGGCCCGTGGGCCACCAGTTTAACACCCCTGGTCTAGATAGATGACACCACAATCTGTTTTAGCATCAGATGAACCCCATTAAAAACTAGGGAAAATCAAGGGAGTCCATAGTTTTATATAGCTGACATTAATATAGACTCAAATATATAGCCTTGACGATTCAGCTGATCCATATAAACTAGCATTGCTTTCACCTGCTTTTTCCTACTTGTAGGGCAATGTTTCTGAACCCTGACAATTTTACATTGTATGGATTTCAACTCCCAGAATTCCCCAGCCAGTATGGGAAGTTGAAAGCAACACATCTTAAAATTGTCACGGTTGAGAAACATTGTCTTAATTGCCATGAAAGGGGAAGACATTAAGAGATGAGCATCCTTTCTACTTTTATTGCAGCTAGAAGGCTGGGCAACACGATATTGTATGCTGCTGAAAATTTCCTTTTCTCTTAGGAATATCTTTGCTGATTGGTGAAAAGAACTTCCAAGAAAAATGACACATTTGTCTTTGTTTGATTTCTGATTTATCTGATTATTTATTTCAATTTCTTGATGGTTTTCCCATGGGAAATCCTTTGGCAAATAACAACTCATTTATTATTTTATATTCTTCTAACCTTTAAAATAGTTGCTCATTGTTAGCCATGTGGTATTATTTCAGAAACACACATCCCTTATATGCTTACAAATCAGTAGGCTTTTATCTAGATCTGGAATTCAGTTGTGTGATACAGATTTGAAACCCTTTTGCTGTCCATTTTGTCCATATGATATCGTACAGAAAACTATTGCACATGAAACTTTAGCAGACTTCAGATTTATGGAAATTGGATTTAGCTCATAAAAATACTGGATACTATTCAGTCCAGATATCTCATATAATCTCCAAGCCCATTTTCAGATCTGTTCATTTTGGCCTGTTCTCTGTTTTATCAATAAGGGATATTAGACCATAATTAGCTGGCACCAGGACCTTCTCTACAAAAACTATTAAAATAGGTACACTTTCCTTCTACTCCACCACATTTTGATTTGATTCTTATCCAGAAATTTCAAAACTTTGACACTATACAATCTGTTGTTAATCTGCTCTGCATTATTTATCTGTTTTTGCTGTGCAACTGCAGATCCAATTTTAAAAGCAATTCCTATTCTAAGATATATTTTCACTGCTGTTGTATTACTCTTTTCAGTAGCATTTAACCCTCGAAATTTCAACTGGTTTGACTGGAAGAACTAACTATGGACTTACTTCTCATTAAAACAATAAGACATAATTTCGCTAAATAATAACTAAGAAGGTCTCACTCATTTCTTGGGCAAACAATATCTGAACGAAGATATTAGTTAAAACATTGTAGGTCACCTTTTTACATTCTGCTACAGGATTAATAAGTTACGTAATACCCCAAAGAAAAAGCAACTGGATTTTCCTGGGTTTTTTTCCCTTGAAACCGTTTTGTTTCTCATCGAAGAAGCTTCTGACTCAGTCAGAACTAAAGAAGCTTCTTGGATGAGAAGCGAAACGTTGTCGAGGAAAAAAAAACCAAGAAAGTCCAGTTGCCTTTTGAAAAGCACCTTTGGGACAACCACGACCTGGACGATAGAGAATCTCCATAGACAAAGTTACATAATAATCACACCAACAGATTTTGCTTCCTGGGCTAAGATGCAAGAGAGATTTGCGCCCTGGGAATAAAAAAAAACACAGATCCTCACAAACTAGATTTATATTGGGAAGGTGGAAACAGTTTTGGAAAAACAAAATTTGGAATAGAAGTCCATGAAGAATAATATCCAAGGAACAGATAGTATGGATGTATCTAAACTGCTCAGTTTTTCTTTGACGGGATGGGTATGTGACCATTTCTGTAGGACAGAAATAGGCAAAATTATCTTGAATCTGTTGTCCATTCACCCTCAAAGTGCCCTTTGCTCCAGAATTGCATTTTTTTTTCTCCTTCTGAATAAATTGCTGCTCTTTCTCACCTTCCAACTATTACTGCATCTCTCCTTCTCCAATAAACAAGTCACTCCCAGGTTTATTGACAGTTTGTTTGGGCTATTTGGGAGCTGAAATCACTTTATCTCAGATGACTGGTAAAATAGTAAAATCTGGTACAGGTAGTCCTCAACCTACAGCCACAATTGAGCCCAAAGTTTCTGTTGTTTAGTAAAGCGTGTGTTGAGTTAGTTTTGCCCCATTTTACGACTTTTCGTGCTACAGTTGTTAAGTGAATCACTGCAGTTGATAAGTTAGTAACTTGGTTGCTAAGTGAATCTAGTTTCCCCATTGACTTTGCTTGTGAGAAGGTTGCAAAAGCGGATCACATGACCTTGGGACACAGCAACAGTCATAAGTAAGAACCAGTTGCCCAGCATCTAAATTTTGATCACATGATTATGGGGATGCTGCAATGGTCGTAACTGTGAAAAACGGTCATAAATCACATTTTTCGGTGCTGTTATAACTTTGAATGGTCACTAAATGAACTGTTGTAGGTTGAGGACTACTTGTATTTAAAAACAAAGTAGAGGAGGGAGAACCACTTACTCAGGAAAATAAAGATGGTAATCTAAAAAAAAATTGCTGGGAATCAAAAGGTAACTTTTATGCTAAAGAAAGTTCTTAATCAATCACTATGTTATTTAAGCCAGTGGTCCCCAACCTTTCCAGCTTGCTGGCCTGGCCTTGCACAGGGGTGTGTGTGAGTGGCAAGCGCACATGTGCAGAGCTCCATTTGCATGAGCGGTGTGCATGTGTGCCTTCTGCTCGCACAAGTGGAGTTTTGTGAGTGCAAGTGCCCTCCATTCACACAATTGGAGCTTCACACGCACGCACTTGCCCATCTCTCCTATGGCCCGGTTTTGAACAGACCGTGGCCTGGTAGTGGGCCACAGCCCAGGGGTTGGGGATCCTTGATTTAAGCAGTGCTGGTAAAGGAAGGTTGCATGTGCTGGAAAAAATATACTTTTTAAAGTGGTTTGATGTGTCTTCATGTCTCTGCATCATGATACTTTAACTTTGTATATGTACAGTACATTTAACATAACTTTATAAGTATATATGTCCAGGAAGACTCATCCACTGAAGGAAAGCAACTAACTATTACCGGTACTTTTTTAAAATAGAAAAACGAGAGGGCACAATAGCAGTGGAATTGTCCAGTAGGAAGACATGGAAGACTATGGACTGAATCCCTTGTTAACCTATTGCCAAAATATTTCCGTCTAGACTGGATTTTCTTACACAGCTTAGAGTCAACCAGCATGAACAGGTTAATTGGCAACTGTGGATATGCCCTATTTTTAAATATTAGCATTATGATTGGTTGCTTTCGTGTGCGAAGGTTGTGTTCCAAATTCCTGACACTTCAGATAGCGATTATAAGAAAGGCTTTTCAGAAGCCACCTAAATTCCATTAGCTGACAATGGGCTTCTAAGAAACAAGCCTGATTCTTAGTTTTGCTTCTCAAGCAGAAGACTTCCATCCTGTCAAGGGATTCACAGTTCAGCTGCCTAATAGCTGACTCCAATGTCCCCAAGGTTCTTCCAGTCACCCTGCTGTGAAAACAGTGCTATAAGCTCACATGTCATGCAGCATGTATTCAGGACAGCTCTCAGCAGACCAACTTCGCCATGGGTGAAATGGAGCTAGGTCAGCTTTCCTTGGGAACTTTTGCCAGATTCCATGAAATCTGCTCCTTATATCTGAAGGATGATTGCTGATACCCTGCTGTTTTATGAGCCTTGTGAATAATACTTGTAGGCTTTGCTCATTCTCTCAGTTCTGGCTGTAGCTAGAACAGAACATAGATTGACTGTCAGAAGGTTCCATCAGTAGAAGTTTAAACCTGGACAAGAGTTTCACTGCAGATATGAATTGATGTTGATTTTCATTATCAGAGGAGGACACTTTATCTTATTTTTAGACAAAGTAGCTATGCAGTTTTTCATGGTGCAATTCCTTCTTTCCTGCCCTGACTTCTCCTCCAAAGCAGGAGAAAACAAGAAGCAACGGATGGAAACTAATCAAGGAGAGGAGCAACCAGGAATTAAAGAGAAACTTCCTAACAGTGAGAACAATTAGCCTTGGAACAGCTTGCCTTCAGAAGTTGTGGGTGCGTCATAACTGCAGACTTTTAAGAAGAGACTGGATAGTCACTTGCCTCAAATTCTATAGGATATCCTGTTTGGCCAGGGGGTTGGACTAGAAGACCTCCAAAGTCCCTTCCAGCTCTATTCTGATTGATTGAAATAGTTGTAAGTCTGAAGATGGCCTTTCAAGATGGTGGTTTCCTAATACATTTTTCAGCCAGGACAGAATCCCTGAGTATTTAACCCATGCATAGGACTGGGCTATACATAACTTTGCATATATACCGTATAGAGGAAATATAGATATAGATATTCTTCATGTATGAACTGAAGTTAGCAAATTCCTTTGCAGTCCAAAGATGCCAACAGCCAGTCTTGCTGGAAATCAGCAATTCATATTTATCTCTGAAATAGGAATGATTGAATTTTCAAACTTAGCTTGCCCCAAATAAAGACAGATTGGGAGGATCAATAAAAACTGTGGAGATGCAACAGGCATCTGCGCTTGCAGAGGGTGAGTTATATGAATAGACATCTCTGGGTATTTTCTTGTAATGCATTAAATGCATCTTTGGATAGGGTTAGGGAACCACTGATTTAGAGTTCAGCTAAAAATAACCTTCATGAAAAAGAACTTAAGTGGAAAATGAAGAAAGCAGGTATACATAAACACTCCAACACAGAAGAAGGGAGGGAGGGAGGGAGGGAGGGAGGGAAGGAAGGAAGGAAGGAAGGAAGGAAGGAAGGAAGGAAGGAAGGAAGGAATCTAGCTTTGGGAAATATCATCATATATCAAAGCTCAGGATAGTGTTTGGCAGTAGTCTCATGTTTTTTTTTATGTAAAAGTGTAACTACAGATTCATTGTAATTATCATTTGTACCTATTAAATTCATTTATTTTTAGAAATTCACAATATGGTATAGGCATAATTAGATATAATTAATCATATTAAATTTGCAACTCATTCAAAGTGTTAGGGAGTTTTGTGAAAAATAAACCCACATTCAGATATTATTTTATGTTTTCTTTTGCATTAACTGCATGTTACTGTATTTTATTCAAAAACCTGCATATGGCACTGATATTCCTTGATGCACAAAAAGCCTTTGATAACTTAAATTGGCAATTTATATTTCAACAACTTCAAGAAATGGACTTTGGTGAAAATTTTAACAAAGCAATTCAAGCAATTTATAAGAAACAAACAGCAAGAATACTTTTAAGTGGAGATTATACAGATGGATTTGAGATTAAAAAAGGCACTAGACAGGGATGCCCATTGTCTCCTCTGTTGTTTATTCTTACATTAGAGGTTCCAGCAAGAAATATTAGACAAGATACAGAAATTAAAGGTCTGGAGATAAAGACCAGAAATATAAACTACAGGCTTTTGTGGATGACTTGGTCTTCATTTTAGAGGAGCCATTGCAAACAGCTGATAAACTCTTGCAGAAAATTGAGAAATTTGGAGAAGTGACTGGTCTGAAAATAAACAGGGAAAAGACTAAAGTAATAACAAAAAATTTAACAGACAAACAGAAAATTCAACTCACTAAAATAACAAATCTTCAAATAGTTAATAGTCAAATATTTGGGTATTTATTTAACTGCGAAATATACTACACTAAAAGAAGATAATTATGAGAGATTAATGAAACAAATAAAAATAGACTTGGAAAGATGGGAAAATCTTCAATTATCACTTCTAGGAAGAATAGCAATGGTTAAGATGAACATTTTACCAAAGCTAATTTTCCTATTTCAAACAGTGCCCATTAAACTTACTAAGAATTTTTTTGATGATTTAAATGCAATGATTTTAAGATTTATATGGCAAAAAAGTGAGAATCAAATGTAAATTGTTACAAGAATCTAAGGATAGAGGAGGGTTTGGACTTCCAGATTGGAGACTTTACTATCAAGCGGCTATTTTACTTTGGCTTAAAGAATGGATTGTATTGAGAAATAAAAGATTGCTTTATTTAGAGGAACACGACCTTCAGTTAGGTTGGCATGCTTTTATATGGTACGAGAAATCTAAAGCACATAAGTACTTTCAAAATCATGCGATAAGAAACATATTACTCTCAGAATGGGAGAAAATTAAACATAAAATATATATGAAAATACCTGAGTGGCTTTCAACAATGGAAGCATTTGCTTATCCAAATCTGATTAACTATGACAAACTGGTTAGTTATAAAGACATTTTGGACAAAGAGGGAAAACTTAAGGACAGGCAAACTTTACAACAACAAGGTATTGACTTGACATGGTGGTCCTATTTGCAAATTCAAACAAGATATGAAAAAGATATAAAATCGACAGGTTTTTACAAAGAACAGACCCCATTAGATAAATTTTTGTCAAAAACAGATGAGAATTTGATTAGAAAACTCTATAAATTTCTTTTAAACTAGAAGATGGAAGAAGAACAAGTGAAAGAAACAATGATAGTATGGGCAAAGAACTTTGGATATTCTATAGATTTGGAAGACAAGGCAAAAACTTTGGGATAAAAATATTAAGCTTACAAAAGCGGTAGCATATAAAGAAAACTTATATAAAATGTTTTATAGATGGCATATGACATCAGTTCGCTTAGCAAAAATGTTTAAAAATGTTTCGGATATTTGCTGGAAATGTAAACAACAGCCAGGCACTTACTACCATGCCTGGTGGATATGCCTTATTGCTAAGAAATATTGGTCTAAGATCCATAGATGGTTGGAAAAGATAATGAAACTACAGATAGATGATGAAACTACAGATAGAATTTTTGTTAGGAATATTAAGACCTAATGATGGTAAAGAGAATGACTATTTGATATTGCATGTTTTAACAGGTGCAAGGATAGTATTTGCCCAATTTTGGAAAAATGAGAACTTACCATCTGACCAGATTATAATTACTAAAATTTTAGAGTGTGCAGAAATGGATAGACTAACATTAGAAATGAAAGAAAAAGATGATTCAATTTATTTTAGAACTTGGGAAAATTTTTTATCAATGGTTAGAGACACGTTAGAACTTGAAGGATTCAATATTTTAGAATAGATGACTGATTTTTAACCAAGTTCTAACTAACATTTTGATGATATGATTATTTTTTCTGACTTACTGATTTTCATTTGTTACTTTTGATTGTTAGGATTTTTTGAGATTTTATTAGTAGTGTTTACTTAATAGATTAACATATTTGTTTACTAATTGTTCTTAATATGTTATAGTCTAAGCTTCGTAAAAATGGTTGAATATGATATTTACGTATTATTATGATCCGGACGATAGCTTATTTGTTGAAATACGTGATTGTACCTATCCTTATTTTACCCTAAACCCTTTATTCCCTTCTCCTTCCCCTTTCCTCCCACCCCTCCCTTTACCATACCTCTATTGTTCCTATTTTTCCTTATATATATAAACTTAATAAAATTTTGTTAAAAAAAACCTGTATATCAATATTACTGTTTAATACTCTGAGATAGATTCATGATGTGTGCAAACCACCCATGCACATTTTAAATATTGCAAACTATTTTTTCAGAGTTTCTTTTTAAGTAACACTTTTTTCTCTCTTTCTTTCTTTCTTTCTTTCTTTCTTTCTTTCTTTCTTTCTTTCTTTCTTTCTTTCTTTCTTTTTTCTATTAGTTCAGCTACTTTTATTGGCTTCAAGAAAGTAGCAGTGTATATATAAAACCTCAATGCTCTATTTAAAACATTAAACCACCATAGTAAGCATCTTCCCAATCTCTCAGTTAATACCTAGCCCCAAGCATCAGTTCAAATTAAAAAGTATTCAGTAATTCCAGATGAAGCTTTGGCAAATCTCTTGAGAAAATGCATTGCACAGAGTTACAGAACAGGCAATAATGCTTCTTGATTTGTAAAATAGGTTTTCAGACTCTAGATTATTTGTATTTCTTGTTCACTTTTTTGCCAGGTAGGGGGCCTAGGATGGGGCTACTATCTTTGCACTGTAAAAATCCAGATGTCAATTAGATATGAGCAAAAATAAACAGAAAATTCTTTTTCTTGGTATTTAATCATCATCTAGATGTCCGCAGCCCAGATAAATAACAGTTTCCGGGGGCTCTAAATTGCTAAATTACTACTTCACTTGGCTTCTTTGAGCAAGGCTAATAGTGAAGGATGTTTGTAATTCAGCAACATCTGGAGAGACATAGGCTCAGTTATCCCTGCCTTGTGTTCTCAAAATTTCAATCATAATAATTCTAGTTTGTACCTTGAACAGGAATAGGTGAATCTATCCTGAATGTGGTTTTCCAAGTGGTAACTTAAGTGTGTTTGTATTTACATGAGTATGTATGTGTGTACAGTAGAGGGATGACAGAGCTATTTGTGTATATATCCTCCTGCCACAATAATTCTTCCCCTTTTTGTATTTCACAATATTTTTAATCATGAAAAAAGACAAGAAAGATCATTTTGGAAGCAGAAGCATTTAGTATGTCCACATATATATTCTAGACCAGGGGGGTCAAACTGCCGGCCTGCGGGCTGGATGCATCATTGCAAAACTGTCCCCACCCCTTTGCCGGCAATGGCAAAAAAAGTCACGATACGTCGTGACACGTCAGGTGATGTTGCGAGTTTGACACCCCTGCTCTAGACAATGGGAGTATGACCTGGTTAGTGAAGCAGGTTGTATAATGATAACATAGTTTGTAAGAAATATATTATAAGGATGGGCAAAATCTCAGGATCTAACTCACTGAATTCTGCCAGGAGAAGAGTCAAAGAGAATGTAGACTCTTTGTGTGTGTGTGTGTTTGTTTGTGTGTTAGAAAAAAAGCAGAGGAAAGTGACCTCAGAATAGCAGTCTTTCAGATGAAGAGCCAGTAATGATAGACAAAGAGAGGAAAACTGTAACTCTTTATCCCTACCTTCTCAACCCTTCTGGTCACAAAGTGCTGAAGCCTTTGATAGTTCATGGAGCTGAGACAGAAAGGTATTCAATCTCATTCTTCATTTTTCTCTTTTACAGATTGCCCCCAGTTGCTGCAGATATTTTTAAAAAAGCTTGATGAAATGGATAGAAATATAACATTTAGCAAGAGTTTGGCTTGTGCAATCAAGTAACGTTGCCAGCCTTGTTGGTCAAGAAAATTTAACCTGATTTCAGAGGGTAAAAAAGATCCTTTAGGCTGATTGTGTAAGTGTTCTAGCTCAAGCCTGAAATTTCAGAACACTGTAGCCAAAGTGGTTGATTTGTGCCAAAGGCAGGTAATTTGATGCCTCTAAATGATGGTAGGCCTGCTGATTCCTCCTTGGGAGCTCTTAGTTTTTAAGTTTCTTTTTCTTTTTTCTTTAAAGGAGCTGAAATGCTACAAAATACTAAGTGCAGATGAAGTCTGTAGCATCATCTGAATCTATAGTCGATAGATACTAGCAACTTCCTTAGGCTACATGCCCACTTGCAAAAAACCCTAATATCATTATTTCTTTTCAATGGTGATTTCCCTGCTTGCCTCTGTTGCGAGGTGAGACAGCCTTAAGCAGGCATTAGTATGTCTGTGTGGCAGTAGTGTTTCCCCGTTTATTCCAGTCTTTTTCCCCACCATGATTAACTTGTCTTGTGACAGAAGTGGGACGGGAAAGAGGAGCAGACAAATGACCAAGAAATGCTTGACAGAGCTTGGTGTCATATTCATTCCATTTCAGTGCTTTGCTTGGTGATATATAAAAATAGGATATTTCTCCTACAGCACGGGTGTCAAACTCAATTGTGTCATGTGATGTATCTCAACATTTTTTGCCTTTATCGAGTCGAGGTGGGTGTGGCCTGCATGTGACACATCTGGCCCATGGGTCACCAGTTTAACACCCCCTGCCCTACAGGCTTTTGACTTGCTGAAGAGGGAATCAGTCCACCATCTTGCCTATCGTGCAGTGCACACACATAGTCAAGACAACCCCATTCAGTAATAACTCGAAAGTGGCACAGCAAAATTTGGGTAAGGATCACCTCCAAGTTCAGCAGTTTTCATGGCAGTGTAGGTAGTCCTTGCTTAGCAACCACAAATGGGACCGGCAACTCTGTCACTAAGCACCAGGGTTGCTAAGCAAAAAAAATTCACATGACCAGACATGTTACATCAGTTCTGTTTCCATCATTGAGGAAACCACTGTAGCCATTAAGTGAGAACCCATGCGGCCGTGACTTGATTCCTCTTCTTCACTTCTTCTGCATTTTGCCCTAATTCTATTTGTTGGAACCCGGTTGTGAAGCTTGCCAATGGTGATCATGTGACGGCAGGAGGCTGTCACGGTCATAATGCACACTGGTTGCAAAGCATCCAAGTGGCAATCATGTAAGCAAGGACGCTGTGATAGCCATAAATAAGAAGTTTGTCACAAAGCTTGTTTTTTGTAACTTTAAACAGTTGCTAAGCAAGGCAGCCAGTAAGCAGGGACTATATAGATTTATGCCAAGAAAAGTATGAATAGATGGGAGAAGGGATCTTAGGAAATGTGATTCATTTATCCAATTTCTAGGTTGCCCAACTTCAAATATGACTTTGAATGGCTTCATAAAATTCAACTCAGAAGCAGACACAGACACAGACACAAATATACACAATTACCCTGAGGGAATTAATGAAAAACAATTTCTCACATCACCCCAACCTAAGGGACCCTTTAGATAGCTAGCCCAAGGCCTGGGATAAGGGTCACAATTTTATTGCTCATGAAAAGTTGATAGAGTGGAGGCCGTGGAAAGCTCTGGAAAGATGCTGTTCTGGAAGGCAGGTGTTGCAACAGAGAAGGTCTGCCTCCTGCTAGATGATATTACTTAATCAACAGGACCTGAAGCAAGCTAACTCTGTCTGATCACAGATGGTGGGCAGATATTGCAGGAGACAGATGGTTCCCCAGGCTTTAGGCACTATGCCATAAAATAGAAGCCATGAGAAGCAACAGCTCAGTAACAAAGACAATAGGAAACTGAAGTGGTAGAAAGCCCTATCAGAGCTAATGGAAATGATGAGCAAATGGACTTACCTATTTTCTGGACAATAGGTGGTTGTTCTTAGTCATGCCTACCACAACAGATATTTTATGAGCAGGTATGTCTTTCCAAGGCTATTGTCGGAATCCAAAAGAAGTAACCCACTTTGCTTACGTTCTAAATTACTATTTTGTAAATATGCATTTTCTGCTTAAATTGAATAATGGTTAATAATTCAGTGAAACCTTTCAGAGTTCAAAAATGTAGCTGCCCTTTCCTTTACTATCTTTTTGTTTACTAAATATGAGCTTTTCTTTCTAAAAAGTTTCAGCGACCGAGGAAATCCCAAATGACTTCTTTTGCTGGCGGGGAATAGTAAAATTCCCAATCGACAGTAGGTTGTTGAATCTCATTGGATTTGAAATGTCATTAGAACCTTGAACATTGGATTACAAATCTCAAAAAGAGTCTGTTGTAGTAGCATTTCAGAACTGTGTGGCTTCTCCTGCCATAACCTCCTCTGAATGGATACCAATATCATTCTGAAAGTGTGGATGGTAGAATAGAGCTATGGGAAGGACATATGCATGTCAGGTTCGAGAACACAAGGGAGTGGTTAGACAAGGACACCCAACTCATAGGTAGCTTCACATTGCAATGAACAAGGGCATGCATTCAATTTTGCAGCTGCCACAATTGTTGGCTAAGCAGGAACAAAAATAGCCAGAGAAATGATTGAAGCATGGAAAATGGATTGCTTGTCAGTCAACTGGAGTGTTGATTTACACCAGCTTATGAGGTATGAAGGAAACAACAATCACCGATTTAATAGCCAGCCATCAACACCCCAATTAACAACTAAAAGCTACACGCAACCAGGCACCATATAAATGTAACATGTAGAACAGCCCAGTACACACATTCTGGTGAGAGAAGTTCCCTGATGATGGGCTCCAGCCCAAATGTTTGGAAGGATAAACATTTGATTCCGGTGACCGATTGGATCCTGCAATATCAGGTTCCTCCTGCTTCAAATGATCAAAGGAGGCTTCTTTAGCTTTATCAGATATATATTTGCTACTGGAACATGTTTTCCTGCTTTTCTGCCTGCAGTCTCCATTGCACGGGCCCTCCTTTTTTTTTAGGCCTCCGTAGATCCTGCAGAACCCCAGGGAATAGGAATATTCTTTATCGGCCAAGTGTGATTGGACACACAAGGAATTTGTCTCTGGTGCATAACTTCTCAATGTACGCACAAACAACAAAGTGGTAGGTCATAGATCATAAATCATAAGATACAAACGAGACATATCATAAGATACTAATAGGAGAAAGTAGTAGGAAAGATGAGAAGATGAGAAAAATGAGAAGATGAATCTAGCCAATTTTGGTCTTGAACACCATACCATTTCCATTCTTCTTCCTCTGCTCTTCGTGACACATCAGCTGGTTCTGCAGAAGGAATTCATGCAAACCAAAGTCACTGCTTCTCCAGCAGTAAGAAGAAAGCAAAGGGATACCAAATAAAGGGGGAAGTAGAAGAGGCTTAATGGAAACTCAAGGGGGACCCAGGAGATTGGCTTTGATCAAGCAGTAGTCTGTTTCCTATTTGGACCCGAGATCCTGATTGTTCAATTGCACAAATTGATGAATGCCCTCAACCATCTCCTTATGTTATTGTTGTAGTGAACACTCCTACTCAAAAGTGTTACATAAACCAAGTGATGCTTGAGTGACTAAAAGACCATTTCATTCAGGCAATAGCATCCAAAAGAGATTCTAGTAGGGGTGATGTATCGTATCCATCCCTACCTCCAGCCATTTAATGACAACTTAAGTTATTGTTTCTTGGTGCTTGGATAGAGATAGAAGACTATCAAACAGGAGTTGATCTTTACATCCCCCTAACTACAGCATAAACATGACTCAGTGATTATTTTTTTGTCTCTGATGTCCTTATGACACTGCCCTGAGGCAACTTAAAATTATTCTTAGTCATGCCAGCTTTAAAGTAGCATTCCCTTTTTTTCTCCTGACACAATATTTCCAGTGGAATCTGCAATCTGGCCTGCTTCACCGACAGTAAGGTTGCTACGCGGGTAGGCAGGAGGGTCTGCCCAACTTCAATAGGCTATTTTAGAGTGCAGCATGCACACTGCCTCCCTTCTACTAGCTGGGTTGGGCCCTCCATGGTTATTGGCCCTCTCCTGGCTGCAGGAGAGGCAGAGCCCTGGGCTTCCATAGAAACATTTGCCCAATTGTGCTGTTCAAAGTACTTATGAGGTCTTACAAAAACTCTTATCAACGTGGGTTGAGCACCTCTCCCCCCAAGTGTTAAACTTGTTTTTGAAACTTGGGTTTAGTGCTCTTATAAAAGATTTCATAAATATGCTCTTATCTTTAAAAAGAGGCCCAGTTCTATAATACTTGGAAGAGTGTCAGAATCTGCCAGCTATGTGTTGCTGGTTCTTCACTCACTAGATCAGGGGTAGGCAACCTCAGCTCTTTTATGACGCATGGACTTCAGCTGCCAGAATTCCTGAGTCAGCTGACTCAGGAATTCTGGCAATTGAAGTCCATGCATCATAAAAGAGCTGAGGTTGCCTACCCCTGCACTAGATGAACTACAGGTAGTCCTCAGCTTCCAATCATTCGTTTAGTGATTGTTTGAAAAAAAATAACTTATGACTGTTTTTCACACTTATAACCAGTGGCGGGATTTGGCAGAACCGGTAGCTAATTTTTTGTTGCCCAGGCCCAGAATGGACTTCCGAAAGCGGCATCCACACAGAGAACCGGTTGGTCACATATTTGAATCCCACCACTGCTTATAACCGTTGCAGCAGCCCCATGGTCACATGATCAAAATTCAGTTGCTTGGCAACGGACTCATATTTAGGACGGTTGCAGTGTCCCAGGTCACGTGATCACCTTTTTGCCACCTTCTGACAAGCAAAGTCAATGGGGAAGTCCGCTTCGCTTAACAACTGGGTTACTTAATAACTGCAGTGATTCACTTAACAACTGTGGCAAGAAAAGTTGTAATGTGGCAAAGCTCGCTTAGCAACTGTCCCCCTTAACAGCAGAAATTTTGGGCTCAATTGTGGTCGTAGGTTGAGGATGTCTTATGCGAGTTTTCCGTTGCTTTGACCATGAATAGGCATTGTCTTTCTATCGAGTTTCTACTGATTTTACTACTTTGGGGGCACAATTGTGCCTGTTCCATTTCCATTTTGGTAACGCAAGGCACCATTTGTGTCATTATTATGCATGAGTTAGTGATATGGTAAAATGGAAAAACCTATATTAAAATGCTATCCTGCAATTGTTGAGCTGTCAGAAAAAATATGCCATTTTATGCCTGTCTGAGAACATCCAAGTGATTGACTTTGGCTGGAAACAGAAAAAAACGTTATACTAAAGGAATTTTAGGTTAATGCAATAAGGCAGTTCTTAAGTTCCCCAAGAAACCAATTGTGACAAGCATCCCTTATTTCTCACCTGAATTAAACTACTCCCTTTGGAGTTAACTATCCTGACCATAAAGAGCATAGACATCAATGGAGACTGATTCGTAGAAAAATAGATTATTTAGAAAATGCATTTTCATGTAAACAGGTCAACACAAAATTGTGCTTCTATTGTATAGTTCCTTGTAATTGTCATGCCAATAAATAAATGCCTGACGTTATGCTTTTCTAAGTGTTGCAAGAAAAAGGCTTGATCGACTGTAAGACATGCGGAATGGCTGTGTTTGTCTATGCTAAGACAGCCATCTCCAGTGTATGGAGTCAGCTAGTTTTCCCTAAAACAATTTCCTCCAAATGCATTGGATGTGAAGTGGCAGAATCCCTCAGAGGGTCCAGTGATTGCACCTAATGCAACTCATCACCTATGATAGCAACAACAATAGCACTTAGAGTCATATACGGCTTCACAGTGCTTTACAGCCTTCTCTAAACAGTTTACAGAGTCAGCATATGGCCTCCAACAATCTGGGTCTTCATTTTACCAATCTTGGAAGGATGGAAGGCTGAGTCAACCTTGAACTGGTCAGAATCGAACTCCTGGCACTGAGCAGTGTGCTAGTCTGCAATACTACATTCTAACCACTGCGCCACCACGGCTCCTAGGAAGTAAGTGTCATGAATTACACTGGGCAAGATTATATTATGCCCCAAGTGAGCTTTGAATTTTCCATTTCAGTCCCCCAAATTTGGGGAAATATTTTGATTTTGATTCGGTTTTTTTAAAATAAAGTTTCCTGCTTTGAAATTGTAGGGATTTGTACTAGTAATCTTTGGCCACTGTAGGTGTGAAAAGAAGCTCGTGGAGGTCTGTGTGAGGAAGTGTTAATGAGGGATGGATGGACAGATGTGGAATTAAGGTGACTGTGTCCCCCATAACAATGTAAAACATGTCCTACGTGTTTAAATTCTAATGATAATTAGAAACAGTTCTTGCTTCAATTCATATTGACAAATTGAGCGGTATGTGCCACACTTGGCTTCAAGTAACAGCAGGAGCAATTTATAAAAACAAAAGTTTCTAAGCTAGTCCTTTGAATTATCGAACTATAAATCTTTCCCCAGTAAACTGGAAATCTGTGTGCAGAACAGTTAAATGACCAACTAGTGCAATGAATTGAAGAGAATAACACCATAAGCACTAAGCAAATTAAATTCCAAAGAGGCTATTTTACAATACTACAGAGTAAGCACTTGTTCTTTATGATCTAGCAAAAAATAATATTTTAAACGCAGGAAAGGTAAATTGAGTTCTGCTTTTATAGATCATAAGTTATTTTTTGACTCAATTTTTGCAGGATATTTTTTGTCATGCTGCAAGGCAATACAGAGCAATCTGTCTAGACAAATAATTGGATAATTAGGGAGGGGATCACGAGCAATTTATTTATTGTGGAGTGTGGATGAAATTATGATGGTTACTTTACAATCTTTAGGGACAGGATCTACAAACAGGCTCAAAAATCACTTCGCTCTTTCTTGATCAACTTGGAGACAGTAATGGTCGTTCGTGGTTGGTGACATTCACCATAAGGTCTGCAAACTCTAGATTTGCAAACATATAGCTATACTTTGAATATGAATATCTGTCCAGATCTGGGAAAGCCATCCAGAAATATTCCAAATTTATGTACTTTTGTGCATCAACGTATCATGGGAAAGGTTGATTGGGAAGTCTCAATATCTCCTGTGTTGTTAAATTTCTTGTGTACGAAAGGAGGACATAATATGCCACCTTATATGCCTATCCCAGCAACAGTGTACAAAACTAGGGAGAGTTTCCAAGTTTAGCTTAATTTCTTTTCTTTTTTAAAAAATATATTTTATTAGTTTTTTGTTTCTTAGAACAAAGTGCTTGAGGTGGTGCTGGGGTAATCAGACATCCAAAAATAAAACCATAAAAGAATAACTCAAATCAATACATTAAATATTCCCTCTCTATTTCCCTCAAATAACATAATATATTTAAAATAATCCATTTCTAGATTAAATTTCTATAAATTCTAAACCTGTTTTAAGCCTTATAAATTTACAGTTACCATAGTCAACTTTAACCTTAAATAAACGCATTATCACTTCAGGTATCCTTTCCACATATATTCTAGTTCTGATCTCTTGTCCTTAATTTTATCACAAGTCTTGTTTATTTCTTTTCCTGCTACACACTATGTGTCCTGATTAAAATAAAATATTAGTTTACCCTATACATATATAATCCATCCATCCATCAATCAATCTCTTTAAGCTAGTGAAATAATATCAAATCTTAAAACATTTCAGTCTGGTAAGTAAGATTCAAATTTCACCCAAATAATTTTCATGCCTAAAATCACCCATATTATCACACAAAAATATCATCTTACTAATTGAACTTACATGTTCAATTAATTGAGTCAATCCAGATCTAAAAGATTTTCTTCATTCCATTATATAATAGTTTTCATGGAAATAAACCAATTAATCTAAAAAATACATTCTTAGTCTATTTAAAATATATATTCTAATAAACACCATTTTTTCTCTTACTTCTAACTTTAAATCTTAATCCTTAAATCAGTCCATAGTTTGTGCCTTTTAATCCATTACATCTAATTTTAGGTTTTTCTTTGCAGTCTTATTCTAGCCTTCTTTTTATGCCAGGCAGGTTTCCATAACAAAGCTTCCCTTCCAGCCGATAGATCTCCTTCTATTGCTTGTAATGTCATTTGAGTCAGTAAATAACATCCCATCCTCTGCATTGGGCATCTATTTCTCTTGTCCCTAAAGTCTCATTGCTTTAAAGGTTCATGTCTCAGTCTTTGATTTTTCTGATCCTCAAAGATATAGATGAAGTGCTTGTAAGGTGAAATAAATTCCTCTTTAATCTCAATTGATTCCTTTTCTGGAGTATTTTGATTTATAGAATAGTTAGGTGCAGTCTGAAAGTCAGTTTGAGTGTTTGGAGTAAGGCTTCTGGCTCTTAGTTCTGTAGTGTACTCTTTCATTTTAGCGCATATTTCTTCAGTAGCTTCATAAATCTTTTCCAATATAAGTTTACAGTTTAATTGTGAATGAGGTTTCTCCATTTTAATAGTAGTTGAAGAGAGTCCTTTTTTTCTTTTGGTGGAGGCTGTATTTAATAAAAGTTAGACAATATCCACCCCCACAATTCCCAGAGCTGCATCAGCTTATCTTTTCTCTTCAAGAATAGTTTGAAGGTCAAATCCACCTCATCTCCAAACACTAACCAGCAATTGCAATGTTAACTTTTTGCCACTAGATGTCCTCAGTAGATTAAAAAAAATTTTTCTTTTCTTTTTTTCTGTCTTTTAAAGAAGAAGGTGGAAAAAGAAATAATCTTCCAGTATCGAATAATAGTACAGCTCTAAAACAAACTTTTTCCTGTACCCCAAAGTAGATAAAAATGAAATGTAATCCTTAAAATTACAACACCTTTCTTCCCACGCAAACAAAAGCTGCTTTTTCAAGACAGGGAAATAATTCCAACAAAGCTTTTAAAGGCAAAAAAAGACAAGATAGGGTGAAGAGAGGAGCAGGAGGGGTCTCACCCAGATCATCCACAGTGGGTCTTTCATGCTTAGATGTACCGGTGACTTTTGGCTGATGCAGCAGTGTAATCGGCCATCTTACAGGACGGTCTTTTGCTCCATTGGCCCTAAGGAGATAGCTGGGACCGCGGGAGAAACTGCTGCCCTCCCGCAGTCACCAGCAAGCCCCCTTCTTGGTGGTTGCCCCTCCAGGGTGACTTTTGACCCACTGGGGGGTCTACCAGCGAAGAAAACATGGCCAGAGTGGAGACGAGTATCCAAACACGACCAGAATCGCTGCTAACCGGAACCGGAAGTCCAAATTTAGCTTAATTTCTGATATAAAATTCCTGTAGGATTTTATTTTGCTTTTTTTGCAACAATATGGAGATTTCTGTTGCTGTTATCTTCAGCTTTGCTGGCTGAGGAATTCTGGGAGTTGAAGTCCACAAGGTTAAAGTTGCCAAGGTTGAGGACCCATGTTCAAGGATATTTGTTACTTCCCAGTCAAAGCTACAGCCAAGGATCTTCTAATGATCTTCCAGCCAAGTCGATCTTGATCGGCTTTTCATGAGAATCGAATGGTTACATGGAGTTCAGTTCTGGAGTCCAGAAATTAATTTCTCTATAAAGCAATTAGACCTAAATTTCTATTTGAAGAACAACTGAAGCTGAGACTTGCTCACTTTGGAATTGTGGGTTTTATTCTGCAACTGGTTAGTGGTTGCACCCCTCCTTCTCAGGTAGGCTTAAACATTTATTAATTATGCCTGCTCAGGACTTACATTTGTTAAAAATCAAAGTTAGCATAATTGCTACTAATCCTGCCAGTTTGAAAGACTGATTAAAATATTGAACCTAACCTTTTCTCTATTGCTTTATCAGAGGTTTGCCGGTAAATTGCTCATGATACATCTTGGCCAACAGTTTGAAAGATACTCAGCAATACATACAGAAAATCTTAAATACAGAAGACTTTCCCCATGGCTAGGTTAAATTCTTTTGCATCAGCAATCATGGAAAGCCCTTTTAAAGATCTTCCCTCACAATTCAGTGTCTGTTTTTGCAGAAGTAATATAAGGGATGAGACTCCCATCACATATTCTTCTCTGTATGGTAATTTTAATTGGGATATTTGAGCACATTTTATTTCTCCTGTGTTTGCTTTCCCTGGATCCCAAAAATTCAAGTGTGATTTTTGATAGTTCTGTTTTATATTGTTGGCAATCACCAGTTAGGTTTTTTTGCTGCTCTTATTAGAATTACCTGCCAGGTACAAAATAACGCTGAACTCCTTTAAGCCAGATGCTATTATCTCAAATATGTGTATTCCTGAATTGATTTTATGTTTTATGGACTGTAATACTAAATAAATGTCATAGATGTTTGAATACAGCATATATTCTAAACATTTTTTTTTTTCATTATAGCTCAGTCTTTTCAATGGAAGTCAGGGTGCCTATAAATGAGGATTTTATGATACAAGTACCCTGTCTCATTCATCTGTTTTTCTGGGGATGGGGCTCCTTCTATTTTTCCCCCCATAAAAATCATGTTCAAATTGATTTCAAGCTGCAGTATCAAAATACCATTTTTTAAAACCCAGATGTGGTTTTTTATAGTATGACTTGAAAAGTGCAAAATCCTGGGATGAATAATCAGAAGCTTGAATTTATGGCTAGGACTTTGGAATGAGAAGCCTGAGATTTAAAACCTAAGTAGGATTTCACCAGGATTTCAATTCATGTGCAGTTTTTCGGTTTTTAGCCAAAAATGTGGGCCATTGCATGAGTTATCTAAAGGATGATCCAAGTTTATCTCCGAACATACACGCATAGAAATGTTTTGTAAACCACACCTGTTTACCAAAACATATGCGTCTGCAAGATTGCACATGTTGCTTTTCCATTTTTAGGTATTCCAATTAATTATATCTTGATACTAGCTACCTGCTAAGAGTTGGCTCAAACCCTAAGCCCAGTGTAAACAGGACAGGTGGGTAAATTTTAAACCCTGGTTAGATATATCTAATTTGCCCTGTTCCCAATTCAAACTGTCCCACAAAGTTCCTTCCCTAATATGTAGCTCAAGAAGTCTCTCATATTGGACCAAAAATGATTTTTAAATAGAGAGTTAAATTAATAGGACAGAGACAGATTTTAAAAAACCCTTTAATGTTTGCTTTCATAAAATGCCTCCATGAGAAAGGAGGGGGAATGGCCATTGATTGTTGGAGGCTGTCAGATCTGCCCTTAAATCAGCATAATCTTTGTTGTTCACTTTTACCACCAGCATCTCTTCTCTTGATCTTTTCTCTCTTGTATCTAACTGCAGTGTACACATGTCCTGACAGCATCTTTTTTCCGTTGTATCCCCATGACATTACCTTCATCTCATCCCAGTTCATGAATTAAAAGCCTTACATTGTCTCTTGCTGTATCAGTGACGGTGTGATGCTGTCTTCAACTACGATCCAAGGACCAATCACAGGCTGTATATTGTCTGTTACACTTTGTCAGCCTACTACCTTGGAAAGATTTTACTGTGATTTGAAACAAACACAGGAAAGGCAGATTAGGGATCAGCTATAGCAGTGTTTCTCAACCTCAGCAAGGTTAAGATGTGCAGACTTCATTTCCCAGAATTCCCCAGCCAGCATGCTTCCCAACCTTGCTGGGGTTGAGAAACAATGAGCTACAGGAACAGCAAATGTCATGCCAATGCTAGTTTTTTGGCTTACACAAAGTTGGATGTTGTAGAGTTGTATGAGTTTATGGTGGAGAAAAATCAGAAGTGTGTAACAGCTTTTTCGACTAACGCCTTTTAATGAAAGCCATACGTTTTCATGAGCTGCAACATACACCATCAGAGGGTTTTCAGTAACATTTGTCACTCACCAAATCTGCCACCAGACTTCTGATTCAAAAATGGGTAGAGAGTATTTCAATTCAGCACAGGAGAAAGGACCACAGTTTTGAGGACAGAATGAAGGGACAGTGAAAAAGCCTCCTTAGCTTAATCACTTTTCTCTCTCTTTGTTTTCTCTTTCCCATCCACTGAAATAACAAGAAGCTTAGTGGCAATCTTATCTGCCTGACTGGCCTAGGGATTATATTTTCTTTAAGAAAAGTTGTGTGAATTATTCTCTTATCTTTCTCCCTATCCTTAGTTCCAGCAGGGCGCTCCTAAGGGGACATCATTATTTCTTGCTATTGTCCTTTCCATTTGCAGAAAATCTTATCAACTTAACTGCCTGAAATTTTGCCACAGATATTTTTTACTACTGGATCCATTTTCGCCGCAATTTTCACTGCATTCGGTCTGATTTCAAAGAAGCTCTGATTTAGAGTCACCTTGGAGCAAGAGGTTCATGTTGCTTCATCAAAGCCAAGAAGCAACATGATTTGTTTCAGTGAAGCTGTCTGGGTTCCCCCAAAACTTCTTCCTCTCTCCTGTTTATGGCAGACCTGTGAGAAAGCAAAGAAATAACGATTCAGTAGTAGGTTTCATGTCTTAATACAGAAGATCCTTAAAGTGAATATAAAGATAAAACCAAAAATTTCTTTTGGGCTTAATGGACAAAAAAAATGGAACTTTGATGTTATATATGTTGACAGCAGCAAGAATGTTCTGTGCACAAAACATGGAAAAATATCTTAATTCCCAAAATGGATGACTGGCGGCAAAAGCTGATGGAGTTAGCAAAGATAGTTAAACTGACTGCTTTAATTAAAGAAAAGAAGTTTGGCAGTTCCACCGGCTCAAGGTGGACTCAGCCTTCCATTCCTCCGAGGTCAGTAAAATGAAGACCTGGATTGTTGGGGGCAATAGGCTGACTCTGCAAACCGCTTAGAGAAGGCTGTAAAGCACTGTGAAGCGTATATAAGTCTAAGTGCTATTGCTATACTCAGTGCTTTACAACCCGCCTTGCCTACCCTACAAGGTTCCATCCCAAAAAGGTGCCAGAACTCCATTCTGGGCGTTCTGTGAGAGAAGAAGCCCTGGCTATACTGTATATTACTATGTAAAAGTAAAAAGTTGAGATTATATGGCATTACCTTATTCAACTGAGCTAAAAAAGAGTCTGAAGTCAATGCTATCTTTTTTTCTTTACCCTTTTACCCTACATCTTTTCTTCTCCCTCTTCTCCTCCCGCCCCCCATTATTGTCATTGTTCTTTGTAGTTTGTGTTCTGTTTTAGAATCAGAGACATCTAAGAGAGGCAGGAGTAACAAAACACAACTTCTTTATTGAGATCACAAACAGAACAGACCAGCAAACAAAATGGCACTGGCTCTTTTATACTTCCCTTGCAGGGACAGCATCAGCCTATCAATGCAAGGCTAGTCTCCCACATTGCACATGCTCACAAGGCTGGAGACAGCCTGTCTGGTCCTGGGCAACCACATGGTCTGCCCAGGCCTTCTGCAGCCTCCTGAGCCTGCTGAGTCATTCAGCAGGCTCAGGACATAACAGTTTGTATGTGGACAGACTAATAAAGCTTGATATCAGAAAAACTTCCTCCATATGGATTCTCCCTCACCAAAGCGGGGTGGTGGTGGTGGTGGTGGCTCTCTCAGCTTGATAAAACCTGCAGATTGGGAGAACCTTTGGTGAGTCCACACAACTTAACCCTTGCTGAGTTTGAGAAACACTGCTACAGCTGATCCCTAACCTGTCTTTCTTGTGTCTGTTTCAAATCACAGGTCAGGGCTGAGAAGAGGCAGTGCAGTGGAGCCAGTGACACAACTGCTTTGCTTTAGCTTTGCTCTTAGAAGCAAAGAGGTCCTGTTGATTCATGGAGTAGCTTTAAGGCAGGGCTTCCTCTTGAGACTTCATCAAAAAGAAATCTCCTTTGAAGATTTACACAGCACCACTAAGATAACATCAGAAATGAAAGGAGTTTAAAAATGACTTGTTAATAGTTTCCGAATAATATGGTTATTCTATTTAGCTTTATAAACTCTGGATTAAACCTACATGACACAGTAACATATTTTTCCAATCTTGCCTGTCCATTGAGGGAAAGCAGGAGGAAAATTGACAATTTTCTTTCTTTCTTTCTTTCTTTCTTTCTTTCTTTCTTTCTTTCTTTCTTTCTTTCTTTCTTTCTTTCTTTCTTTCTTTCTTTCTTCCTTCCTTCCTTCCTTCCTTCCTTCCTTCCTTCCTTCCTTCCTTCCTTCCTTCCTTCCTTTCCTCCTCCTCCTCCTCCCCCCCTCCTCCTCCTCCTTCTTCAGTTTTCACTAGTCTGTGTATCTGATTTTTGTATTCTTAGCTTAAATGAAATGCAACTTCAAGTGTTATTTGTTATTCAAAATTAACTTTTAATAAATTAATTCTTTAAAAAAGCAATATAAAGGAACTCAAAGCTTTTTAATAAATCTATTAAATTTTTTTAAAAGGTGTTTGAAGCCACTGTATTGATTTCTATTACAAGTACACCTGTTAATGGTGATTTAACTTCCTCTCAATTTCATATGACTCCTTTTGGATGAAAAACAAAGGCAATATAAGCAAAATATAAATTTTAGAGCATGCACCTCCCAAGTCTCTGCCATAATTTCTATCTAATTGGGCTATGGTTTTCTAAGGTGGTCCTTGACTTACGGCTGTGATTGAGCCTGGCAATTAACAGTTGTAAGTCATGATGGTTGTAAAACAGATTGCCATGTGCCTGGACCCATTTTTAAGACCTTCTTGTGGTAATTGGCAAGCATGTGCAGTGCCTGTAAAGCAAATGTAGAAGTCCTAAAGTGAATATCATGGTCATTAAGCAAATGCTGCAGTTGGTAAGTGATCTCCACTGTCCACCATGGGCTAGGTTTGGCTGGAAACTGGAAGTAAACCGTGATTGTGGAGTGCTGCAAACAGTCTTAAATGTGGGCTGGTTGCTGAGTACCCAAAATGTGGTTATGTGAGCAAGATGGTGAGGGAGGCAACACTGGAACTTCAAAACTGAGTTGTAAATCCCTTTTTGGGAGGCCCATCATAACTTTGACCAATCATTAAATGATCGGTCACAGGTCAAGGACTATCTGTATTTAAAATTTGGCGGTGGACCATATCCAGAACACTATGAACCACTTCTGGTTCAGAGGATTAAATTCTAGGAAATTGGAACATTTTCCCAAACAGCCAAATTAGTGTTTTTCTGTTCTCCAGAAGGGAACATTTCCAGAATACTCAGCTTTCTATATCTGTCTGTCTATCTGTCTGTCTGTCTATCTGTCTGTCTGTCTGTCTGTCTGTCTGTCTATCTATCTATCTATCTATCTATCTATCTATCTATCTATCTATCTACCTATCTACCCATCATCTATCCATATCCATCCATCCATCCATGCATATCTATCTATCTATCTATCTATCTATCTATCTATCTATCTATCTATCTATCTATCTATCTATCATTTATCTATAACATTTATTGGCCGCCCATCTTACAACCATAGAAGCAGACTGGTAACCCATGCAGTGGTGGCATAGCAGTGGTGTTACAGGGGTCCCCAAAACTGCCCGCACAGCCACACTCTGCACTAGCTGTAGCTGCAGCTTCTAAATACTCTTCGAGGGTAGCCCCATGTTGAGTGCATTACAGTAGTCCAATCATGAGTTGACCAGGGACTGAATGACTGAGCACAGGGTATTTTTTCCAGGAAAGGCTGCAACTGGCACACAATATGAAGTTGTGCAAAAGCTCTCCTACCCACAACTGTCATCTCCTCAAACAGGAGTTGTGAAATCCAGGAGGACCCCCAAGTCACAGACCCAGTCTTTCTGGGGCAGTGCCACCTGATCCAGTGTCAATGATTACAAAGTCCCGAATTCCGGAGTCCCGTGTACCCAAAGCCATTTGGTCTTGCAATGGTTCAGTTGAAGCCTGTTGTCCCATATTCAGGCCCCCAGAGCCTCCAAGTACTGTGAGAGGGTGGCCATAGCATCCTTTGGGTCACCAAGAGTGGAAATATAGACTCGGCTAGCTAGCTTCCATTCAGAGTCTGGAATTTAGTTGGGTAATAGTGTTTACATATTAGAATGCATACGAAGGCAACCTGTAGACTTCTATATGCTGCTAATCTTTAGTAGCTCTATAACCTATGCACATGCTATTAAGGATATTAAAATGTGAGGGCAAGTTATATGTAGCCTTTGATTTTCTATCATTCCTTGTGAAGGGCCATGATGGCTGGTGTTGGTAAAGAATATATCCAAAAGCTTATGGGCTGGGACATGGTTTCCCCACTTTCAGTCATGTCAGCCCAAGCACCCTAAAGCATTCATAATCTCCATGAATTTCCTTCAGATTGGTTGCCGTGCAAAGAATTGGGGATATGACCCCAATTTGGGGGAATCTGATGAAATTACAATGCAACTTCATAACCTATCGCAATCTAATCAATTCTCCCCCAACCCATGAGGTATGAATTGGATACGTTTATTGAAGCCAGTACATATGTGCTATCTCTGGAAAATTTATCCCAGATTTTCCTTCTCTTCACTCCTTTATCTAGTTAAATTTTCATGCGAATGTGTAGGTTACTAACCTCAAATCCAGCTTCCCTAAATGCTTGCTTTCCCTATATTGTTAAGAGCAGATTCTCTACCAAGGCAGCTCTTTCGTTTAAGATATCCATTAATAATTTGCCTGTTCACGTTCTCTAATTGAAATGTGGGAAGATATAAATCCCATTTCATACATATTAGATCCCGATTACATTGCATTTGT
The DNA here is from genome assembly GCF_016545835.1 of Crotalus tigris. NCBI lineage: Eukaryota > Metazoa > Chordata > Lepidosauria > Squamata > Viperidae > Crotalus > Crotalus tigris. The sequence goes on along the minus strand of NW_024097375.1, from coordinate 562,390 downwards.
AAAAGAATGGATACCGATCCTGCTAGGAAGAAAAATGAGACACACAGCTGCCAGATGCAAAGTAGCCTGGCAATGAGGGATAAACCTTCTCTCTGCCCTGGCTGTGGGCTAGACTTCTTCAAATGTACAGAAGTGCTGCAAAGTGGTGATGCAATAGGCTTCTTTCCTAGAGGTGTGTAGTACTCAAAATAAATGAAGATAGTATCTGCAAAAAAGAAAAAAGAGGGCCATAGACCTTCTTTTGCATGACTGGTCAGCATTACTGCTTGTCTTATGTTGCTTGTTCATTCATTTGTCGAGTTTCTATCTTGCTTTTCCACTGAAACTCAAGGGACATACATTGTTGTTGTTGTTAGTTGCAAAGTCGTGTCCGACCCATTATGACCCCGTGGACAATGTTCCTCCAGGCCTTCCTGTCCTCTACCATCTTCTGGAGTCCATTTAAGCTCACGCCTACTGCTTCAGTGACTCCATCCAGCCACCTCATTCTCTGTTGTCCCCTTCTTCTATTGCCCTCAATCTTTCCCAGCATTAGGCCCTTCTCCAATGAGTCCTTCCTTCTCATGAGGTGGCCAAAGTATTTGAGTTTCAACTTCAGGATCTGGCCTTCTAAAGAGCAGTCGGGGTTGATCTCTTCTAGGACTGACCAGTTTGAATGCTTTGCAGTCCAAGGGACTCGCAGGAGTCTTCTCCAGCACCATAGTTCAAAGGCCTCAATTCTTTGGCGTTCAGCCTTTCTTATGGTCCAACTTTCACAGCCATACATTGCAACTGGGAAAACCATGGCCTGGACTATATGCACTTTTGTTGGCAGGGGATGTCTCTGCTTTTTAGTATGCTGTCTAGATTTGCCATAGTTTTCCTCCCCAGGAGCAAGCGTCTTTTAATTTCTTGGCTGCAGTCCCCATCTGTGGTGATCTTGGAACCCAGGAAGATAAAATCTGTCACTACCTCCATTTCTTCCCCATCTATTTACCAGGAATTGAGAGGGCTGGATGCCATGATTTTGGTTTTCTTAATCCGGTAGCTATTCTTCTTCCAATTCATTGGTCACAGTTTCAACTTCCGAGATAGGGACAGTGATTGGGCTAAGATATCAACAAGCTTCCAGGGCTGAAGATAAGCTTGAATCTGTACCTTCCCAATCCTAACTAAATGCCTTAATCATGCTATCAGATAAGAAGCATCATGTTAGAAAGGTTTCTATCAGTCAGCAAATTACTTAACTACATGCATACCTGGATGGAAAACTGAAAGATCTTTTGTTGCTGGAAGTCAGGATAGGTAGTCCTTGACTTACAACAGTTCATTTAGTGACCATTCAAAGTTACAGCAGCACTGAAAAAAAGTGACTTACAACTTAATGACCATTGCAGCTTTCCCTATGGTCACATGATCAAAATTCAAACGTTTGGAACTGACTCATATTTATGACAGTCGCCGTGTCTTGAGGTCATGCGATCACCATTTGCCACCTTCCGACAAGCAAAGTCAAAGGGGAAGCCAGATTCACTTAACAACCGTGTTACTAACTTAACAACTGCAGCGATTCACTTAAGAACGGTGGCAAAAAAGGTCATAAAGTGAGGCAAAATTCACTTAACAGGTGTCTCAGTTAGCAGCAGAAATTTTAGGCTCAATTGTGGTCGTAAATCGAGGACTATCTGTAACTGATTATGAAATCAGGCTCAGAATAGTATTGTTACACCATAAATAATTACAGTATTTTGCTCTGGGTACATGCAATCCATCAGTCTAATTCATATAAACACATTTTACAAAACCTTACAATAGATTTTACTGTGTGTCATTGATAGTAAACATTCCTGCACTATACATTTTTATAATAAATGCATTTTAGCTATTTTTTTTTTTTTTTTTACAAAACATATATCTACACAGCAGATTAATTCCAGCTGGGTACAAATGTACCACTGAAGTTGTTAGTGGAGAAATTTTATAGCACATTCTGAGACAGTAGATGTGCAATCTTCCTATAAAATCCAAATCCAGCAATAATGATGTTTAGGATTCACATGATGCTCTTAATTATTCAAACTGTGTCCCAAATGCAAACTGTCTGCCTTGCAACATCCTTATCAGACAGAATCAACATTATTCTTCCCCTTATTGAAGAAGTGAAGCTGAGAAAACAGCTTGCTTAAAACATGCAGCAGGGAATTAGATCCCTCACTGTTGTGCAGAGCGAGCAATATGGATTCATACAGTACTTAAAAACTAATGTTACGTAATGAAACTGATCGGCTAAGTGATGTTTGTTCTTAGTTATAAAATGCCTGGCTTCTGTTCAGACTCCAGGTTATTTGACATTTAGAGGCTGTATTAGAAGAAGCAAAGACACTTCAGAGGGAAATAAAGAAAGCAGGAAAAAAAAAAGAGGAGAAATATTCCATCCTTCTGATTAATTAAGAAATCTGGAAGGGGACCTGGAAAAGTGTTCATGAACTAAGACAGCAAGCAGAGAAGATCCATCTGAAGAATTAGAAGTGATTGAAGATGATGAGTTCCAGAAGACGGACAAAGCAGGGTTTGTGTTTGGGTGTGTTTGTCAGTGTTGATTCTTGATGACTACCTGGACAAATCCCTACAGTTTTCTTGGTCGAGGGCAAAGAGAATATAAACTTTATTGTAATAATGTGTATTTTCTGTGTTTGACAGTATAATACACAAAACCCTTTTGAGGGGGAAAAAACAGCCTGGTTTAAACATCCTTGTTACGGATGGAGCTCCATAATTAAGCCAAAACCAAATGATACATATTTATCCCAGATGATAGTCACTGCTTAACTATGTTGACAAATTACTACTTATTCTGTTTTCATCTTTGTCTTTAATACTAGGTTTAGCATTATAATCATGATCTAATTCTAAACACAAGGGTCTATTACATTGGAGGCAGCCAGGAAAAAGAAGATTGTCACCTTGGTGGCAGCAGAGCCCCCCATAATAGATCAAATGGGGGCTCATTCCTTCCATGTGGGGTGCAATATTACCCTTTTTAGACTTAGCATCTCACACCAATGCCCCTTTACTACAATAATAGCTCTCCACAGAAGCTTCTGTCCTGGAAGTCCTTCAGCAATTATTAGGAGCTTATGTTTTATTTAATCTCTCTCCTATTCCCTCCACCAAACATATTTGTTCTCATAGCTGGTGTTGTGGCTACAGAAAAATTCCTGGGTGTTTGTCCCCAAGAAAGCAAAGATATCATGTGATCCTCTCTATGGGGCTACCCCTGCAGGCTGAGCTTTGGTTGCTTCACTTTCTTAGCGTCAGGCTCAAGTAACCAAGAATGACACAATGAATTGCTCATAGTAGTTTCTTCATTGCTTCATTGTTCGTCCATAGACAAGAATAAGATAAGATAACCTTTATTGTCATTTTTTTACTATGGGCACACTGGCACACATTAAAAATGAAATTCTGCTGCCTGCTCTCAAAAGTGTACACATAACACACACATAAACATGCTATATACATACATATGTATATACCTATATCCTTACATATAAACAGGGCTTTTTTTCCTAATAGAATGCCCAGAACAAAGTTCCAGCAGCTTTTTTGGATGGAACCTTGTAGGGTAGGCAAGGCGGGTTGTATGACATGTGTGAGTTCCGGCACCTTTTTTTTTTTTTTTAAGAAAAAAAGCACTGTATATAAATACATATAAATAATCACTGCCCATCTTGAATAAATAGCGGAAAGAGAATGTGATGACCCAGGGCACGGCACAGTGGCAATGCAGTCAGCTGGCAATTCAAACCGCCCTTTAATTGCTCCACATTTTCCCCAAATGCTCCCACATTTCTGGCAAGCCCCAGAACAAAGTAAGACACACACACCTTCAGCAGTCTCTGGCTGCAAGTAGTTTCACATACAGTTAGATTAGAAGAGTAATTTACTTAAGGCCACGTAGATAACAAGGAATGAAACATGCATCCAAAATCTAACAAGTCTGTGGAAATACAAGCTTGCCTGAGAAGTTTCAGAAGAGAAGCCAAAATACATTCTGAGGTCTTTGAACACAAATCAGGTCTGTCAGCAAGTCCAATGGTCAGAGTTTCAGGGTTTCCAAGGAGAAATCACAACACCGAACAAGAGATCAGAGAGTTGTTTCCAAGATCAGCAACAGCACACAAAACTCCAAGAAATTAGTGTTTGTTCCTGACAAATGCCCTGCCCCACGGCGTCTCCTTAAGTCTCAGTCTCCTGGTGTGCCTTGTGGAGAGGGGTGGGGTGCTCTTTTCCTGAGTAGTTGAGCCTGCCTGCGTTGTTCCCTCCTTCTCTCCACTCTCTGTGCTCTAGGATCAGGAGGGGGTGTCCCTTGCTCATCGCCTGAGCTCTGTCTCTCATGTTCATCCTGTCCCAATCCTGAAAGGCCCTGGCCTGCCTCGGCCTGCTATTCCCCACATTCCCCACATGTCTCAGACAATTGTGCAGACCCTGCTCAAGCAACGCTTATATCTATGTCCTGGGTAGAAAGAAGTGAACCGCCAATAATCTTTTCTGCCATCCTCACCACTCTCTGCACCGCCTTCCTGTTTGCAACAGTGATGCTTCCAAACCATACTGTAATGAAATACAGGATACTCTCGATCGTCCCCCTATAGAAAGTGGTAAGGATAGGGGAAGGAAGATATGTTTTTCTCATGCGACGCAGAAAATGCAGGCGCTGCTGTGTCCGCTTCACCAGTGTCTCGCCGTTGAGTGACCAAGCTAGCCTACTCATTAGATGCACATCCAGAAATTTGATGCTGCTAACCATCTCATCAGGTGAATCATTAATACATAGAGGAATATGACTCTGCGTAACTATCAGACACATCCTATGAAGATTTGGGGAGGATTCCGCCTGGTCCTCTTTCTGCATACCAAATGCTCAAGCCTGATTTGTCTCTTAGCTCCTTGGGAAAGAGCTCCTCCCTCCCTGCAACTCAGGAACAAATTCATACTACCGTTAGTAACTGGCTAATGGGGTACACTTTTCCCCCAACTGGAGACCTTTGAATGAGGAGGTACAGCTCCTGCATCATGACTGTACCACATCACTTCCAGCTCAACAGTGGCAAGGTGACAAAAGCACAACCGACCGTCTGTTTTAGATGGAGATTTCCTGCTCAGCAGCAGACCAATGTAGTCATTTCAGCTAATAAAAAGTTAATGGCATTCTCAGTCACTCTTTCTGAGCCAATGGGCTTCATCTCCCTCTAAGTATAACCAGCTCAGTGGGGGGAAGAGATAAAAGGATTCTAAAGACAGCAGCCTTTTTCCTCCTCCATCGGAGAACACTTTGGGCCTTTTCTCTCCCATCTCATTTGGAACCGCACATTAGTATAAACAGTGATTCAGTGCCAACGATGTAATAAGCCTATCCCCATGAAATGCATGGAAGATGTAGCTCCTTGTTGCTGTGGAATACCATTTCATTCCATTTAATTTAGCAAGAATGGGAGGGGCACGTACCTTGTGATGAGACGTGGGAGTTTATAGCAGTAATTTTAACACATTTTCATAAGCCATAAAACTGAAGATCTCAACTTCTACCTTCCCAATTTGCCACCTTCTGAATGCATTGGGACTACTATCATTTGCAAAATGTCCCCAGAGCTTCAAACCAAGCAGAGTTTCTTCACACGCATGCACACACACACACACACACACACACATGTTTTCTGAGGTTTTCACGGGTATTTGTATGTAGGTCTTTGGTTATTCGGGTTTTCTCCCGTGTAAAATTGGAAGTGTCTTGGTGACATTTCGATGAAGTCCAATTCGTCATCTTCAGGCTGGTGTTTGCTCCTAGAAGCACAAAGCCAAAAACACCAGCCTGAAGATGATGAATGGGACTTCGTCAAAATGTCGCCAAGACACTTCCAATTTTACATGGGAGAAAACCCGAATAACCAAAGGCCTACATATATATACATTGGAAGTGTCTTGGTGATGTTTCGACGAAGTCCCATTTGTCATCTTCAGGCTGGTGTTTTCGGCTTCTTGCTTCTAGGAGCAATGTGTGATCGTAGCTGTTTCTTCCTTTAACTGCTACTGGGGGTATGAACTGATTGGATGGGAGCTTGGCTGTGTTCTGATTGGGTGGAGGTGTGTTCTGATTGGTTAGGGGCTTGGCTGTGCTCTGATTGGATGGGGGTTGGCTGTGCTCTGATTGGATGGGGGAGTGTTCTGTTTGGGTGGGGGCTTTGTTGTGCTCGGGTTAGTCTGAGTTGCAGGGGGATTTAAGATGGTGGGCTGCATTGCTGTTGTTTGGCTTTGCGTTCGTGGTCATGCCTCATCTTCATGGTAGGTGTCGGTTTGCTTCATGTACAGATTGGAGGGGTTTAAAGTGGCTAATGATGCAGCTGTGGTCTGGCTTCTGGTTTGTGGTCATGCCTCATCATCGGTGTGGGTTTGGGTTTGCTTTTTGCGTGGATGTGTGGTGGTGACATCCTGTGTGGTTTTCGTGAGTGTGGGTCTGGTGTCATTCTTTGTGTTAGGGACTCGTTTGTCAATAAGGGCAGGTTTCCAAATGGCTGGTAGGCACGAGGTATCATAAATATATGCTTCAAAATTTAGAGATAGAGATAGTAGGATTGATCTTTGTTTTTGTAGATGAAAAAAAAAGCGCTATGCCCTGCTTCATTGTGGAGGAAAGTGCATAACCTCCAAAACAATTGAGGGTAAAATAATTTATGAAATAATGATGCACTGATTTTATGGACTAATTAACACCAGCATCCAGCATGGCTTCTTAATCTTACTAGAACAGAGATGATGAAAATGTAGCCTTTTGGTTGTTGTGGGACAGCAGAACTTGTCAGCAAATCCACCGCTGAAGGCTGCTTAAAAATTATAACGCTCATTTTTTTACTTTTGTCTAAACAGAATAACAGAGTTGGATGGGACATTGGAGGTCTTCTAGTTCAACCCCCTGCTCAGGTAGGAAGCGCTATACCATTTCATACAAATCTCATCTTAAAAACTTCTAGTGTTGGAGCATTTACAACTTCTGGAGATAGGTTGTTCTACTGATTGATTGTTCTAACTATCAGGAAATTTCTCCTTAGTTCTAGGTTGCTTCTCTTTTTGGTTAGTTTCCATCCATTGCTTCTTGTCTTGCCTTCAGATGCTTTGGAGAATAGGTTGACCCCCTTTTCCTTGTGGCAGCCCCTCAAATACTGAAACATTGTTATCATATCACTCCTAGTCCTTCTTTTCATTAAACTAGACATACCCAATTCCAGCAACCATTCTTCATATGTTTTAGCCAGCAGTCCCGTAATCATCTTTGTTGATTTTCTCTGCACTCTTTCTAGAGTCCAGAAAAGAGCAACAAAGGTGATTATGGGACTAGAGAGGCCTTGATCGCCTTAGTTATTCCAGCATATAAATGATGCAGAAAATAACCCAGAAAGAACTGTGGAGAAAAAAATATACATTGCAATGTTTGACTTCATCTGGACATGCAACTTGTATGATGTATTGGAAGATGTAACAAGTTAATTTGGGGAAAAGAGCCATTCAAATGGGAAACAAGATATCACATGGACAATCTGTTTATCATTTCACTACTTTGTGAAATGATATATATATATTGACTGCAATTATCTGGCTTCCTTCAAAACATCTTGATATATCAAGGGATTTTAGTTACCTGACCATGAGCTCCCTTGCAAAAATATAATTTTCAGGATTCCGAGGGATAAGAGAAGCTGTGTATTTCAATAATACAGAAAGATCGCATGTTGTGCTTGGCTGTGTTTAGCTGTGGGAAATAAATGTTATGCAAATTGACAAGACGGAATAGGTCAGGCAAAGAGTGAATTGCTACTGTATGTGTTAAAAAGAAAAATATGCTTAGCATAGGTGAGTTTTCTACATTAGTTATACTGTACCAGGTGAGTTTGTGAGTATAGCTTGCTAGGAAAGAGGCAAAAATGACAATGTTCAGAGGGGAGGAATGAAATTAATGGATATATGCCTATTGAAGGAAAGTGAAGAGAGATGAAGCTGTAAGGTCCCTGGCCCTTACTTAAATTTGAGATACCATTAAAAGTCTAATCAGGCAACTCAAACGGAGGCTTCTTGAGGAAAAAGTGCTTTAATTTGATCAAGTAAAGCAACTGGTGGCAAACAATCTGGAACACTGGCAGAGTTGCATCCAGACGTGCCACACCTTAGAAAGTTAGTAGCACTGCTTTATATTGGTTTGCCAACCAAAATCAGACAACGGAGCTATTACATTATAAGGAAGACATCAATCGTTCCTGTACACTCCCTTATTCCCTCCTTCAGGAAACATGTACATGTTTCCCATGCTTGCATGAAATTTGTCCCTGACGGCAAATGCTGATTACAGAAGCGAGATAGCAATAATTAGGCTAAACAATTTATTTTTGTTCCAGTTACAGAACCCTTCAAAGCAATTTTATGCGGGAAAAGAGACTGAAATGAGAGAGAGAGGAGTGGGGAGGGAGGGAGAGAGATTTTTTATAAATGCCAAAATGGTACTTCTGAGATAAAAGACATGGAGACCAATTATTTTCAGTAGCCTGTCAAGATTGCAACTCTGTGTTTTTTCAAGTTTTGGGAAGGAAAAAGCACAAAAAATATGAATCTGGTGTTTTGAATACTGGCTCTAGAGACCGGCAAGCTGTGAGAAAAAAGGGACTATGGTACCAGTGGAAATGCAGCTTTTCTTTGGCATGGACCTTGGAACAAAATTAAATCTTTTAGGAGACATTCCAACCTCCCCTAAGGCAAAGCACTTCTCAGGGCCTGCAGAATTCACAAACTCAGCCTTGTTGAAGTATCGGTCTCTGGTGAATTTCATTTACTGCTAGAAGAAAAAACCAGGTGCAATTCAGTATGGCTTTCTGCCTGTTGGCAATTATTCTCCAGACAAAACTGTTTTTTTGATTTGCAATTCTAGCTCCTTTAGTTCAGGATCCAATCTGGGTCAGTCACTGGGATCATACATTTAGTCTTCCAAGCTTTTGGACTTGTGCTGGAGCCCATCCTCAGGGAACTTCTCTCTCACCAGAAAGTGTCCTTTAGTTCAGCTCAGTAATAAAGTCAATGCCACTTAGCAACATATTTCTGCAGCAAAAAGAACAGATGCTCAGAGTATCTGTGAATTGTTGAAGAGGAGAGTCTTCATCATGATTCAGTCCAAGCCGGGAATAATCAACATGGCGACTGCTTTAGATAGAAGTTTGTAGTTTATTGAAGAGGAGAGACAGACAGAAAGATGGTCTGGAAGAACAGAGAGTGAGTACATGTAGGGAGTGGGTTTTTATACCCTTTGGAGCTTTTTGTTTGGAGTTGTTCCTGTGGCATGAACTTTAACCTGAGTCTGATCGTGCCTTTCTGGTATTCTGATGGTGCTGGGTTAATCCTATTATGTCCCAACGGTCATATCCTGCTTCCCTGGGGCTGTGGCTGATGACTCTTAGATTTTTGGTGTATTGATTCTAGGGATCTTTCTTCTTAATCCCAGTTTCCTGATTCCAGTCTTTGTGACAAGATTATCATATCTGCATTCCTGCAGACTTGGTTTCTGTTTGGGACAGAGAGACTTGGGGGCAGGGCTGGTTTCTGCTTTTAAAATCCTATTAGGGAAATATATTCTGCCTTGTAAATATTTCCAAAAATATTTCTTTCTCTGGGGGGAGGGAGCCTATGGGCACAATCATTGCAAAGAACACACTTTTGGACTTCTTATCACTAGTGTACTCATGGTATTAGTGTACCAAGTTTGAAATTGTACTCATGGTCAGTCACATTCACATCTGGTGATGCATCATTGTTGGTCTGAATATTTTTTTTAAAATCTGCTCCAGCTGATGAACCAGAGAGATGTCTAGGATCAGCAGTTGGGAAGAAATGTCCCAGAGTCATCTTCCCGAGACCTCAGGTTGTCCCCTTTCACCAAAGATTTGCCAGATCTAAAACTGAGCTTCCCACTTTGCCATCAGGAAAGTCTCCATTTGCCTTCAGAAAACTGTCAGAATCCATAAAACATCTGATCAGATCATTTAATGTTTCCCCCCCCCCTTGCAGATCTTGCGCGAGCCCAACCCTGGAAGCCAAATTCAAGATGATCTGGGCCCTTGGGGTGGGGGGTCACAGTTGGCTTTTCTGTGATCTTGCTTTGGCTTATTGAGTATTTTGAAGTTATTTATTTCAGAAAATTTGTATGGCCACTCCACTTACTCTCAGTGACTCTGGGCAGCTTACAAAAATAAAAAACCCAATATAAAAACAATAAGAAACATGATCCCCCCCCCCCCGTCCTACTGATGACAGCAATCAAGCCAGCAATTCACTTGATGGGCTTCATATCACCCTGGATTCCCCATGCCTGTTGGCAAAACCAGGACATCGGGGCCTTACAAAGGAGTGTCAAAAGGGTGACTAATTTAATCTCCACAGGAATGAAGTTCCAAAGGGAGGGAGACAAGGTCCTTCTTCTTCTTGGTCTCAGAAATACACTTTTTTAGGAGAGGGGACCCACCACATTCCTTGCCTGCCCACTCTGGTGAGTCAGGTAGATGTGAACCAGAAAAGCTGTTTTTCAGATAAGCTGGCCCCTACTCACATAGGGCTTTGAATTGATTTTTAAGAGCATAAGAAAAACCTTGCATGTCAATAGCAATGAATACAGATATACTGTATCTGCAATTAATTGCAAGTAATTATTAGATTAGAAACTGTATGCTGAACAAGAAAAATCCTAAATGGCTATATAGTACACAATGTGCTTTTAAAAAAAGAAAGAGACCGGGAAAACAAAAATAAGATGAACTGTGGTTCTGGACACTGCCAAAGTCTCACAAATATTTTTGCAGCCATTCTCTGTGGTTGGTGGAGGACCTGAAACCCAAATTTGTCTATGTTCTTCTTGCAATCTAAGTTCCACTGTACTTGGTCTTTCACAGACCTGAACTGCACTCTCATTATTCATTATGTTATGGATGAATGCTATATATGTATGTATGTATGTATGTATGTATGTATGTATGTATATATATCTTTTCTGAGGTTTTCGCAGGTATTTGTATGTAGGTCTTTGGTTATTCAGGTTTTCTCCCGCGTAAAATTGGAAGTGTCTTGGTGACGTTTCGACAAAGTCCCATTCGTCATCTTCAGGCTGGTGTTTTCAGCTTCGTGCTTTGAGGAGCTCGAAGCACGAAGCTCCTCAAAGCACGAAGCACGAAGCTGAAAACACCAGCCTGAAGATGACGAATGGGACTTTGTCAAAACGTCACCAAGACACTTCCAATTTTACGCGGGAGAAAACCCGAATAACCAAAGACCTACATATATATATATGTACATATATATATATGCAAGTCTGGTATTTACTGATAGCAGTCTGAAGGCATACAAAATAATTCAGCCATCCAAACCCAAGGAGGGGATCACTAGTTTAGAAAAAGGTACTTAATGATAATATGTGGGATCTTCTTCTCCTTAATGGTATCGATTATACCACCAAATTCAATGTGGTCCCCATATAAATAGGTTTATCAAGCCTGTTTAGGAGCGGAAGGTGAAACTCTTCCATCTTGTGTTACGGAGAAAAATCGCAAAATGGTTTACTACTGAATTTTAGAAAAGAGAACAGAGGGAAAAGTAAGAACCTTAGGGAAAGAAAATAGTAATTAAAAAAAATCTGCTAGGTTCTGCCAGGTTTTGAACCAGTAGCCTCTATTTACAAATCAGATATTGTAGTGAGCCAGGTATTATACTGCAAATCAGGTGTTATACTACCAAAGCATTCCTGGTAAAGTTAGCTGTAAAAGATATTGCAGAGAAACAATCTTGCCTCTGGAAAATAGCCAGTAAGCTCCTGGGGTTAGCTCACAACTTTATTCAGAACACATCAGAGTGCTCAAGTTGACATCATATGGAAAAGCATACCCTGGAAACAGAGCAGAAAAATACATCTCAATACTGCTTTGACAGTAAGTGGGGAATTAATTGGGGATTCTGCTCTCCACTGCAGCCATGAAGAAATGGTTGCCTGCTCCTTCTGGCTTTGTGGTTACTGGATTTATTATTATTATTATTTTAATAACAACTGTGCTACATTTTTAATAATTATTTTATATATTTATTGTTTTAATTAATTGGGCAGCTGTACCAATTTGATATAAACGCATACATAAAAAAAATAAGCCCTTAGATAGACTGCCTAGATTTAATGGGCCTGGGGCTTCCCTTTCAAAATCGGAAGCTGAGTGTGCCAGTGCCAGTGTCATGCCATCACCATCTGAGTCTGGCCCTGATAAAGAGTTTGAATTATTTTTTTTCCTGAAAAATCCATCAATATGTACATAATTTGGAAAGTGAGAGGGGTGGCCTAAAACAAACAAACAAATAAAACTCTCTTTAATTCTTTTCCTGTTACATTTATCCCCCCCCCCCGTTTCTCTTCTCTTCTCTTCTCTTCTCTTCTCTTCTCTTCTCTTCTCTTCTCTTCTCTTCTCTTCTCTTCTCTTCTCTTCTCTTCTCTTCTCTTCTCTTCTCCTCTCCTCTCCTCTCCTCTCCTCCCCTCCCCTCCCCTCCTCTCATCTTCTCTTTCCTCTCCTCCTCTCCTCTCCTCTCTTTTTTTCTTTTCTTTGCAGATCTTCTACCTTGTAAGCCCTTCCATAAAGCTTTCTCACCTTTTGATAAGCCCAGTGCAGCGATAAATAATTTTTAGCACCTTTTTAATGAAATACAATTTAATGTGGCTTTATTGTATTTTTTTTCTTCTTCTTCCTAGAACAAAGCAAGAGCCTTTGGGGGATTTGATCCAATAAGGAGGTATAATTTTATTTAGAAAATGATCCTTTTCTCACTGCTGTTGCCAATTGAGGAAGCAACTTCTGTGAGCAAAGATCTTTCTAAAGATGGCAACTGGTGATTCTACAACCTGGTCTACTGTCTAGGGACTGTAAGGAATTCAGGCTGTAATATTTTTGCCTATGCAGTAGAATTTCAGCAATTAACGTTCTTTTATCTGCAACTACCCAGAGTTGTTTGGACTTGGGCAATATATTATTATTATTATTATTATTAATTATTATTATTATTATTATCCCCCCGCGAATGTGGGGTTGTTGGGCTTGTGTGTTCTGAGGAAGATGAGAGCCATGTCAGAAGTTCAATCATATAGAACTGGTCTCATTAGAGAAGCCAGAGAAAAAATGTCTCTCCCATAGACAACATGGTGGGGCATAATTTTCAGAAACCCATACAGGATTGGTCATCACCCAAGTCACTGTAGGTGACTTCTTGGACATCTGGTGACACATGGGCTACAGGAGTATTGGCTGAGCAACAGGGGCAGCAGCTGCTGGTCTATTGGAAGAAAACTGTTTAGTAGAATTGTGACAAAACATAGCAAAAACAGTAGTAACTGGTGCATTACTATTGAACATTATTGCATCAGTTGAACACCATTAGCATTGACAAAGTCATCATCGGTCAATTGCAAAAGACAGTTTTACTTGGAACAGCTTACATCCAGCTGCGACAATACTTTTAACACACCAAACAATGTCTGCCTATCCCAGGACCATGGAAGGACCTGAAGGGTGGGTAAAATTACCAAATCCAGTCTAAACATCTGGGTGACTGTGTGATCAACCATAATAATAATAATACATGTCCCTATGTACCCTGGACAGGTGTGTTAAGAGAGTGCCAATGATCTTGTGATCAAATCCCCATTGCTAAAATGATTGCAATTGTGTGGTCATGGCTTCCTGCCATCTTGATTTCTTTGACCACCAGCAGATACCCTGAACTAAAATATTTGTGTGTGTGTGTGTGTGTGAAATTTATACACATGCATGCTTATGCAATTTATAGACTCAAGAACTGGACCTTCTGGCCAGAGTGCCATTAATAAAAATAGAATCTATCTTATACATAAATGCTGGTAAAATAAATTTGTCAGAAACACTTTCCCCTGGACCAAAAATTTGAAAGGGATAGGATGACTTGTTGCACATTTCAAATGGCATTTGGCCAACCATTAATCTGATTGACTTTCCTTGATTTTTAGGAGTTCCTCAAATATTGCTCTGTTTCCTCTTTTTTCCCTCTTTCCAAAACCAGGTTTTCATCTGCTCAGAGAGCAACTTTGAAGCATTCCAGGGAAACAGCATTTAATCGGCTTTCCAGTTGCCGACAGACTAAAGCCTGCAGTCAGAATGTTAAATATTGCCGCAGACAGCTTTTGAAAATGTTTTAAAAAGAAGTGACCTGTGAAATTTAGGCCTCTCCATTTATAATACTTTGTGGTGCCTCTGTTCTCCTTTTCTCTACCTTGCAGAAATTGGCATTTTCAGTATGGTCTTCCCCTGACCTCGGGTTCATATTCTAGTTGGCTTCATGGAACTCTAGGGCTTCCTAGATGATCTCTAGGATGTTCTGCCATGTAATGACTATATAGAGACCGTACAAAAAAGGAACATTCCTTGGAAGGGCCAATGAAGATGCAAACTCTAGTTCTGCAGTGATGGATCTTTGTAGCTGCCCAGTTATGCTCTGGAGCATAATGCTTGTATAAATCTGTCACAAACCTTTTCCCCCACCCTAAGAGTCCTATTTTTAATAGAGAGATACCAATGGAGTATTCCACTGTTATTATAGATTTAAGATCATCAGAGAATCTGAAAAGGGCAGGACAAGAAACAATGGTTGGAAACTGATCAAAGAAAGAACCAACCTGGAATTAAGGAGAAACTTCCTAACAGTGAGGACAATTAACCAGTAGAACAGCTTGCCTTCAGAAATTGTGGGCACTCCATCACTGGAGGTTTTTAAGAAGAGACTGGACAGTCAGTTGTCTGAAATGGTATAGGTTCTCCTGCTTGAGCAGGGGGCTGGGCTAGAAGACCTCCAAGGTCCCTTCCAGCTCTATTCTATTCTATTCTATTCTATTCTATTCTATTCTATTCTATTCTATTCTATTCTATTCTATTCTATTCTATTCTATTCTATTCTATTCTATTCTATTCTATTCTATTCTTGAATGACTATCAAATGCAGTTTGTTGGCCATATTTTACATAAGACCAACATCCAAAAATTGTACTATGTTGGATACCTCCTGAAAGAAAGAGGAAATGAGACCAGCCCTGGAAAACGTGGCCCCAAACATTTAAGAAAGATCTTAAGATTGTTAATGTCTCTTGGGACAAAGCTGAAGATGCTGCAAATGATTGAAACTGGTGGAAATTACTTGATACCCAAGGACCTGAGGATGATGATGGTGATGATGATGACTCCCCAGTATCTGAGCACTGTAGTACTATATGAGATCATGTTTTCCATAAGAGACTTGCCTAACTATTAGACACACACAATCACTAATACCTCCTGTAGCTCCTGCTTTACTATTGTGTCTAGGCCATGTTTTATCATGGTATACATACAGAACCCATTGCCTGAAGTATATTGATTTGTAGAAGCAGCTGCTATTCACGAAAGGCCTCTTGTCCCGTGGATCACGAAAATTACTCTGAGCAGGATCTGCATGGAGGCCATTGCAAATGCTGCAGAACAACCAGCAATGATGCGAAAGCAGCCAATGGGGGGAGAAATGGAACTTCCATTGTGATAAGTGGAGATAGATTTGCAAAAAGAACTGGAAAGAAAAGATAATCTTTTCTAGTTATTCAAGGTAACCAGGATTACTTGATTATTTCTCAACATCCAATGTGTTTTGGAAACTACCTTTTGGTTTCAGAATATTTTGGATAAAATTAAGAAGATTTTGGTTGGCTAGACAGGTTGGAGAATGAAATTTTAGTCCTGTCAAGACTCAAGGGCAGGAGTGTCAAACTGCCGGCCCATCACATGGAAGCTGTGCCCACCCCAGCTCCAGCAAGAGAAAAAAAAGTAGTGATATGTAGCGGCACATCACGTGACGTAGTCAGTTTGACACCCCTACTCCAGGGACTCTCTTTTGACTCCATCAATGGAACCTACAGAGTCCATATGTCAGTTTATTTATGCAATCTCTATCCTGCTTTTATTATTTTTACAAATAATTAAAGGCAGAACCGATATCCAATACATCTCTTTCCTCCTATTTTCCCCGCATTAACAGTCCTGTGAGGTAGGTTAGGCTAAGAGAGAATGACTGGACCAATGTTGCCATTGTTGAAAAACACTTTTCTAGGGATTTCTTTTTTGCAAGCATACCTTCCCATTGTTATAATTTTTCCTCTCTGTCTCCTTTTTTCCTTTGCCAAAGGTTGGACAAATTTCTTGATGGGGCCTAACATCTCTTTGAATTTCTCTCCTCACAGACTCTGCCTTCACTCCTCCCAACCCCACAACTTAACCATCTTTCTAGTATTTCAAATATTATTTCTGGCCGGTGCCACTTTTTACATGTTAAACAGTGAAGTTTTTATTCTTGTTTTTTTATGTAGTATTATTTCTGTTCTATATTTTAACTGTGAATTTCTTTGGGGTCACTTTGGATTTATCTTTATAGAAAGGGAATTCAGAAGGCTAAAATTAGCCCTCCATCCAAGATCAATGCATAAGAAAGTGCAAAGTAAAATTTATGTATGGGGAGCTAGTGCTCACTATGATACAGTGCTTTCTTGGGGCTATGAGGATTCGTTATGAAAAGAGCACTCCCATCCAGCTAGGGTCTATTGATCCAGAACTGCTTATCTGTTAGATCTCTTGCTTATTTCACAGCTGCAAGTCATACTTTAAGCAGAAAATTGAAAATAAAATGTGAAAGAATATACGGTCTCCCCAGACGGAAATACTATGCCTGGTTTCTGTCGGTGATTCATTTTGAAAGTTGTTGTTTCCATTTATATCAATCAGAATAGAGCTGGAATAGATGTTGGGTCTTCTAGTGCAACCTCTTGCTCAATCAAGAGACCAGATACCATTTCAGACAAGTGGCTGTCCAGTCTCTTCTTAAAAACCTCTGGTGATGGAGCATCCACAATTTCTGAAGGCAAGCCGTTCCACTGGTTAATTGTTCTCACTGTTAAGAAGTTTCTCCTTAATTCCAGGTTGCTTCTTTCCTTGATTAGTTTCCATCCATAATAAACTATTATAATCAGAATAGATCACAGCAGAACAACCTCAAAACCATTAACAAGACCATGATAACAATACACAGTACAACACAACGGCAAATACTCAGGCCAGAAATACCTTCCAGAGCAATTCTATTTCAATTAATTTCCAGAAAGGTGCTTAACCATGCCTTCTTTTATAAGTCGGATGGTGCAGGAGAGAACCCCAGTCTGTGGACCCCACTCTTCCTCCAGTTTTGGTGACAAAGGACCACCAATAAATGTCACTGGAGACAATACCCCAGAGAGATCAACTCCAAGTGAAATATGGGATCCTGAAGCAAGTTCAACAAGTTCTTTCTAGAAGCCCCATCATACAAATTATTTTTCCAGAGCTGTCTCTGTCCAGCACCTTTTTTCCACATTAAATTCTTTTGTTTTTGTTGGCTCTGTAATTGTGCACAGTAGCCTTCAGGCAACAGATGGTGCAGAAGAGAGTGATGCTGTTGGCTTGCAGTCTTATTTGGGTCTCAGAAAATTTGTTAGACGTGGAGGTTCTAATGATGACACAGTCTGAGTTCTTCAGCTCTTTATGCCTTTCGGAGACATAAGGCTACAATCTCCTCCTGATGGAAACTGTAGTTGCAACCATCTGGAGAGGCATCCATATTGTCTCATGATGGATAGTACAAGCAGAAATAGAATAGGAGGTGTTGAGTCCTTGGCGGAAAGCAGACACGAGAAGCAGTTGGAGTTCTCAGTTTTCTTTATTCTGCGTTCAGCTTACAAGTAGATGGCTTCAGCAGCTCCCAAAACCTCCCAGCTTCTTATAAAGACATTTCCCGGGTAAATGCGATACTTTTCCCGCGCCAGCACCCGCGCATGCGCACGGCGCTGGCGACAGCCTGTCTGGTCCCGGGCAGCTTTGCACCTGCCCGGGACTGCCTGCAAACGCCCGAGCCGTTTGCAAGGCTCGGGACATAACACCCCTTTCCCCCGGGCTAAAACTACTACCAACATATAATCATTTATTTTATGCAGTGTTCTGCTTCTCAGTGCTCCTATCGTTACCTGGCTTTTGTTTAGCCAGCAATGTTATGTAATCCTCTAAGTATTTAGGAGACTTCCTTGCTCTCTGTGACCTTCTCAGTTCTGGGTTACTAGCAGGAGTTCTCTGACTGGAGGGAGATGTGAGCCTGTTCTCCTTATCATGCCTTGGTGCCTTCCAAGGACTTTGCCCCGATGCCTGGCCTGCTTGCTCGCCCACCGGGCTCGTCAGGCCAGGGCTTCTGTCACTTTGTGACCTGGTTGACCTGCCTAGCTGTAGACCCTCGGGCCCCTTGAAGTGATAGCCACTGCTGGGCGTCTCTGTTGAACCTCCTAGGTCCGTCCAAGACCTGTCAGGAGGCTGACCATTCCCTGAACCCCGTTCTGTGTCCGGGCTTGTGTGGGTTTCTGTACTTTCCCAAAACTCAGTTACTCCCTGATTTGGGCTAGAGGTGTTGTAGTCAGGACTTGGTTCCTCGACCACCTCCCTGTATGTTTGACCCCCTGTAGGATTTGGGGTAAGGTCAGGCCAACCTTGGGGATTGTGTGCCAGCTCTCTTGCGGGAAATGATTTGTTGGGATGCCCCCGGGTATCCTCCGTGACTGGAGTGCTGTGTGATATGTGTGGAAAGTGAGTATGCCCCCGGGGTGACTCCCTGGCTGGAGTAGGCGTGGATGCCTGGTAGTTGGGTGAGCTCCATGAATTCCTTTTTGGAGCACTTGCGGAAGCTTGAAATGGGCCGTCAGTGGCTCCATCAGTGGAGATGGGCAGCAGCTCGTGCCCTTCCCTTTGCTCCAAAGGGTCCCCCTCCCCCCCTGGAAAAGACCCAGGAGTCTCATCTGAAAGGTCCCGCCTAGGAGCGAAGTTGGTCGATGTGCCGACGCAGGACACGACCGTTGTCCAGGGCTACCTCGTAGGAGAGAGGACCTGTGACCCTGGAAATAGAAGCGGGGACCCATGTATGACCAGGCCCGTAATTGCGAGCCCAAACCGGGGCACCCACAAGTAGTTGTCTAGGTGCCCTAGGATGTGAGGTAGATGAAGGCAGTCTGTCCGGATGCAACCGGTCAAGTTTAGTAGTAAGTTGACGCCCCCAACGAAGTTCAGCTGGGCTTCTCCCTGTAGAAGTGGACGGTGTGGTGCGATAAGAAAGGAGAAAGTCAGCCAACCTGTGATGCCAGTCCCCGTAGGTGAGTCTTTTCAATGCGTCCTTCGTGATGCGCACCATACGTTCAGCCATACCGTTGGTGGACGGGTGGAAGGGTGCAGACGTGGCATGACGAATCATGTTAGCCTGTAAGAAAGCTTGGAATTCGGAGGAAGTGAATTGAGGGCCGTTGTCAGACACAATGACATCTGGAAGCCCGTGTGCAGCAAAAATCCCCCTCAGTACCTGAATAGTCTTTGCAGTGGTGGTGGATGAGACAGGTACAACCTCAAGCCATTTCGAATGGCTGTCAACAAGGACCAAGAAGAACTGGCCCTGAAAGGGTCCAGCGTAGTCAATGTGCACCCTAGACCATGGGGACTGTGTTTCCTCCCATCTATGCACGGGAGCTTGGGGCATCTCTGGGCGAGATCGTTGGCACAGGTGGCATGCATGCACCCTAGCCTCAATATCTTTATCTAAACCAGGCCACCACAAGTGGCTGCGCGCAAGAGCCTTCATACGAACAATGCCAGGATGACCCTCGTGGAGGGATTCTAAGACCCTAGTCCTCATTGAGGTGGGAATGACAACTCTGTTTCCCCAAAGCAGACAACCCTGAGAAAGGGACAGCTCGTTCCTTTTGGACCAGAAACTCTGAAACTCAGGACTAGGGCAGTGCTCAGGCCAACCAGACAAAACCCAGGAACGGACACGTGAAAGTGTGTGATCTGTACCTGTTTCAGCGGCAACATCCCTGGCACTAAGAGGGAGCTCGGGCAAGGCTTGGATTGATAGAATGTTGACAGCTGGCGCAGGGTCAGCTTCTACTACTGGCAGAGGCAATCTACTGAGGCCATCAGCATGGCCCATTTCTTTCCCAGGCTTGTGGAGTAAAGAAAAATCATATGCAGACAAAAAAATAGACCACCTAAGCATTCTAGGGGAAATGATTTGGGGAGTCTGCTTACGTGTGGTAAACAGTCCCAGCAGAGGCTTATGGTCAGTGAAGACCGTGAAGTGCCTGCCATATAGAAAGTCATGGAATTTTTTAATTCCAGCAACAACAGCCAGAGCCTCCCTGTCTATCTGAGCGTAGTTGCGCTCAGCAGAAGACAATGTTCTGGAGTAATATGCAACAGGAACCTGAGTTCCATCAGACCTGAGGTGGCTCAGGACAGCTCCAACCCCGTAAGGGGACGCATCACAAGCGATGCACACAGGAAGGGACTCGTTGAAATGTGCAAGTACACTGTTAGAAGTGAGCAGGGCCTTGACTTCGTTAAAGCAGGCCTCATGCGTCTGTGACCACCGCCACACTGCTTGCTTGTCTAGTAGCCTGTGAAGAGGCTCAGCTACACTAGCTTTATGTGGAAGAAAAGAATTGTAGAAATTCAGGAGGCCCAGGAAGGCCTGAAGTTCGGCCTTGGACTTTGGCCTAGGTGCTTCTAAAATGGCAGTTAGTTTGGATTCAGCAGGGTGAATCCCAGCAGCATCAATTTTGAACCCCAGAAATTCAGTAGAAGGCACCCCAATCTTGCATTTGTCTTTTTTGAGCTTGAGGCCTGATTTCCTGAATCTTAACAGAACAGCCCTTAGCCTTTCAGCTAGAATGTGTGTGGAGTCTCCTGCAATTAAGACATCATCAAAGTAGGGGCAAACCCCCGGTATGCCCCGCAGTGTGTTTTCCATTACGCTTTGGAAAATCCCAGGAGCGACATTCACTCCAAACTGCAGCCTTTTTACCTTAAAGGCTCCCCTGTGGGTCACAATAGTCTGAGCTATAGCAGCATCATCATCAACAGGCAGCTGTTGATACGCTTGAGCTAGGTCAAGCTTTGCAAAAACGCGCCCCCCCTTGAGGGAGGCCAGAATATGACTGACCACAGGAACAGGATAGGCATGTTGCTGCAATGCCTTATTCAGAGTGCATTTGTAGTCAGCACAAATGCGAATGTCCCCATTTGCCTTTAGAGGCGTGACAATGGGGGTCTCCCAAGGACTGGAATCAACAGGTTCTAGGATTCCCTGTTGAATCAGTTTGTCTAACTCAGTGTCAATTTTACTCTTTAAAGCAAAAGGGACCCTTCTTGCTTTAATTCTAATGGGAGTGACAGTGGGGTCTAGCTTTAAGGACACAGGGGTCCTTTGAATGTGCCCAGCTGGGGGCTGAAAACATCTGCAAATTCTTTGCAGACTTCCTGTAGGTCGAGTGTTTGTAACTGTTGAGTCCTGTGACGTGTATCCCCAGGGCCTCAAACCAATCGAGTCCTATGAGACTCGTTCGTTCACCCCCTACTACTAATAAGTCTAGTGGACCTTCAAAACTCTTGTATTGCACGTTAAGGGTGGCCTCCCCCTTAACACACACTCTTGAATTTTGAAAATCTGTTAACACAATGTCAGAAGGCCTTAACTTGGCCTGAGTTCCACTACCGGAACAAATCTTCCTAAATGTATGCAAGGAGATAATTGAAAAGGCAGACCCTGTGTCTAGTTCCATAGATAATGGAACCCCTTGTAGCTTCACCTTGAGTGACAGCTTTTTCTTAATGGGCTTGTGTGTGCCTGTCCTAAGGATGCTTCTTCGCGAAGCGCAAAACCCTACCCTATTCTGGCTGGGGAATCTGGTACCTTTCAGGCGCAGTTCTTCCTGAGGTTGTACCTTTCGTCGGCCCAGACACACAGCTGCAATGTGTCCTTGTTTGCCGCATGCCCGGCAGGTAGCGGAGCGGAACTTGCAGTCGGTTCTCCTGTGGCGACCTCCACAGCCGATGCACTTGAGCGGAGCTGAAGAGCTTCCCTTCTGTTTTTCTTCCTTCGTGGGGTGGAGACGGTCGACTTCCTCGTCCGGATCCTCCTCGGAGTTTCTTTGGACGTCTTCCTGGTGCACGGATGCAACCTCTGGACTGTTTCTGATCGGCCGCATGTTCTTGACAGCGCCGCCTGCTGCTTCTTCTGCGGTGACTTCCCTTAAGGCATCTTGGTAGGACAATTCTTCTTTAGCGAAAAGTCTCTGTTGTAGATCTCGATGCCTTAACCCGCACACGAATCGGTCCCTCAGTCGTTCTTCGAGGTCTTTGAACTCGCAGTGCTTGGCGGCCTTCCGTAATGCGGCGATGAATTCTTTGGCCGACTCACCGGGCCGTTGATCCCTCTGCTCGAAGGTGTGGCGCCATGCGATGACGGACATCTTGGGGTGGAAGTGCTCCTTCAGTAGCTTCTTCAGATCTGCGTAGCTGACAGACTCTACTGGAACAGGTGCTGCAAGGTTTTCTGCGATGTCGAAGGCGTCTTGACCGCAAACACAAAGCAGGGTGGCAGCCTTCAAGCTCTCTTCCCTCACTTGGTTTGCCTTGAAGTAGTTCTCCACCCTGGCTACGTATGACTCCCACCGCTCTGGATGTGAGACGTCGAATTCCGAAAGCCTTCCGATTTTCGCCATCTTCAGGAGACGGGTCTATCAGCCAGCCTACCCCCGAATGCGCACTGGATTGGCGAGTAGCTGCCGAGTCGACGCCGTTCCGCCGCTCAGGACTCACTTGGGTAAGCTTACACTTCTTCCTTTCCAGGCGGTGTAAGGTAATCCCACCTTCGTCGCCAGTGTTGAGTCCTTGGCAGAAAGCAGATACGAGAAGCAGTTGGAGTTCTCAGTTTTCTTTATTCTGCGTTCAGCTTACAAGTAGATGGCTTTAGCAGCTCCCAAAACCTCCCAGCTTCTTATATAGACATTTCC
Organism: Crotalus tigris; assembly: GCF_016545835.1. Classification (NCBI taxonomy): domain Eukaryota; kingdom Metazoa; phylum Chordata; class Lepidosauria; order Squamata; family Viperidae; genus Crotalus; species Crotalus tigris. The sequence goes on along the minus strand of NW_024097375.1, from coordinate 539,391 downwards.
CGGGTAAATGCGATACTTTTCCCGTGCCAGCACCCGCGCATGCGCACGGCGCTGGCGACAGTCTGTCTGGTCCCGGGCAGCTTTGCACCTGCCCGGGACTGCCTGCAAACGCCCGAGCCATTTGCAAGGCTCGGGACATAACAGGAGGTGCATTAAATTAATTATTCACCATGCTCCAGAGGGCAATTGTGGTCTCCATTGCTACTGCTCTTAAAATCCAAGGCCTTATAATTATAATAAGACCTTAGGAGGATTGCGCAGGGGGTCCAATTAATTGTGCTCTTATGCTAATCTGTTTGTTGAATTTTTATTTTATATTTTAAAGGTTTAGAATGGTAGATGCCTTGCTAGAACTATATTCTAAAAGGCAACATACACATTAATAAATATACCGTACCTCAAGTTTTATAGACACGGTTAGTATTCTGTGTGGTAATAAAATATCATAGGGTAATATATTTACAGCGTTAATCAACAGCAATAACTCTTTCATCCCCAAGGGTTTTACACTTTGGGATTCTTAGGAAAGTTTGCGTGCTACATATGTTTAAATCTATATTATAAAGAGAATTATATATGTATGAGTAGGACATATGTGTATTAGAGAGTAAAGAATGATGGTGAATTCATGTAGAGAATATACCTGAAACTTCCAGTTTTGGGAAAACAATAAATAAATTGTTCAGCAATCAAACCAATAAATGATTAAGATATAATAATACATACTGCCTTGAAGCACATGCTTTTAAATAAACAGGAGTAACATTTCCTCATGAATTATTACTTACACAGCATTTTTACAATAAGCCTTAACTGTTTTGTTTGCTTGGGTCACAACAGATTTAGGGAATTATTATTATTTTTTGAATGCTAACTCCTATATTCATGGCCATGCAAATGAATCATGAGAGGGCTAGCATTTAAAAACCAAGTAAAGTCTTCCATCAGTCTAAACTATCTATCCACAGGCATGACAATCTGACTATCTACAATAATATTGTAAACAATGAGAAACATTTCCCTTAATTACTGAGCACAGAGCACATAGAGACTATCAACTCTCAATTTTTCCTCCCATCACTGGTTCTATGGTGAACCCATCTTAAACAGAAAGGTATCAGAGATCAAAATAATTTGAATCAATTTCTCTTCTTTAAATTGGATTCAGGAAAGGTAGATTCTCAGTATCCTAGTCAATCATCACCAGTGATGTGGGGAATTTTATAATGGTCAGTAGAGATTTTTAATGTCTTAGACCACCACCCAATCACCCATCAACCAATATAAAGCCTGGGATCATTACTATTAGATATGGATATGCACAGAATCCAGAGTTTTCTACAAAGCGACAAAGTGTGTCATTGTCGCTATATAAATTATATCCCTTACATATCTGTGTGCTGTGCCATTTGCTCCCTCTCACCCTTCACTCTCCCCCCTCTTCGTTTCCATGCTACTAAGTCAGCAGATGTCACAGCAAAAACCACCTGTTCGAATTAAGCATGGGCCATTACTTCGGATTTATTTATTTTTTATTTATTTGTTAAATTTATTTGCTGCCTGCCTCGCCCTGGGGCTACTCTAAGAAATTTACAACAATAAAAAAGAAGAAAAATGAAAAGAGAGTAAACAAAGCAGAAGTAAAATAATAGAGCAAGAAATAAACAATGACATAGAACCCAATGAGAATAATATATTGATGATGATGATGATGATGATGATGATATCATCCATTCAGTCGTGTCCATCTCTTGGTGATTCTATGGGCCAGGTCTCTCCATCTTCCAATCTTGCACTACTTCTTTGAGTTTTTCTATGCTTTGACTGGTGTCATATTTGATGGTGTCCAGCCACCATGTTCTTTTACTGCTAACTCTTCCCAACATAATTGCTTTCTCCAGTGAGTTCCCTGGCATGACATGATCAAAATAAGTGAGATGCAGTCTCATGATTTTGCCTTACAGTGACATGTCTGGTGTTATGTGCTCCAGTACTTAATACATCAATACGATAAGGAAAAAGATGGATGGTAGAGAGCAGAGAGTGGAGGGGATGGGGGGAGGTGGAGTCTGCTATCAATCTAGCCGCCAGCTCCAGCATGGAATTTCCCCACCTGGTCCCCAGGATTTGCTTCCTATCTTTTGAGTTAGGAATTGTATTGAATATCCTACCATTCAAAGGTGACTAGATTACAACCTACCCTTGGCTATAGTGCCTTGGTGACGCAGTGGTTAGAATACAGTATTGTACACTAATTCTGCTGATGCCAGCAGTTCGATTCTCATCTGCTCAAGGTTGACTCAGCCTTCCATCCTTCCAAGGTAGATAAAATGAGGACCCAGATTGTTGGGGGCCATATGCTGACTCTGTAAACTGCTTAGAGAGGGCTGTAAAGCACTGTGAAGCGATATATAAGAGTTTGGTCTACCCATATTTGCAAGACCATATTTGAGAACAATGGTTGATAATAAGCTTAATTGAGGGGGGAAATGGTGTCTCAGTTTTAAAGTCTGGGAGATAGTTTGCATTTCCTTGAAACAAAAAATCTTTTAAGGATTATGCTGAGAACATTATTGCTCTACAGAGGGGGAAAAACACCCTAGGATTTATAAAGAATCCAGAAGTAATCATTATATTTGCTCTCACACGCATGAAAATAAGCAAATGCAAGCCTATTAAATTATCAGAATTTAAATAAAAAGCAACTTATTTATTCATGAGGCCGCAGATGAAAAATAATTTTATTCTTGTCTGGTAATTAAAGTGTAAATATCCTTTAAATCAAACTTAAGATTAACGAACCCTCCAGAAAAAAGAAGAACAGTTGTTCTTTAGCAATGAAGAGGGAAATAAACACAGATGGGAAATGTGGATTAATTCCTGTGCCAACCCCTTGCTTATAACTTCACTTAAATATGAATTGTTGTAGCATTGAGCAAAACAACCCCTTTTGAACTGTGAATTACAAATAATAATTATTTCTTCAGGTTATTAATAATGTAAATTTTTTTGAATTACATTTATCATCTAAGTAGACAGTTTTACACAGGGTCGAAAAATTCAGCATAACCAAGGGCTGTCTTATGAATAAGACTAAAAATGAAGTAAAAGGTTTCTTGTTAAATGCACAATTTGGAGCTCACTTGGCTCAACTCAGAGATTTGCTGTTTTGGTCTTCCTAATAGCTTTCTGATAAAGGCTGAGTAGAAACAAAAATAGGTGTCTCAGCTTACTCAAATGTCCAGCCTGCCCAGATTGCTGGACAAGGATCTGAATGTACAGTTCCAGCATCCTAACTTCAATCTGATTGCATCCTGCTTAGAATACATCTCTTCATGTATAGCTCCCAAAATTTCCATCCAATGTGGCTAATGATATACAGGGGATGTTCTCCAGTTGTGGGTCAGGCCCCCAGAAGGTCATGTGCAGCTTGGGGGTGGAGGATCAGTTTTGTTCAGGAGAGCTGGGAATGACTTTGTGCTATGAAAGCTAATTTTGGGCTTTGCTTCTTGCAAGAGTGTCTGCAGGTAAAGGGGGTCAAAAAGTCAAGATGGAGGCTACAACCATGTGGTGTGATCCCACTTTTCCCATACTTCCAATAATCCATTCTTTTGCTGTGTGTATCAATTCATCTGCAGTCAGAAGATGCCCTTTCTCTGACCTCCTCTTGAGACTTCTCAGGGCATCTGCATGATTCCCAAACCCAAAAATGAAAGCCATGCTGATACTTTTTTTAAAAAAATTTCAGGATACAAGAGTTGGAAGGGACCTTGGAGGTCTTCTAGTTCAACCCCCTGCTCAAGCAGGAACACTCCCATGGCATCAGAGACTTTGCTTTTCTATGAAACTGCTTGTCCTGGTTTCTTGCACCAAAGTATCATTACAGTACATATATATCTACTAGTTTTCTTGGTAGGGAATAAGAGCAGGTCAGTAATAAACTAATAGCTAGCCATATCACTATGTACCAAGATTGGTTAGGAAGAAGAAAAATGCATTGGTCCTTTAACCCTGCATATTGTATGATTTATTTCTATCCTTTATTTCAGTGATGGTCGATGTTTTCCTGGCACAGGAAACAGCCATTTGGTATTTATTTTAGAAGGATGAATATTCGGGGTTTTCTGTGGATTTTGTCATGTCATGAAGTGCACCCATTTTGTTTATTGGATTAACTCACAAGCACTAGGCTAGAGACTATCTCAATGTGCCCTGAAGGGTCTTTGGAAACTGCAGTTCATGCAAAATTCAACTACTGTGAACTGGTGGCCGAAAGCCACAATTGTCATGTGGCACCTGACTTCCAAGAGGTTTCTGTAAACAATTTTTAACCAACCTATAAAGTTCTAAGTGGCCTGGCCCACAGTTAATTCCCCGATTACCTTTTCCAGGTAGAACTAGCCCATTCAGGGTGCTTGAATTACATGGAAACATTCCCCATTCCCCACAACGAGTAAGATATGAAGGTTGGGAACTTGGAGACAGTGTCTCTTCACGGTGGAGCCCAGTGGTGGGATTCAGCCAGTTTGCACCACACCAGCAGAACCGGTAGCTAATTTTTTGTTGCCCAGGCCCAGAATGGACTTCCGGAAGCAGCATCCACACAGAGAACCGGTTGTTCACATATTTGAATCCCATCACTGGTGGAGCCCACTTTGTGAACAACCTTGTCCCAGAACTTGGGTAGCATCCTTCTAAAAGGTTATGGAATTGCAACTTTTTCATAGGACCTTTGGGGATTATATCTACAACTATCACTGCTACTAGAATTGGGGATGGTGTCAATGGTGGTTGATGGTTTTACATTATCATTATCAGTGCTTTTTTTCTGAAAAAAAAAGGTGCCGGAACTCACACATGTCATACAACCCTCCTTGCCTACCCTATAAGGTTCCATCCAAAAAAGGTGCTGGAACTCTGTTCTGGGCATTCTATGAGGAAAAAAAGGCCTGATCATTATTATTACTCCTACTGTTTTGTATTTTGCATCATTATTGTAGGTTTTTAAAGTTTTATCAGTATGTTTTTATGGTTTGTCAGTAATGCAAACCCTCAGGAGTTGGCTTTCATAATGGTGGCATAGAAACAGATACATCTTCAACTCCCACCAGCCCCAGCTCCTATGACCAATTATTGGAAATTGTAGGAGTTGTATCTGAAACATGTGGAAAATATTAAGATGCCTAAACAATTTTAATTCTGCAATTTAATTGAACTGAAGCTGTGTTTTGATATAGTCTCCCAAATACTGCACAAAGTTCAATTTAAATTGTAATAATATCATGTATAGGTTTTAAATATAAAATTATTACTTCATTTAAATTCATAAAAACTTCCTAAACAATGACCAAACAGCTGAATTAGCACTTGGTAGATACAGTGGTACAGAGCAATTGATTTTAAAATGATAAATATAAAACAGCAGGAGTTCAAAGGATTGAAAGAAAATAACACCCTTTCAACTGGTTCTAGGACTTAACTCAGCTCTTCCCAAGATTTGAAGCACTGGACCAGTTAGGAATTTTGAGAATATGCTTTGGCCACACAATCAGATAGAGGCATGCCCATTTACAAAATGGCTCCCATTTACCAGAAGATAGACAGATTGTTTCTGATTGTTTCTTCTAGCTTCCAGGACTCTACCTCCTATCTTATATTTACTCAACTTAGGAAACAGCTACTTTTTTGTGTGTTTGAGTCAAAGGATCCTATCTATCAAAGAATGACTGAAACAAGCTAACTGTGAACCCTTATTGCAATAGTGCAAATTTCTGTCCTTCCCATCCTACCCAATTTTATTTGGGCTGTTATTATATTCCTTAATATAATATAATATAATATAATATAATATAATATAATAATATAATATAATATAATATAATATAATATAATATAATATAATATAATATAATATAATATAATATAATATAATATAATATAATATAATATAATATAATTGAAGCTGAAATCTTCCAAAATCTCAATCTACAATACCTATTTTGGTTCTTGTCCCAGTGCAATAATAAATCCATTAACACAACAGTAAACATTCCATCTAATGCATCCTTCTCTGTAGGGAATAGGCTTACTGACCCCAGGAGATCACCTATAAAAAGAAAATATGATGGATTCCCCCCTCCCAATTATTATTTACAACTGAAGAAAAAGAGTATGAAAACTTGACTATATAGTTCCAAATATTAGAACTTGATTACAGAAGTCTATATCAAAGCGAGATGAATTCATTGTCAAGGGAAAGGATATAAAGACTTCACTTCCCACATGAGCCTTCTTGTTCCAGTTGTGAATTGGTCTCGAGAAAGTTTGCAATGTTCTATCTCTCTTGGCTTGTGAAAGGTCTGCAAGACTTCCATGTTTCAATAAGGTTTTGTTCAATTAGGATGAGCTGCAGGCTGTACTTGTTTATACGCAACTGATGATGTTTTGAATGGAACGGAGGGGTAAAATGAGGTTAGGAACTTCTTGCATTTTCTTGTGAGAGGAATATAATACTGGAGAGGCTTTTTCAAGAGAGAAGAGATGAGTGGGAAAAGATAATTTATTTTTCTTTACATCAGAGATGCAGATCAGTTCAGCAGCCAGATGCTTAAAAGAATGTCTCCCCAAATACCATCCAATTCATGAGTCAAGGTTTAAGATCAACTCAAGAGCTTCTGCTCCTGGTCCCACAAGTGAGCTTGTCCCAAACTTCACTGGCCAAGAATAGATTCTCCTCAATGGCAGCACCCCTCTCTCTCCCGAGAAATGATGATGATTTTACATTTGTAAGTCACGAAAGCTATTAGAGTTACTGTGGCTTAAAACAACATAAAATAAATCATCCATGCTAAAGTACAATAACTGTTAACCGCAGTAATAAGATATTAGTATTGCATCATTATTGCAGTGCACAATAATAAAGAACTGGTACTACACAGAAGGCAATTGTCCCCAAAAGCTTGGTTGGAAGAGTTTGGTTTTCAGTATCTTTTGAAACCATCAGCAACAGGACCGTGTGGGTTCCAGAAAGAGGCTGATCCAGAGTGTAAGGCCATGATAGGAAAACAGTATTTTCTAGCTTCTGCTGCCATCACCTCATGAATTTAGAGTATTGGACCACCAAAACAGAGGAGGATCGCCCTCATAGGTCAACTCTTGTCCGAGGAGGTGGACCTTGAGAGATGGACGGTTGATTTTCCAGTTGGCGTCTTCAGAGCACAACTGAAGACACAGATTGCCTTTAAATGTTCTTGTTATTTAATCTGCTCTTTGGTTTGGCAGAGAACATGATTTTTTTGCATGTTACATTTATTTTTAACCACGGGGAGTTTTATTATGATTGTTTTACTCATCTCCCCGTTCCCACTCCCCTTATAAGCTACTCTGACCTCTTTTGAAAGGTAAAACCTGATCATTTAGAGCTACATGTCTTCTCAAAAGCTTTGGGTGAAGTTCCTACCTCCCCCACCATCACCATCTCATCTTAACAAATGGTAACCAGGTAATAATTTTTTAAGTGACAGCTGTGGCTGGTTTGCCAGCTGCAACTCCATCTAGACAAAGTGAACTTGGTACCCTGATGGCATAACAATTAGACTGCTGTCCTGCTCTTTGCATAAGGTTGCCTTTAATGAAAACTCGGAGATTTTTGATGATAAAGATTGCATCCCTGCAATGGAGGTGGGCAGGGAAGGAGGTCAGCCACTCTGGTCATCTTATCTCTGCTAATTTCTGGAGCCAGTTAGTAAATTAAACCACATGGTTATTTTAGACATTGAGACAAGAAATAAATGGATAGATAAATAAATATTACATAAAGTAAAATCCTGTTGTCTCAGAAAGAAAATTCATATAATTTTTAACCAGGTATATTGGCATCAATATACCTTTGTCTGCGTTTTGAATCAATCCAATAAGTCAGCCCTTTCTTTCTATGATTAAACACAGGAGCAATGATGGAGGCAAGTTCTGCAAGTTCTGCTCCTTTTGTATTTGCATGCAAGCATTCAAAAGGGGAGGAGCTTGCACTGCAACTGTCGACCCACCATCTTGCCAATTTTAAGACACACCCAGCCATTGGATACCTGGCCTGGAAGACACTAGAAACATAGCCCAAATATCTCTTGACAGCTGAGGAATTCTGTTTTGCCAGAGTTCTATACAGGTAGTTCTTGACTTACAACAGTTCGTTTAGTGACTGTTCAAAGTTACAGCGGCACTGAAAAAAAGTGACCTATGGCCATTTTCACCCTTATGACTGTTGCAGCATCCTCATGTTCACGTGATCTCCTTTTGTGATCTGCTGAGAAGCAAAGTCAATAGAAAAACCAGACTCACTTAGTAACCATGTTACTAACTTAACATCTGCAGTGATTCACTTAACAGCTGTGGCAAGAAAGATCATAAAATGGGGCAAAACTCACTTAACAAGTGTCTCACTTAGCAACAGAAATTTTGGGCTCAGTTGTGGTTGTAAGCCAAGAACTACCTGTATACACACTGAGGCGGCATTTTTCCCCCCTCTGGTACTTAAAAGTACTGTATGCTTTCTTAGCTTTAATTTGAATTCTATATTTTATGTTATGTTTGTTTGGAATGTTAGCAGCTGTTTGATAAATTGGAATATTATAATCTATTGCCTCATGCAGCTATTTTTGTAAATATCATTTTGTGAGCTTAGAAAAGCTTAGAAAGAAATAGAGAAATAAAAAACAAATAAATAGGAGAAAGAAAACATAACTGGGTATTTGTGTTGCCACGGGAAACATGAAAATACCTCTTTCCTGCAGTTAAATGTAGCTCTATATTTAGAGGTGTTTTTTTAAAAAAAAAAAGGTTTGTATGTTCATTTTAGTAATATAGGGTTTTTTGATGTAACACTGCAAGAAAATTGTATTGCAAAAAAAAGGTGGTGGGGGGGAAGTCTATGTATTATGTCCAATGAGAAAAAAGGGGGAAAGAAAACTTTTTTTCTAAGTGCCAAGAAGGAAAACCTCTACCCATCAGGCCTTGCTCAATCTGAATATAAACTTTCTTTAAGCACACTTGTGTTCTGATTAAACTTACTGCATTTAAATCACTATATTTTTTTTTAATGTCTCTGAGTTAATGTTGACTCCAGGTGACTGCCTGGGCAAGTCCCTGCAGTTTTCTTGGCAAAGTTTCAGAAGTGGTTTGCCATTCTTTCCTTCTTAGGGCTGAGAGAGAGTGACTGGTCCAAGGTCACTCAGCTGGTTTTGTGCCTAAGTTGAGACCGAAACTCACAGTCTCCTGATTTCTAGCCTGGTGCCTTAACCATTGCGCCAACTTGTCTCTACTGAAATCATTGCTACCCTTGAAAATGGAGCTTATCCAAGACATATCAGGATTGTTTTTCTCTGGCACTACTAAGGAATTTGGGATTGTTGTTGTTTTAGTACATTTCTCCTCTTTGTACTATATCCAGTTCTGTCCATCTCCTAAGTAAGAATACTGTACGGCACCTTTCTCTGACCAGATGCCTAAGTATGGTGACTTCCAAACTTTGGGGAATTGTAGTTCCAACAAATATGGAAGCATGACAGCATGGAGAAGAAAAACCCTGTCTGTTTGGAAAGAGTAGATAATATAAATCATCTGTAATGAGAAAGATAACTGTCCTGACTTGCTGACTTGTTAAATCTATTTCACTGCTGAGTATTCCCTGCCAACTTGGAGGGCATTCTTAGTGAAATACACTCCACATGCTGGCTCAGCAGAAATGCTCACAGCATTTCAGCAGTATTGTTTGGTGTGGCTTTTATTTTGCTCTTGTTTGAGAAGACTTATGCATTTCACAGGACTGTACTGTAGAGTTGGAAGGGATCTCAGAGATTATCCACACCCACCCGTTGCTCTATGAAGGGTTTGCTAAAGCTTTCTGGATTACCTAAGCTTGATGGAAAGATCTCTGAGGGAACCTACTATTTAATGAAGAAATCTATTCTACTGGTTGATGGCTGTTACCATTAAGAAATTTGTCTTATTTTATTATTGGTCTGAATCAAGGGGGACTGTTCGGGTTATAGTGTTAAGACAGAAATATTTATAATTATATATATATATAATTATAGTGTTAAGATAGAAATATATATAATTGTATGTTAGTATATACAGAAATAAATTAGATATTGTATTGTATAGAAAAATATGTATGCATATTTAGAGATTAAGAACTATATGTACGAAGAGGAACAAATTGTTAGAAATACGTATACTGGAATGTTACATTATGTCCATTTTTGTTTCAACTGTATTATAAATAAAAAACTTTTTTAAAAAAGAAAGAAATTTGTCCTGATGCCCAAACTGAATCTACTTCCCCATAATTTCAACCCGATATTCTTGACTCCTCTTTAGGGGTCCATCTCTCAAGTACACATCATTTGACAAACATTTTGATATATAGAGACTGATATCTACCCTTAGTTTTCTTTTCTGCAAGCTAAATTAACTGTTCCTCATAGGACTTGGTTTCCAGTCCCCTCACCATTTCAATGAATTTCCTCTGATTTTGCTCCAATTTGTATTTGCTTCCAGAGCCCAGAAACTCCAAATTCAGGATTGGATATTGGGCAATAGGAAATAATGTAAGTATTATGGGTATAAGGCAGTGGTGGGATTCAGCCAGTTTGGCAGAACCGGTACTAATTTTTTGTTGCCAAGCCCAGAATGGACTTCCAGAAGCAGTATCCACACAGAGAACCGGTTGTTCACATATTTGAATCCTACCATGGTATAAGGACACCTTGATTGTTGTCTTGGGAGGCAACCATGCACAGGGCTGCCTTAAAGAAGACCTCTTTTTTCATGACATGGCCTCAGGGCATAGAAGTGCCATAGCTCAGTGTTGACATGCATGTGTCACATACACAAGACATTCAGCAACCACAGTCATCACCAGTCAATCTTAGATAGCTGAGACGAAAGACTCCTCTACTCTTCAACATTTTCATAAACGATCTAGGTCAGGGGATAGAAGGGGGGCTCATCAGATTTGTAGATGATTTCAAGCTGGGGGGAATTGCCAACCTTTTGGAAGATAGACTCAAGATTCAAAAGGATCTTGATAGACTTGAACATTGGGCCCTATCCAACTAGATGAAGTTCAGTGGTGAGAGAAGTAAGCTCTGGCACTTAAGGCAGGTAAAACCAAAAACACAGGTATAAAATAGGTTGTACCTAGCTCAATAGTATTAACTGTGAGAGGGATTTAGGTGTCCATGTGGATCACCACTTAAGCATAAGCTAGTGGTGTGTTGTGGCTGCCAAAAACAATTATGCAGTCCTAGACTGCATCAATAGAGTGATAGCATCAAGATCACAAGAAGTGATATTACTACTCTATACTGTACTAGTGAGATCACACTTGGAATATTGCATCCAATTCTGGTTGCTGTGATTCAAAAAAGATGCTGAGACCCTGGAAATAGTGCCGTGAAGAGCAACAAAGATGGCAAGGGATCTGGAGGCTAAACAGTATGATGAATGGCTAACAGAACTACGTTTGTCTCACCTAATGAAGAGAAGGATTAGGATTAGTGACGTGATAGCTGTCTTCTGGTACTTGAAGGGCTGTCACAGAGATGAGGATATTGATTTATTCTCCAAAGCACCTGAGGGCAGGACAAGAAGCAGTGGATGGAAGATTGTTCATGAGAAATCCAATCTGGAATCAAGAAGAAATTTCTTTACAATGAGATTAATTTATCAATGGAACAGTCCCCCCCCCCGAGTTGTCAGTGTTCAATTGCTGGAGGTTTCCAAGAAAAGATTGGATATCCATTTGTGTGGGATGGTATAAGGACTCCTGCCTAGAGAATGGGGTTGGACTATAAGATCTCCAAGATCCCTTCAAGTCCTGGGATTCTGAGACTGAAAAACTGTAGTCAGGACCAGACAGTATGATTCCAAGGAAGGAGAATATTTGTAGGTCAGGGTTGAAATGGCAGGTCCTTGGTGCTCTCTGGGCTTGCTTGTTTCTTGCAGACTTTTCCTTACCCTAACTAGGTAACATCATCAGTGCTAGTAAGTGCTGTTTGCTGTCAGTTTATATTCTGGTATCTTGCCTGTTTGGGGTGTGTATTGGGATTCTTTGGTTGGGCTGTTTACTAATGGCTCTGTGACAGTTTCTTGATTGGGGTATTGCTTACTTGATTGTTGGTCTAAAAGGTGTTCAGCACTCAGATCAGCATAGATCAGACATGTCAAACTTGTGATGTCACATGATACCACGCAAGGGATCGGGATGGTTTTGCCATTGCCGGCAATGGGGTGGGCACAGCTTCCAGATGACACGTCAGGCCTGCGGACTGGCAATTTGACATCCCTGGCATAGATTAACTCCAAAGTCACCTTCAGACCAACATTCAAGTAAGCAATACCCCAATCAAGAAACTGCCACAAAGTCATTACTAAACAGCCCAACCAAAGAATCCCTAAGACACTCCCTCCCCCCAAACAGGCAAGACACCAGAATATAAACTGACAGCAAACAGCACCCCTTACTAGCACTAATGATGTTACCTAGTTAGGGTAATGAAACGTCTGCAAGAAAACAAGCAAGCTCAGACAATGTGATTCATCAATTCCTTTCCCACATTCTAAGCAGAAGACCCCTTGCCAAGTCACATTGTCTGAGCAAGTTGTTTCTCCAGTTGCTACTCAATTCCTTTTTTGTGTTAAAAGTAAGCGCTTCAGTGCTTTTACCGAAATTATAATCATAGACCTGTGTTTTAATTAAAGCACAGCTATTGCATCAAGATGTAGGTCTCCTTTCTATTCACTAGATTAAGGGTTTGCTTCTGAATGTGTAAAAAGCCTTCTAGCAAAATGTGGGGGATACCTCCATTCACCCCATTTTGTTTTATTTTTTGATGGACAGGTCGCTGGCTGAGTGAAGGAGGCAGCATCACAGGTAGGATTTCTGAATGAGTATGAAAAAGCTCATTAGTTAAGATTCTCCTTCCCACATTGAAGCCTCTATGACCTTCTTCACCAACATTCTTAATAGGGTCATGGGGGTTAATATACTGTAAGTGCATACGTTGTTACCTGGCCAGCTGGTGTGGTCAGGTAGCCCTAATGGGTTTATTTTTAATTTGAACCATATCTAGGCTGCAAAAATCCCCGTAGTTGCATTAGACAGCCCTGGGTTAGTTTGCAGTCAAGGAAGTGCATCTGGTTAGCCACCTGAGGATTATCCAAACAACTGGAAAGAGAGCTAATGGATTCCTCTGCTATCCATGACATATGAAATCCTACTCTTTGCATTCTGTCTTGGCTGTTTGATTTTCACATTTTGGTTGAAAGAGGGAGAGAAATGGATGGAGGTAATAAACACCTTTACAATTCTGTCTGTTCTGTACTGGTCCTAATTGTGCCATTAGCTTTCCTTTTCCTTTTCCTTTCCTCTTTTCTTTTTTTCTTTGCCCCAATGAAATATCAAGAAGTAGAAAGAAGAATCAGTATATTAGCTGTTAGAAAGAATAGCAAACTCTATTCCCAATCAACTGCTGTAAGACATGTATTTGAGCTAAGCAGGTTAAAAAGGGTGTATCAACAGCCATACTGGGCAAATTTTGAAGATAGCCCCTTATGCGTTGGCTTGAGAAATTTGCTGATATGTGCAACATTATTTAAAAGCTAGATAAAGCCTCATGCATCCCTGCAACTTTCCTTGTGCTTTCAGAATTGAATGCCTAAAGAGGTCACACTGTCCACTGTAGTTTCCAAATACAACCTTGTAAATGCCTTGAGATTTGGACAAGTAACATGATTACAAAGTTTAGCCTAATTAAGAAAAGATCAGAATTGTGTGAACTGTCACACTTCCCCAGAGAGAACTTATGCATAACTTAAGGGGGAGAGGGGTCTTGTTGGAAGTGCAAGGATCAGCCATACCTAGGAGGGTTTTTGCCTAAATCCACTGCATGCCAATCACTTCCTGGACTCTGCTCACAGTCACTCAGACTTTAATCACCTGTCTGAATTATTGTACTGCGTCCTACATGGGTCTGCCTTTGAAGACCACTTAGAAGCCACAAATGGTCCAGAATGTGAACAGTTATGAATGCACCTCATATTCCCATGTAACACCCATGTCCCACAATGGTTACCAGGAACATCTTTCTGCAATTATCTCTGCTTGTCCTGTAAGACCAAGTAGGGTGGGCATGTTCTTGATTCCACCAATTAAACAGTGCCATTTGGTGGGGTCCCGTCTTTCTCTGTTGTGCCCCTGCCTTCTAGAATATCACCCTCCTGGCAGTTCATGTAATCCTGACCTTGACATCTTTCACAAAAGCTCTAAACACCTGCCCTTTTAAACAGGCCAGAGTGATTTATGATCCCAATGCAATGGATGATGCATGGATGATATTATGTTCTAATCCTCCATTTTTCTGTATGTAACTAAGGTTTTTCACAATATTTTTAATGGGGTTTTAATTTGGTTTGCTAATTAGAATCACTGGTTTTGGCACCCTACAAATATAAATAGATAAACACAGAAGTACCCCACTCTTCTTATAGGTTATGAGAACTTTACTGCCAGGGAAGATCAAAATTCAACTTAGCACTCTCTTATCTCACTAACAGCCGGTTTATAAGGTCCCCTTGTTGTTTAATCCCTTACATTTTTGTCCTTATTTTAGTTCTGATTCTTATTTTAGATCTTCAGTGTTTCATGTCCATTTATTTTTATTAATGGGAGATTTTTTTTTTGCACAGATACTGATCTGGGAAACATCTAGTTGCAGATGCAATAGCAGAGAAACATGACTAATTTACACATTTGAAGGTGAAAATTTTCACGGCATGCACAATATTCTTCTTACTAGCAAAAAGCCCATCCAGAGAACTTGGAAGTGTGTGTAAAGAGCTTGTGAGATCGGAAAGTGTAGAAAGACAGATTATGGAATATCCCACCCCAGTGACAGTTTTGGTGAGAGCAATCTGGCTACCATATGGACAGATAATAAAAGACGCATCCCTTTCAGACTACATTATTCCTGAACAGTACAAGTTTATTTTACTCTGAAAATGTGAAAGGCCACAACATATGGAAATGAAGAACACTGCTGTGGGATACACTTAGGGTGTGGTATTACTAATGGCTATGGAGATGTATGGATCTTACCATCTGCACAATTTCCTCTTCAGATCATTATGTCTCATCCAATAACCCACAGGCAGCTGCCAAGCATCCAATGTCTCTCTCTTAATCCTCCACCAAACTGATTTTTTGACTGCACCCACAGATTTTATGTATTTATTTATTTATTGCAATTACCTCACTGCCCATATCATGGATGTGACATGGGCAGCTACATGATTAAAATTAAAACCAAGTCATTAAAAAAACTATTAAAAAACCTATAAATATAAACCAAACCATAGGAGACCATTATTGAAAACCTTACATACCACTTTGTGCCCCCCCTATTTCTATGAGATCCCCTGGCCTGTTGATAAAACTAAGTTTTAAGGTCTTTCTGGAAGGTGAATGGGGTTGGGGGAGATGTCAATCTATGCACAGGGGGAAATAATATTCCAGAGGGTGAGTGCTGCAGCAGATCTTTCCATTTTCCTGATCTAATGGTTGGAACTGGCTGTGGTTTTAAAGTACGCACAATATAATTGTTCTTGTTGATACTTACAAGAACCATTATTGTAGAATTGCTGATCATCAGATCATGAGGTAGATGCCCACTATTAAGAAGCTCCTTGAGGGATAAGCAGTAATGATGTTGTGAATAAGATTTTTCAGAGAAGGTAGGTGTCACACCTGGAGAAAACTGTGTTTTCAGTCTTTTCGTCACTGAATTATGCCTACTTGGGAATCATATTTTTGAACATTATATATACATAAAAATGTTAAGAATGTTCAGATGATCAAATCTTAGAGATGGGAGAGCTATTTACTCATAGAATAAGAATCTAATCTATTCTAGGCAAATTAAAGTATTCACAAAAGTTGGCTTCTAGATTCTGTCTGAAGAACCCATTACCTTGCTGCTTAATTATTCTCTGAGTTTAAGAATCTTTTCTTGGTACTGAACTGGAATCTCCTTTGTTCCACATCCTGTCTTCTGGAATAATCGGCCTTTTTCTGTGTGACATCCTTTCAGATACTTGAAGAAAGCAATCATATCTCCTGTCAATCATTTCTCAAGGCTAATCATTTTCTGGTCCATCAATCTCTCTTTCAAAGAACTTAGTCTCCTGATCATTCTTTCTGCCCTTCTCTTCCTGTTAGCATGTTTTATCCTTGCTTCCAAGAGCTACTGTATATGTGGATGAATGAGAAGAACAAAGGTGAAGGAAGTCAAAGAAAAGACAAATTAAGCCAATTACATTATTATTACAGCATTAGCGTTGACTGCAGGGGTCCCACCTAGCCCTTCTTCCTTGTAAGGGTGTAGGTCTATACATATGCTGTATATAGTATGTTTAAACATGTGTTAAGTAGGTGTACACTTTAAGAGCAAGCAACTAAATTTTCATTTTTATTGTGCCCACAGTAAAAAATGACAATACAGGTTATCTATCTATCTATCTATCTATCTATCTATCTATCTATCTATCTATCTATCTATCTATCTATCTATCTATCTATCTTTCTATCTATCTATCTATCTATCTATCTATCTATCTATCTATCTATCTATCTATCTATCTACCTACCTACCTACCTACCTACCTATTTATCTGTCTGTCTGTCTGTCTGTCTATCTTGTTCTTTTTTCAACATTTCCTATGTAGATTGCTTCCACTGTCTATTTGTATTCCAATTGCAGCTCACCCAAGCACATCTGCGAAAGCTAAAGCTGAATCATAATTTGTGTTCACACACTTGTCAGGAGAGTGAGCATTTTGGGGGGGGGCAGGGGGAGGCGTGTGCTTCTGCCTCAGACTGATTTGACACATGAGACAAATGAAACAAACTTCTGGAAAGCACGGCCTGCGGGCTTGTTTGTCTCACAAAGCTTATTTGAGATGGAAAGGTTCTAAGCTGATAAAGACAGCATCAAGCCAGCATGGGATATTTCACAGGTGGGCAAAGTGGAGGGGAAATCTGTAGGAGTGAGGTTGGCCCTTACTTCAGCAAGATGGCAGGACGGCATCTGCTACTACCCCGGAGGCCAGGAAGCTATCATTACGAATGCAAGGCAAGCTGTCTTTCAGATTTGCCTGACATTCCCGTTCTCTCTCTTTCCTGTACATGGTAATATATTGGTTTTATCTTCCTTCCCCCCCCCTTCCTTCCCAGAAAGCTGTGAATGAAGGTGTAGCAATCTATTGTATTGCTTGCACAAGGCTTTTAAAAGTGCTCGCTCTGTAAACATCCTTTATTGACTAGCTATCTGTTCTTATATACCATAGTAAATTGAAATAAAGATGTATGCTTAAGCTAAATAAACCTGGGGGCCTCTAACACCAAAGAATAACACTTGTGTGGTGATATTATGGCACATGTGGGTGCTGCTGTGGATAGGAATCTTTGACTCCAAGAAAACTGGATTTTACTTTTCATCAGAACAGTGAAACCAATTTTTCCTTTTTTGGTTGGCTGGAAAATTCCTTGGATCAGCAAGTAGCTATTTGAAAATACTTAGGCAGGGAGATATATTTGTCTGTGAGCGCATTTGTATAAGAAACATTTTCCCCAAAATATCATGAGGCAGATTGGCAGCAGCCATTTGCTCTCCTTGAATGGTTAGGAGATTGCACTTGATGTGAAATATACATGCAGATGTTGATGTTTTTAGCCTACCAAATACACGGAGGCTTAAATGCATAAGAGATGCCACTGTTACAGGATTTCAGATAGAAATTCGGTCTAAGGAATTCTTTTTTCATCCCTATTTATAAATAAATAAAACAATTAGGTGAAAAAAATTAGAATCTGCGCTTGGAAATCAATACCATTAAACTCTAGTCAGATCAATAAGGACCATAAAGAGATGTTTCAGGTGACAGATGTAGATCACTGTACAGTATGTAAATTGTTATACTCATCTACAACCAATGCTTTTATTCCTCAAATAACTTGTAGAGCCCTATTTTTTTCTCCTTTATTCTTTGTTTTTAGAAGACTCCAAAATATAAGCAGAGTACTAAAATATACAACAGTTATTTAATTATAAAATTAAAAAAACTAAAATGAAAAGAAAAAAGTAAAAAAGAGGACCCCCCAAACTCTAAAAATTTAACAAATTGCAATACTAAAGGAATTAGGATTAAGGTTGAAACTAAAATTTAGCATATATAATATGCCTCTAGATAGACACTATTTTACAAAAAATACTGTACAGTATTATGGTATATTACAATCAGTTACAAAAGATAAAAAGGACAAATGTACCTAATGTTATTACTGTGTTGTTCTAAAATGTTTGGCATAATATCTATGCCAAAGAAAAATAATGCATCATTTCTAATTAGTTGGAAATATTGCTTTTTCCAAAATGGATAATTATTAAAATGGATAATTATTAAAATGGATAATTATTAAAACAGATAATTACTAAAATATTACTAAATGGATAATTACTAATCGCCAATCCTTATTAATATTTTAAAATTATTCCTTTAGCTTCAGCCCAGTACAACTATAATTTCTTAGCCAAATTTCAGAGTTTGGATATATAACTGAGCATCAGAAACCAAAGCCCTGGTGATGAAATGGTTAAAAAGCAGTATTGGGGGCAAACTTTGACCACAGCCTGGAGCTGGATCCTGACGGGGCTCAAGGTTGACTCAGCCTTCCATCCTTACAGTAAAATGAGGACCCAGATTGTTGGGGGGCAATTGGTTAACATTTGTAAACCACTCAGGCAGTATTGTAAAATTCTGTGAGGCAGTATATCAGCCTAAATGCTATTGCTATCACATTAATGCTGAGCAATTTTCCTATAAATCTAATGTACATTAAAATACTATTTCAGAAAAGTACCAAAAGAATTTGATGACTGTATCATATGCATCAATAATCTCTTAAACTTAGGATCCTTGTAATTTTACTCCTTACGAATAAGGGCAAATATACATGTCCCAGGGTAATGTTGAAGGATCCAATCTGGGCTGGACACTGGGTCCAGAGTTTAGTCTTCAAGCTTTCTAGCCTAGAAAAAAGTTCCCTAAGGATGGGGTCCACCATGAGTCTGAAAGAGCTTGGAAGACTAAACCTCTGGTCCTGATGACTGAGTCAGATAGGATTCTCCTTCCTTCCTTCCTTCCTTCCTTCCTTCCTTCCTTCCTTCCTTCCTTCCTTCCTTCCTTCCTTCCCCCTTCTTCAAGATTACAAAGGATCGTTTCTCAGATAAGACTAGAACAGCCATAACTGAAACAATAGCTCATCATTGGAAAAAAAATATATTCAGAAAGCCAATCCCATGACATTGGCTGAAAATTGGCACAATTTCCTATCACTCTGAAGTGGAAATGCACAATTAACTTCAATTATAAAAGAGGCATTGCTTGATCAACAAAATCCTGCACATTCCCCAATAAACTAGAAAATTTCAGAAAACCCCATACACATGGTGTGGTTCAGTCAGTGGTGTGGTGATTAAGGTACCAGGATAGAAACTGGGAGACCATGAGATGTAATTCCATTTTAGGTATGAAACCAGCTGGGTGACCTTAAGCCAGTCTCTCTTTTTTAGCTATGGGAAGAAGACAACAGCAAACCACTTCTGAAAATGCTGCCAAGAAACGAGGAGGAGGAGGAGGAGGAGGAGTCAAACCATTGTGCATTGTTAATTCATCTCTTCTCCCAAAATATGGCAAAAACATAGTCTGGCTAGCAAAAGATTATCCTCAATGTAAGCTGTATGGTATAGGATATTAAAAAAGAGATTCTATCATGTCAGAATTTGTTATTAAGGTGTTTCACTGCCCTGGGCATACAAATGAGCAGAAAGCTGACGTGGGAAGCAAAATCTTTGTTTGCATACTGGAACTTCCTTTTATTATGCTGTTTAGACATTGAAAAGAACATCTATTCCATCAGCAAGTTCTTTGTTTTATTAGCTGATCTCGGGGCACGTATTATTAATGACCACAAAGTTAAAAAAAATACATATTCCAAAGCCTTAGATCAAAATGCATAAGATTTGAAAAATGCTTACATTGGTTTGGGACGCTGAAATAAAAGTAGGATTTTTTGAGTGGTGGGTGGCATATTAAAATGGTTTTATATTCTAAGATATCTATAGCAAAAAAAAAATGAAAAGTCTAGAACAGAGCTAGGAAATTTAGTTCTAATAACTGCATTCTCCCCTCTAGGGATAACACCTGAAAACATCTTAGTGTAACCTGAGGCACAGTTCCTTTTTCTATGGATCATCCTCCACTTACAATGTGCTCTGGAACAGATGGTTTTGCCATAGTTAAGAATGAAGGCTGGCTTTTGCATACAGTTTGAAGGATAATAATTGCCCCAAGGGAGGCAGAAGGTATCTGGAATATCAACTCAGGAGTGATATTTCAGATACTTTGCTAAAGATTCAGCTTGCATCAAAAAGCAAACAAAGCACAAACATAAGGAAGGGGACAATGTACTCACAGATTTCCCACCAAATATCTTCCATATAGCTTTGATTCGGTTCCTACAATCCTCAGTCAGCATGCCCCAACATACATGACAGTCAAACTGATTTCCACTATACTGTATCTAAGTTTGAGATGGAAATCACATAGCAAATAAGTTGCACAGGCTTCATGTTCTTTAGTTGGGAACTTTTCCAAAATAGGAAAAATTAGGGTTACATAATAAAATACTTGCAGGACTACCTTCTCCAATTAGAATTGAGAAGACCCAACTAGTATCGACACATGGAGTATGTACCACTTAGGGAACAAATGCTGGAGGTTCCTCACTTCTGCTGAGTTAGTGAGGCTGTGGCCAAAAGACCATGTTTCTCTGTCATATTCCTGTATTATGGAACAGTTTTCCCTTAGAGATAAAACTTTCCTTGATGGTTTGGGAAAGTAGAAGACAGAATTTTTCTGAAAGACCTTTTAGCTTTGGTTGATGCTGTTGGTTGACTGAATCAGTACGATACATTGCAGTGGTTATTTTAATAGATGCTGTTGTTAGTGGACGCTAGTCTATATTCCACATCTATATTCTCTTCTGTGGGTTTTTTAATCTTTACTCTGGATCATTCATGTTCTAAATTATACTGAGTATCACTGATAGCCTTTTGATTGCAGCAGTAAATATAGCTAATAAATGCAGAAAGAAATAACTCTATCCTCCAATGTTTATGTTGCAGTACAAGGACAATAACATTCCATATGCACTTTCTTCCTCTACCGTCCTTCTAATAGAGAGGAAGGCAGAGTAACAAGCTACTGTGAGTGTCCTGAAATATTTAACTTCTGAGTAACAATTTGGTGGAAAAGGCATTCTGTACCATCAAGTTCCAGTATGATATTGGGCAACATTCATCTTCTAATCTACTGGCACTCTTTATCAAAAATATGTTCTTTGGTTGTTTTAGTATAAACTCTTTGGCCAAAGTAATTTAGAGGATAAACTACGATCAGCCAGTTTACTTTTGAAATCCTTTTACTAAAATCTACTGAGCAGATAGTTACCAGAGAGTCATAACTTAGTCTTCCTGTTTGAAACCCAACCCTCCAATCAAAAGGTTGTGTGGAAAACGTATATGAGAATTTGAGAAAGGTAGTTACAAGCCCTGCTGTGCAGGCATATAAGCTTTGCCAATGCATCTGGTTGCTCACTATGTGGCATGCAATGCTTAGATAGACAGTAGGATTCTACCATCCTTCAGATATGATCTCCAAAAATGTTTGGAATGCATGAGAGCTCAGGAGCAGCTGTCCACAACATGCTTTCAGTAGCTGCTCTTACACGCTCAAATGTACCTTTTGGAAATCACATTTTAAATTCTGTACAACACTGGTAGAGAGATGAATAGTTTAATACAGGGATCGTCAAACTTGGCCCTTTTATGACTTGTGGACTTCAACTCCCAGAATTCCTCAGCCAAGAATGCTGGCTGAGGAATTCTGGAAGTTGAAGTCCCCAAGTCATAAAAGGGCCAGGTTTGAAGACCGCTGTTTAATACAATGAAGTTCTCTCTCTGCCCCCTCTCACTCATTCCTCCCCATGTGTGTGTGAGATCAAACAGCAGCTCCATTTTGCAGTCTCAACTTTTTTGTGTCTTACCCATTAATACTGCTAGGATCTCTCCAACACTGCCAATAGTAGAAGATGTGGAATTGTGTAGTCCATCTTTTGATAATACCTTATCCAAACCAATAGGTATGTTCTCCCAACATCAATGGTACTAAATGCTAGTATGATAGGAAGTCTAATGGGATCAGGAGTGCTGCACTTCTCTATCCAGATCCTGGTGAAGGGCAGCCACAGATCAACCAGTGCTATTGCTGGCCCACATCCTGAAGACTCTCGTTCAATTGCAATGAAAAGAACTGAAAAGCCCTTGGTTATGCGGAGTTCTGAATGTTGATTGGAACATAGGGAAGCACTGAACAGCCATTAATGTTCAGTTATGGTATTCTATTCAGTTAGCAATGCCCTAAACATGGAGCCCTATTTTTATACTCTTCATTAAAAAAAAAATCCTGTATGTCTTGAAAAAGGTGTAACAGCTTGCACAGATACTGTGGTATTTGGGGGATTGTCTTCTTTAAGAAAGATGTAATTCAGCCTGAAAACTCTGTTTCCCTGATTCTATTATGCAACAGAAGATCCTGCATTGATTAGCATAATAGAAAGTACAACAATAGCTTTTTAAACAGCTCACTTAAAAGTGCTTTGATTTTTTCCCCCATAACAACTATTAATGATACAGCATATGTGCAAGAACTCAGAAATCAGGCTTGAAAAATAATACATCTTTGTGGGAAGAGTACCTCTTGGTCCTTATTGTTGTAGTTCTGCCTTCCTCCATCCTCCATCCTTTCTTTGCTCTTGAATACTCTGTGTAATATAGAAATGTTGAAGTGGTAGAATAGATACCTCCTAGGCCAGGGGTCTTCAGACTTGGCCTGGCTGAAGAATTCTGGGAGTTGAAGTCCACAAGTCATAAAAGGGCCAAGTTTGAAGACCCCTGGCCTAGGCAGTGGTGGGATTCAAATATGTGAACAACTGGTTTTCTGTGTGGTTGCCTCTTCCAAAAGTCCATTCTGGGCCTAGGCAACAAAAAATTAACTACCAGTTCTGCTAAAGTGGTGCGAACTGGCTGAATTCCACCACTCCTCCTAAGCATCCTGTCCCATTCTTCAGAAAGCCTCTCATTTGCTTATACCTATTATTCCTGGGAGTTAGTTCACAGGAATAGATGTGTGAGCTAGAATGTAAATGCATAAAAGCTTGAGCCAAGTTAGCTCAGTCTAAATACAGAGTTTGTAGTGCTGATTCTGTGGGTATGACGATAGCAAAGGAAAAAAAAAGCCTTTCCCTCTGCTTTCTTGTAACTAGGAAGCCTCTTAATGTATTCAGCTTCAGTTCCAGTTTGCTATGCATTTAGGAATTATGGGGTTTGACGTCCAACAAAATTGGAGAGCATTGATTGGAGAACTTGCTGTACTTACTAACGAGCAGAACTGTTAGACAGCCTACCTACTTCAAAGAGAGCCCAAGACAGTCTTAGGAGACCCCCAATCCACTAAGTATTTGCTAAGTATTTCAAAGATGATAGCACTTGTAACCACCTTGACTCAGGCACATGAGTATCCTCTGAACTAAACATAAATGTTTTTCAAGATGAATTCACTGTTGCATTTAGGAGATAATATGGAAAAAGCTCAAGTGGTAGCTCAAGTAAACAATAGTTTACTTGAGCTACCATGCTTCCAGCCAATGGCCTCCTAACTACATTCCTAGCAGTATAGCCAATGGTTGTGCTATAATCTGAATCCATCCAGAGTACACCAGCTTGGAGATAGCTGCTTTATAATATTTAACAAGTGAAAGCAATAGGCTAATTGAGTCAAAAGGTTATTAGTAGTTTTCAAGACAGGACAACCTCTGAATTAAAGCATGACTTTATCTTCTTTTTCCTCTCCATCCAATTCATTCTTCCTTCAAATACTTATTTAATTTTTAATTTCACTTTGGTTCCTGAGAAATGTGTCCAATATCACTTTTGAGGAGGGAAGATGCTTGAGAAAGTTGTGGCCGTTCAGTTTGAGGTTGTCTTGGATGTCAAGAATTGTCTAGATTCATTCTGGTTCCCCTCCTGTCGTTACTCTAAGTTTGGAACAGAAAATATCTTGGTTGCTAGTTGGACATATGTTGGGGAATGAGCCATACTAGTTGTTTTGAAGAATCCTTTGCTGCCATCTGAGAAGATTTTGTGTGCTCCAGCTGTCATAAATGGGAATTCATAGCACTGTATGTGATAGTTTGTTCATACTCATCATCATACTGTAAGTATGGGTCATATAAATCATGTCAAATGACTTATTTTGTCCACATAAAAAATAGGGAGTGGTGTTCAAAGATCTGTTTTTTCCTTTCCGCTAAATTAAGTAGGGAAGGGAAATTCTGAAAGACATCCCCTCATCAGTAGTAGATTTTGTTTAGGCTGAGAAAATGGAATTCCATTGGACTACTGAGTAGCTACTCTGATGAGCCGGGAAGTACTGATCCTCTCCTTTTGGGGATTGCTCTCCTCTTAATAAGTAGCTCCTATGTACTGTTAAATCTGATACTTTCTTAGTTGTGGGAGTGGTTTCTTCCACTCTCTGTTCCAAACCCTCCTGTACTGAAATTAGTCATTTCAATAGTGAAATGCACCCTTTGAAAACTCTTCAGAAAGTTCAACAGATGCAAAATGTGGAAGCTTGATTGGCAGGTTCTGGAATATATGCTACCATTATTTTTTCTGTCTAATAAAAATGCTAAACCAGAACCCAGCTTTTGACCTTATAGGTCTACAGAAGATTTGGAATCAGGATACCTTAAGAACTGCCTTTTCTGTCCAAACTTATAGTCACAGACCCGTTCCACCTTGACTGTGAGTCTCTTTTCCCCAATAAGTGTGTGTTATATGTTGATGATTTTAGACCTGGTTAAAGGCCTTAGAACTACTATTTGTGTATACAGGTAGTCCTCGACTTACAATTGTTCATTTAATGACCGTTCAAAGTTAAAAGGTATTGAAAAAAGTCACTTATGACCATTTTTCACACTTATGACCTTTGGAGCATCTCCATGGTCACATGATTTACATTCAGATGCTTGACAATTGACTCACAATTATGACAGTTGCAGTGTCCTTTTGTGACCTCCTGGCAAGCAAAGTCAGTGGGGGAAGGCAGATTCACTTAACAACCGTGTCACTAACTTAAGTTGTAAGTTGAAGACTACATGTATCTGTCCACCTCCTCCTCCTCCTCCTCCTTCTCCTCCTCCTCCTCTGTTTCACACACACACACACACACACACATACACACACACACACACACAAACTTTGTTTTATTATATTCTTGCTTTGTGAGGCTATATCAGTTTCAAAATAAACTCTTTTTGTGCAATCTGTTCCTTGTTTTAGCAAAACATTGACATGAGCAATAAGAAAAGGGCGAAATTCCTTTTTTGTGTTTGTGTGGCTATCCATTAAATATGTTCCCTTTCTTTTTCTTTTTTGGCTGAAAAATATTTTCCTGCAGATCTTGCATGGCTTTTCTGTTTTACTTTTTAATACAGCTCCATTCATTCCATTCTCAAATTTCTTCTCACTATAAAACTGTTCCGGGAATTATCTATTTTCTCCTGTTTATAGTTCTTGGTGGTTTTAACTTAGCAGAAGTTCATCAATAAACATGCACCGTAGCAGAAAGGAAAAGAATCAAGCTCTATGTTTAATTAAAGTTGTGGAGTGGAGTGTTAATTTAGAGAGCTCTTTACGATGGTCTGTACTATATACTTTGGCTGGCAATAAGCATGCTCAATGTATAATAAGAGTTGTTTTAATGACCATTAATTAATTTTTTATTTATTAATTCATTTACATTTTTTAATCCCAGATGTTCTGGTATAATAAATGCTTCTGTTTATATATATATCTGCATTACAGTTGAGTCATTCACTTATAACAGTTTTTCAGAATCTGTTTGTTTGTTTATATGTATTTATTTATTCAAGTCATAGGGCTCTTCATTTACCATGTAACTGCAGATCTGTTGGATTTCAACCCTTATAATCCCCAGCCCATTTTGGTAACATTTTCTAATACGGTACTGTGCCACATTTTGTACAAATGCTTCGGTGACATTTAGGTGAGATCCTATCTCATTCTAATAGCATGTCTAGTCTTTCCTATCCTTTTGCCCTATGGATGCATTGGGCTGCAACTCCTTCAATTACGAGCCAACAGGGCTAATAGCATATAAAGTAGATAGTGTTGTTGCAATGTATCTCAGGGTGATAGCTTGCACAGTTCTGCTGTAGGCATTGTCTAGGACAGGGGTAGGCAACCTTGGCTCTTTTATGACTCGTGGACTTCAACTCTCAGAATTCCTGAGTCAGTTTGGCTGGCTCAGGAATTCTGGGAGTTGAAGTCCACGAGTCATAAAAGAGCCAAGGTTGCCTACCCCTGGTCTAGGACATGCATCTCAGCTATAAACAACAGAGGCATCCAGAAACCTCAGTAGAACACTGTACTACACCATGCAATGGACTCCAAGAATACCACACTGGATATATAGAATATGCATCAACCATGCACAAGGTAGCTGATATAGCATAATGTTGCATGAATAAGTTACTTGCCTATGTATAGCTCTTCCTCTTTCTGGATTAGAGTGATTATACCTCTATATGGATGGATGTTTAAGGAAGCATTGATGGTGCATGGGGGATCATGAGTGCAGAGAAGAGCAACAAAGAGGATTAGGTGACTGGAGGCTAAAACATATGAAGAATGTTTGAAGGAATTGGATATGTCTACTCTAGGGGCGATATGATAGCAGTGTTCTAAGGGGCTGCCATAGAAAAGAGGGATCAACCTATTCTCCAAAGCACCTGAAGGCAGGACAAGAAGCAATAGATGGAAACTAATCAAGGAGAGAAGCAAACTAGAACTAAGGAGAAGTTTCTTGACAGATAAACAATTAATTAGTGGAACAATTTGCCTCCAGAAGTTGTGGATGCTCTAGTACTGGAGGTTTTTAAGAAGAGATTGGACAACCCTTAGTCTGAAATGTTATAGGGTTTCCTGCTTGAGCAGGAGGTTGGACTAGAAGACCTCCAAGGTCATTTCCAACTCTGTTATTCTGAGTCTCTTGTATAACCAGAAGCAATGATCAGAAGGCATCACATTGCAATGTTACATGATTAAAATAAAGAAAGTTGTAAGATTTTTCTGTTATCAAACAATTGTTTATGACACAATGTGCTGAAAAAAAATCAATGGAATGCCTACTTTATAAAATCCTGTTTTCTGATTTGAACAAATAAATTGTATCAAAACTCATAACTACAACACACTGACAAAATAATTATATGACCCTAGATTTAGGTACCATGGTGATAAGGACAGCAGGTTTATAAATAGCAAATTGCCTGATCGCCTGTAGTGAGTGGCAATTGCTTCCAGGTGACGAGGCAGGGAACATGTTGCAAATTGAAATGAAATATTTTTCCCCCTTTATGTTGTCATTATGCCATCCCAATTTCCATTTTTAATTACATGAATACACTGCTAAATTTAATTCTATCATTATTTCTCTTACTGTGACCTGATCTTCCATTTGCAAATGCAGTAACAGAACAATAGTACATTTATGACACTGCAATAAAGCTAAACATTTTTGAATTATTTATTTGTCACTGTCTCTAACAGATCATCAATGAGCTTGGAAATGTAAAACCCATTAAAAGTGGGCCATAATATATTTATTAATTTTTAAAGTTCCATTAGGCTATTGATTTTTTTCCCCTGCACTAGATGAATATGGTTTCCCCTCTGGAAATACATTTAAATTTTAACCTCAAAGCTGTAGTACTAAACTATCTCAGGTTGCAAATCTGAGGCCTTTCAGAGATGGCACCTACAGGATTGGTCTTCCTCCTCTGATATTGGAGACAAATAAGAAGTCAAACACAAGATAAATCCATCTTCCAGAAAGATCTCAGCTTCTGGTTCCAGCTAGATGACAAAACGACCTCTCATTAACAGGGATGGGTAAATAAAAATTTCCCTTCTGCTCAACTTATACAAGAACATTAGAATGCACCAAGATAGCACCCTCTGACTATGATTTAGGATTACTGTATTTTTTAAAAAACCCAAGCCCTACAAACCACAGATTTACTTTGAAAAAAATATATATGATGTAACTTTAAAAATAATATGCATGTCTCAAATTTATCCTGTTCCCCTTCTATCAAAAAGTGCTTATTCTTATTAGAACATGAAAAGGAAATTGCAGTTTTAAAAGATCAAACACCAGTATAGCAATATTGATAACATCCAGCAAAGGAATGGGATATGTAATTTCCCAACCTGATCTCCAGAAGTTTTATATACACGCATACCATGTTTCCCTGAAAATAAGACCCAGTCTTATCATTTGGGGGGGCCTATTTTCGGGAAAACACGGTAAATCCAGTCAGCTATTTTGGAGAAAGAATACAGATGAAGAGAATATATATATATATATATTGCTGCTTTTATGTCATTTCTGATAGGCTTAATTAAAACGATGGCAGGTATCGCTTACAGAGGCATTCGTGCCTTTTGCTAGATTGTGTTTTTGTCCCCTTCAATTAACACAATGAGATCACGGCAACTTCATCGAACTTTCTGATTCTTTCCATTGGTCTCATGGGTATTGGTGATTCAGAGCAGAATCTCACAGAACAGGAAGAAGATGAACTCACAAAGTCTTTTATAGACTTAACCACCAGTATTTCTTGACAACGTGCACAAAGCAGCATACGGTACAAAACGGGGCCGAATAGATGTGTTCTAAAAAGAGAGCTGATGTTTTGATCAAATTTCAGTTTAAACTTAATCTGACAGCCAAGGGATTTCAGTTAGACACTATCAAACTGTCAAACCAATCGTTTCCTTTTCTGAGGGAAAAGTGATAAGAGTTATGAAATGGTGGTCAAGAATGGTGATAGAATATGGGGGTTTTGAGCCATTCAAATTTTTGATCAGCTTTTTTTTTTAAGGGTTGGTTTTTGAAATCTTATTAATTTCAAGCGGAACACACTAAGGCAAGAAGTTCCATGGAATTGGCTTGTAATTAAAACCAGCTGTTTTAGATAAAGGGAATCACTCTGAAAATGTTAGTCTAAATCAGGGATAGGCAACCTTGGCTCTTTTATGACTTGTGGACTTAAACTCCCAGAATTCCTGAGCCAGCATGCTCGATCTAAATAATGGGATTGGTGGAGGTGGCCTCAAAATGGTGATGGGAAAACAGTTAATTAGCTTTTTGAGGTTTATTTAAATTTTTCAAAATTCTTAAGTTTATAGTTATTTTTCTCTTTCATTAAGGATTGAACACCCAGTGTTTTCAGACTTGTCAAACCAAAGGTTTCTAATGGCTGAAAAATAATTAATAAGTAATGTCTGAGTGTAGTTAGAAAAAGAAGTATGTAAACTTAGTGTCCTTAAGAGGCACTGACTGCAGTTTGAGCATGATGTCTACTCCCACATCTCCTAATGCTCAAAACCCACTTGAGACTACCTGTAATGTTGATTGGCATTTACCACCTCTCTCTCTCTCTCTCTCTCTCTCTCTCTCTCTCTCTCTCTCCCCACCTCTGTGGTTTACAGCAAAAGGGTGAAACTGCTGCAGCTTAACTCAAAGTTGCTATTTCAAGAGGCAACTGGACTTTCTTGTTTTTCTTGAAGACATTTCACTTCTCATCCCAGAAGCTTCTTTAGCTTTGACTGGATGGTGGGGAATAGAAGAATTTAGAATAAATTAGCAGATTTAGGATAAACCCTTCCATTCCCCATCATCTAGTCAGAACTGAAGAAGCTTCTTGGATGAGAAGTGAAACGTCTTCAAATAAAAACAAGAAAATCCAGTTTCCTCTTGAAAAATCAACTTTGAGACAACCATGACCTGGATGGCTGAGAATCTCCATAGACATGCTGCAGCTTAACCGTTTTTCTTCTAAGCAAGATGCTGATATAACACATTCCTAAGCAGCAATGACTAATTCACAAGGATCAAAGTCCCTATTGCTCCTGGCACTCAAGGGGAAGATTTTTCATTTGACAACCATTTTGGTTTCTACTGTCAAAACCCAGCAAGGGCCACAATCGAGAACCTGATATATAAATTAAATCTGGCCTCAGACAAGTTGCAAGCCTGCAATAGATGGCATTGAATTGTCACATTGCAGCTGCAGGTGCATCTTGCAATGACAAATCTGAAGAGAAAGGCCAGTTGCTTGTTGCTGGATTCATTT
This sequence comes from Crotalus tigris, assembly GCF_016545835.1. NCBI lineage: Eukaryota > Metazoa > Chordata > Lepidosauria > Squamata > Viperidae > Crotalus > Crotalus tigris. The sequence goes on along the minus strand of NW_024097375.1, from coordinate 508,931 downwards.
TCATCGCATAAAAGGGAACTGCTAGAAATAGTTCCAGAATAAAAAAAACACTAACATCGAACTCTTCGCAGACATGTCAGCTGAGAAATGAATCAATGAATTCATTTCTCCCTCCTGAGGTAAATTATAGCTCCTAGAGTCATTCAGCACATTCATGTAAGAGCTAGGGTATTTTCATCCAACTTTGGGATTAGAGTTTCCCCCCCATAAAACGGTGGCTTAATATTAAATGACAAATGATTTGAACTGTTGTGTGGGTGGAATACTTGTTATTGCTGCTTCATTTTTTTTTCCTGTTAAAAAGGTGAGAGTTTCTTTTTATAAGTTCTAAAGCCTCATTTATGTTAGCTACAGAGCAGCTGGAAAAGATGTTGATGTGGCTGCTTTTCTCCCCAAGATGGCCATTGAGCAACACTATAAAAGCAAGGAAAGATTAAATCCATATTTTAAACATATTTTAAAAAGAGGGAAGAAGGAGAAGAAACTGCCGTGATTGATGTCAATGGGAGTTCCTTATGTAACCAAATGTTGTACCACTTTCAAATATTGTTCCAGATCTTTTCCTCAAGACCAGGCATATAAATATAAATCCTTCTATTCCCCACCATCTAGTCAGAGCTAAAGAAGCTTCTTGGATAAGAAGTGAAATGTCTTCAAAGAAAAACAAAGTCCTGTTGCCTCCTGAAAAAGCACCTTTAGGAGGAAAATGATAATTGCCTTCTTTGGCCCTGCTACTGGCTTATTCACCCCACCTAGTTGCCAATGGCAGAACAATCATTTTCTGGGGCCACAAATTTATGATTTTATTTATTTATTTATTTACAGGATTTATATGACTGCCCATTTCATAAAATGACTTTAGGAGGCTCATAACAATCTATACAAACATGGTTAAAAACAAAACAAAAGTCTCCTCCCCCCCCCCTTGGATGATGTCAACATTTGTTTGAAATGGTATAGGGTTTCCTGCCTGAGCAGGGGGTTGGACTAGATGACCTCCAAGGTCCCTTCCAACTTTATTATTATTATTATTATTATTATTATTATTATTACTCACCCCTCTCCCATTGCAACTTAAATTTCCAAACAAGTTTCCTGATGTGGCTTGAAAGTCTTTTCCTCTATATTATCTCAAGTGCTTTGGATTACTCTAGTTCAGGCGTGTCAAACTGCCGGCCCATGGGCCAGACGCGTCACGCAGAAGCCGCGTTCAACCCATTGCCAGCAATGGCAAAACAGTCCTGATACGTTGTGCGACGTCACGTGACGTTGCGAATTTGACATCTCTGCTCTAGCTGGAATGCTCGACTTCCTTACAGGTTAGCCCTGGTGGATCATTGGCTACCTTGCAGGGGAAGGAACACCCCTTTAAGTGAAATGACAGTTGTCTTGATCTAACTGTTTATATTGTATTAAAATAGCACAGTGGTTAAGACCTTTGCCTGGTACATAAAAAATTGCTAGTTCAAAATGTAGAAGAAGATTTTTTAAAAAATACTTCCTTCATCTAGTTAAGTAGCTTTTGATAGATAACTGAATGCCTTTTTTTTACATCAGTGTTCTTTTGTTTTGTTTTTCAAATCATTTATGATAAAAGGGTTTTACAACACCTCCGCCAATAACCATCTGCATCCATGGAGGAGGAAATCAAGATGGCAGCTCAGACTACATAACAAAAGCCCATTTTTGTGTGTGAATTATTTTCTGTCTGCATTTATTAAGACAGGGGTCCCCAACCTATGGGCCACAGCCCAATACTGGGCTGTGGCCTACTGGCCACTAGGCTGCATTACAGGCTGGCCAGTGGGCGCACACCTCTCCACTTGCACTAGCACTCGCGGACCCATTTGCGCATGCGACAGCTAGCACCTGCACACCTGGCAAATGGGGCCTTTAGTGCGCACATGGTTTGCATGGCCTGTTTGCGCATGCGTGCGGGCTGCCATCATGAAAAGGTTGGTGACCTCTGTATTAAGGAGGAGGGCTTCAGTCACAATGGTAACAACTGCTACTCTGACTTTATTGAGCCACTCCTGTAAACGCTGCTGCTAACTGTCCTCTTTGATATGGGTTGGAACAGGATGGAGTGAATATAGGTGGCTGCTTAAAAATGGGGTTAAATCCCAAATAATAGGTCACAAGTGCACAGGAAGGAATCCTCCCAATGCTCCTGCTCAGCATAACCCCATCACTCATTCTTGGACCCATCAGGCTATTTCCTGAATATGGCTCAGCAGAGTGCTAGAAAGGCAGCGGTGGAATTAGCAATAGCGCTTAGACTAATATACTGCTCCATAGTGCTTTACAGCCCTCTCTAAGCAGTTTACAGAGTCAGCATATTGACCCCCAACAATCTGGGTTCTCCTTTTACCGACCTCGAAAGGATGGAAGGCTGAGTCAACCTTGAGTCCATCAAGATCGAATTCCAGGCTATGGGCAGAGTTTGCCTGCAATACTGCATTTTAACCACTGCATCACCAGGGCTCTTTAGGAGAAGAACAAGCAAGCTCTATCCTCAAACAGCATTTTAAGAGAAAAACAGTGCTAGGTGTGAAAGAGCAAGAATCCAAGGCCAGAATGGAACGGGCAAAATCACTACCAAAATAATAAAAAAAAGGCAAAAGGTATGGCCATGCTAAGCTCCTTGTTGGCAAGAAACCTGTAATGCCCCCATTGGGAACAGAGCAAGCCAGCAATATCCATCGAATGTTGCTGCTTCTGTCAAAATACAAAATAATTACTTTTATAAAAGATTGGAACTACTTTGTGAATTTTGCTGAAAATGGATAAAAATGAACTGGTGGGTTTCTGGGTTTACCGATTAAAAAGGTAAAGGAGAAAGGTAAATGGAGAAAGAAATTTTATTATACAATTTTGAGGGAGGAAATGATATCTAATATGTCTATAACTGCTTGTAAAGAAAATCAAAAGTTGCTTCTTTAAGTACCTTCTTCTCTTGGTTCACTTTCTATTGTTTTCAATATTTTTTGTTTTTTTCCTTTCTCTTCTTTTTTTGTTTTTATCTTTTAACTTTGTAAACGTTTAATAAAAATTGTATTAAAAATCACAAAACTGATTAGATAATGCTGCTTACATCATTCTGCCCCCTTTGCAGATGCTTTGGGTGTCGTTTCCAGTTTAAATTTATCTTCTCTGCAATACAGATCTGGATTTTATATATATATATATAAAACGACCTTGTTCTCTTCCAAACAATGACTAAAACTGTGTTGAGATATAGTTTCATAGAGCTGGTAAGAAGAAAGAATAACACAGATTTCACTAAAGTATCTGTGGTAAGTACAGAATATTGAAAGCTGTAAGAATCTCCCAGCCTTCTTTATGGTAAATTAATTAAGATGGAGGCCTTGAAACATGTTTTCCCAGAAGTTTCCTCCCCTGGACTGAACTACTGCTTATGAACGGCCAATTGACTCACCTCCAGCTTTCTCAGGTTTCCTCAAATCACTCACCCAAGTGCTTTGGAAAATGCTAGTCTATTTATTTATTTATTTATTTATTTATTTATTTATTTATTTATTTATGAGACTTATATACCGCTTTAAGTGCAAGCACTCTCTAAGCGGTGTACACCAGTAAGCAATGTATATATATATATTTACATTGCCCCCAACAATCTGGGTCCTCTTTTACCTACCCCGGAAGGATGGAAGGCTGAGTCAACCTTGAGCCGGTGAGATTTGAACCGCTGACCTGCTGAACACAGTCAGCTAAAGTGGCCTGCAGTACTGCACTCTAACTGCTGCGCCACCTCGGCTCAATTGCTATCCTGATTGGAATGGGATAGCTTGCCACAGCCAACCCATCACTTGCCATGGCCAACTCTTTGCAGGACAACTCGCCATGGCCAACTCACCATGGGACAATTCGCTGTGAGACAATTTAACAATTCTATTTAATTATTTAAAATAAATAAAAACTTATTTTAATTTTGGCCACTCACATTTCACTCTATCCCTCCTTTTGCCTTTCTTTAATGATTCCATGCCACTGTTTCTTTGTCCTGCAGTGAGTTGGCCGTGGCAAGTTGGCTGTGGCGAGTTGGCCATGATGAATTGTCATAGACCCTATGTCCACACTCAAAGCAGTTGCCCTTTTGAATGTGTAAAATTGGGAATTTGAAATTTTGTTTACCCCCTGCTAACAGATTCCAGATTCAAATAATGGCCAGATTCATCTGAAGGCCAAGACTTTAATTAAAGAGCAATAGATGATTGAGGAGATTGGGAAACATCAAAGGGCACCATGTGCCATGGCATTTATTGACAGCAAACACAGTTACTGTTTAACAGAGATTTTGGATATTGATGGTGGCTCCCTTGGCTGTATAAATGTTTTCACCAATACTTAGCAACAGCTTTAAATTTCATATACCTGTAGACTTTTGTTAAGTTCAGGTTCATTCCTTAATGCTTAAGCAACTGAGCTTTTACCATTGCTTGAAGCCAGAGAAAATAATAAAAGAAGATGAACTCTTAGAAATGGCCTCGGGGGAGGAGAATGTAGATATTTACAGTTTCAAAGAAAAGATAGAACAAATCTCTTTTTCTGTCATATCCTAAATCCCTTGGCTTGCTTTATCTAAAACAATTCTGATACAGAATACATGTGTGTATCTGGAAAACGACTAATATTTTGCACCTGTGTTTCAGGTCAACGTCAGCCAGATAATATCTGGAATAGAATATGGTTGATGGGTATGGAAATATGGGGGAAATTCTCTTTCTTAAAATAATTAATAGGTTTAGACAGGGGAGCAAGCTATAGTTTATTGAACCAGTATGTATATGAATCTATCACCTATTTTCAGACCATGACTTGGCTTAACATGTTGTGTAAACCCAGGCAATCATAGTTTATTAAACAATGTTTTAAAAGCCTGGCTTAATATGAAATGTGAAACTAGGTAGTTCTAATGACTTGAGTTCCAAACAGGTTTGTGTCTTCTAAGACATAAGAATTCAGTTCATAATTACGGACAAAGTTTAATAAGCATTAAGATCATTGCTTGCAGAATTGCAGTGTAAATAACATACTACTTTAGTCTTTGATGAGAATATATTTACACAATTTCCTTCTTGAAGTTTTCCAAAGATTCTATCAATTAGTTTTTCAAAGAGTTTTGTTAAACAGTATTATGCCATCTTAATTTTAAGAGTTTATATTAACTTTTGCTATTAAAATTGTATAAACAAATAAATGTTCATATTAATCTACACACTAAAAGAACTACTGTAAAATAATAATAATAATACCAATAATAATAATAATAGTACCAATAGTGATAGGCTCCTTGGGTGCAATCCCAAAACAACTGGAGCACCACTTGAACACCATTGGCATTGACAAATTTGCTATTAGTCAATTGCAAAAGGCGGCCTTACTAGGAACTGCTTCCATCCTGTGACGATATCTGTAATACCATCAAATATCCACATCTGCCTATCCCAGGTCCTGGGTAAGGACTCGATAGGTAGACAAAATGCCAAATCCAATCTGAACATCTGGCTGACTGTGCGATGATCATTAATAATAATAATAATAATAATAATAATAATCCAGTCTGAACATCTGGCTGACTGTGCGATGATCCATAATAATAATAATAATAATAATAATAATAAAGTTGGAAGGGATCTTGGAGGTCATCTAGTCCAACCTCCTGCTCAGGCAGGAAACCCTATACCATTTCAGACAAATGGCTATCCAGTTTCTTCTTAAAAACTTGCAGTGTTGGCGCATTCACCGCTTCTGGAGGCAGGTTGTTCCACTGGTTAATTGTTTTAACTGTCAGGAAGTTTCTCCTTAGTTCTAGGTTGCTTCTCTCTTTGGTTAGTTTCCACCCGTTGCTCCTTGTCCTGCCTTCAGGCGCTTCAGAGAATAGCTTGACTCCCTCTTCTTTGTGGCAGCCCCTGAGATATTGGAACACTGCTATCATGTCCCCTCTCGTCCTTCTCTTCGTTAAACTAAACATACCCAATTCCAGCAACCATTCCTTATATGTTTTAGCCTCCAGTCCCCTAATTATCTTTGTTGCTCTTCTCTGTACTCTTTCTAGAGTCTCAACATCCTTTTTACATCGTGGTGACCAAAACTAGATGCAGTATTCCAAGTGTGGCTTTACCAAGGCATTGTAAAGTGGTATTAATACTTCACGTGATCTTGATTCTATCCCTCTGTTAATGCAGCCTAGCACTGTGTTGGCTTTTTTGGCAGCTGCAGCACACTGCTGGCTCATATTTAAATGATTGTTCACTAGAACTCCGAGATCCCTCTCACAGTTACTACTATTGAGCAAGGTACCCCCTATATTATACCTATACTATACCTGTACATAAAAAAGACACAAATAATTTTGCTGTGTGATGTTGCTGTTTTATCTGGGTATATCTTAATTGTTTTGATCTGGCTTATTTGTAGTAGGACTGCAAGCTGTTCAGTGATGGTTCATAATTGCAAATAGCATGTAAAATATTTTAAAACAAAGTACAGCAAATAAATAAATAAAAGTCACACTACAGTAGAAAAGCATCAAGAGCTAATTTTTGAACCCATAACAGCATCAGACTGTCAAATTAGCAATTTCATAATAAGAAATGATACTACCACTTTATTCAAGGACTGTCTAGGTTTCTGGGATAGCTATGTAGAAAACATTGACTTCCAAATAGGATAAAATCAAAACTAAGGCTTTATTACACATAGGGGCAACCGTGGACCTTTCTCTGCGGCCCAGGTGAACTGCTATTAACTATAAAAATTACCTGCTTCAAGAATTTTGGAGAGAAAAATGACCATTTCCCTTTGATTGGGATTACAGTCTTTCACCATTCTTATCAATAGTCAATGGGTATTCTACCTTCGACAGATAGGTACCCTCTAAATAAGATGTCAAGATGTCAAGACTTGCACGTGGATTGGATTTAAGTGAGGGAGAGGTGCGTATAGTCAGCCTCACTCTCTCTTCCCAGATTCCATCTTATTCCAATGGCAGGACAAAAGTCGAGACAGTTGGAGATAGGCTGGGTGCGGTTGTTGATCAGGGCATCTTTTGTGTCTTGCCGTGCTCTCAGCGTACCACGTTGCTTGCAGAAACTGCCTTCATGACATCTTGACTTTCCCTATTTCCCTAATTCCAACAAATCTTAAAGTCCTGTGGCGATAGGCGAGCAAAGAAGCAGCAGGTGTGGAACCACTGGGAGCTGTGGACGCGGACCTGCACACAGGTGGCTCAGGTTTAATGGTCGCTTCTTGCTGATGAAGCAACAGCTGGATTTGGTGTCTATATGAGCAGCCCTCTTTAGGATCACACTGCTCACCTCCGTAGTATGAGGAAGGGGCTAGAAAATGTGCCCTAAACATTATTGCTTCCTTCAAACCCTGTCCAGCCTGCCGCGGCTGGAGGGGATCCCATTTCATTTGGTCGAAATACAAAATTTAAGATGAAACACAAGGTGTTGCCACTTATTATTGGTACATAGAACGTACGTACGCTTCAAGACAATCCATTAGCAGATCGTCCAGAAAGAAGAACAGCTCTGGTAGCCAGAGAGTTTGCAAGATTTAACATTGACATTGCGGCCCTGTGTGAAATTTGTCTAGCCAATGAAGGTCAGCTTACAGAAACAGGAGGCGGTTATACATTCTTTTGGTGTGGACGTAGCAGTGATCAATGTTGTGAGTCTAGAGTTGGCTTAGCGGTTAAGAACCATCTTGTTCGCCAACTTGCCAGTCTTCCTGAGGGTGTGAATGATCGACTTATGACACTGCATCTCCCATTACTAAGTGGAAAGCAAGCCACATTGATCAGTGCTTACGCACCCACAATGACAAATCCAGATGAAGTAAAGGACAAGTTTTATGAAGATCTTGATGCCCTACTTTCATCCGTGAAGCACACCGATAGGCTGATTTTACTTGGTGATTTCAACGCGAGAGTGGGGTCTGATCATTCTACCTGGGATGGCGTTATTGGTAAAAATGGAATTGGCACGTGTAATAGCCATGGTTTGCTACTATTGAAGACATGTGCTGCTCATGATCTGGTCATTACTAATACCATCTTTCGCCTGCCTACTCATAAAAAGATGTCCTGGATGCACCCACGCTTAGTTACTCTTACATGCAAGATGTAAGAGTAACAAAGGCTATGCCGAGTTCTGACTGCTGGACTGACCATAGACTCATCATTTCCAAGTTAAATATTCACATCAAGCCAAAGAATCATCCACAGGGAAACAGAGTTGTGATGAAAAAGATCAAGGTCAGTACACTGGAAAACCCCGACATAGTAGCTTCATTAGTAAAAGATCTTGATAATCAACTCCTGGAGCTGCAAATACAGGAAAATGCTAAGAAGGACTGGGAATGTTTCCGGGACATCTTGCACTCTTCTGCACTTAAGGTTCTTGGACCTTCATATAGGAAGCAGCAGGAGTGGTTTGATGAAAACGATGAAGAGATTAAGGCCCTGCTTGCTGAAAAACACCATCTCTACTGTGCTCATCAAAATGATCCATCATCAACTGCAAAGAAAAATGCTTTTATAAACACTTGAAGGATTGAACAGAGCAAGCTCCGCAAGATGCAGGACTCCTGGTTGAGTGCCAAAGCAGACAAAATCCAGAAGTATGCTGATAGAGGCAATGTCAAATGGTTCTATGAAGCCCTCAGATCCCTGTATGGACCTCATCCCTTAGCAAGCTCTCCTTTACTGGATTCGAGTGGTGCAACTCATCACTGAGAAGACCCTGATTTTACAGCGTTGGGCTGAGCACTTCCACTCTGTGCTAAATCGCCCATCCACCATCAATATGAGGCGATTGACATAATGTCCCAGGTAGATATCAACTATACCCTGGATGCCCTACCATCAGAGACTGAAACCTCACAGGCCATCAGTCAGTGTTCCAGTGGTAAGGCGCCAGGATCTGATGCAATCCCAGTGGAAGTCTATAAGGCTGGTGGTGCTGTGCTTGTTGAAAAACTTACCCAGTTGTTCCGATCTTTTTGGAAACAAGGTTCTATTCCCCAGGAACTGAAAGACATGTCCATCGTGCACCTCTACAAGAGGAAAGGAAATCAACAAGTCTGCGATAACTATAGAGGAATATCACTTCTCTCTGTTGCAGGCAAGATCTTTGCACGAGTGTTGCTAAATTGCCTGATTGAACATCTGGAACAGGGTATACTACCTGAGACACAGTGTGGTTTCTGCAAAGAGCGTGGCATGGTGGACATGATCTTTGCAGCTCGACAGCTCCAGGAGAAATGTCAGGAGCAGAATCGTGAACTATACACACCTTCGTGGATCTCACCAAGGCTTTTGACACAGTTAGTCATGAAGGATTATGGCGCATTATGTTGAAGTTTGGGTGCCCTGACAGATTTATTCTGATGGTACAGCAGTTCTATGATGGCATGGCGGCTCGTGTTCTGAGTAACGGTGGAGCCTCAGAGGCCTTCCCTGTCACTAACAGCGTTAAGCAAGGTTGCCTGCTGGCATCAACCCTGTTCAGCATGATGTTTTCAGCCATGCTGTCAGACGCCTTTCAGAACAGTTCAGTGGGAGTTAATCTGAGGTACAGAACCGATGGGAAATTATTCAACCTGCGAAGACTTCAGGCTGTCACCAAGGTAAAGGAGACTGTGCTACGAGATCTCCTTTTTGCTGATGACTGCGCCCTTAATGCAGGATCAGAGCAGGAAATGCAAGCCAGCATGGACAAATTCGCAGCTGCTTGTGACAACTTTGGCCTCTTTATTAACATGAAGAAAACTGAAGTGATGTACCAGCCAGTTCCAAAGGCCCAATATCAAGAGCCTACCATCACAGTAAAGGGACAAAAGCTGCAAGCAGTGGACCAATTTATGTATCTTGGTAGTACCCTCTCCCGTGCAGTGACAATTGACAACGAGGTCAACTATAGAATTGCTAAGGCAAGTTCTGCATTTGGCAGATTGTGGACTAACGTGTGGGACCGCCGTGGAATAAGCCTTGCTACTAAGCTTAAAGTTTACAAGCAGCAGTGTTAACTACCCTGATATATGCTAGTGAGACCTGGACAGTGTACAGGAGGCACGTTAGGCAACTGAACTACTTCCACATGACTTGCCTTCGTAGAATTCTGAGGATCCGGTGGCAGGATAAGATACCAGACACAGATGTCCTCTCCAGAGCAGGCCTATCATCAGTTTACACTTTGTTGATGAAAGCCCAGATGCTCTGGGCAGGCCATGTTGTAAGGATGCCAGATCATCGCATCCCTAAACAGCTCTTCTATGGTGAGCTGTCTCAAGGAAAATGATCGCACGGAGGACAAAAGAAGCGATACAAAGACACGCTGAAAGCCTCTCTCAAGTCCCTGGATATTAACACCACCTCCTGGGAACTTCTGGCACATGATTGACCCACATGGTGTATTCTGGTGTACCAGGGTTGCCAGACATATGAACAGAGAAGGACAATCTTGGCACAAGAGAAGCGTGCACTCCGCAAAGCCAGAGCTGTAAATGCTGAAGTAACAGTGTCTACATTTCTTTGTTCAGTATGTGGCAGAACATTTCGTGCTAACATCGGTCTTATCAGCCACCTACGAACACATCGTTGACGGCCCATAATCCACAAGATGTCAAGGTCCTCATCGAACTCAATGGACGAACAACCCTCTAAATATATTAGGCCAGATCCAAGAGTTTGGGGAGATACATCTTTCATATGGATGTTTGCTACTAATTCAAGGAGAACACCAACTTGGGGAGGCTTAAGCAGAGTAGGAGGAGAAGAGGAAAGAGGTTGAAACATCTTCTCTCTGTACAAAGCGTGGACATGAATCCAAGGAAGAAAGAACATAGGTGTGTGTTTGAGTAGTGTTTTTAGCCATCCTATCCCAGCTTTCAAAAAGAGATTGGGCAGCCAATCATGTTCTAAATTTTCTCCTTCCTTGAAAGAAACACAGGACTAAAGAGGCATATATTTAGAACCTTTTCTGGGAAGAAATGGCTCTGTTCCCAATATTTTACGTATGACAAACTATAATTAACATGTGTGAGAAATTAGAGCAGATTTGGAGAACAATGGCTCCTGTTTTGGTGTTACACAGACTCAGCATAATTAAAAATAAATACGTAAGTGTTAATTTGCTCTCCTCTTGGCTGCAAGTGTGTTTGTTTGAAAGGAAGAGAGTATTGTTTGCCTGCTATGAAAGGAAATAGAGCTTAGATGGGAGAGTTATCCAGATGTGTGAGATGAAGATGTATTTAGCTGCAAAAAACTCAATACTACCTTGAAATTAGTGAAGATTTGAGATGGTTTGGGGTATCCCAAACCATAGGTGCACGGAGGTGGCCCTAAATTTTACTTTACAATGAATTGTCCTCTCTTTGAAGATACCATCTGAAGGGCTGCCCAGTTCAAATCTGATTTAGAGATAACCATAAGAAGAGAAAACACCAGATCTGAAAGTTTTCAGTTAACCATTAGAATCTGAACACTAGACTAAGTGGGCACACAAATGTCGTATTTTCTTTCTCCTTAAATGTTAACGAGGCTTTCTAAATGTATCTGGGTGCACATTTTATCCAAAATATCCTATGCATCCTTAAAGTGGCTCTGCTGTGTTTCTTCTGCCAAGGACTGCAATGCTCAAACAAGAAATGTCACACCAAGTATTTCAGCTAAAAGAAAAAAAAGCCCTGCAGATGCCCGTAAGCACAGAACAGCTGCCTTTTTAATGAAATGGTGTAAGAGCATTGAAGCCAAGGATACCAAATCTTCTGTAGCTGTGTTTTTAACAGCAGCATGAAGTGTAGAGAAGACAGGAGTTAATTGTTGTCTCTATGCTGTTACAAGCTTATCAGTTACAGAGAGTCATGCTGCTATTAAAAATAGAAGCAAAACAGAAGCTAGGTTTCCCTTATCCACCCTTAATTCACGCTAGTTGAGGTGAAGGACTCCAATAGTGTGGCAACTGTATACTTTCATTTCAGCTAGGACTGTGCAATACTTTCTTGCTTGTTTCTTAGGCCTCCTCTAGAAATTCCAAAAGTTGGAAAAAGACATCTTTGCCAAGGTTGCACACAGACATAAAACATCTTCCCATTTCCAGTAGCTAACCATAGAGTCATCTGAATATGCATTTTGCAAATGCCATAGCTTCTTCTGGCTATTGAAATCGCCTAATACGACTTTACACAGCAAGCTGAGATTTGGTTCAAAGGATGAACTAGGGATTGTGACATTGGGATGCAACTTCCGATGTTCTTGCATGTATTAGTGGAGGACTGCCTTGCTTCTTCCTCACCTTAGACAGAGGAATTGTGTTGCCTCTGCCACATAAGGCACCTCCTACGGGCTACCACAAGACGCCTAATTTCAACAAGATAAAGAGAAGCAGTTTCTCTGCCTATAGAGATTTCCATGCCTAGACTATCTTGTATGCCACTTGACTTCACTACGCTTAATACAATGAACCACTAGCATAATTGCTGAAATCTGTACAATATTCCATTTGTTGTCTTCACACCACAAATGGAAAAAGAAAATGTCACAGTTGTCTCTGTGGGGTGGATGGGATGAAGCTTGAAATACAATATTAATTCAAACTTGTGACCTACCCAGAGCTCAGTCTTCCCCTCCTAAATTACACCGTTTAAATTTAATCCTGATCAAATTTGGCCCAGTTCAGAATCACCCAGAATTCAATATTCTCTTCCTGAATTAAACCATTTAAGTTTAATCCTGATCAAATAGGGCCCAATTCAAAATAGATTCAACTGGGCCCCTCTTGCTAACCTTCCCTCACTGTTTAGTGCCTCTGTGTTACAAAGAAGGAGAGGGAATCATTTAAAACCACCCTGATGGTCCATCTCTTCCAAAATTTCCCCAGGAAAATGTAATTGTGATAGCTGCCAACCCTCTCAGGCTGAACCTTCTTTTAGCCCAGTGATTCTCCAGTTGTGGTCAATAATCCATAAACTACCAGACTACTTGTATTTTTCTTCCTGGGTTCATTGCCAATCAGTTTATTTGTTCAATTATAGGCCCTCCAGAGAGATTCTGCACAACTTCTGTCTCCGTCAAAGAAATGTTCTCCTTTGGAGCTTGCAGCCAAGTGGTCCTTGATATTTTGTAGACATTATCTGCAGTCCATGAGGCTATCACTACCCAGGAGGTGTAAGAGATTGCAATACACATATCTCCCTTCTGTCTGCTCCCAACATAACAGTAGACCAGTTGCTGATAGGACTCTTTCAAGTTTACCCATGTATGTTTTATGTGTGCTGAATTAATTTTTGATGTGGCTTTTCATGCTGGGTTGTTATGACAAGTTTGCAAAAATTGATCAGTGGCTGAAAACAGTCTCACTGAAACCCAGAAATGATAATAAATGGGTGATGCAAGAACTAAGGTTCAGGAATCTGTTATGAAGGAACATATCTCCACAACACTTCTAGATTCCGAGTTTGCATGTGCATACAGAAACTCAGAAACAAAAGTGAGAAAATAAAATTATGCACACCTAAAAATGCAGTTTCATTGAAACAGAGATCCCCTTACTCCTACCCTTGTGTTTTATATTATGAAATATAATCCAGTGTTTTTAAATAATGCCATAAAGCTAAGGGTTGTTATTTTATGGCATGTGGCACATAAAACAATTCAAGTGGTAAATAAACATTTAATTTGGGATTAATGATGGGCATTACACAAGACTTTTTAAAATGTAGGGGATGAGAAAACCTATCAAATCAAAACCTTTATGGTCATTAAGCAGAAATCCAATTTAATAAATAAAAAAACTAATACATAATAAAAATTAATAATTTCCATATGTAAATACTTCCTGACCTATAACGGTGTCTCCTCGATGTGAATCTGTGTTGCTAAATAGCAAAAAAAAAAAAAACCTGATATCAGAATTTTTTAGGATTTATGCCAGCTGTAAGGTAGGTGACATAAAATTCTTCAGTATGACTGGGAAGATTATTTTTAAAATGGTTGGGGCTGCTGTGAGCTTAAATCAGAATAACAGGCACAATCCTTAAGATGGGGCACAGAGCCCACTTAACAACTCCCTTGCTTAGCAATGGAAATTTTGAGCTCAATTGTAGAGGTAAGTTGGGACTACTTGTATAAATATACTTAAAGTTTTTTTTCCCAGCTGGGACTTGGGCTGTCCACTATGTTTATTCTCAGATACACTTCCCCATTTTTTGTTAATTCAGGAGGAATGGGGTGAGACTAAGAGATATTATTTCTCCATTGTGGCCCCAGTATTTTGGAGTAATAGCCTTCTGGAAATGAGATGGGCCCTGTTGTTGATTGTTTTCTGGAAATACGTCCTGTCAGAACTTATCAGGAGTAATTTTGGAAGGAGACAGTCCTATATGGCTTGAAACCTGGGAATTTGCAGGACCATCTATCTCAGATTTTGTTAGCTCAATCTGTTCTGGAGAATGCCTGCTGAGGGCACTCACCTACCAAGAGGCACAACTGGGAGGATCTCAAAAGTAGGCATGCTTGGTGGGAATTCCCTTCCTTTGGAATAGCCCTCCCCACTCAAGGGTGACTTCCATTCTTGGAGCTTTCTGGAAGTTTGTAAAAACTCAGCTCTTTTTTAGAAGGCTTTTGGGATCCACTGTTGTGTGGTTGGCATCGGAAATGTAATGATGCTATATATTAGGGTGGATGTTTTTATTGGGTTCTATCTTATTGTCCTTGCATTGGCTTATGTCTGTACCCTGCTTAGAGTCTTCTGTGAGTGAAGACACACACAGACAAACACACACACACACACACACACACACACAAGGCTAGGCAGTTAGAAGCTGCTTTTTTGGTAAAAGCAGCTTCTACAGATTGAAATTGTCTTTGGTAGGTTATTTAAAATGGTTTATTTTCTCAGAAGGTATCAATACTCATACACTTTAGCTAGATTGTGTGTATAGGGTGGGGATGGGGGAAATGAGGGGGTCACAATCAAAATACTGCTTTGTGGCTGAAACACCATTCCCCCACCCAACCATTTCTGAAAGACCCCTTTCGTAAAACGGCTCTTATAAAAAGGTTTCATACCTGACAAGAGTTTGACCTGTAACCGAGGAATATTAAGAATATTAAGAATAAAAGCTGTTGGTGGCGCAGTGGTTAGAATGCAGCACTGCAGGCTACTTCTGCTGACTGCCGGCTGCCAGCAGTTCGGCAGTTTGACTCTCACAGGCTCAAGGTTGGCTCAGCCTTCCATCCTTCTGAAGGCAGTAAAATGAGAACCCAGATTGTTGGGGGTCAATATGCTGACTCTGTAAACCGCTTAGAGAGGGCTGAAAAGCACTGTGAAGCGGTATATAAGTCTAAGTGGTATTGCTATGTTAGTTCCCCGAAATCAATAAAGAATCTTTCAAAGGCATTTATTATCAGATAAACATATGATCCTGGTATGCTTTATCTGTTGTATGGATTCTTAGCCTAAGAAGAGAATATTTTATATGCACTTGGCTGTTACGGTGTGGGGCAGGGGTGGAGGAGGCTGGGAAGAGAAGAGAGGAATGATAAAGGATTGTGTGAGAAGAGAGCTACCTCTCAATCTTGGATGGATGAGCTGGCTAATAAGTCTGGTGAGTTAAGAAACATGAGCCTCGCTTAATGCATAAGAAGTGTTAAATCTCATAAAGAATTCTAGCTCAGCTGTTTTGTGATGAAATCAATCTTTTTCATTCCTGCTTGTCAGGATGGTCAGCAGCATGGGGTGCTGAGAAATGAAAATATCTCTCACTATTAGGGGATTGGGGACTGGAGGCTAAAACATACAAGGAACGGTTGCTAGAATTGGGTATGTCTAGTTTAACGAAGAGAAGGACGAGGGGGGACATGATAGCAGTGTTCCAATATCTCAGGGGCTGCCACAAAGAAGAGGGAGTCAAGCTATTTTCCAAAGCGCCTGAAGGCAGGACAAGAAGCAACGGGTGGAAACTAATCAAGGAGAGAAGCAACCTAGAACTAAGGAGAAACTTCCTGACAGTGAGAACAATTAATCAGTGGAACAGCTTGCTTCCAGAAGCAGTAAATGCTCCAACACTGGAAGTTTTTAAGAAGAGACTGGACAGCCATTTGTCTGAAATGGTGTAGGGTTTCCTGCCTGAGCAGGGGGTTGGACTAGATGACCTCCATGGTCCCTTCCAACTTTACTACTATTACTATTACTATTGTGTCTGGTATGCAATTTTATTCTCATGCATGGAGGTTAGCCCTTTCATTCAGTGCAAGAAGAAAAGCAGGGATGAGAAAAAGAGAGAGGGTTTGTTTTCATCTAATCTTAAGAACATGTGAGTTGTCGGTGAAAAAGAACCAAGGGAATAAACTGCAGTTGTATAGAGAAAGATCAAGAGGCAAAGAGGCGGGTTGAGGCTAAGGAAGATATGCCTAAAGGGGAGCTGTCTCTTTCTGAAGATGTGACGCTGGGCTGTGTATTCAACTTGATCATCACCGTGTTTAACCTGTAATTTGGAAATATTGTAGGAACCTCCTTCCAAAATAAATCAAACCAGAATAGGCACAGCGCCATTACAACTTATTGCAGCCTGCAAACGATTCTCCTATTGCTATTTTATTGTCGAACGGGATTCATCTGAAATGCTTGTAGCTGTTTCAACAGTTGTGGAGATGGATTGTTATTATTGATGTTGCTGTTGTTTACTACATACAGTACATAAGAAAGAAATCATATTGGACAAGCCCCACATTTAATTGTACACAAGCTTGGCCTCGTGGCTCTTACTGCTTTCATCTTCTTAAATGCTGGAGTGCTTGAAACATCTTACAAAGAATCACAAACAGTAATTGTTCCTCCTTTGTACCCAACTCACAAAACAACTGAAGTGCAGGCAGACCACTGTCCAAAGAGAGATGCTCTTTTATTTCATACTTACACTTTAGTTCTATTCTTATCTCTGGATCACACAACCAAAAAGAAAAACTCAACAGTTAAGCGAAAGCTCTAGGAGAGGCAGTGAAAAATCTCTTTGAATGTAAGACCTGAAAAGATGATCTCAAAGAAATGTCAGTGATGATAGTTGGCAATGTCCAAAGCTGGGTCATGTTCTGTTATTTATTTATTTTTTTACTTTCATAAGGTTTTGCTTTAAGAACCATAACTCTATGACAATTTTCAGAGTCTCTTTCCTTGTATTCCCTTTTCTGGAATAATTATCTCTTTCTTTGTCTCTTTTAGCCTAGTTCTCCACCTTGCAGGTATTTGGAGAGGTTAAATGCAGAACAGATCTTAGATAACTCCAAACTGCAATGGTGAATTCCATTTAAGGCTGCCAGAATGGTTATGATGAATCTCTATCCCCATATAATGTAGGATGGCATCAAGTTTGTTTTTTTTTCCCATTTGCACTCACAGGCTGTTTCCTGCATCCTTCCACCAGTGCTACAAGAGAGCAAGATGGTATTAGTAATCAGTCTGGAACAAACATCTTCCCCTATTGAAGGCAATATTAGCAGCAACTCTAGAGACGGATGGATGGAAAGAAGGAAGGAAGGAAGGAAGGAAGGAAGGAAGCCTCCAAGACAGAACACACAAGACAGAAGATGATGCACACTGTCCCCGTATATGTTTCATTCCATATTTTATCTGCAATATCAGAATTCTGTAATGCTGGTCTCTTCTTTACTTGATAAGGATAAATGTGAGACTTCTGATTCGTCCAACTTTCCACAGGTTACTCTGTTGCAAACTTGCAACAGTTCTCTATTGTTCAAAATGTATCCATAAAGTGAAGCAATTAGAGCAGTGGTTCTCAACCTTTTTAGTGCTTCGACCCCCAACCGGTCGTAAGTCGAGGACTACTCAGCTGGTCGTAAGTCGAGGACTACTCAACTGGTGCAGCACCGTTTGCAGAATGGGACTTTTGGCGGGCTCAGCAGGGCAGAGACAGCCTGGACAATTCCTATTGGCTTTTGAAAGCCAATAGAATTAGACTCTATTCAAGAGAGTCTATTCTATTGGCTTTCAAAAGCCAATAGAATAAAAGGGAGTAGCATAGCTAAGGAAAAGGGGAAAAAAATGGCAGACTGTGTTGTTTGGCGACCCCCGTGAAATGGTCGTTCGACCCCAAATGGGGTCCCGACCCACAGGTTGAGAACCACTGAATTAGAGGAATGGATCCTTTCCCTACTCAGTAGAGCAGCTCTGCATCTAAGAATGAATTTCAGGATAGGAGGTATGCAGTGGTGTGACACTAAAGATGCAAGTAACTCCTATTCCTTCTTTTTCTATTATATTATTCAGGGACAGGAAACTTCCCGCTGAAACTAAACTCTATAGAGAACTTTTTAAAAGCTACTTTAATATCCCCCCCCTCTTTTTTAAAAAATATTTTTGCATACTTGGATAGAAGTTATTGATCAACATTTTGTGCCTAACAAAACATCCTTTTATCCATTTTATCATTGATTCCATTTTATCATTAAAACTTTCATTTTGAGATGATGCTCTGCAATTATTGTATTAGAAGTTTATTTATATTGCAAGAGCGTAAGGTGGCTTGTGTTAGTTCTATGCTCTGACTTTCGCCCAAATCGAAGGCTGGTGTGAGTCAATTGTAGAGTTTTATTCTTCTACAGTGGGATGGATGGTTTTCAACCATCAGTTAAAACATCCTTGCTTAGTTCTGACCTGAATTGGTCAGTTCAGCCAATGCCACAACTGCTATATCAGTGATGGCGAACCTTTTAGAGACCGAGTGCCCAAAATCTGGCTCCGCCCCCACTCTACCCCCTGCCGTGCTCCCGCTCCACCCCCATCCCCCAGCCCGCCTGCCCACAGGACTACTCACTGCCTCCACAGCCTGCCACAGATCGCCCAGGCAGCCCAGCAGCGCTATGGTGGCCACACCCTCTGCCCGTGCCCTGCAGCATCAACTGCATGATGGGGTGTGAGGGCAGAGTCTTGTCTACACTGCCTGGCTGTCATATCCTTGGCTGCACTGCTCTGTGTGGGCCATGCTCGAGGGCGACTCTCCTTCATGGGGCCTGCTGGAGAGGAGGGAGTCACGGGGGAAGGCAAGGCTGGGGCAACGCATGTGTGCCCACAGAGAGGGCTCTGAGTGCTGCCTCTGGCACCCGTGCCATAGGTTTGCCACCACTGTGCTATATCATAAAGGATGCTGTTGTTTTTGTTTTCCACAAAACACTTTAGTGGGGAGTCAAGGGATTTGGATAATAGATTCAAGATTCAACAGGGAACTTTGTGATTAGCTTGTCCAAGTCATATACTTTCAAAGCATGATAAGACGGGGCATAGAGGAGGAGACTTCTCTCTTGTTGCTGCAACTAGTTACAAGTTGAATCAATTGTTGGCAGTGCCAGATCCAGCCTATGAAGCTGGTAGAATGATCTTTATATAACTTTACTTTGTGTTTGAACTTTAATAATTCTCTGTATCTTTATCTGTCTCTGTGTGTGGATGAGCACTTTTCAACCAGGCTTCTGGGTCACTTCCACTAAAGAATTCTGCTCAAGTGGAGCTTTGCCTACAAATCTGAAAGACTGAGAATTGCTCTCCATCTTCTTGGATCCAAGTGCTTTGATGAGAGAACGATGCACACATTTTTTTGGGAGGGTAGTGGTGCTGACCTTAAAAGGTATTGTGTGCCTCAGTTGGGATAAAAGTTCCATTGTTTTCCATCCCAAGCTTTTGATGACCCAGGCTTAATATATTCTCGTTCCTATTGTTTGATAAGTCTAAATCAAGGGTAGGAAACATATAGCCCTACAGATCTTATTGTAGTCTTATTTCTCATTAGTTCTTCTCAGCCTTGCCAATGGTCAAGAATGATGGGACTTATAGATCAGCATATAAAATGCTTCCCGGTAGAGCTATTCATAATGCTTATTATTCTGTGGGTTTAATAGGTTTCTAACTATCCCATTTTCCTTCTCTACCATTCTGGTACCTGGTATCCAGATTCATACACGTATATACAAATAACTCTTGACACAACTATTTATTTAATGACAGTTTGAAGGTACAACATCTCAGAAAAACTGACTTATGACTCATCCTTGAAGTTATGACTACCACACCATCCCTCCAGTCACATGATTGCAATTTGAGTGCTGGGTATATGGCTCACATTTGTGATGGTTGCAGCATCTTGAAGCCATAGGATCACAATTTGCAACTTTTCCAGTTGGTTTCCGACAATTTGGAAAGTGACAGTAAACTGCAGTAAAAATGGTCATAAAATCAGGTAGTCACATGTTGACTAGCGTAACAACTGCATCACTTAGCGACCAAAATTCCAGTCTTAATGGTGGTGATAAGTCAAATGCTGCCTGTACTTGCACATGATGTTTTTTTTTAGCTGCCATGCTAACTATACCTGTATTCAAGAATTAGTTCAAACAATGAAATGCACAGCTACCCATAAACACAAGTAAGTTCCATGCTTAAATTTTTCTTATTTTTATTAGCGATGTCCTCCTTTAGTATTTTGGGATGCTGGGGATAGCATTAAATACCTCCTTAAGTTTCAAAACAATAAAAGTTTAACATTGAAGACTCAGCTGTGAAAAAATTAGCCAAGTGAAGCCATAATGAATCCTGAATCATATTTACTTTACCCTTTAGTTTTATTGACTGTATGTATTTCGTAAAGTTAATAATAATAATAATAATAATAATAATAATAATAATAATAATAATAATAATAAAGTTGGAAGGGACCTTGGAGGTCATCTAGTCCAATCCCCTGCTCAAGCAGGAAACCCTATACCATTTCAGACAAATGGCTGTCCAATCTCTTCTTAAAAACTTCCAGTGTTGGAGCATTCACCGCTTCTGGAGGCAGGTTGTTCCTCTGATTAATTGTTCTCACTGTCAGGAAGTTTCTCCTTAGTTCTAGGTTGCTTCTCTCCTTGATTAGTTTCCATCCGTTGCTTCTTGTCCTGCCTTCAGGCGCTTTGGAGAATAGCTTGACTCCCTCTTCTTTGTGGCAGCCCCTGAGATATTGGAAACACTGCTATCATGTCCCCTCTCATCCTTATCTTCGTTAAACTAGACATTCTCAATTCCAGCAACAGTTCCTTATATGTTTTAGCCTCCAGTCCCCTAATCATCTTTGTTGCTCTTCTCTGTACTCTTTCTAGAGTCTCAACATCTTTTTTACATTGTGGTGACCAAAACTGGATGCAGTATTCCAAGTGTGGCCTTACCAAGGCATTGAAGAGTGGTATTAATACTTCACGTGATCTTGATTCTATCCCTCTGTTAATGCAGCCTAGCACTGTGTTGGCTTTTTTGGCAGCTGCAGCACACTGCTGGCTCATATTTAAGTGATTGTCCACTAGGACTCTGAAGTCCCTCTCACAGTTACTACTATTGAGCAAGTTACCCCCTATACTATACCTATACATTTGGTTTTTCTTGCCTAAATGTAGAACCTTACTTTTTTCACCATTGAATTTCATTTTGTTAGATAGTGCCCAGTGTTCAAGTCTGTCCAGATCCTCCTGTATCCTAAGCCTGTCTTCTGGAGTGTTGGCTGTTCCAGCCAGCTTGGTTGCAAATTTGATGATTTCCCCATCTATCCCTTCGTCCAAATTGTTGATGAAGATGTTGAAGAGCACTGGGCCCAGAACAGAGCCCTGGAGCACCCCACTACACACTTCCCTCCATGTAGATGCGGTTCCATTGAGGACCACACGCTGAGTACAGCCGGTCAGCCAGCTATGGATCCATCTGGTGGTGATGCTGTCTAACCCACATTTTTCTATCTTATCAAGTAGTAGGTTGTGATCTACTTTATCAAATGCCTTACTGAAGTCCAAGTAAATTATATCCACAGCATTCCTCTGATTCACTAATTTTGTCACTTGGTCAAAGAATGCAATAAGATTTGTCTGGCATGATCTCTTTTTGACAAACCCATGTTGGCTTTTAGTAATGACTTTGTTTGCCTCTAGGTGTTCGCTGATTCATTGTTTGATTATCTTTTCCAGAATCTTCCCAGGTATTGAGGTCAGGCTGATAGGTCTGTAATTTCCTGGGTCCATTTTTTTCCCCTTTTTTGAAGATGTCTACAGCAGGAGAGATCATCAGCGAGCTTCTTCACTTCAGGAAAGGCTTGAGCAAAGTGGTCCTTCAAAGCCAAATTGGAGGGTGATGCTCTTACAGCCAAGTAGACAAGCCACCTGGGTTTGCTTTGTAGATGAAAAAGCCACTGATATCAAACCCAAGTTTCTCATCAAGGCAGAATGGCTCCATTTAAGGGCTATTGTTTTTGAAGATTCAGCATTACCCCCAGATTTGGGACAGTATGTCTCCAAATACTGGTTGCAGAGGAACAGCCGTGAGAAAAGGTCTTCATCCTCTACTTGCAAACATCTTGATGCATCTGATTGTAAGGAACAAATACTGGATATAGATGGAATTTGAACTGATTTCTTATATAGTCATAAAAGCAGATGCCAACAGATTTGCACAACTCTGTTGACTGCAGTACAAGTCATGATGGCCAGATTTTGCCCAGAACCTCATAAACCTAGAATTTGCTTTGCTGCTAAGAGTATCAGTAAAACAGATTTTTCTCCCTTTCACAGCTGTTAAAGATACTTATATGTTTGCATTGGAACCTGTGTGAACCTCTCTCATAGCTAGCCAATATTTAGTTAATCTGAAAGGATATATTGTGCATATTAATGTTCAAGAATGTGTGTGAGTGTGTCTTTCTGTATAACCTCTGAAATTCAGCTGCAAAGGGATTAAGCAGCAATGGTAATCAAGAAGGTGGAGCAAGGACATTTAGCATTTTCCCCTGTCCCATGATGCTGTTTGCACAGAAGAGGAACATGCCACCAGTGCAAACGAAGTGGAGAATTCCCTCCTTGATATAAGGAGGAAAAGATCACTTTAACTATTCTTGAACCTTAACATTGGAATGCAAAGGCCTGCAGGAAAACCCATTGTCCATTTATAAAATAAATGTAATAAAATAAAAGTAATAAAAAAGAATTTGGAAACTCATCTTCATTAAATGAAAGCCCAGCTTTAGACTATTCCAGTGTTTCTCAACCTTGACCATTTTAAGGCATGTGGACTTCAACTCCCAGAATTCCACAGCCAGCAATGCTGGCTGTGGAATTCTGGGAGTTGAAGTCCACATGCCTTAAAATGGTCAAGGTTGAGAAACACTGGAATAGTCTATCAACTGATAAAAATGCACCATTCTTCATAAGACCGCCCTCCCTGGCTCAATCTTAAATTCTCTTTGAAAGTTTGTAAACACTGCAGTTGTTCAAAAGTGTGAACCATCCTCACGAGACCGGAGTCCATATGGCACCAAGTTGTCTTGATGAGAATTGAGGAGACCAAATGAAACGGCTGTATAAAATTCAACAGGCCTAGCTGGTACAGTAAGCTCTCATATTAAAAGTGCAAAATCTACATAGACAAGAACTAGAAGAACAGGGTATTTGATTTATCATGGCGGCCATATCTGCAAATTCAAACGAGATATGAAAAGGATGTTAAATTATGTGGGTTCTGTAAAGAATAGACAGAATTTGATAAGATATTACTGACATCAGATGAAAAATTGATTAAGAAACTTTATAAATATATGCTAAGCTTAAAGAGGGAAGAGGAGCAAGTTAAAGAACAAATGATAACATGGGCAAAGAACTTTGGACATAACATAGAGCTAGAAAAATGGCAAAGCTTTTGGGAAAGAAATTTGAAAATAACAAAAGCAGTAGCGTACAAAGAAAATTTATATAAATACTTGATAGATGGCATTTAACACCTGTAAGGTTAGCAAAAATGTTTAAAGATGTATCAAATAATTGTTGGAAATGTAAACAAAAAACAGGCACTTATTGCCATCTTTGGTGGACATGCGCTAAAGCTAAAAGATTTTGGTTGAGAATACATACATGGTTAGAGAAAATGATGAAAAAACATATACCGTATTTTCCGGCGTATAAGATGACCCCCGACTTCGGCGCTGAGTTGCATGCCTAGAAAGTCATCTTATTCGCTGGAAACTACCATTATTTCCGGCATATAAGATGACCCCCAACTTCGGCACCGATTTCGACGCTTTCGAAAGTCGTCTTATATGCCGGAAAGTACGGTAGAATTTAAGCCAGAATTATTTTTGTTAGGCATAATTGTAGGTAATTATGAGAAAGAGTGTATATATTTAATTTTACATATATTAACTGCAGCAAGAATTGTATTTGCTCAATATTGGAAAGATGAAGATCTACCAGTGCAGGAAGTGTTAATTAAAAAAAAATCTTATAGTGTGCAGAGATTGATAGATTGTCATTGAAAATGAAAGCGAAAGAAGATTCAGTTTATTTTAGAACATAGGATATTTTTTATCATTGGCTAGAAAAACGAGGTAGAGAGAAAGGAACTTAATATGTATTAGTAAACTAGACATTGAAACCCAGACAATATGTTGATGATAATATTTTAAGCACTTGTGGTTATAAAAAACTAATAAAAATATATTTTTAAAAAAGTGCAAAATCTCTGGGGATTTTTGAGTGGAGGGGCGAGATTGGAGATTACATCTGGCCAACAAATTATCATTAATTAGCAGGGTATATAGTACATATGATATGTGCATATACGTACAAATACATTCACATGAAAGGCAGTACCTATAGTAAAGAAGATATAGAGAAGATACTGGATTCTGCTCCGTCATGTGGCCCTCTTTACACATTTTGCTGTACATTTGCTAAGTTATGTCTGACTCCTTGTGACCTGATGGTCCACAGCATGCCATGTCCCCCTGTCCTCCACTGTCTCCCCGAGTTTGCCAAATCTCATGTTCACTGAGTTAATGACACTATCTAACCATCTCATCCTCTGCCGTCCTCTTCCCCTTTTGCCTTCCATCTTTCCCAGCATCAGGGTCTTTTTTAATAACTCCACTCTTCCAATCAGGTGGCCAAAGTATTTGAGCTTCAGCTTCAGTATCTGTCCTTCCAAAGAATAACCAGGGTTGTTTTCCCTTAGTATTGACCGATTTGATCTTCTTGCAGTCCGAGGGACTCTCAAGAATGTTTTCCAACACCGGAATTCGAAAGCATCCATTCTTTGGCATTCAGCCTTCCTTATGGTCCAAATCTCACAGCCATATGTTACTACTGGGGTCTTTACACATAGTCCTCACTCAATGATTGTTCTGCTTGGCAACCATTTGAGAGTACAAAAGTGACTTCACAGATGGTCTTTGCCCTTTCAGTAGTCCCATGGTTATGTGATCGAGATTTGGATGTTTCACAAATGCCTTCCAACAATGGAATCAATGGAAAAGCCAGCAGTAAAATTGCAAGTTGCAGTCATGTGACTTCTTGATTAATGTGCAAAAGCTCTGGGGAATATTTTTACAGAGCCCTGGTGGTGCAGCAGTTAGAATGCAGTACTGTAAGCTAACTCACTGCTCGCTCCAGACGTTTGATTCTCACCAGTTCAAGATTGACTCAGACTTCCATCCTTCCGAGGTAGGTAAAATGGAGACCCAGATTATTGGGGGCCATATGCTGACTCTGTAAACCACTTAGAGAGGGTTGTAAAGCACTTTGAAGTGGTACATAAATCTATAATTTTATTGTTAAGTGCTATTAATGACTGGGGGTGATTCATTTAACATCCAGAGCAGAACTGACATTGTAATTTCATCAGTGTCATGTGATGTCTTGCTTAACAACCACATCACTTAGCAATGGATTTGCCAGTCCTAATTGTTGTAATTAAACAAAGAGGACTGTTATGGAGACGAGCATCAGAGTTCTGTGTGTCAGCTCAAATTTCTTCCTTCCTTCCTTCCGCTGCCCAATTTGATTTGGAATAGATGTTCTGAATTAGTATAGTTAATCATTGAAAGACAACTTCTTCCCAAATCAGAATGAATTGCGACAGTTGTAACCAGGGAACTATGCAATGCCTTCCTCATGATGGTAGACAAAGCGCAGGAAAGCTTTATTTCTGATTTATCTGATTCTGCAAAGTTTTAATATAATGCATTATACATAGTTTGTGGAAAGCAAGTGTCACTTCTCTCTCTCTCTCTCTCTCTCTCTCTCTCTCTCTCTCTCTCTCTCTCTCTCTCTCTCTCTCTCTCTCTCTGCCATACTAAATTTATAAACAAATCAGAAGCCCATTTTAAAAATGCATAAGACTCTGGGCAGACGCAAATGCTTTGAAACTCTACTGAAATTTCTGAGTGGCAGGTGTTATGATCATCTGCCATCTCCAGTCTGCATAAAATTAGATTGATGAAGAAATGATATCTCAGCACTTTTTCATTCTTCCTTTTTCTCTTCCAATAATGCAGTTCCTGGAATCTAGCAACAGCTGCAACCAAGAGCCCACTTTGGCTGAAATAAGCGAACAAAAAGCTATAATTAGGAGTGTATGTAGTTTATACTCAGGATTATGAGGTCAAGACAGCTCATGTTCTGAACTAGGAAAAAGTGAATTCTATGCAAATTACATACCCTGAAAATCTGTACACTTTGCAAAATTCCTGTAGGGAGAACTTTGCATAGCTTTAACGGGCAGAAGGAACAACTTTGAGGAACGGGAGGAAGAGAAATAACCAAGACAATGATCAGGTAAAAGAAATCTGAGTCTGGGGCAGAAATGTAATCTAAGAAAGCATCTTAGACAGGATTCTCTCTAATTCTCATGAAAATAAAGGGAAGAAGCGCATTCAGACAGATTCTGTTCCTCTAAACTTATTATAATAAAAGTAGCATTAGTATTAGTAATCTCGAGTTCCCTAGTCTGGTCTACCTTGAAGAGCAATAGTTTATTCTGAGAAAAAATGGATGGAAACTAATCAAGGAGAGAACCAACCTAGAACTACAAAGAAATTTCCTGAGAACAATTAATCAGTGGAACAGCTTGCCTTCAGAAGTTGTGGGTGCTTCATCACTGGAGGCTTTTAAGAAGAGTTTGGATAGCCACTTGGTACAGAGTCTCCTGCTTGAGCGGGGGGTTGGACTAGAAGACCTCCAAGGTCCCTTCCAACTCTGTTATTCTGACTTCATATAGATCAAAAGCAAACTTCAGAACTACTTGTGGGAAGGGGTCATTATTATGAAAAACTGTCAAGCCTCGCTTCCATGACCTCTAGAAAATCTTACTCAACCAGTCCATTGCCTTCTGAGACTGCATGTTTGAGAGGTTCTCAAACACAGGTTCTCTCAGTCGAATCTTTCTCATTAATGTGAGATGAGTTCTGTTTCTATTCAAATTATAATAATTATTGTGAGCTTGTATGAACACCATACCTTAGCATCAGTGGTGGGATTCAGCCGGTTCGCACCGGTTCAGCAGAACCAATACCTAATTTTTTGTTGAGTTCAGTGAATCGGTTAGGATAAATCTGTGTTTTCCGGAACACGTCTGGTTTTCATTCAGCTTCCTTCCAGGCAGGGGGAAAAAAAACCCCTCACCAAAAGTCCAAAAGAGATGTGACGGAAACCAAACGGAGACGCAGCACCTTTGATAGTGTCACTCAGGCAAAAACTAGGTGGTGCTTCTCAGAGGTAATTTCAGGAATAGATGCTTCATCTCTCTAGTTTCCCGATTGGTGCATATGGGAAAGGGGGTGAGGCCACCAAGAATTAGCTGGGGCTGTGGCTCTGGAACTTTTGCTTGTCTAGCTATACAGAGCACAACTAGGGAATGCTCTTAAAGGGTTCTGTTCTGAGAGCCGGTTGTTAAATTATTTGAGTCCCACCACTGCTTAGCATATTCATATTATGCCAAGCAATACATGGAGGGAGGGGAAGTACATTTCCTCTTCTTTTGTGGAAATTCATAAGTAGTCACCTCACTTGCAAATTATACCCTTTTGCCTTTACCTTTCCTCAGACTTCCACCTACCTTAATATTTTTTATTTCTTCCTTTTTTTCCTCTTTTGATCCTCCAGATGTGATCCTGAGTTATTTGTTTTCAGGTGATATTTGCTCCATAACTGAATGATCCTAGGGGGCTTATTATATATGTTGGGGTTGATGTTCTGCCTTATTTTGGTTGTATAAACTAGGTTCTGCTCTTTGGTGTGGCATTAAGGATGAAGGTCAAACAAAAATAGATTTTTTTTTTTACTGTAATATAAATTTGGGGCTTCTGAACAAAAGACGGTAACCTTTCAAATGATTAAAAATATGGAAATTGGAGTGGGTGGGTGGGTAGACTCCTGTTTATTCAAAAGAGATGGAAACAGTAAAACACATGGTTAAGACCGGTAAATTTCAACTGAGCAAAGAGACTTTTTCAAGACAAAAAAGTGGTTTTTGAATGGAACAGTGGAAAAACTAGCTGCAAATTAGACCAAATCTGATTTGTTACATTCAAGGTGCAATCATATATTCATTTTGTTTATTTATAATTACAAGACTGCATACTTGCAGATGACTCTGGACAGCCTTAAATGTATACATGTTATGAATCTAAAAGTAAAACCAAATGTACTGTATCTAAGGATTATTAGTGCTAGGTTTACAGGCATAATATTGGGTTGTTTAATCTGGGTTTAAATCAGAGCTTTCCAACCCTGGCAACTTTAAGACTTGTGGACTTCATCTCCCAGAATTCCCCAGCAACCCATGGCTGGTTGGGGAATTCTGGGAGTTGATGTCCACAAGTCTTAAAGTTGCCAAAGTTGGACACCCCTGCTTTAGATCATTTTATGCCTACTTGTCTATGTATATACACAAACTGCTCATATTCTCTTTCTACTTCACACAGTTTATAGCTATTTTCTGCACTTGAAACTTAGACAATAACAGTTCTAGGGGCAGTAATGAGCTTTTCCAGCTCTTTTTCTTAATTCTTTCTCTGGACATCTTAACCAAACTTGATTAAAGTAATCGGTGGGGCAGAATTAAAAATGGGAAGAAGTTAGATGGAACATTACAATGCTAACTTCATTCCTTTTGTATGTATATGCTCTAACAATGTGTACACATTTAAAGGGATATGTCAGTCTTATTAGGTAGACTAGACAGGAAACAGGATTGAGCTAATTCTACTTTATTTTAAGATTACATTAACAGAATCTTGCAGGTCTGAAAGTATTTCTCTCCCATTATCTCAACATCCCTCCAAAACCTAGAGTGGGTTTTTTTTCTGATCCTCTTGTCCCATCTACATTCCAGCTGTGAGCTAAACTGCCTTTTATCCGACCATTTCCTTGGCTGCATCTCATTACCCTATCTCCTAAGGCTGTGATGGTGAACCTATGGCACGCATGCCACAGGTAGCACATAGAGCCCTCTCTGTGGGCACGCGCACCATCACCCCAGTCCTAGGCCTTCAGCTGGGTTTTATAAAACCTTTTCGCTTTAGGCCTCCACTGCCATCTGCAAAAAAAAAAAAAAAAAGGTTCAATCAATCAATTTCAACTTCTCACGGGAAAAAAAAAGATCTCGCAAAGTTGGAATTGATTGATTGAACTTTTTAGTCCCACCTAGTCTGCCATTATCACTGTAGCCATGCCTACCCAATGGGCCATGCCCACCCAATGGGCCACACCCACCCAATGGGCCACGCCCATCCATCACCCGATGATACATAAGTGGCTTTTGGGTTGCAGTTTGGGCACTCAGTCTCTAAAAGGTTCGCCATCACTGTCCTAAGGTCATTCCCTCATAACATTACAAGGTGAGACTTTTATTGCAACATTCCCTCTGTCGCTTTGAATGTTGACTTCTCTTTGCAGATGCAAGTGAAAACAATGGGCATTTGGAATACAGATTTGAAGAACACAGATCTCTTGAGGGACAATCCCATCTAAAAATCAGTTGAGAAGATCCTTCTGCTTTCCTAAAATGATGCTCCTGAATTAATCAGTAAAACTATTATTGCAACTCAAAATTTGATTGGCTGTATGTTCTGCATGCGGGCGCAATGGCTCAATGGCTAAAGATGCTGATCTTGTCAGCTGGAAAGCTCACAGTCTTATTTGCTGGGTGACCACATACGTGCCCATTACTTGCCCCAGTTCCTAAGCAGCTCAAAAGTATACAAATGTTGAAAATGTGTTTGAATATGTAAATGTGAATAGATAAATAGGTACCACTTCGGTAGAAAGGTAACAACATTCCGTGCGCCATAGTATATAGTCATATTGACCACATGACCATGGAAATGTCTTCAGATGATGCTGGCTCCCTCAGCTAAGAAATGGAAATGAGCAACATCCCATAGAGTTGGACACAACAGGACAGAGAAACCTTTACCTTTATCTTTGTATTCTGCATAGGATGAACAGGCAGTCTTTTTCCTTGGCACACATAGAAAGTGACTCATTTGAGTGGTTCGATATGCCAACCACACCCTAAACTGGGAAATAATCATTAAGAGAGAAGGAGAGCCCCATTGGGCTGCTGGCAAAAACATGCACAGTCTGTTTATTGATTCAAAACAAAAGCAGGAGCAGATGCTAGCCATAGGAAAACAGCTACACTTTCTATCAGAGTGATAGACAAACACAGAATAGGGAAATCTGATAAGCAGTTGAGTGAACACCCCTTCCCCCAAATATAATAACATTTTGGATGCTAGACATGGTACAATTTGTATAGACTTTCTCGCAGCACTATCACAAATTCTAAAGGAGTTGGAATGGATGCATCCCTGTAGTTTGGATAATGGGAGATGGATTGTGCTTTGCTTTGAATACGGGTCTTCAAGCTGACTCACATATTATGTTTTCCAAGCAAAAAATGGACAGGAAAAAAAATTGATGTGAATATTTTATGCACATTCATTACTTCCCTGTAGCCAGTGTTCCCATTTCTGTTTGTGTTCTTAATTGCACGAGCAGGCAGAGCTGTGCTTAACCACAAAGCAATCCAATGGCTTACTTGTCCAGGAGTGAAGTTTTGAAGTGCAGGGAAGGATCACCACAGTCCTTGGAGGAGAATCCATAAATAGCTGTGTTTCTCTCTCCCCCTTTCATGGGCCTGTGTTTGGGGCGATGTGTGTATGACGCAGGAGTCTTTCATTCCCCTCCTGTTCCTGTAGAACACTGCATAAGAAACGGACAGAACATAATCAGCTCTAGAACTTTCATAACAGCTAGTTTACATATTGTTAGGCCTCCTTCTATGGGAATAAGTTCTGGGAAAGTGCTCTCTTTACTTATTTATTTTTAATACAGATTTTTAAAAGAAAAAGTAGCCCATTAGCACTGCCTTTCCTCTTTTTGCTGCAATTCCAAAAGAAGTGGCAGGTCTAGGTGGAAATGGTGAGCCAAACTCTTGTCACCTTCTTGTTCTAATATTTTAAACTGGCCTGAAGAACAACAACAGGTGATTTTAAAAAGGAGCTGCTATGGGCTAATCTGCACACCCAGGTTTCTATAGCAAGTGAACAGGCCGCTAACCATTTCTTTAAGGCAGGAATGCATGAGAGCTTACATTTTCTTGCTATAAATCAACATATTCCTTTGCCTTCAATGTTTCATTTCACTGTAAGGAAAACACTTTCACTCCAATTAGTTACTGTGTATGGTTGCAGGAATACTTCTTCCCCTCTGCAGGTTGGTTACTGCCTTCCACAGCTATGTTGTCTTGATCTTCCAGGTGCCATGTTGTTTTAATTCCTTCTGAGTGCAATTCAAGGTGCTCATTATTATTTCAAGGGCTATGTGACCTGGGACCAGGGTATTTATGGATCACCTCTCCATAAGGATATCTACCCTTCCTACCAGGTTGGAAACAGGGGGGGGGGTATGTTCCTAATCTATTCCCTTGAATGTTGCCATTTAGGGGACCCAAGAAGCATGCTTTTTCCATGGCAGATCCTGCCCTATGGAACACCCTTTCCCCTGAAATTCAGCAGGCTTCCACCCTTTCTAACCTTCCCAAAAGCACTCAAGACTTCGCTCCACACCACCACCACCACTACCATGTACTGGAATAGGGTGGGTTAAGTTTAATTATGGTGCCAGATTTTTTTGGTTTTAGTATTTTTTTTAATAAATATTCTTTGATACATAGATGTGGTTTTACCTGTTGATGCATGCCTCCCAGATGTTGGTATAGGACTAGGTAGTCCTTAACTTACAATCACAACTGAGCTCCAGATTTATGTTGCTAAGTGAGAAATTTGTTAAGAGAGTTTTGTCCCATTTTATGACGTTTCCTGCCACATTTCTTAGGTGAATCACTGCAATTGTTAAATGAGTAACACAGTTAAGTGAAACTGGTTTTCCCGTTGACTTTGAATGTCATAAGGTGGCAAAAGGGGATCACATGACCACAGGACACTGCAACGGTCATAAATGTGAGTCAGTTGTCAAACATCCAAATGTAAATCATGTGAGCATGGGGACTCTGCAAGCGGTCATAACTGTGAAAAATGTTCATAAGTTACTTTTCAGTACTGTTGTAACTTTGAATGGTGAGTAAACAAACTGTTGTAAGTCAAAGATTTCCTGTACATGATGGGCAGCTATATAAATGTTTTAAGCAAATAAACAAACCAACCAATAAATAAAATTGATTGGAGTGCCTGTCCCCCTTCTGAAGGAACCTTAAGCAATGAACATCTCTTTTCCTTCTCAGATGTATCTCTTTTTTATGTTTATGTTATCCCAACTAAGTGAAAATGATAAGAATTTGTCCAGTTTATCTTCCTAGACAAATAAAGAATAGAAAAACTCGTGATGTTTCCTCCTTTTACCAACTCACTGGTGAATATGCCAGAAAGGAGGTTATTAGACATAAAGGGGAGTCAATTGGTGAAGGTAGCAAAGACTTTTTGAAAATGAAGACGGCTGGTGCTTGCTCTCTCAGCATGAAAAAATGAGTTCAAAAAGCAAAAGTCAACCAATCGAGGGCTGTAGTAAACCCAGTTTGGGCCAAACATCAGTTCCTTATCACGCCCATGCATAGGGTTGAAATCCAGAAAGGGTTTTCTTAAACCAGCTTCATTTCCAGACACTTTATATATAGAAAAATCTCAAGAATTATGGTTATCCAAGCAACAAGTCCAACTGGCTTAAACATTGATTCAAAACCAAATGGAGGGAAACTGAAATATTGATAGAAAAATTTGGGCAATAGGGAGAAGAAATCTTGCTGCACTGACATCATGAGTAGGAACCATAAATAAATTATTTGATTTGATTTGATGTGTATCCACTTTCAGCACAGGTGAAGACATTAAGGGCCTACTCCACTGATATGCGGACCTCTGCAGGTGCCTGATGATATAAGCTATAGTCTATAAAAAGAAAAGGCTTATTGTCTATTATCTTCAGTTTTGGAATAACTGGTTGCTTGATTGTTTGGTTCTCCATCCCAGTATGGTCATGGGAATTTTGTTTAAGTATTCTTGTAAGTTTGGTGCAGTTAAGGCACCAGTCTAGAAACCAGGAGACCATAAGTTCTAGTCTTGCCTTAGGCACAAAGCCAGCTGGGTGACTTTGGGTTACAGTAATCCCTTTCTCTCATCCCTAGGATGGAGGCAATGGCAAACCACTTCTGGAAAACTTTGCCAAGAAAACTGCAGAAATTTGTCCAAGCAATCTAAGAATCATACACAACTGAACAGAACAACAACAACAACAACAACAACAAAAGGCACTCAGAGAGTCTTGTATATGTCGATAGCTCTAAAAGTCAAAATTATAAATTTATAAATAAATTCCAAGGGCTTATACATAAATCATTACATACGAATGAAAGCTACCTTTTTAAGAATGGATTGCTGCAAATGTGAAGCTAGGGAACATATTTCACAAACACGGGAAATTGGAGAAGAGTTTTCCAGTCCTAGCCCTTTTATCAGGTAATAGAAAACAACAGTGGACCATTTCAAATGGCTCCCATTGAAGTTGCTAGTAGAGATTTTCTAATACATATTTGCCAACAGGCACTGTCAACAGAATAATGCTATATATTGTTGACAAAATTAGTATAAAAGAGGCCTTGAAACCTACAGCCAATGGTTTAAAGGGCATTAGCAACAGGCATCAGTTGTTAGCTGAGAAAGGATATTGGAACATGGCTTTCCGGATTTTACTTACTTTCCTAGAGCTAATAAAGATTTTAAAAAACAGAATTAAGATGAAGGGAAGCTTTCAAACCTTTATTATTTAGAAGCTTTTTTAAAAAGCCAATGCAACAGCTGTTTCTATGGAAACGGGGGCAAGCCAGTCTTCACAAAGGAAAAAAGAAATGGAGAGGGTTCTTCTTTAGATTTCAGTTTCCACAGAAACATGCATCATAATTGCAGTAAATAAACTCGGTGTTATACTCTTGAGCTAACTCTAGGGCACAGTGCCTGCACGCAGAACATCCTTCATGGCTCTTGACAACTAAGTCAGCATCCATATTCCTATGACTAAAGATGAAATTGTTCCTTATTATATTCCATGGAGTTATATTTAGAGCCGTGTATATAAAAAGCAGCATAATTTTTGACCAGTGTCCTCCTTTCTCACTTCTTTTTATGAAATCTGATTAAGGAAGGAGGAGAGATCATTTAATTAGCACGACCAAGAAAACTTGTTGTCTAAGTATGTCTACCAAAGCCACATGAGAAATATGATCTCTTCCAGAGATCTAATTGTCTGTAAATCTCTGTGAGACCAAAGAAATAGGAGATGTATAAAATCATGTTCGTATAAATAGGATGACAACATGCATGAGAGCAATGCATGTTGAAGTATTAACGTGAAGTATTAATACCACTTTACAATGCCTTGGTAAGGCCACACTTGGAATACTGCATCCAGTTTTGGTCACCATGATGTAAAAAAGATGTTGAGACTCTAGAAAAAGTACAGAGAAGAGCAACAAAGATGATTAGGGGATTGGAGGCTAAAACATATAAGGAATGGTTGCTGGAATTGGGTATGTCTATTTTAATGAAGAGAAGGACGAGGGGGGACATGATAGCAGTGTTCCAATATCTCAGGGGCTGCCACAAAGAAGAGGGAGTCAAGCTATTTTCCAAAGCGCCCAAGGCAGGACAAGGAGCAACGGGTGGAAACTAACCAAAGAGAGAAGCAACCTCGAACTAAGGAGAAACTTCCTGACAGTTAGAACAATTAACCAGTGGAACAACCTGCCTCCAGAAGCGGTGAATGCGCCAACATTGGAAGTTTTTAAAAAGAGACTGGACAGCCATTTGTCTGAAATGGTATAGAGTTTCCTGCCTGAGCAGGGGGTTAGACTAGATGACCTCCAAGGTCTCTTCCAACTTTTTATTATTATTATTATTATTATTATTATTATTATTATTATTATTATTATTATTATTATTATGGATCATCGCACAGTCAGCCAGATGTTCAGAATGGATTTGGCATTTTGTCTACCTATCGAGTCCTTACCCAGGACCTGGGATAGGCAGATGGGGATGTTTGATGGTATTACAGGTATCGTCGCAGGATGGAAGCAGTTCCTAATAAGGCCGCCTTTTGCAATTGACTAATAGCGAATTTGTCAATGCCAATTGTGTTAAAGTGGTGCTCCAGTTGTTTTGGGATTGCACCCAAGGAGCCTATGACTATTGGTACTACCCTTGCTTGCTTTTGCCACAGTCTTTCTATTTCTATTTGTAGGTCTTTGTATTTTGTTATCTTCTCCAGTTCTTTCTCGTCTATTCTGCTGTCTCCAGGCACTGCCACATCCACTATTCAGACTTTTTTGTCTTTCTTATTGACAATTGTTAAGTCTGGGGTGTTATGTTGCAGGTGCTTGTCTGTTTGAATTCTGAAGTCCTAGAGCAGTTTAATTTTATCATTTTCTATGACTTTCTCTATTTTATGATTCCACCAGTTTTTGCGTACAGGCAAATGATATTTTTTGCAGATCTTCCAATGCACCATTGTTGCTACTTTGTCATGCCGCTGCTTGTAATCAGTTTGTGCAATCTTCTTGCAACAGCTTACCAAGTGGTCCACTGTTTCTTCAGCTTCTTTGCGCAGGCGGCACTTACTGTCTGTTGATGTCTTCTCAATTTTGACTTTGTATGCATTTGTCCTTAAGGCTTGGTCTTGTGCAGCCAGAATTAGTCCCTACCTTGATAGGAAGGAGATTCTCTGCCATTCAGCTGGATAAACATTCTTCATAAGGATGCTAGTTATTGATGAGATTTGTTGATAGAGCAACCTATGGAGATGGTTTATTGTTAAGACAATTAATTAATAAGAGCCAATTTGGTTTAGTGGTTAAAGCAGCAGGTTAGAAAAGCAGGAGATTGTGAGTTCTAGTCCTGCCTGAGTCATGAAAGCCAGCTGAGTGACTTTGGACCAGTCACTCTCTCTCAGCCTAACTCACCTCACAGGGTTGCTGTTGTGGGGAAAATAGGAGGAGGAAGAAGTATTGTGTGTGTATTCAACACTTTGAGTTATTTATAAAAATAATAAAGAAGAGAAAAATAATAATAAAATAAAATAAATAAACCTACCAACTCTTCCAGATTTTCTCTGATACTAAGAGGCATGGGGAATATTCATCTCTTGATAAGAGAGACCGCTTATAATTTGTTTTTATTTACTGGAGTTAAAGTGTTTAAAATTTTGTTTTTTGGATGTATGTATAATAGTTTGATGTTCATTTAAGTTCTATGTTTTTTGTTGTTTCTAACCCTGTATTCAGCTCTGGGAAGTAGGGGTGAGGGGGTTGGGGGGTTGGGAGGGGGGAGTATTTTATTGTAAAATTTTATAAACTTTCAATAAAAAAAAAGAGAGAGACCCCTTATAATTGAGATTCTAATCTTAGGGCCAAAAAGAAGGAGAGTTTTTAAGAGAAGGTATCCCTTTTAATGTTTATCTGTCATTAAGTACAAATGTAGCCTGTTGGCCATAAAAAACAACAACAGTTAAAGCCATATTGAAGAAAGGTATT
The DNA here is from genome assembly GCF_016545835.1 of Crotalus tigris. Classification (NCBI taxonomy): domain Eukaryota; kingdom Metazoa; phylum Chordata; class Lepidosauria; order Squamata; family Viperidae; genus Crotalus; species Crotalus tigris. Next base: position 472,005 of record NW_024097375.1, on the reverse strand, counting down.
CATTCGATGAACTTAAAGTCATATGTCTATAGCGATTGTCAGTCATCCAGGTCATGGTTGTCCCAAAGGTGCTTTTCAAAAGGCAACTTGACTTTCTTTCTTTTTTTTCCTTGAAGACATTTCATTTCTCATCCAAGAAGCTTCTTCAGTTTTGACTGAATCGTGAGGAATGGAGCGATTTATATTTCTTTATAGTCTTATGAACTCTTCAGTAGGACAGCTGATAAATAGTTCTGCAAAGTAATTTGCTTTGAAGGAGGGGAGAATCAGTTTGGTGCAGTGCAGACATGTCAAACTCACGCAACGTATCAGGACAGTTTTGCCATTGCTGGCAATGGGGTACGCATGGCTTCCGGATGTCGTGTCCAGCCGGCGGGCTGGCAGTTTGACACCCCTGGTGTAGTGGGTTAAGGTTCTAGCCTAGAAACAAGGAGATCATGAGTTCTAGTCCCACTTTAGGCATAAAAACCAGCTGGGTGATATTGGGCCAATCACACTATCTCTCAACCCAACCAATCTCACAGGTCCAGTTATGTCCAGTTATGGGGAAATTTAGAAGGAAGAAGGAGTATATTGTATGTTTGCTGCCTTGAGTTATTTGTAAAGTAATAGGCAAGATTTAAAAAAATAGCAGATATTCAGAACATAGTTGCATTTTATAACGATCTTGGATAAAATGTAGGAGTAGGTTACAACACACCAATTAATTCCTGGAAAGAATAAGCAAATGTTTGGTCATGCTGGCTGAAGCAGAGAGAAAACATGTAGTCTGTCACATGGGGAGCAGGATCCAGGTTGACAAAGTCTGTTTTAATTTATGGACAGATTGTGAAAGTGTCCTGTGCCCTTCTTTTGTTTCATGGTTTATTTTATTGTGGGTTGTGTGTTCTATTCATATACAGCATTAAGTATACTTGATGTATAATGAATAAAGTGCAAAAAGCAAGGTGTCCTTGAGGTAACTTGGCAAATTTTAGTCAGTGATGCACATGGCAACGCGTATCCCTGAAGTTACTTAACTTCTAAATGGCTGCTGTTTATGACAATATGATGTCCTTGTTTTCTTGTGCCCCAGAATTTCTTCTGTTGCTCCATACCTAATCTAATTCTCCTTGTTCTTTCCAAAAACCATTAAAAATCCCATAAAAATCCATGAAGCAATTGTACAACTTGGTATTACTCTTTTCGCCACACACATGCATTGTACACATTTTAAAACTGAGTTATAAGTTATAAATATACCATTATCATATTTTTCAGGACCATGTTTAGCACAGTTAATTCCAAGCTTAATGAATGCTCTGTGACAGGCTTTCTACATCCAACGTTCTTCTTAAGCCTTCTGTATACTCTTGGTTTCAGCTGGCAGATGAATCTTGACAACAGTAGCACAAAACAATCTTCTCCAGATTGTACTCCATCTCTGTTTTCCAGGGAGATCTGTTTAAATACAAATAGAATTGGGACTTAAATGTATCAGGCATGAGAACATTTTTAGTTAGGATAGGTGCAGACTACTCAAACTCCCCTAAGTCCTTGTTAAATGAACTGCATGGTCTGTAATTGTATCAGGTCATGCTCTTTGTTGTAAAACAATAGTACAGTCTCTGGCCCTCCAAATATTGCTAAATTACAAATCCCAAGAATTCACCCAGCTTGGCCAAAGGTGAGGAATGTAATTGTTATGTCCCGAGCCTTGCAAACGGCTCGGGCGTTTGCAGGCAGTCCCGGGCAGGTGCAAAGCTGCCCGGGACCAGACAGGCTGTCGCCAGTGCCGTGCGCATGCACGGGTGCTGGCGCGGGAAAAGTAACACATTTACCCGGGAAGCGTCTATATAAGAAGCTGGGAGGTTTGGAGAGCTGCTGAAGCCATCTACTTGTAAGCTGAACGCTGAATAAAGGAAACTGAGAACTTCAACTGCTTCTCGTGTCTGCTTCCCGCCAAGGACTCAACACTGGCGACGAAGGTGGGAGGCCTTGCACTACCTGGAAAGGAAGAAGTGTAAGCTTACCCAAGGAGTCCTGAGCGGCGGAAAGGAACGGCGTCGACTCGGCAGCTGCCCGCCAATCCGGTGCGCATTCGGGGGTAGGCTGGCTGATAGACCCGTCTCCTGAAGATTTGAAGATGGCGAAAATCGGAAGGCTTTCGGAATTCGATGTCTCACATCCAGAGCGGTGGGAGTCATACGTAGCCAGGGTGGAGAACTACTTCAAGGCAAACCAAGTGAGGGAAGAGAGCTTGAAGGCTGCCACCCTGCTTTGTGTTTGCGGTCAAGACGCCTTCGACATCGCAGAAAACCTTGCAGCACCTGTTCCAGTAGAGTCTGTCAGCTACGCAGATCTGAAGAAGCTACTGAAAGAGCACTTCCACCCCAAGATGTCCGTCATCGCATGGCGCCACACCTTCGAGCAGAGGGATCAACGGCCCGGCGAGTCGGCCAAAGAATTCATCGCCGCATTACGGAAGGCCGCCAAGCACTGCGAGTTCAAAGACCTCGAAGAACGACTGAGGGACCGATTCGTGTGCGGGTTAAGGCATCGAGATCTACAACAGAGACTTTTCGCTAAAGAAGAACTGTCCTACCAAGATGCCTTAAGGGAAGTCACCGCAGAAGAAGCAGCAGGCGGCGCTATCAAGAACATGCGGCCGATCAGAAACAGTCCAGAGGTTGCATCCGTGCACCAGGAAGACGCCCAAAGGAACTCCGAGGAGGATCCGGACGAGGAAGTCGACCGTCTCCACCCCACGACGGAAGAAAAACAGAAGGGAAGCTCTTCAGCTCCGCTCAAGTGCATCGGCTGTGGAGGTCGCCACAGGAGAACCGACTGCAAGTTCCGCTCCGCTACCTGCCGGGCATGCGGCAAACAAGGACACATTGCAGCTGTGTGTCTGGGCCGACGAAAGGTACAACCTCAGGAAGAACCGCGCCTGAAAGGTACCAGATTCCCCAGCCAGAATAGGGTAGGGTTTTGCGCTTCGCGAAGAAGCATCCTTAGGACAGGCACACACAAGCCAATTAAGAAAAAGCTGTCACTCAAGGTGAAGCTACAAGGGGTTCCATTATCTATGGAACTAGACACAGGGTCTGCCTTTTCAATTATCTCCTTGCATACATTTAGGAAGATTTGTTCCGGTAGTGGAACTCAGGCCAAGTTAAGGCCTTCTGACATTGTGTTAACAGATTTTCAAAATTCAAGAGTGTGTGTTAAGGGGGAGGCCACCCTTAACGTGCAATACAAGAGTTTTGAAGGTCCACTAGACTTATTAGTAGTAGGGGGTGAACGAACGAGTCTCATAGGACTCGATTGGTTTGAGGCCCTGGGGATACACGTCACAGGACTCAACAGTTTACAAACACTCGACCTACAGGAAGTCTGCAAAGAATTTGCAGATGTTTTCAGCCCCCAGCTGGGCACATTCAAAGGACCCCCTGTGTCCTTAAAGCTAGACCCCACTGTCACTCCCATTAGAATTAAAGCAAGAAGGGTCCCTTTTGCTTTAAAGAGTAAAATTGACACTGAGTTAGACAAACTGATTCAACAGGGAATCCTAGAACCTGTTGATTCCAGTCCTTGGGAGACCCCCATTGTCACGCCTCTAAAGGCAAATGGGGACATTCGCATTTGTGCTGACTACAAATGCACTCTTAATAAGGCATTGCAGCAACATGCCTATCCTGTTCCTGTGGTCAGTCATATTCTGGCCTCCCTCAAGGGGGGGCGCGTTTTTGCAAAGCTTGACCTAGCTCAAGCGTATCAACAGCTGCCTGTTGATGATGCTGCTATAGCTCAGACTATTGTGACCCACAGGGGAGCCTTTAAGGTAAAAAGGCTGCAGTTTGGAGTGAATGTCGCTCCTGGGATTTTCCAAAGCGTAATGGAAAACACACTACGGGGTATACCAGGGGTTTGCCCCTACTTTGATGATGTCTTAATTGCAGGAGACTCCACACACATTCTAGCTGAAAGGCTAAGGGCTGTTCTGTTAAGATTCAGGAAGTCAGGCCTCAAGCTCAAAAAAGACAAATGCAAGATTGGGGTGCCTTCTACTGAATTTCTGGGGTTCAAAATTGATGCTGCTGGGATTCACCCTGCTGAATCCAAACTGACAGCTATTTTAGAAGCACCTAGGCCAAAGTCCAAGGCCGAACTTCAGGCCTTCCTGGGCCTCCTGAATTTCTACAATTCTTTTCTTCCACATAAAGCTAGTGTAGCTGAGCCTCTTTACAGGCTACTAGACAAACAAGCAGTGTGGCAGTGGTCACATACACATGAGGCTTGCTTTAACAAAGTCAAGGCCTTGCTCACTTCTAACAGTGTACTTGCACATTTCAACGAATCTCTTCCTGTGTGCATCGCATGTGATGCGTCCCCTTACGGGGTAGGAGCTGTCCTGAGCCACCTCAGGTCTGATGGAACTCAGGTTCCTGTTGCATATTACTCCAGAACATTGTCTTCTGCTGAGCGCAACTACGCTCAGATAGACAGGGAGGCTCTGGCTGTTGTCGCTGGAATTAAAAAATTCCACGATTTTCTCTATGGCAGGCATTTCACGGTCTTTACTGACCATAAGCCTCTGCTGGGACTGTTTACCACACGTAAGCAGACTCCCCAAATCATTTCCCCTAGAATGCTTAGGTGGTCTATTTTTCTGTCTGCATATGATTTTTCTTTACTCCACAAGCCTGGGAAAGAAATGGGCCATGCTGATGGCCTCAGTAGATTGCCTCTGCCAGTAGTAGAAGCTGACCCTGCGCCAGCTGTCAACATTCTATCAATCCAAGCCTTGCCCGAGCTCCCTCTTTGTGCCAGGGAAGTTGCCGCTGAAACAGGTACAGATCACACACTTTCACGTGTCCGTTCCTGGGTTTTGTCCGGTTGGCCTGAGCACTGCCCTAGTCCTGAGTTTCAGAGTTTCTGGTCCAAAAGAAATGAGTTGTCCCTTTCTCAGGGTTGTCTGCTTTGGGGAAACAGAGTTGTCATTCCCTCCTCAATGAGGACTAGGGTCTTAGAATCCCTCCACGAGGGTCATCCTGGCATTGTTCGTATGAAGGCTCTTGCACGCAGCCACTTGTGGTGGCCTGTTTTAGATAAAGATATTGAGGCTCAGGTGCATGCATGCCACCTGTGCCAACGATCTCGCCCAGAGATGCCCCAAGCTCCAGTGCATAAATGGGAGGAAACGCAGTCCCCATGGTCTAGGGTGCACATTGACTACGCTGGGCCCTTTCAGGGCCAGTTCTTCTTGGTCCTTGTTGACAGCCATTCAAAATGGCTTGAGGTTGTACCTGTCTCTTCCACCACCACTGCAAAGACTATTCAGGTACTGAGGGGGATTTTTGCTGCACACGGGCTTCCAGATGTCATCGTGTCTGACAACGGCCCTCAATTCACTTCCTCCGAATTCCAAGCTTTCTTACAGGCTAACATGATTCGTCATGCCACGTCTGCACCCTTCCACCCGTCCACCAACGGTATGGCTGAACGTATGGTGCGCATCACAAAGGACGCCTTGAAAAGACTCACCTACGGGGATTGGCATCACAGGTTGGCTGACTTTCTCCTTTCTTATCGCACCACACCGTCCACTTCTACAGGGAGAAGCCCAGCTGAACTTCGCTGGGGGGCGTCAACTTACTACTAAACTTGACCGGTTGCATCCGGACAGACTGCCTTCATCTACCTCACATCCTAGGGCACCTAGACAACTACTTGTGGGTGCCCCGGTTTGGGCTCGCAATTACGGGCCTGGTCATACATGGGTCCCCGCTTCTATTTCCAGGGTCACAGGTCCTCTCTCCTACGAGGTTGCCCTGGACAACGGTCGTGTCCTGCGTCGGCACATCGACCAACTCCACCCTAGGCGGGACTTTTCAGATGAGACTCCTGGGTCTTTTCCAGGGGGGAGGGGGACCCTTTGGAGCAAAGGGAAGGGCACGAGCTGCTGCCCATCTCCACTGATGGAGCCACAAATGGCCCATCCCAGGGTTCCGCAATTGCTCCGAAAAGGAATTCATGGAGCTTACCCACACAACAGGCACTCACGCCTACTCCAGCCAGGGAGTCACCCCGGGGGCATACTCACCTTCCACACACATCACACAGCACTCCAGTCACGGAGGATACCCGGGGGCATCCCAACAAATCATTCCCCGCAAGAGAGCTGGCACACAATCCCCAAGGTTGGCCTGACCTTACCCCAAATCCTACAGGGGGTCAAACATACAGGGAGGTGGTCGAGGAACCAAGTCCCGACTACAACACCTCTAGCCCAAATCAGGGAGTAACTGAGTTTTGGGAAAGTACAGAACCCACACAAGCCCGGACACAGAACGGGGTTCAGGGAATGGTCAGCCTCCTGACAGGTCTTGGACGGACCTAGGAGGTTCAACAGAGACGCCCAGCAGTGGCTATCACTTCAAGGGGCCCGAGGGTCTACAGCTAGGCAGGTCAACCAGGTCACAAAGTGACAGAAGCCCTGGCCTGACGAGCCCGGTGGGCAAGCAAGCAGGCCAGGCATTGGGGCACAGTCCTTGGAAGGCACCAAGGCAAAATAAGGAGAACAGGCTCACATCTCCCTCCAGTCAGGGAACTCATGCTAGTAACCCAGAGCTGAGAAGGTCACAGAGAGCAAAGAAGTCTCCTAAATACTTAGAGGATTACATAACATTGCTGGCTAAACAAAACCCAGGTAACGATAGGAGCACTGAGAAGCAGAACACTGCATAAAATAAATGTTTATATGTTGGTAGTAGTTTTAGCCCGGGGGAAAGGGGTGTTATGTCCCGAGCCTTGCAAACGGCTCGGGCGTTTGCAGGCAGTCCCGGGCAGGTGCAAAGCTGCCCGGGACCAGACAGGCTGTCGCCAGCGCCGTGCGCATGCGCGGGTGCTGGCGCGGGAAAAGTAACACATTTACCCGGGAAGCGTCTATATAAGAAGCTGGGAGGTTTGGAGAGCTGCTGAAGCCATCTACTTGTAAGCTGAACGCTGAATAAAGGAAACTGAGAACTTCAACTGCTTCTCGTGTCTGCTTCCCGCCAAGGACTCAACAGTAATGAATTGGTAAGCAATCATTTTCCCACTCTTAGCCTATGTATAGACATAATTTTCCAGCTCTTGGCTGCCTTCTTTCAGTGTTAAAATCATAGAATCACAGAATCATAGGACCGGAAGGAACCTTAGTGGTCTTCTAGTCTAATCCCCTGTTCAAGGCAGGAGTCCTTATTCCATCCTGGACAAATGGTTATCCAATAGCAATTGTTGTCAGTTGCGAAATTGTGTCTGACCCATCGCAACCCCATAGACAACATTCCTCCAGGCCTTCCTGTTCCCTACCATTTTCTGGAGTCCATTTAAGCTCACGCCTACTGCTTCAGTGACTCCATCCAGCCACCTCATTCTCTGTCGTCCCCTTCTTCTATTGCCCTCATTTTTTCCTAGCATTAGGCTCTTCTCCAGTGAGTCCTTCCTTCTCATTAGGTGGCCAAAGTACTTGAGTTTCAACTTCAGAATCTGGCCTTCTAAAGAGCAGTCGGGGTTGATCTCCTCTAGGACTGACTGGTTTGATCGCCTTGCAGTCCAGGGGACTCACAGGAGTCTTCTCCAGCACCATAGTTCAAAGGCCTCAATTGTTTTGTGCTCAATCTTTCTTATGGTCCAACTTTCACAGCCATACATTGCAACTGGGAAAACCATGGCCTTGACTATACATACTTTTGCTGGCAGGATGATGTCTTTGCTTTTTAATATGCTGTCTAGATTTGCCATAGCTTTCCTCCCCAGGAGCAAGCGTCTTTTAATTTCTTGGCTGCAGTCCCCATCTGAGGTGATCTTGAAACCCAGGAAGATAAAATCTGTCACTATCTCCATTTCTTCCCCATCTATTTGCCAGGAATTGAGAGGACTGGATGCCATGATCTTGCAATAGCAATAGCAATTCGACTTTTATATTGCCTCATAGTGCTTTACAGCACTCCCTGGGCTGTAGTTGACAATGTAAGCATATTGTTCCCAACAATCTGGGTCTTCATTTTACCAATCTCAGAAGGACAGAAGGTTGAGTCAACCTTGAGCCCCATCAGCATCAAACTCCACATTGTGGGCAGAGTTTGCCTGCAATACTGCATTCTAACCACAGCACCACCGGGGCTCCAATCTTTTCTTCAAAACCTCCAATAATGGAGTACCCACACCTTTGGGAGGGAAGCTGTTTCACTGCCTAATTGTCCTCAGTGTCAAGAAATTTTTGCTTAGTTCCAGGTTAGATCTCTCTCTCTGATGAGCTCCCGTTCATCCAGAGTAGAAGGTGATTGTAGATGTCTAAACCACTTCATAGACACAGCCTATTCAAGTTACCTCTTTGGACACTAATCCAAAGGTTGATAACATTTCAGTCTTTAAAGCAGACTTCTCTTTTCACATAATCGGTTGTAAAGTTTAAAGTTTAGGTCACTTCTGCCATTCCCATTACCCCTGAACAATTCTGGATGGAAGAACAGCTCTGCTGATCTATTTCTTTCAATTTCCGTTTTGGATATCTGATCAATCAGAAATGGCTCTACAAGGGCAGGAGAATGAATGAGTCCCAAAGATCCCATAGTTCCTTCTGCCCTTCCACAAGGAAAGGAATATCCTGCTAGGCAGGTAAGCAACTTTCTGGAATATTAAGCACTTCTTCCATTCTTCAATCATCATAGCCAATTGTTATGCCAGAGGCATCTGTGTCAGGAATCAAATGTTTAGGAAGCTAAAGAAATACATGACAGGGAGGAAGAAAACCTATGATTGGCAGCCTGGATTTGTAACAATTCCCCAGGGAGTTTCTTCCATTTCAAAGTTGGGCTAATGTTGGGCTAATGTGAGAGTTCTGTATGTCATATCAGAGGGACTACTCAGTTTCCTGTTTCCCTTTTCATAGATAAAGGAATACTATAACTAATAGAAGTGGAGTGCACAAAGATTATGCTCCACATCTCTCTTACTGGATAATTTGCAATGCATTTGCAAAGCATTTTGTACAAACCTGATGCAATCCGAAAAACAACACATTTGCATTTAATAAAAAGGCAGATACAACCACAGGTTTTCCCCACCCTAATACATAATTCCCTCATCCTCATCCTGTCTGGTTTAGAAACATCACTGCTTCAGACAGGCAGGTGGTGCAGAGAGTGGTGAGGATGGCTGAAAAGATCATTGGCAGTTCCCTCCCTTCCATCCAGGACATAGCACCTAAGCATTGCTTGAGCAGGGCCCGCAAGATTGTCTAGGACACTACACATCCTCTTCACGATCTGTTTTCCTTGTTACCTTCTGGGAGGAGGTTTTGTGGTATCCGAAGCAGAACATCCAGATTCAGTCACAGTTTTGTTCCATATAGTATTAACCTTGTGAACTCTAAAGCTTCCTCCTTCCGTTATGTATTCAAGATGGAGAGTGATTAATATTTATATGTTACTTATATGTAAGGGTGTAGGTCTATACATATGTTGTATATAGTATGTTTAAATGTGTGTTATGTATGTGTACACTTTGAGAGCAAGCAACTACATTTCATTTTTAATGTGTGCCATGGTGCCCACAGTGAAAAATAACAATAAAGTTTATCTGTCTCAATATCAGAGAAATGATAACATAAAAATAGCTCAAGAAATTATTTTAACATGCATCCTGAATTGCTGTTGTGTGTGGATAATAAAGAGACATTATAGAGCAGTGTTTGTCAACCTTGGCAAATTTAAGAGATGTACACTTCAACTCCCAAAGAGTTACTGCTGGAGAATTCTTGGAGTTGATGTCCATAACTCTTCAAATTGCTAAGGTTAAGAAACACTGCAATAGAATAGGGAGTTAAATTGCCTGATTATTCGAGAGTGGACCACCAACTTTCTAATGTCTTATAATATTAGAATAAAATTATACATTGAAAAGAACCTGGAACCCTAATTGAAAAAAGCAGCTCCCTAACAATGTCCATAATACCTACGATTCATACTGTCCCCCTTCCACCCTGAATATCTCGCTCACCTTGCCCTTTGCTCTGGCAGCATAACATTTTCAAATTACTGTTCCTGGTCATTGCTGACTCACATTGCAATTAGTTTAGAAATTACAGTATGTGTTACATGAAAGATGAAAACAATAAAGACAGATCATAATAATCTTTGGGGAAACATATTAGTAGATAATCAGTGGGGGGGGGGAGCCTCCAGACTCTTATAATTTAGATTCCTTAAACTAACTTCGACCTGAGAGGAACTAGGATGGAAACCTTACACGTACAGCATGAGTATCCGTCTCAAAGAGAGCTAGAGAATGGAATTAATTGATTATTCCTTCTTCTCCATGTTGTTAGACTGACAACACAGTCAAATAGGAGAACTCCACTAAAGTGGAAGCAACTGATTGGGCTGAGAGATAGACAACGTTCCTTGTCCTTGTTAGTGGCAGACTATTCCAAAAATGAAGAAAAAAATATGATATTGAAAGGGTAGAAATATTAAGTTGAAGGGATTTAAGAAATAAAATATGAGTTGTTGAATGTACAGAAGAAGTCCCGTGCATTTTATCATGTCTACCTACAAATTTAATCTTGCTTCAGAACTCTGAAACAACAGAGCACTATAAAAAAAGTATACTGAGTCCACTATAATAATCAGTTCTAGAAATTAAAACTGCTGGTATTTAATTATTCTCTGGTGTCAAAATTTGGATAAAATATTTATATCATCTTAAAAGCAAGGTTATTGTATAATCAAATGTCTCTACCATCCAGGCACAATCAATAATTTACAATACAATGCAGATTATGATCTTGTCATGCCTCGGAATTAGGAAATATAATCTGTGTCATGCAGGTTTCTTAACAAAGTCTCAGACAGATTGTGAATACTTTAAAAGATAATTAATGGATCCTAACAGAAAAATGAAATATATAGAATGGAGCCATGCCACAGTTATAATGCAGGACTAGGCCTTCCCTATCCTGATACCATTCAGGTGAGGGTTAATTGCAACCCTATTGAAGAGCAGTGGTGGTGCAGTGGTTAGAGTGCAGTATTGCAGGCTAACTCTGCATTCCACTGCCAGGAGTTCAATCTGACTGGCTCAAGATTGACTCAACCTTTCATCCTTCCAACATTGGTAAAATGAGGAGCCAGATTGTTGGGTGGCAATATGCTGACTCTGTAAACTACTTAGAGAGGTCTGTAAAGCACTCTGAAGTCTAAGTGCTATTGCTATTACCACTCCACAATATGAAAGTAGCTGGATGGAAATGATGGGAGAAATATCTTAGACTTTAGGAGGGCACCAAGTTGAAGTGACTGACATAATACCAGTCATTGAAAAGCATTGGATTCCATGACTATCCTGGGAAATGTTCACTCTGAATCTGAACTCTGATTTTCAGTTTACAATCTAATTCAGGCAAAATCTTCTTGCATTTGTCTTCTGTCACTATTGCAGTTAATTGATGACTCTTCTGTTTAGGCTGGAACTAATGCCTTCCATTTAGCTCCATGTGACATAAAAATGTTAACCTGCAACTGTAAACTTCCCTCTCATCTTTATTTTTTCTTATAATTCACAAATTCCTCAGAATATTATTCCTGAGATAGAACTGTGAGAGAACAGACCAGTTCCAGACGAGGTAAAAAAAATCATTATCATAATTGCTAACACATTGAGCTTTAAGCCCAAAATGCATTTATTTTCTCAAGTGCTTAATAGTAATTGCACTCTGTATTTCATGTACTAGGCAGTGAGTCAATAGGAACCCTACTGTTAGCTGCTCTAGCAGATAGATGTGTATTGATTCTATAGACAGAGAGGTAGGGGATGACTTTAGTGGCCATTACAGTGTTCAGGCATTGATTTCAATATCCTCTCTCAGGCAGTAATAATTTTGTGCTTCTCTTCTATAGATAGCATAAGGTGACTCAGGGAAGACAGGGAAGGAGTTCTGCTTCAGAATTTTTATTTACATTTATGAAAGAATTTGTTGGAATCCTGTCCCATTGGTATAAACTATGACCGTATTGTAGCTAGACGGCTTAGCAAAGTATAATGTATTTTGAAGTGTGACTTTGCTTATGGATATTTCTCTTCTCTATGCTAACTTGCTTTCATTCAAGAATTCCATAGGTTTGTGCAAAGTTCTTGTGGCATTCCCAACTGTTGCTTTTGAGTCTTATGGATCACCTAATATTCAGACTGATGTGGCATAACTAAATTATTAACTCAGTCCAATTGGGGAGAGTTTATATTAGGACCAATTATTTAGATCTGTCTTTCCTTGGTTAAAGACAATGGGCAACACGGAGAAGATAAAAGTATCCAGAAAACTGAATGGTTGTAATTTAATGAGGACCTCATCAGGATAATTTATACATGGTAGTAAAAGATAAAATCAACGGTGTCTCATTAATCCTTTCTCAATTTGCTTGTTTACTCCTGAGTCCAAACAGATGCTTTCCCCCATCTTTTCTGGCATCATCTAAATCAGGGGTTCTCAACCTTGGCAACTTTAAGACTTGTGGACTTCAATTCCCAGAATTCCTCAGCCAGCAAAGTTGAAGTCCACAAGTCTTAAAGTTGCCAAGGTTGAGAACCCCTGTTCTAAACCTTGTTTGGGAACTTCTACAACTATGTTGAAAGGGCTCATCCATGTGTCCCCTTAGTTATAACTTGAAGGTACATCACTAACCATTCTTTAACAATATGATCCAGCCTTCTTTTTGCTTCAAGGCCATAGCAGAGTTTCGTATTTATCCAATCTAATGTCAAAATGGCATTTTCCATCTTCTCCCAACCCAAGATTTGTTGAGTATATGACATGGGACTTCAAAGGTGGTTGTGTGGATGACAGCAGAACCTTGATTCTGCCCTGCTCTTTCTTGGCTGCTTTCAGCTTCTTCAGGCATGGTTCCTCTTCTCTGATCACTGGTGACTTCCCTCCATGACTATTTTGTCCTTTGCTTTAGGAGGACTCAGACACCAGATACCTAATTCGAACCATTATTATTAGGCACTCTTCAGGTTCCTAGCCACATGGGTAGTAGAGTAATGCTGTCTGAAGTGGGACCCTCTATCCATCAGTATCTCACCAACAGCCCCCAACAGCTATTTTTAGACTGAGAGAGACATACAGTATGAATAAAAGATCAAAAGAGAACAAAATAAAAAATGAAAAGGATGAGTGATGGAGAGAGGCAAGCAAATGAGAAAATACATACAAGGGAGATTTGTGTGAGAAAAAGATCAATCAGAGCAATGGGGTGAGAGTGACTTATTGATTATAATAGGTCAGTGTTTCTCAACCTATTCTGTGTGGACTTCAACTTCCAGAATATCCCAGCCAACATGTTGACTTGGGAATTCTGGGATGTCAAGTCCACACATCTTCAAGTTGACAAAGATGAGAAACACTGCAAAGGTGATCAAAAGGGATGGACAGACAATGGAGCAAAATAGAGCAATAAGATGTTGATAATGAAGGACGATGGAGTGGGTGATAGTGCAGAAGCTGGTGATGGAGCTGCTTCTGCAGTGTTAGATGGGCGGCACAGAGGACTACACAACCATGCAGCTGGCTAGTCACTTGAGAGACCCCCCCCCTCTCCCAGTGGTAATAATCCGATGACCATTTTAGGATTTCCCACTCCCCTTGATGTTTAATTGCCATTATTCTATAATTTAAAATTTTTTAATTCTAATTTTTGTGTTACCTTTTATATGTTGTTTAATTTATTGGCTATATTATATTGTTCATCATCCAGAGCCCCTCTTTAAGAGAGATGGGCAGTTTAGAAATATGCAACATAAATAAATAAACAAGCGGTAGAGCAAGTGAGAGAGATAAGAGAGAGAGAAAAGAGGAGGCAAGTAAGAATGTGATGGACAAGAGAGGGGGAGACAGAAAGAAATATTGAAAGAGAAAAGTGGGGCCATTTTGGCAAAACAGGAGAGTCAAAAAAAAAGACTCTGAAGATTTGATACTAACAGTCAAAACTCACTCATCCCCTAGCCCTGGCCCCAACCCCACTTCCGTGAGAAAGAGAGTGATTGGTACATGATTCCCACTCACTCACCCACCCACCCCGCCCCCAGCATCCACTAGTTGTCTTCCTTAATGCATTCATCCTATCAGGACAGCGCCATTTACCCACCCATCACTGAAACAGTATAAAAATCAAATTTCAAAACACAGAAATTATGTTGGTCATTTTTCTGACCACTTCCCAGACTGGAACAAAGTAAATTGATATAGCTGAGAAAGAATAGGCTTTTTACTACCTCAAACCATCTCTTGATGTGAGTTGATTTTAAAAATAGTTGTAAGGAAGGTTTTCCTATCAGTATTTCTGTAGAATATTTTTTTGGTCTCTTTTATGCTCTTTCCAAATGTTTCCGAAGAGCATCCAAAGTATCTCCCGTCCTTTTCAAAATTGCCAGTTTTGAAAAGAACACCACCCAGTGAAATCAATACAAGCCATCTCTAAATCATTTGTAGGAGAACTTCACTTAAAGGTTGTGATTTCAGTTTACAATAGTAATTCCTTATTTTCAGAATAGCCGAGGTGAACTCTTTTCCCTCAGATGCTGCAATTTTAAGATATACATACATACATACATACATACATACATACTTATGAACGTTTTTCACATTTAAGACATTTGCAGTAGCACCGTGGTCATGTGATCAAAATTGAAACACTTGGCAACTGACGGTTGCCAAGTGTCCCAGGGTCATGTGATCACTTTCTGTGACCTTCTGCCAAGCGAAGTCAATGGGGACGCCAGATTCACTTAAGAACAGTGTTATTAACTTAACAACTGTAGTGATTCACTTAACAACTTATTTATCACCGGGTGCCAGGTGGGCATGGCCCACTGGGTGGGTGTGGCTATGTGGTCATGGCAGACTGGGTGGGTGTGACCAAGGTGGGTGTGATCACCTCGATGTTGCTCGTGGAGGGATGCCTGTTGGGGGAGATCCAGGGAGTCTCTGGCAGGTGGGGCGGTGGGCAGGAGGCTCATCCTGTGGGGTGAGGCGAGGCAAGGCAAGGCAAGGCAGGATGGGAGTGCCATTGTTGCAGGGCAAGAAAGGTTGTTAAATGAGGCAAAATTCACTTAACTGTCTCGCTTAGCAACAGAAATGTTGGGCTCAGTTGTGGTCATAAATTGAAGACTGCCTGTATTTTATGCACATTTGTTGTTTGAAGGGGTTGAGAATCATTGCTTCAGGGAATATATATGAGGAAGTGGTATAGAATTAAAGTCATATTCTTGAGGATGCCAGGTAAAATCTATTTAATCTATATGTATCATGGTTTAAACTCTCCTCCCATCCATTCCTCCTCAATATAAGTTATCTAAATGCCAGTCATAAGTTACTGGGCTTGATGTCACAATAATGTTGTTTGTGGTCTTGCAGTCCTAACGGCCTTTTCTGCTCTTTAAAGTCTTATGAATTTAGTTACTGAATTATGACATCTGTGAAAATGCTGTGATGGATCAGCCTGCGTGCAAGTGATAAGATTTTTACTTTATCCTGAAATCTGCTCATTTGCAGGAATGACAAATAATACATTCATCAAAGTCCCCAGGATGCCTGAATGGCTTTTACTTGATGTCACGCCAAAAGAGTAAATACATACATCAAAATAATGCATTTGTGCCAAAAGTTCAAATAATGCAATGTGTGATTGTGTATATGGTACAAATGTGGCAGACAAGTCTGACAAATTTAATCTAGGAAGTCTAAGATGCAAATTGGAAGCATGTAATGAGAAGGGAGGATGTTGTGCCAGAAATAGAGATTAGATGCTAAATTTAAGTCTGTGAGAAAAGTAAATGCCCAACATTTCCCTAGATAAATTATCTAGGACTATTTAAAAATGTCAGTTTCTTCCAGGAATGAAAGGGGAAAAAATATCCTATAAAATTTTAGTTTAGTTTCTTTATCGCTTGCCATTATTTTTAGTTAAGCAGTTTAGTTAAGCGATTTGCCGAACGGTAATTTACTCTGCTCTGCATGTCTATAGCAGCAGCCTTAAATTTCTGGTAGGGTTTGAAAAAGTGTCAGGATATAATTTTACAAAACTGGGGGAAATGCTAATCAGCTAGTTATTAAGGGGGGGAGAGAGAGTTTCTATACGTTGGCTTTCTTCACAGAATGTGTTTTGCATCATGGTTAACCCAACTATGAGCACAAAGAATATTTTGTGAACGCTTTTTTGCAAGGTTTTGTGAAATCACTAAGATCCAAGCTACAGTAGATGTAATATGCCTTTTGCTTTGTATTTTTAACTCTTTAAAATAAAATGGAAATGGAGATAACCGTTACTCATGAACAGTGTGGTGGGGCTAATCCTTTCTCTGTGCTTCCATTCTTCCAAAAATCAATATACATCCCCATTTCCCATCCTCAGGCTATTGCCTGTGACGTATGCTGCAGAACAATGAGATATTTTTCCATAAAATGGCATAGAAATGGATGGGCTGCATTCTCTATTCTGCACTATAAGCTTGATCCAGAGGAAAAGGCTCTTTTTCTGAGGGGAATACACACACACACACACACAGAGAGAGAGAGAGAGAGAGAGAGAGAGAGAGAGAGAGAGAGAGGGAGGGAGGGAGGGAGAGAGTGAGTAAGAGAGAGAGAGGGAGGGAGGGAGAGAGGGAGGGAAAGAGAGAGAGACACACGATGGCCCTAAAGCAAAATCTTGCCAATTTATAGGTTTGAGAGGTATTTGTGTCAAGCATTTTCAACAGGATCTAGAAATGTTATCTCTTTTTGAAATGTTTTTTAAGCATTCCCTTGCAAAAACGTCTGCCTATTCATCCCTTCCTTTCTCTTCTGATGAACTGATTTCATTTCTCAGCAATGTCTTCACTTTTCCAATCCAATTTTGTGAACTGCATGTGGGGTTGCCATCAAACGTTAACCACGATCGCTGGGAAGCTGTGTGAAACTCTCCGTTCTGCTTTTGCCTCAAGCCTTGCAAGCTTTAATAAAACGTCAAGGTTGGATAAAATGAAATTCCAGTCATGGCTTTTCACTAATAACCTTTCCAGTCCTTGGGTGTTCTAGTTCCTAATAGTCAATAAATTAATTGGGAAGGTTGCACCTTTAAAATGCAATAGGTATTTAATAGGACAAGGGCAAATTTAACTTTCTACATATTTCATGTTCTGCTCAGTGCCTTCAGTGTAGTTTCTGAATATGTTCCACATATCCTATGATTAGAACATAACTTAAATGTGTTTAAGTTTAAGAATTCTTTGTACCAATTCTTTGTCTCATTAGCTTTGGATCATGTTTTGAGCCAGTTTGGTCTAGTGATTAAGGCGCCAAGCTAGAAAGCAGGAGACCGTGTGTTCAAGTCCTGCCTTAGCTATTAAAGTCAGCTGGGTGATCTTGGGCCAGTCACTCTGTCTCTGCCCAACCCACCTCACAGGAATATTGTTATGAAGAAAATAGGAGGAGTTAGGTGTATTTGGATATGTTCGTCATCTTGGGTTATTTGTAAAAATAATAAAAGGCAGAATAAAAACCAACCAACCAACAAATAAATGTTCTCAATATATTGAAATAATTGTCAATTATTATATGCAACAGAGTTCAGCTACTGTATTCAATTTTAGGGGCTTTTTTAAAAAAATAGTTAAACTATACCACTAATTTATACTGAAGCCTGGAATTTGGTTTAATATCAAAGTAAAAATGATATGAAAGAGAAAGGTCTGTTTCCCAAATCTCTGGAGCTACTTCATTTTAATGCAGCCTCCCAATGCATCTGGCTCACTAGTGATTATTCTGAAGTCGGCAGGAGATTTTATTAGAGATTTTATAAATCTGACATAAATCCTGGCTTATCCTATCTCAGGATAGGAAAAGTTTAGATCTGCCTTCCCCCTCCCCACTCAACATAGGGCAGGTTCTCACAATATAAGTCACCTGATTTATATAAATTTATTCAGAAGGCAGGTGAGCAGGGAGAGGATGGCAACAAAGGGCAGTGATGGGTAAAGGAAAGAGATAGGTGGGAGTAATGGCACCAGGATCCTGTGGCACATTGTGTGAACCAGCCTGACTTCTCTCGAGCTGATGGTACCAGAAGAGGCTCCTAGAAGTTCCTAGAAAGAAAGAAAAAAAAACTTACATAAGGTAGTGGATAAAGCTGGAGATAAATTAAAGCCCACTAAAAATGTGTGGTAATATGAATTTCGTCAACCGATGATGTAATGAATGAGATGTATTAAATACTTGTTGTGAAGAGATGCAGGGCACACTTGCTTTGCGACATTAGTTCCAAGGATATGTTCTTTACCTCTCTGCAGAAATAAAGTTCTTAATATGTTCTTATGCACCTTTGTGTGATTATTGGCTATGGAGGGTCCTTGGTGCTCTCTGAGCTTGGTTGTTTTCTTGCAGATGTTTCGTTACCCAAACTAGGTAACATCATCATCATTGTCATTGTCAAACTACCAAGCTCAGAGAGCATTAAGGACCCCCTCATTTCAACCCTGAGTTACATATATTCTCCTTTATTGATTATTGGTTAGCTTGCACCAGGTGAAACAAACCAGCCAACTTTGGGCTGGGCCAATACAACCTCAGACTTTCTCCCCAGGGAGCTCTCTGGGCTGAGACTGTCGCAGCCACCAGTCCTTAGGCCTGGTTTCTAAACCCCCATTCAGGTTTTCCTAGTTCAATTGTACGATTAAGAGAAAGGAGCTTGGTTTATTTATTTATATCCCTCTTTTATTATTTTTCTAAATATCTCAAGGTAGCAAAGATTCCTAATAATCCTTCCTCCTCCTATTTTGCCCCCAACAAGAACCCTGTGAGGTGGGTTGTACTGAGAGAGAGTGACTGGCCCAAAATCATCCAGCAGGCTTTCATGCCTAAGGTGGGACTAGAACTCCCAGTCTCCTGGTTTATAGGCCAGCACTTCAGCCACTAGACCAAACTGGCTCTCAATCAATCAGTCAATACATAAATAAATAACTGGTTCGTTGAAATTCATAACATCATAGATCTGGAAGACACCTCATAGGCCCAAGACAAGAGATCTTAGCAATCACTGAAAAATGCCTTGCTTGGTAGACATATATGTAATAATCAGTAGCACAAAAGGATCACAGAAGCTTTGTTGGATGTAATCCTTCCTTCTTATTAGATATAATGAGACAGTTCCCTTAGCAAAGAAAATGAAGGCTGGCAGGTTCTGTTCTGTATTGTCCCCTGTTCCCTGGAAGAGAACTTGGTAGGTTGATGAAAGTGCTGTTATCTCATTGTAAAACTGCCAGAATATTATAGAGATTAGGAACATTCCTGAAGACTTGTTCTTAGCATCCAAGAGAGATGAAATAATCATGAAATGCTTAGGCCTCATGTATATATGTATGTGTGTATGTATCTTCCAAGTAAAGCAACCTTTTTCTTTTTCACATCTGAGTGAGACGGTGTGGAGACCCAGCTTTGGGGAAACTGACTCCAAATGGTAATAAAGGAGGCAAAGTTTGTATGGATAAAATTATAAGGAATGATTGATCTGTTTAATTTCTCTGTGTGGGGCTCTGCTGAAGCTGAAGAGCAAGGCTGATCCAAAAAGAAGAAGAAGAAGAAGAAGAAGAAGAAGAAGAAGAAGAAGAAGAAGAAGAAGAAGAAGAAGAAGAAGAAGAAGAAGAAGAAGAAGAAGAAGAAAACTTCAAATTTAACCAGTTTGCTGCAATTGGTGAAGAAATACTATATATGCAGCCTTGTGAATAAAAGAACAACTGGCTAGGCTCTGTCTATTTAGACAGGCCTTTGTGAGTTTTTATAATTTATCCCAGTTATATTAGCAACAGCTTCAATAACCAGCACAGGTAGCTTTGTTCCTTTTCTTTTTGCAACAGCAGAAACAATAGGGAGATTGAAACACTGTCTTATCTTTTTTATACAAAGCACATCAGGTGTTTTGACTTTTTAAAATTCCCTATAAATGATGCAGGTACATTCATTTATTTGTTTAAATTTATGAATCTTGCTGATCGTCCCTCCATTCACTGGGCCAAATAGACTGATTTCAGATGGCACAAGTAAACAACACAGGAGATAGGTCACGTAATCCCCAATGAAGAAACTCTTCCTAAGAACTCTTTCCTAAGAAACTCTTCCTGCTCTGTCTCCAGATTGGTAGTATTGTCCAGAGGTATCCTTGTATCACTATTAATGTTTAAAAGATAAGAATGCTAGTTATTGAGAGCTTTGCCAGATGTTTCTTCTTCAAAGACACTTCCCTGTCAGGACCAGCCCCCTAAGCGGTATTGATGAAAAGAGACAAAATCTTTTTTTAGCTAGCCCAGAATCAGTTCTAGGCTTTGAGGCACAAAGTTTCTATATAACTGGCCTATTAAATTGCTGATCCAGTGGCACTAATATATCACAGCACCATGTCAATGCTGCCGTCTTCTCCCTTTCTTTAATAACACACATTTTCTTCACATCTCTGCACCTCCCCTAAGGACTGACACATCCTTCACACTGTACCTGAATGGGATGCATTGGAGCAGGAAGGAAAATGGCATTTCAGTCTTCTTTTTGTCATGCTGATTATCCAACTTTCCCTTTCTGGAAAAGTAAAATGCACTCGCACCTCCCCATTTCCTCTTACCCTTCACAGTGTCTTACAGTACTTGACACATGGAGAAATGCGTCTTGGTCTGCTAAGTGCAACAATTTTGAGCAAGAATCAATAACACTCCAGTTGTCAGCTTTGACAAGGTTTTCTGTAACACTATCTTTTTGGGGGATTGGATATCAGGTCATGAAGCTGCCTCTAGGACAAACCAAGGGCGCAGACTATTTTGGTGAGAAGACAACTAAAAACTATTGGATATGTTTGTGTCTCCCCTGAATGTCATTGATTTGAGCCCCCCTCCTTTCCTTCTCCCCCTCCAAAATATAAAGGTTGATTTTCATTGGGATCTGTGCTATCTCCAGGTACAAGGGGGAGGGCAGGATATCCCTGTCCACAAATCAGCATTCTCTTTTTTATATTTTCTTCTCCTGCAACAAAGACATTCCCCTTCTGAAACCCTTATTCGTTTGATTGATAGTGGCATCTGCTTCGTATTGTATCTATTGTATTGTGTGTATTGTAACCAGAGTATTGCTTGTGTTCTTTGTACAGTGTTGCTTACCAGGCCTGATCTTTTTTTTAATGTCATCATCTGACAGTGTCCTAAAAGCACTACTTCTTCTGCCCACATTTAAGCTGGTCTCCTGTATACAGGATCACCTAGTAGACTCCCTTTGGAGACAGAGGTGCTTAACTTATTTATTTATTTATTAATCACATCTATATAGCCACCCATCACACTAAAAGCAACTTTGGGCGACGTACAGCAAATAGATAAAACCACCAATGCATAAAACTAATCATTATAAAAATTTAAAAAAATATTTATTAAAAATTATTGTTAAATTTTTAAAATACGCAAACCAAGTGGAGAAAGCAAAATATCAAACACAATGGAATCATTTCAGAATGTCTCTGGTTCTCTGGGATCCCTAGGGCTGGTGACCTAAGCAGGTCTTAGGAGAAAGCAATTATGTTTGGAAGAGTTAATGGTAAAAGGAAATCAGGTCATCAAAAGGCACGGTGGCTAGACTATCAAAGCTGGACATTGTCAAAGCTGACACCAGCCAGAGCATAGAAAAACTCAAAGAAATAGTGCAAGCTCAGAGGATGAGGAGAGACCTGGCGCATAGAATTGGCAAGAGTCAGACTGAACAGATGACATCATCATTATCATCAGAGTTGACCAGAGGTAGAAGATTAGAGAGAATGTTCTATAATGCAGGTGTCATGGCAGAGAAGGCCTGCCTCCTGGGACCTACCAATTGTATGCCCCTGACAGATGGCATCCATAAAATGTCTTCTCTGGGTATCTGGCTAGACAGAAGGCTATGAGAATTCACAGGTTCCTGAGCACCAAACCTATAATCTCTATAATTGCTAGACTAAACTAGATAATCATTCTGGACTTCTGAGTTTTAATTATTAAACATAAGCATAACAGCAACACTTTTGTCTTCTCACCACTTTTGCATTTTTCCTTAACAGACCAGGTCAAAGCAGACTTGATTTCAACCATCCAAGATGCAGGATTTACTCAGAGCATGTATGCTGCACTAATGGAAGAGAGAAGGCTCAGTTTATTATGTGTGCAACACACACACACACACACACACACACACACACACACACACGAGACACACCTTAGATAAACTGTCACTGAAGAGTAAGGAATTATTTCCTGCAATGCCACAAGAACATTTGCATTCCTATAAAAAAGTAAGTACACTTTCTCTATATTGCAATTTCATGGTTGGTAGAAAGAGCTGATTGCAGCTGAGATGGATGATTCATCAATGCAAACTCCAGAAAGATATTTAACAGCATTCAGATGAGATATAAAAGCTAACCTTAATTCTGTTAGCCCTCTGTTTCCTTGTTTGAAATATCTGGAGGAAAGAAGCACAGCATCAAATCAAGAAGTTTCCAATGGGTTCTTTTAATCTAAAAATATATGCCCATTTAAAGTTCTTAGAAGTCTTAAATGATTAAGATTGAAAAGTCTAATTTTAATTATTTAGGAAACTGAAGTCATTCAGCTCTTTATAGTGCAATAATATGCTCTAATTATGCTTGGTGGGATGGAAAAGGATATGCTATGCTATTTCTCCACTGGAAGACTGGTGTTCTAACCTATACACATTAGGAGAAAATATAAAATCGTATTGAAATGACACTCTGGCTCAGAATCCCTTAATGTTCTTCTACTTTCTCCACCATGAACTATACCAGGGTCAGAGTTTTCATGCTTCTCCCCACATGAAGGCAACCAATGGCAGAGATTCACATCTAGGTAGTTGGTAGAAGTCTCAGTGTTGTCACATGTGTTATGACATCATTTGTCTCTTTGAAGATGTTCAGGCACTTACATCCATGTCACACTATGTAAAACTAATTAAATCAAATTAAACCCACCAAAACAGATGTTTTTAAAGGGGGATTAGGTAGATTCCAGAAGATTAAAAGTACCAATGTGGACACCAACTTTTCCAAGAGAGTGTGTTTTTATTTCCAGTCTTGGCTATGTAACATATGGTTGGTTTTTATAATATTAATGTTACATGCTGCTAAAAATTATAAATTATGAATTGGGTGACCATCAAATAAATATCAGTTTAGAAAAATAGACACCAGGAGCTGTGAAGCACTCTATGTCAATCCAATTTACTGTATTTTATAAGGAGGATATCCTGCTATGGATCTTGCCTAGATCTCTAGAGAAAGGTTGACTACAAGTAAGTAAATACCTCCAGCATTTATAGCACACAGTGCACAGACTGGTCAGGTTCTAAGAGATCATTTTGTAGACAACCAGCTACAAGCTCCTCTGTAACCATGAAAAGAGCCACTTGCTGTCATCTTTTTAGATTGGAAACATGACTAGATGAACTAATTCTACTTTATTGTAAAGGTACACAAACATAATCTTGCAAGTGTGAAAATACAAACCTTCCACCATTACTTTTAACAGTCTGATATTTTAGGGCAGAACCTTTGTGAATTGTCTTTGCCTGTTAAGGATTTGTGGGCTCCTCCCTGTTTTTTCTGATTGTTCTCTGTACAGTATCTCTTCCCCTCATCCCTCTAAGTCATTCCTATACCACTACACCGTCTTGCCAGTTCATAAGAAAGACAAACTAAGAAAGTCTCTGCTGTAATGTATTAGTTTTAAGTGGGAATGAGTTCAGTTGCTGAAATCCTTGTAACTCTATTCCTTTCATCTCAATAAATCTTGTCAAAGAAGATTCCATGATAAACTTTTTTGGAAGTGATTGCAGTTGAGACTGATCATTCACCCTGCCTGTGAGCTTCCAGAAACTCTAGTTGTTTTTACTTGGCTTCTCAAGAAGATGGACTTTGGGCCAACATTGCTCTTAAAAGTGCTATTGCATCCTCCAAAGTCATCACTGTACTCACTAATACCAAGGCATCCCTTTAGGCAAAAACATCTCTATACATTATTGTGTTGTAACCCACAAAAGCTAAAAAATAGAATGGGCACCACATACTTCTCTGAGCAAGGAGTGTATGTAGTCCCTATCCTATAAGATTTGTGACAACATTGGGACAGAAATACATCTTTGATCAAAAGCCACAGCTAGGGGCCAAAGGGATGGAGAGACTCTTATCTGAAATTGTGTAAGTTTTATAAAGCAAGTCTGTCTCCAATGAGCCATAACAACAGGCAGGTACTGTAAAATTAATGGCCCATTTGTCTTCCCAATGATGACCCAAGTATGATTGGCAGGAGCAAAGGGATTATAATGGAAGTCTTAGTCAAGTGGACTAGATGTTGCCTTTCTGGTGTTCCCTGATTCAAATCCAAACATAACCCCAGTTTTGGAAGATGGGGGAGGAGAGGCCTACCCCACTACATTCCATGCATAGCTGAGCTAATGTACAGTATTGCTGCTAGAGTCTGGTGCTTAGAAATTATTCAGTTTTTACTATTTGCAAGTTCACCAGTTACTATAAAGGTTGTCTGGATCATAACAAAAAAAGGAGAGGGATTGGTAAGCCATGACTGATTCTGTTTTAGTGACTCAGCTAAAGCACATTTACTGGATGAAGGATTTAGCCATGCTTAACTTTAAGCCACTTTTCTTACATTGTGGGAACAAAATTACTGTGTGAATATGTGGTGGAGATAAGCTGGGGCCAAAGATAGAGTTACTTAATCGCACAATCTGTTGACAGCAAAATTGGCAGAATCCTACTTGATGTGAAAACAGCTATTGTTCAATGTTGCCTTCCCAATGGAATGTATCAAGTGGAGGCCTTTCTTTTAAAATATCAGATCCAAGGCTGGAAGGTAATTATGCCATCTGTCCTATCCCTGGGGCCTGGCAACTGGATTTATAAATATATAGTATAACTTGTGTAGTCTCCCCCAAACCCATGTCTCCATTCCCAATTTAGATTCTCTGTCAGCACATCTAAAATGTTTTCTTAAGTATCTTATTTTAATGGTGGTATTTCTTATGTTTCACAAGTCTCGTGGGACTTCTGTCATGCCCTGTCACTTCTCAGCTAGCTGACCTCAAGTGTAGCAGAGTTCTATTGATTTTCTTTTCACCGGTTTCTCTCATACTGTCAGTAACGAATGAAGCTAAGAAAAAAAAATCACATGTAAGTAAATTTGATTAAGGAAACAAATAACTTATTATCAGCAGAATCAGTCCTTAAATACTGCCTGTAATACTATGTAAAGGATATTAGAGATAGACTTGCAAGAGAGTTTGATAGATGCCTAGTTTATTGTTTAAAACACTAAGTTATCATGCATGCCAGCTGTATAAAAGACTTGGCCGAGAGAATTGGTATACTGTTAATTGGTATTACAACATTCCTAGACACTACACTGAAAAATCTTTCTTCCCAGTGCTGTGTTTAATAAACATATAGATAGCAGCTAAAATGTTTATAGAATTTTTTTTTTAAATTGTAGATGACCAGGCTGAGCCTGAGGGAAGGGTCAAACCTGTCATAACTCATGAGTCCCTGTGCGCCCGCAAGAGATCTAAGTCCAATCCACTTTGAATGCTTCTCTTATCTCCAGCCCGTGACTGCTAGTTGGTCAGATTCTTGTAGAGAGCTTAAGCTTGCAATAAATCTTTATATACTCATTTGAACTGCCTGAATCTCCTGATTTCCCCTGTGCTTGGCAAAAATAGGTAAAAGATAAAACTAGAGGAAAACTAAACTTGCAAAATGGTCTCACAAATGCGAAAGAGATATTGTTACTTATGCTCCAGAAAATATTTAATGTTGGGTTAGAAAAGTATAAATATAATTCAGAGAATCGTGTGTGGATGATACCAGTAGGAAGCTATTTACAAAAAAAATGGAATAAAAAGCATCAAAATGATAATACACATATCATCAATACTTTTGAGTAAAGCCAGGTTTTCAGAGATGTGCAAAACAACTGCATGGATCTCTGGAAAGATGCTGTTCCAGAGTATAGTCACCATGACAATGAAGGCAAGCGTTCTAGATCCTGAAAGAAATTAATTGAGGTATGCCGATTCATTCAGCCAATTGCCAGCCATTCAACCAATAGGAAGACACCACATAAGTACAATGCATAGAATAACCCAAAGCATGTATTCTGATAGAGAGAACTTCCCTGAGGATGGGCTCCAGCACAAGTCTGAAAGCTCAGAAAACTAAATCTCTGGTCCTTGTGACCAACCCAGATTGGATCTATGCCCATTCTGTCTGATCTTACTGGGCAAGAAAGAAACTACTGGAGATAGGCAGTCTCTCAAGTAACTAGATCCTATGTCATGATTGAGAGCCTGTTTGGTGCAGTAGTTTAGCCATTGAGCTGGAAACTGGGACCCCATGGGTTTTAGTCCTGTCTTAACTACAAGGCTAACTGAGTGATCTTGGGCCAGTCCCTCTCTCCCAGCCCTGGGAAAGAGGCAGTGGCAACCATTTCTGAAAATCCTTACCAAAAGTACTCCTGACAATCACTAGGCGTCAATACTAACTCAAAGCTATCCCCCGCCTCCTCAAAAAAAGCCATGATTATTCTAAGACATCTATATTCTGTAGTTTCTGACTGGCTGCTACCTTTGTTTCATATCTACAGCTGAGGCAAGCTAAAGTCATTTGTGGTGCCCTATTTTAAAGTAGCATTTCCCCTCTTTTCTCACAGACTTAGTCTAGGATGCTCCTGGACTTTGTAGTTGATGATGCAGTCAGGTGCTGAGATCTTTCCAACTTCTATTGGCTGTCATGCCTGATGCCCTCTTGGACCTGGACATGTTGTTTTGACCTGGGCTGCAGATGAGATAGGAATTTGGCTTTTGCAGAGGCATCTCCCCATGTAATACCTGACTGGTGCCTTCAAGGGGTCTAGGACAATTCACAGCAGCCAACTCACCCTGATCGACTTGCCCCAGACAACTTGCTGCAAATAGTAGCAGATCTTGTCTTGCTTTAGGTTTGAACCTTCTCAAGTTAGAAGCCCTTGAGGCTGGGGTGAGCTGCAATTCAACTTATCCTTCTCTTTAGTTATTCCACATCGTATTGTCCTGCGGTGAGTTGTCTCAGGGCTTGTTGGCCAGTGTGAGTCTGACACTGCAAGACCCCCAGGGCAAAATACAGAGAGAGAGAGAGAGAGAGAGAGAGAGAGAGAGAGAGAGAGAGAGAGAGAGAGAGAGAGAGAGAGAATGTTTCCTTTTTAATGCATGGTTTCTGCAAAATAATTCTCTTTTTTCCATAAATATCATTTAAGAAGGCCAACATTCATACAATTGAAACCTTTATTACAGCCCTTAGAGGCTGTAATAATACTACAGAGAAAACTACAATAAAAATACATGCCTATAATTAATAAAACTAAACAGTAGACATAAAATACACTAACATTACACAAATTAAACCATACAGAATTTCTAAATTGTGTTAAAAAGTTCTTTTAATTCTAAATATGTAGTTGTTTTTGTTTTATTTCTAAGGTTCTTAAAGTATAGGGGGAAACAATCACACGGCATTATAAGAAAAATGCAAGTGTAACCGTAGGTTATTTGTCTGATCTAAATCCATTCAATTTAAAAGGAAAGTTAAGAAGGAAAAGCAGATTCATGAATTCCGATTATAGGTAAGTTTAAAAATAAATCTAACAGATATTCAATCCCACTTTGATCCTCCTGTAAAATCTGAAAATGAAATGGACCAGCCACATCTTCCTCATGTCATTCCATAACACGATTTCCTATTTATGTGTTATTAAAAAAAACACAATTCTCCATCAATAGAAGATGAAATCTAATCTACTTCTTAAAACTTCTATTAACAGCCTAATCTTCCAATGCAAGCTATTTTGAATTCCAGGCAGAGGAGGGCAAGGACTCCATTGGCAAAAAGGCTTTGAGGATTGGTCTGTCAAATAACAAGGGAATTGGGAAGATAGGACAAATTGCGCAGAAAGACATCTGTAAATGTTCTAAACATTTTCATGTTAGATCGTCCTTAAAAAGAAAACTAGAATTGGGAAAATATATTCATATAGAGGCTGTCAAGTATGTTTTTGATAAACATGCTGCAGATTTATAATCCAAGATGGATGGTTGATGCTCCCTTGGTGAAGTCTAATATTTGGGAAATAAGAGGCAATCTTCCTTTATGTATGAATGAAAAAGACATCTGAGTTTAGAAGAGTTGATATCATCTCTATCTCCAGCAGCCTCCGGGCTTTTCCAATGTCAGCTTTTCTCCTACATGTGCTGGTACTTAAAGCACTGACATCATTTGACTAATGGTGGAGATAGGATTTATACCCAGAGGACAAACTTCATTACATCTATGGCTATGTGGCATGTTTTCCAATTGCTGTTTTCTAGCGCAGAAAGAGAGGAATTGGTAAGGCTTGATTTCTAGGCTCTAGAACAGGGGTCTTCAAGCTTCCTGGCTGAGGAATTCTGGGAGTTGAAGTCCACCAGTCATAAAAGGGGCCATGTTTGAAGACCCCTGCTCTAGACTAGAGTAGTGGAGCGAAAAAACATTCCATGTACTTTTATAGTGTTTCTGAGTGGGAATCTTACCTGAGCAATAATTACTAAATCCGGCTTTACAGCATATCTATAACAGATGAAAGAAGATTTATTTAAGGGCATACCTTATAAAGATAAGCAAAGCCTAGCGCCAGGAGGAAAGTCAACTGGCCAACTCGCCATGGCCAATTCACTGTGGGACAGCTTGACGCGGGACAAGAATTACACAAATATATAAAAAACTAGTGGAATAGAATCATTAAAGAAAGGATGCCAAAGGAGGGACAACATGAAATGTGAATGACAAAAATTAACATAATTTTTTAATTATTTTAAATAATTAAATTGAATTCTTGAGTTTTCTCCCAGCGTATTGTCCCATGGTAAGTTGGCCATGGTGAGTTGGCTGTGGCGGGTTGTCCCATTCCATGGAATGAAGTAATCTGAGATTAACAGACTTTTAGATAAACAGTAGGCAGAGTAACAGCCAGAGGAGACCCAGGTAAACCCATAACTCTCTCTATCCTATGTGTCACTAGACCATAAAGTTTTGAAGTATCAGTGCCTTTGAAGTTACACTTCCAGCACAGAAACCTTTGTGTGATTAGTTTGTAATCAGTCTTAAGTCTGAGCAGTAGCCTGCTTGATTTAATCTTTAGATACCCAGTCCTAGGCAAAAAAACTGACGTTGGAACAAATTCTGTTAAAATGGTGACTCTGGGTTTTTGCAATATTTTGCAAATTGGTGCCCTTCTGATATTGATGAATTTCAACTGCCATACTCGTTAGCCAGCATTTTAGCACAAAATTTACTTTTATTTATGTTATTTTATTAAATTTGTATGTATTATTGGTTCCACTTTGGAATAATATTGTAATACACAAAATTTACATTAAAAATGTTTATAGAAAGATAACACTTTTATTTTTATTTTGTGTTTTACTCATTGATTTCATGGCAGAACTGATCAGAGGTTTCATTGTTTGATATTCAAATATCACAAAAGTAAACTGTATTTGAACATTTCTTCAAAATAACATCGATTTATTTTTTTAGCAATAAAAAGCCCAATAAGAGGAGTGCCAATTGATTTCCCCCCGGTTATTGTGAAGAAAGCAGTTCTGTTTTGTTTTCAGGCCTATGTTATGCGCGAAGTTATAAACAGAATTTATTGGTAAAGTACCACTTTTTATTTGGTAAATGTGGGAATATTTCCTTTATAGATATTCAACATTTAGAATCTGTTAGAGGATAGCATCCGAGGGAATAGAGAGGCTTCAGTTGTTTTCAAAGAAATGCAAAGGAAACTTGTTGTAACACAGATTAGAATAATTATTTCCTCATTATGTACACAGAAGTTTGTTTTTTTTCTTCCCTGCAAGAAATGAAGTAATAAGTGCTGATTTCAAGGTAGCTCAGAGGCAGAACACTTTTGAGAAACCTAAATCAGACCAAAGTAATTTTGAATTGCAGAATCATCTAAGAGCACCACATTATTTTTATAGCCTATTGAATATTTTTCAATGATAGATGAAGAACGGCAGCAGAAAAAAGAATAAATCCACAGCCAGGAATATCACATGCATTTTTAACAAATGAATAATTTACCTTGATTTATCACTGATTGCTTAAGATTTTAAGAGGTGCTTTTGGAGCCAAGTTTTATGACAACAAAAGTATAATTTAATTTATTAGATATCTGTTCAGAATCTAAAAGCCTTGTACTACGCAATGGGCCTATTTTTCAAAGTTCTTTTGATCTATTTTAATTGGAACAAAAATAATGTCAATTGTCATAACTCTTTTCATTGATTTTTGTTTGAAAAAATGGAAGAAACTGATGCTTTTCAGAGATACATTAATATTGACTCAACCTACCTAACTTGTTGCCTTCCTCATTTAGTTGATAATATGTTTGACATATATTGTCATTTATTTATTTATTTATTTATTTTATTAAATTTGTATGTATTATTGGTTCCACTTTGGAATAATATTGTAATACACGTAAAGTACATTAAATTTTGAGTAAATGGTTTTATGTGAATGCTGTTTTGAATTATATTCCAAAATCATGGCATTTGACTGTTTTTGATTATATTGGATATTGGATTAGACAAAAGAATTATACTGAGAAACTAAAAAAAGTTTCTCTACTCCAGACATTAGGGATTGGATTCAAGAAAAGTATGTAACTTTTTTTAAGCCATTTTTTCTACTAATCAAAAAAAGTTATAATGTGCTTTGAGACAGATTTTATAATATTTATAAGAATATACAGAGTTATGTGAAATTTGACATATTCTTATAATATACAAGGAATATATTTAGATGATTTATATCAATTTAATATGGTGAAAGGATAGGGTCGGATAGGATAGGATAGGATAGGACAGGATACTTTATTTGACCAAATGTGATTAGACACACAAGGAATTTGTCTCTGGTGCAGAAGCTCTTAGTGTACATGCAAAGCAACAGAATCATCATCATCCCAATAAAAGGGG
Organism: Crotalus tigris; assembly: GCF_016545835.1. Classification (NCBI taxonomy): domain Eukaryota; kingdom Metazoa; phylum Chordata; class Lepidosauria; order Squamata; family Viperidae; genus Crotalus; species Crotalus tigris. Next base: position 440,861 of record NW_024097375.1, on the reverse strand, counting down.
GTAGTAAAGAAGGCTAAATAATACTACAGCAATACTACATGGGTAAAATATACATAGACATTAGATTCATGCATATACATTAATTCTAAGGTTTCCTTTTAAAAATTTGTTTCGGTAATATAATTTAACTATTTAAAAAAAAATAGCAAAAAAATATAAATAAATAAAAAGGATGTTTCCCCAGGCAATAGGACTTGCAGAATTTGCAGGTAGTGTGGTCAAGAGGTTGGTGAAAGCTACTAATTATATATCTGAAATGTACATGCATACAGGTATACATGCGAAGAGCCATACCTATCAATCAGAAATCTGGATTAGATTCCACGTGACACATAAACTTTGTCTTTATATTGAGAGAAATCAAAGAGAAATGTACATCAGCATTTCAGCAATCTGAGGGGAGAAGCAGAAAATCCATATGGCTTGCATGTTCTCTTTTAGGTTCAGCATTTTAACAATTAAACTGGATTCTCTGCTGCCCACACATTTAAGCCCATGCCCTGAGGCAGGTGAGAATCCATTGACTGAAATGGAGCAAGCCTGGGAGAAGCAGTATTTTAAACAACTTCTGTGGATACAGATTTTTATTTTTGTTGTTCTTGTTCATGCAGTTCCAAGTACACAGCAAAATTCTTTTGTATTGTGTATGTTGTTGATCTCTTGTGTGCCTGTATGTCTGTGCCAGGGCTAACAAGAATACTGCAACAGTACAAGGTGTGCTATAATATTCCATTTTATCTTTCCTCTCTTGATGTTGATTTCTGGATTCCTCGCTCATTTGCTAAGCAACAGCCTGCAGCATGAAGAAACCCCAGCCAAACTGTCCCTTGGTTTTCTTTGGTGACTTCTTTTTTTCACCTACATCTTGCTGTGAGCCATTTCCCCCTGCAATGCTTACTAATTATTTATAACATATTTTCCTTGTCTTAGAATTTGGAATGCAAGTTGCATTCCCCAGGTTGCAGGGAAAATGAAGCTAAAGGATACGGGTGCTGATCTGAATCCTCCTTGAAAAAAGGAATGAAAGCCTGAAGTTAGAACACCCTGAAGGTGGGATGAATTTAACCTGCAGTTTTTCTACAGATTGGGACTTGTAAGAGAGCATTGAAAGAAAAATCTTCATCAAGGTCCAGTCCAAGCCAGGAATAAACAAAATGGAGACTGCTTTAGAAAGAAAGTTGTAGTTTATTGAAGAGGAGAGCCAGACAGAAAGATTGCTCTGGGAAAGCTGACCTCATGTTGCTGTGAGTAGAGGGTTTTTATATCTTCTGGGGCTTTTGAGGTTGTTTCCTGTTTCTGTTTGAGGCTTTGTATTTCCTGTGTCGTGTACTTTGACCTGAGTCTGAGTGTGCCCTTTTTGTATTCTGATGGTGGTGGGTTAATCATATTATGTTTCCTGTCCTTAGAGTTTGGGTGGGAGTATGTAGATTTTAGGGGTTTTTGTCTTCCTAATCTCATCAACTTCTAGCTTCCTGGCTTCAACCTTTCTGAAAGGATTATTACATCTGCATTTCTAAAAGCTGGTTTCTGATGAGTTTTCTGGCTGGGAGGAGGGAGAAGTTTCTGCCTTTTTAAAGATCTACTCCATTATTCCTTTGGGAATATATATTGTGCCTTTCTAATATTCTCCAAAATATTTTTCTCTAGATTCTTCCCACAAGAGGAATGGGCTTTGGCCTTTGTTTGTAGCCAATGGGGAATGAGGAGGGATATGGCAGTCGGTTCAAGGAATGTATAAAGATATTGTTTTGAGTTGATAAAATCTGGAGAGAATCAAGCTTTGATAAGCTTCTCTCCTCATTTGTTGCAATAAACGAAACAAAAGGCCTTCACTGTGTCTTGGCTGTTTATTGGTCAGGGGAGCTCGCCTCTGGTCACGAAGGAAAGTAGCCAGGAGCACTTAACAGGGAAGGTTTCATCTTTTACATATTTTTAAAACTTATTTTCAATACATTAGGAATGGAAGAGAAAGACAAACTATAAACAAAAAAAAGAAGCTAAAAGAAGAAACAGTAAATGCATAGGATGTTAATACAGGAAATAATCCAGCCTCATTTTTAAAACATTGACCATATAGAATAATATGGACGAGTTTTTCCATATATCAAAACAGAACCAGCTCATAAAGTGAAAGCAGACACATATTAATGATCCAAGACTGCAAATTTGGCTTGAACATCTAACTTTCTCCAATTCAGTACAGAAGGGCACCTGCTCCAGCCTCCAATTTTCCTATGCAGATGGTAGCTAATCTTTGGTAAGATCATGGAGCAGGAAAATGGTTAAACCTATACATTTCTCAGGCTTCATCATTGGAGATTTTGTGATGTTATTTTGGAAATACAAAAGTGAAATCATAACATACTTAATCTAGTAGCTGGTTTCATTCCCTGTGCTAAATCATAACACGGTTTTGACTTGCAATTTTTTAAAAAAACATGATTTATAGCATATGCATCCAGTCAATGTGGCTTATTTAATAAATCATGACTAAACATGACATGAGTGAGCCTGATATGTGAATCTAGTCATTATCTACTTGATCTCTAAGTTTTTTGAAGTAGTTGACAACAAAGAGTTTTGAAAAACTATGTCAGAACTAAGCTGATGCCTTGAACAGAATTGAATCCAAGGGTACCCCAGTTTGTGTCAATAGAATAGAATAGAATAGAATAGAATAGAATAGAATAGAATAGAATAGAATAATAATACTATAACCACACTACATGATTTAATATACACAGAAGTTTAAAACATTGAAAGAATTAGTTGTTCCACAGAGTAATAGCACAAGGGGGAAAAAAACTGTCCCCATGTCTAGTTGTTTTGGCATACCATGCCCTATAGTGCCATCCCAAGAGAAGGAGTTGAAACATCTTATATCCAGGTATGTGAGGGGTCTGCAGAAGAACCAAATGATGCCTTTTCCTTTTCAATGTACAAAAGAACAATTGAATCATCAACTCCAGCTGAGACATGAACTAGACCACAGGGCATATAGGCTTCTTTTTTACGAACTTGTCATCTTTCATCACCTGTCACTTGAGGCAATTGACTCATTACACTTTGTGTAATGGTAAGGCTGGCCTTGACTGTATCACTAACTATGGTAGAATAGAGTTCAGTAGTCTCTGACACTGTGGCCCTGGTAACTGAAGTTTCTGTAGGGAAGCTAGGATTCTTACTAAGCAAGCCTAGATCAGTGTCTTCATATCAGTGGTCAACAGAAGAGACCGATGTCTCACAGAGCTTTCATCAGTGGTCATGATGAGGATTCTAGTTTCCTAATGGATGTTCATATGGCCCAGCTTTAGCCCCAGTTCTTGAAGTTCCAATAATTTCTTGAAATGTGTTTCTTCCTAGTTTCCACTTTCTAGAACTTTACTCCTGTTTACCTTCTCTAACCTGGTGACTACTGTACCTGTTCTGTGGGCAAGCCCCACAATTCCTAGCTAACTGTATGGTTCTAAGTTCTATTTGTCACATCCAGGATCTTTTCTTCCTCCATTTTTGTAAAATATCACATTTTTCACATTGCACAGTTCTGCCGCTTCTGCCCAAATGAATTTTAGTTGCTTTTTCATACGATGGTATTAGAATAGCTGAGGTTTAACATGCACAATGGTGCATATCTACTAGAGATTATTGTCTGCAGAAATACTAATGCTGTTAAGGGTTCTTATATAATCTGATTGTCCTGCAAAATCGTGACAATGGATACGAGTTAGGGTGATGGGATCTAATAAATCATAACAGTAGTAATTTTTTTTCTATTTTGTAAAATTCCATCTTTGTCGCTCAGCCCAACTGGAGCAATAATTATTGCTTGAACCGTTCACTGCATCTGCCTTTAATGCACATGAAAGTACCATCTATATTAAATGTAGATTCTCATAGATAAACGCAAATGCTTTTCCCACAGTGCTGTGATAGCTCATCAAAAAGGAAGATTTATACAGCTAATCTTCAACTGATGACCATAATTGAACCTGGATTTATGGTTGTAAGTTGTGCCGGTCATTAAGCAGGTCACCCATCTAACTATACCTGATTTACAACCTTTTTCTGTGGCGTCGTTAAGTGGAATCACCACAGTTGTTAAGCGAATGCTGCGGTTGTTAAGTATATCCATAGTCCACAATGGGCGTTTTTTGTGCCAGGAAAAAAAAAGGAAGTAAACATTAATTTTGGCAAAAAAATAAATCCATAAATTATGGTCACGTCACTGCAGGAGGTCGTAAACGTGGGGATGTTGCCAAGCACCCAAAATGTGATCTTGTGTGACAGCCAGATTTACTTAACAACTGGGTTACTAACTTATCATCTGCAGGGATTCACTTAACAATTGTGGCAAGAAAAGTCACAAAATGGGGCAAAATTCACTTAAATGTCTCACTTAACAACATAAATTGTGGGCTTGATTGTGGTCGTAAGTTGAGGACTACCTGTAGAGTACTTATTAGAAGCCCCATCTCCCCTGTGACTACATGATGGTATTGCAGCTTGCAGACTTAACAGTAATTAGAATGCACAGGGACGATGAGGGAATGCCGGATCTTTCCCTTTTGTGTTGACTTTCTTTCACAACAAGGTTTTCTTTTTGAACCAGCTTTCCTTTTGAAAAACAGTAACTATCTTAATCCTAAGCTTTCAGAACTGGAAACAGCTGTGGGGTCAATGAAGCCATTTTTTCCAATGGCACTTTCAAACTGCCTGCTTGCTTCCCCTATTCCACCAGGGTATTTGCAAAAACAAACCAATAAGTTACTTCACTCCCTAAAGCAATCTGAGCACAAGAAAAAGTCTGCACATATTTCTTTCTCTCTCTTGTACCTTGCTTTCTACTCCAATTTAAAATATAAGCCCTTGGGTTAGGAAGTCCAGGCTCTCTTTTCTTAACATAGAGCTGCGCACTGCAAAATATGACCTGATGGCTCTGCATAAACAACAATGAATAAATACATTAGAAAAAGAACAAACACATTTCCAATATTGTCTCCCAATCAAGAAAGCTGATTATTGAGCGCCTCTAGAACTTCCTGTCGCTTGGTAATGAGAGCCCAGCACATCCTCTATACCTGTTGGACTAGCATTAAAAATAAGCTTATCATAATCCGGTGTCCATTTAAGAAAAAGAGAGGGAATGAAATAATTAGCCAGAGTTCTAGAAGCAGCCTGTAGTCTTATAGTATAATTTTCTTTACAGGTGCTGGCAGTTTGCATTTACAGTATCTTATCTGCATATTCATTCTCTGAAGGTGTAGAAAATAGCTCCCGATTGCTTTGGTAATGGATGATTCTCTGAGCTATTTTGAAATGCGAGCTATAAAAAGCTTTTGCTGGATCTGTGCTCTCACCTGTGTTGCTGGGGGCACTTTTCTAAGGAATGGACATGTGTGTAGCAGTGTTCTGCTTTAGTCTCTAACAGAAAGTGAATTCAATGGATTGGAAAGAAAAGGAGGGATGAGTTAACAAATGCAGATTTATTTAACCTTCTTAGATATTTTGGCCAGCCCTGTTAGTGGAAGGAAAAGTGGTGTTGCATTCTCCCCCAACAATTAAAATTATTTAAAAAAAACCTGAGAATTCTTCTTCGACAATGGATTCTGTTTTATAAAATGTATTCTTGTGAATTCAGATGTGTTCATCAGTAGATATAGTGCTAGTCATGAAAATAGCATAACCATGAATGGTAAAGCAGCAGACTCAGAGCTAAGCAGGTGGGCAGGATAAATCTTAGTATAAAACAATACTTTCTGTTTTTAAAAATGGTTGGCATAAGTATACAATACAGTTGTGTGCAATCGCATGTATACATACAAATTTTAAGCCTGCATAACATAATGTTGGAAAGAAAGGCATGCCTAAGCACTGCTGCTAAGATGCATATACTTGTCTGTTCAGATTAGAAGAGCTATAGACAATACAGCATAATAAAGATCTCTGTTTTTCTTAATCACGATTTTAATCCTAAACCTTCATTGTTTGTGCAGATGGGCTGAAGTGCATATTAATAACATGGTGATAAAACAAATTAAGTCATTTTAAACAAATTTAGGACAATTTTAGTCCTGAACCTCCATTCTTTGTGCAGATGGGCAGAAGTGTGCACTAGTAACATGGTGATAAAACAAATTAATGTTGACCAGAGCTAGGGACCTCCCATTTCTCTGTAGGAGAGAAGCAAGAAATGACCAACAGTAAAGGAGACTGGCCCTTTCCCAGGGAGCATAAGTTTCCACACTATGAGATTTTATTCTCTTATTTCTGAAGATAATTTCAGACATTTTTAAGAACAGGCCGGAAATGAAACCAGTAGCATAGATGATCTGATGCTTGCAGCTGAACCATCTGAAGCTCTGTTCCGCACTTACCTTGGTCTGCATTTGAAGAGCCAGCTATCTCTTCCAGCTCCCATGCAATTCACTTTAAGCAATCTTGTGGCTAATTCCCAATCTTTGGGATGGGATCTATATGAGGTAATTTTCCCCCTCCTTCCCGGAGTATCCAAAAATATCCATTTATTGTTTCAGTTTGAACAGACAAGAACAATTTTACTCAGTGCTTTTTTTGTAAAAAAAAAAAAGGTGCCGGAACTCATACACATCATACAACCCGCCTTACCTACCCTACAAGGTTCCATCCAAAAAAGGTGCCGGAACTCCGTTCTGGGCGTTCTATGACAAAAAAAACCCCTGATTTTACTACCTGCTGTAGAAGAATAGCAGCCATATCCAGAGAGATACAATATCACAAAGGTACCCAAATAACTTCACAAAACAATGAGGTGCTGTACCCAGTGGGATGAGCCCTATAGAGAAAGTTAGGGGTTCACATACACAATATAGTTTGAGCTGTCTCTTTAATGGTGAAGTATATTTGTAAGGCATGGTACATGTTTTAACAAATCCGTTCTCCCCCTTCCTGTAGAAAATACTCATAGCAACAATTGTCTCTGTGACATTTCCCTTGTATACTATTTCCTCTTGGTTAGGAGCTCTTCTTGACTTTTCAAACCACAATCTTCTCCCAGCCAATTGATTCACTCACTTTCTTTGGGAATGTAACTTCTTTTTTTTCTCTTTCCATATTATTCAGGTTTGCTAACCTTTCTCCCCAGTTCTTTTGCATTCCTGTCTCCTTGTTGGCTGCAAGGAATAATGTCTCAGCTGCAAAAACACACCATCGCCTTTTCCCTTATTTATGAGTAGTCTTTATCAACCTAAAAAATGGGAATAAAAAATAGGGCTTCACAGTAGTTTCTTTTTTCCTTTGCCTCTTTCTAGGCTTTTATTTTTTTAAAAAAAATTCTTCTCTTTCCTAGCTGTGCATGCTGGCTAAACATCTTCCATTCCTGTCCTTGTCTTGGTGCATGTGTCTGCCCCTCTGCATTTTATACTCACCGCTTCACAGGTTTTGATAGCTTTCCTAATTCTTTTGAGTTTCATTTGTTGTTTCTCTGCTCTTTGGAACAGATGTCATCCATCCTTCATTGACTCTAAACTGTCAGTCCGAAATTTCTTGATTTCCCTTTGAATTTCAATTTCTATTTACCTTAACTTCTCTGAGGATCTTATTTCCTAGTCTAAGGAAATAAGTAGTTTTCTCTTACCTTATCTAGTTGTCGACCTTTGCCATGCCACCAGTTTCTTAGCACCCAACTTCCTTCCTTACTCTCCACCAGTTAGTATGAAGCTTTAATTCCAGCAATTGTACTACTAACAAATGGGTTACTCATCTTTTGAGCTTTCTGGCAGCATTGGAATTCAGTTAAAATGATAAGTGCATTTGAGAAAATGGAGATCTATTTTATATTCTACACACCCACTCAGCTACCTACACAAAACAAAATTATAGACAGGTTCAAGGAAAACATGTAGAAAGGCATAGAGGCCCAAATGGTGTGTTCTGTTAAATTTACCTAAACTTTGTGTATTAATAGATCTCAGTGGGTGGGACAAATAAAATGAGGGAGAGGCAGAAACAATTTGATTGTGTGGATATATTATTAAGGAATTTGCTGTGAGAACCTACCATTTATTCAAGGCTCAAACTAAACTATCCCAACAAGTTATGGCATCTGGATACCTTCCTCTAGGTTCAGAATGGAAGCAGGTTTGAGCTTAATTAGAACTTAATTAGAACTTGGATGGGGACCTCCAGAAAATGCTATTGATTAGATTGGAAGCTTGAAAATATCTTGAAAGAAGGCATGGACACGGACATGAAGTTGCTAAGCATCAAGCTCAGTGGAAGGAGATTTTAATTTACAGTAAATTAAACTGTACTCTTGTGACACACAAAAAGAACATATTGAATGAATCTAAGCATGCATGAGGCCAAAGGTTTGCCCTTGTGGACAAATTATACTCGTTGCTTTGAGTCTCTATTATTGAAATAAGCAGATATAAATTTCATACTTTTCATACTATGAAATATTTGTTTTCAAATATTTCATAGCAGTCACAAGCGTCTTCAACCCTTTTGGGACATAATGGTATGGGAAAGGACATTTACTTATTTCTCTTCCTCCAAAGGCTATTTTTCTTACAAGAGAAATGTAATGCAAGTAGTGTGGCCAAGTATACTATTTCATAGGAGACAGACCTTTATTTGAAAGTCTGTATAATCCAAGTCCAAGTTTTGGATTAGGAAGAGATAAAACATGGACTAGAAAGTTCTCCTTAATGGAGAATTATTAAATTATTATTTTTAAAAAAATATATTTTATTGTTTTTTTTTAAATTTTAACAAAGAGTACTTTAGACACACCGTTGTGTTTGGGTAAACAAACAATTCAAGGTAAAAAACATACATAAACAGCTCAACTTAATACATTCACTTTCAACTCTCTATTTCTCACAAATAACATAATAGATTTAATATATTCCATTTCTAGCTTAAATTTCTGTTACTACTCCACCTGTTTTAAAGCTTTATCAATTTAAAATTACCATAATCAAATATTGTTTTACATCAACAAATTATCACTTCAAGTATCTCTATCATGTATATTAAAGTTTTTAATCTCTCTCAGCCCTCTTCTTATCACCAATCTCATTCATTTCTTCTTCCAGTGATAACTAACTTAATTAAAAAAAACAATGTTAAACCTTAGTTCCTTTCAATTCATTACTCAAACTTCAGATATCCAATTAGTTATCATACCTTATCAGATCATACTATTATAGGCAAAAATCACCTAATCAATTTAAGCACTTCAAAATTACAGAGAATTATTAAATTATTATTGCTGTATTATACATCAGTATTCAACTAGAGAGGGACAATATATTGTCAGAAGTAAGTCTTCATTCTGGTTCATCCAAGTCGGGGATAAATAAGCAACATGGCGACTGTTTTGGGAAGAAGGTTACAATTTATTGAAGAAGCCGAAAGATGGTCCTTGCAAGAAAGAGCAGAGGAGAGGAAAGAGGAGTTGAGCACACGAGCAGTAGGTTTTTATACCCCCTCTAGCCTTGCTTTGAAACTCAAATACTTTGGCCACCTAATGAGAAGGAAGGACTCACTGGAGAAGAGCCTCATGCTGGGAAAGATTGAGGGCAATAGAAGAAAGGGACAACAGAGAATGAGATGGCTGGATGGAGTCACTGAAGCAGTAGGTGTGAACTTAAACGGACTCCAGAAGATGGTAGAGGACAGGAAGACCTGGAGGAACGTTGTCCATGGGGTCGCGATGGGTCGGACACGACTTCGCAATTAACAACAACAACAACAGCCTTGTTTGGAATAGTTTCCTGTTCCTGTGGCATGAACCTTGAGGCTGTTTCTGAGTGTTTGTCTAGGCCTTGATATCTGTGGTTTAATCCTATTATCATATCCTGCTTCCCAGTTGATGGGGCTAATGACTCCTAGAGCTTGGGTGGGGCATGCAGATTTTCTCTTTGTCTTCTTGAGTGCTCTGATGGTTTTACTTCTGCATTTGTATGAGGCTAGCTCTTGCTTGGGGCAGAGAGATAGATTTGGGGCCAGGTTTGGTTTAAAAAAAAATCCTTTTGAGGAAAAATATATTTTTCTGCCCTTTTAATATTTCCTTCTCTGGGCTAACTTCCCTCAATATGTATATGTGTCATTGTCTTTTTTTCATTTTCTAATGCACTTCTTAAATGTTTTGTTTAGCAATGCTTTGTTTTTCTAAGTTTTTTTTCCTTTTCTTTTCCCTTGGAGTTTGTATTTTAACTTTCTGAATAAAATATAAAAAATTATTGAAACAAAGAAGTTTCTCCTTAATGGCTAACTTGCTTTGACTGCAGCCTCATAGCAGTCTGATTTATTCACAAAAATTCTACATCGACTTAGAAGGCAAATCTTTGCCTTTGTTCTTTGGTTTAACTTTAGTAAGCATCACAGAAACTTATCACAAATATTCATCTTATTTGTGAATCATTCTTTGAGGCAAACTTTTAAGCTAGCAGATTTTAGTAGAATTCCAGCTCCCAGTCTCCCTTCAAAACTTCTGTGTCCCAGACATTTCTTGGAAACTCTCTTCTCAAGTGCACTTGAATTTCCTGCTAATAATAAATAAATAATAAATAATAGTGGTTAAATAATAACCAGTGTTATCACTCTACAATCCTTCAGGAAATCCTCATGGTGCTGCTACAATCCATGTTCCAATCAGTCTGGGTAATTTGGTATAGTGATACAGATACATGTTTGCCTTCACAGTCATATTCTTGTCCTATGAACAAAACCAAAATTTCAGCTTAATTGTTATCCTTTTATTTCTGGAATGTTCCCCACTTTCTATCATTCTATTTTGTATCCTCAGAAAGTTTTTGCCCTTCAGAATGCCCCCCTGAAGCAGTGACCCAGAGCTCTAAGATTTAGGTTTGTATAGATTCACTCAAGTTCACCAGGTTAGGCAATCTCCATTCTTGATTTTCTGCTTGTTTGTCTGCATATCAGAGTGTTAGTTCCTGGAGGGGATGCCTTCTGGTCTTTATGTTTCTTTTCTTACTTTTTAGTGTCTCTTTTTAATGGTGTGCAATTTACACAACCTTCAAAAGAGTCAATAAAAAAATAAAAAGGAAACATAAAGACCAGAACATATCCTCTCCTGCAGTCAACAACCAGATAAGCAGGGATTAACCCCAGAGAAACGATCAAGCAGAAATCAATACGCTAATCAAGGAACTTCCAAGAATAAAACCACAGTCCACAAACACTTGAATATAAAAGGAACAAACCCCACACTTACTAGTACTGATGATGTTACTTAGTTGGGTAATAAAATGTCTGCAAGCAAACAATCAAGCTCAGGATTACCACTTTTTTTTTTTCTAGCACACTTTGCCACTGATAGCCAAACTCTTGAAGTTCGGAAAGCTGATGGATTTAATTTCATTTATATTTTTAAGTGAATCAGTGAACCTGATTTACATTTCCTTGCTTAATACACAGCATGAAAGACAGTTCTCCTTAGTTTTCATGCTTCCTCTAATGTTGCAATTGTAATATTTTACTCAAAAAATGTTCAATTGTGCAGCCTATTTTCTCTGGGAATACTATCGTGCAGTTTTCCACCTATATTTTCTATTGCTTACCTGAATTTTCTCTTGGCCCCAGAATTTAATCCCTTATTTTTTATGTTGGAGTTTATAATAGATGAAATTCAGCATAAATATTGGGGGAAGAGCCCAACCTACTTTATTTTACTGGTAATTTTATAATTTTTATACAGCAGAAGATTTGATTCTGATTCTGTCCACAGATAGCTGTTACGGAAGGAATATTCGACAAGCCATAACAGGGAAGGATGTAGTGAGTTCAGAAGAATGGAAGTTACAAAAGTAGTTCATGAAGAAAAATGATTTTTTGTAATCATATACCTTGCATTATTATTTAATGTAGTTAGAGAAAGCCTGTGGCTATTCTATTTGCAAGGAAGGGAATGGCATACAGATGTAGACAGAGAGCTATTGTTACACACTGTTATAAAAAGCTGCTTATTTAAATTATTGCAGAATTCTACAGTTTCTGAAGTCCTTTATGTTCAGTATTCACAAATTTCTCCTCATTGGCCAGTCATTGGAATCTCTTGAAGCTGGAAGGAAACTAAATTGTATAAGCATGAGAACAAAGCCAAATATACATTATATCCAATGAAATTACTTCCAAAGAAGCATGTATGAGTGAAACTCAAAGGTTACTGCTTTGGGATCAGGAGAGTAGGAAGTCTTTCAGACCTGCTTTAAAATAATATCTTCACTTCTTACATGCAAAGCTTTTTATAGCCATTTGGCTTCATGGTCCAACTATGTCACAAAACATTATTTCCATTCTATTCAAAATGCTATATTTCAGTATACAAAGTGATCCAAACTAATAGGATGCTTCTATAATAAGCTGAACATTAATTGCTAGCATGTTTCAGTGACCGTACTTTCTGATTGCTTCTCTAAATGTTTCTGTTGTACAAGACACTCTTAAGCCCCTTTGAATTGATTGCTTCTCGTAATAAATTAAGACTTCATTTTTTTCATACAAAACGACACTGAAGATGGTAAAGATCTATTCTGTAGCTGCAGTTCCCACATCATCATCATCATTTCTACTTTAATCTGCATGAACAAATACAATCAACTTTTAACTCCAAAATCTATTTTGTGCAGTTATAGAATCTTAATATAAAGTCTATTTTTGCATCTGTGAGGATAGACTGCTTACAAAATGGCCAGCAGCTGAGTTGCTGCTGCCCCGTCCCTTTGTCCTCTGCCTAGCCACCATAACAATTGTTTCCTCTTGCGGGTGTTGGTGTAGGGGTGAAAAGGAAGGAAGTCTCTGTGTGTGTGTGTTTGTGAAGCAGCCTAAAGCCGCTAGAAAAAGATACTATTCCGCAGCAGTAGAAGGCACAAGGAATAGTAGTTGGAGGAGCATTAGGAGATGTAATGGGAGTGGAAAGAGTAGAGCAGTGAGTAATACCAGCCTCTGAGTGCTTGCATGTGTATTGGCATTCATGGGTTTGGAGCTTACCAACCTGGGTTTAAGTAAAAGAATCTGTGACAGCATCAAAATTTCATATAGTTTATCCATTAAAAATACTCTCCCGGTCTGTCATTAAGCAGATCCAGATGTGTTGGCCAACTTGTTTAAAATGTTTAAAATTACAAATTAAGTCCAGAAAAGGAAAAAGACAAAAAGGAGAAATCACCTGCATGTACAAATTAATCAGATTTTTGAGTCACTGGGAATGTTCTTCTCCTTATTCTCTGGACTAGTACAATTCATAAATACTCCATGGTAAATCGGAGTAAAGCTCAGGATTAGAACTCTGCTGATCAACATTCCATGCTGAATTATTGGCACCTGCAAAGTGAACTTGTAGACTTGTGAATATAGAGGAGGCCAAGTGAGATGGATAGGAGGTACTTTTGGGTTATAAGATTCTTTTGCAGGCAGGCTCTTTCAAACAGCAATATGTTGATTTGATAGGTGATTTTCTGACTTGGTTAACATGGTGAGCTTAACCCTGGCTTGCTAAATATGCCAGAATAGCCAAGGTTCACACAATATATGTAAATACTTTGTAAGCTAGAAACCATAGTTTGCAAATCAGTATGCCAAGCCAGAAATACATGATGGTTTAGCTTTAATCAACATGCTGTTAACTAAGTTAAATGGTTAGCTTGATGAAGGGGCCTGTCTTGTCTTTTGCCTGCTTTTCTCTCTTTTAACCCAGAAAACTGCTGTGATTGATGTCAAATTAATTTATTTAAATTATTAACTGGTGAATTAAGTAGATGGGTGTTAAACCATTTCCTACATGACTATTCCTTTTTTTTTAAGCATGGAATTAGAAAATTGACATTAATATGAAGAGATGTGCCCCCTTGCCCTCCTCACAAAGATATTCCATTATTAAACTCTTCTCACTAATTATCAAGTGCTTTTCTTGAACCGGGCATCCAAGATCATTTCACTTTCCATGAGATTCTGATTGTGGTGGTTGTCATAAATTTGTGAAAGGTGTCCAGGCAGACTTGGGATGAAGGCAGTTATAACTCAACTCATTTAGAGGAAGCCATATGGAAGATATTGGGAACTGAGGGTATCTAACAGATGGTAAAGTAATGTAAACAAAAGGACAGCGATGTGGAAAAATATATAGAAGTCTGTTCGCTAGGCAAAATCCTGAAAATGTTGTAAAAACTACTGTTCCTGTTTAGAAGAGTGATACAATGAACAAGTAGGCAAACTCCTGCCCTACAAACCTTTTGCTCTTTTCACAATGCTTCAGGCATTCAGCTCATCCCAGTCAATAGATATTGCCTCTAACCCACAGCAGGATAATCTCAAGTGTGCCATAGACTTGCCCAGGTAGGCAGGAGAGAGAGAGAGAGAGAGAGAGAGAGAGAGAGAGAGAGAGAGAGAGAGAGAGAGAGAGAGAGAGAGAGAGAGAGAGAGAGAGAGAGAAAGAGAGAGAGATCTCCCTCCCAAATTCTTCAAGTGGAGGGAAAATATTTGAGGTTCTGTGAAAGTGGGGCAGGGAGAAACAAGAGGTGCTGCTGGAGTGAAGAGGAAGAAAAAAAAAAAGCTTTGAGACCGTCCCCTAAACCCTGGATTTAGCCCCAAAAAAACCATGTACAGATTAAACCAAATTAGAATTTCTGATTCAATGGAATTGTTTCAAAGGTGCTTTTTTCAAAAGGCAACTGGACTATGTTTTTTTCCTCGAGGAAGACATTTTGCTTCTCATCCAAGAAGCTTCTTCAGTTGTGACTGAATGGTGAATCAGTCAGGCATTCAGTCAGAATTGAAGAACCTTCTTGGATGAGAAGTGAAACATCTTTGTCAATGAAAAACAAAGGTGCTTTTGAAAAAAGCACCTTTGAAACAACCATAGGCTACAGTAGATGACTGAGAATCTCCGTAGACATTCAATGGAATTGTTGCTTCTACAGATTAATTATTACAGACTGTATTCAGGATTGAGCTAAAGTTATCTTTTCTGTGTTCTTATATGGTCTCTGGTTTTATTTATTCCAGCTCTATTCATGTAAGTTTGATGCATCTTAGCATCTCTGCACAGCAAGGTCTTTAGTATTATTAGCAAATCTATTTCTATTGTAGCTTGCTATAGGAAATAGTACATGCTGTTTGTAATTGTAGCAGTGCCATATGTTTTCTTCCAACCTTGTTTTTGCAGGTGATTACTTAAAGGTGAAAAGGAGTTTTTACACCTGCCTCATATTACAGGTGGTAGTTTACTTCATTTTCAACTAAATTACTTTTTAGTAAGGCCATATGCTATGAGAGCCCTATAGATTTCTCATAAAAAATGTATACAAGAGAGCACCAGGTAGAGGAAGATAGCTATAGTAATAACTATAGAAAGCTTCGTTAAGGCAGGAAGATGGAACCAGAGTGTGAAAAACCTAGAGGAATTTTCTAAGAGTATGTTTGACCATTAATCATATGGATTTTGCTTTTCTGCTACATATGCATATATTTATGGGAGAGTAGATAGATAGATAGATAGATAGATAGATAGATAGATAGATAGATAGATAGATAGATAGATAAATAGATAGATAGATAGATAGCTGGGTAGGTATGTAGGTAGGTTGTTGTTCGTCCATCGATTTCAATAGATAGATAGATAGATAGATAGATAGATAGATAGATAGATAGATAGATAGATAGATAGATAGATAGATAGATAGATAGATAGATAGATAGCATTTCCTATCTGTCTATCATCTCCTCTTGGTCTAGTATGATTGTGGTTTAATTAGTAATTGGTCAAAGGTAGAAGAGGTTAGGGGCAGAGTTAAAATAAAAGAAGGCAAGGAACTCCTCGTTCTGTTTTTTAATCTCTCCTGCATTTGATTCTCTCTTCATTTCCTGGAAGTGGTTAATAGTTTCTCTTCCCCAGATCTCTGAACTTATTAATTGCACAGGGCTTTTAAAATAAGCTGGAGGTTTAATAGATTATTCCCCCTCTGTGTATAACAATGTTGATTTCTGAAGGAAGTATAGCATAGTGCTTAAGATAACCTGTTTTCTTATTTAGGAGTAAGCCTGAAACGTTAGTTGGATGGCTTAATGGCACTTTACACCTTCTCAGTTAAGCAACAAATATGGTATCTGCAGTCTGACTTTTCAGGATTGATTTAAGCCATTTGGCAGGTGGCAAAATCCTACTTAGGCAGAATTTCCAACATCAATTGGGGGAAATCTCAAGGGCTGGCATATAGATATCGTTAATTCAACATTTGGGAATTGCGTGAATTATGAGGAATTTTCTTCCATCCTTTGTGTTCCATATATCAACTTTCCCTCTCTCTGATTCTTTATAAGCAAATGGAGCAAATCTGTTCCATTTTACAGAACAAGGAATGGAACTTGCAGTATGGAAAAATAGCCAAAGGAAAAAACACCATTGTGGAATCCTTGGTGCTCTCTGAATTTGGTTGTTTTCTTGCAAACATTTCATTACCAAACTCAGTAACATTTACTGCTAAAGATGTTTCTTCATCAGGTAACCAAACATCTGCAAACAAAAAAACTAAGCTTGAAGAGGGACTCCACGGTTCAACTCTGAACTACATATATTTTTCTTTGTTTAGAAAACACCGTTATTCCAGATGAAAGACATGAAGCTGGAAGGCAATGACAGTGGACTTGGGAGTGAGTTTTCATTTTGATCACATGATAATTTGGACAAGGTGGGAAGCACATTTAATAAATAAAATCTTTTTTTTCCCCCATGGTGGGTAATAGATGGGATGCTGCTTATTTAAAACATTGTCAGGAGACAAATATTCCTGCAGGCAGAATGTCACTATGTTAAACAAAAAATCTGTCACATCTTTCTAAATTAAAAGCTGGGCCATAAAAAGTGTGCTAAGTGCCCCCCTCCCAGATGGTTGAATCAGTTCTAAGAAGAGATGCTGCCAAATCCATGATTTCATTCTATTCAGCTACTCAAATCCATATTTCTGGTGGGCAGTGCTTCTATTGCGTTTTTTTCCCCCTTACCTCAAGAGTTATTTTTAAAAACATTCCACATTATAAAAAACAACGAATGGGTCTGAAATAGTTCTTTTTTTCTGGATCAGTTGCGTGCAGACGATAATTTTTCTCTTTCAGTTCATCCAAGGGGAAAAAAATGTTAAAATCATCGGCTTTTTCAGCAGTGGGGAGCCATTTTGATAGTATGTTTGAAATATGGAGCATGACCTCTGGACATATGGGGCCCTGAAAGCTTTCAGTGAGATCCACCAGTCTCCTTTGTTCAGATGCTGCTGATTTAAATATGTTACACTAAAACTCAGTATTTTTATGATTGGATAAGAGATGAGAGCCAGTTTTCAATGCAGTGGTGAAGGCATCAGGCTAGAAACTGGAAACCGTGAATTCTAGTCCAACTTTAAGCTTAAGGTAGCTGGGTGACTTTGAGGCAGTCACTTTCTCTCAGCCTAGGAAGAAACAAACCTTTTCTGAAAAACCTTGCCAAGAAAACTTCAGGGACTTGTCCAGGCAGTTTCCAAGAATGAGACACAATAGAAGAGAAGGAAGGAAAAAAAGATTTGAGATGGATAATGGGAGGAATCAAAACACTCACCCTGAGTAAATCTAATTTTTCCTTGCCCCAACACATTTCACAAATTCAGTTTTACAGTTCCAAGATTGGTGTGGCTAAAGTAAAGTAACAGTAGTTAAGACTGTTAAAAGCAATGCAGTTCCTGTAGTGTTTCTCAACCTTGACAATTTTAAGGCGAAGCATTCCTGACATCTATGTGTATGCTAAATGATGTGTTGTTCTTCAGATCTGTTTCACTTTCCATTCCTAAAATACATCCATTAGCTGACAAGATTTGGCCAATAATACACATACTATTTACCATTTGAGAATCATTTATAGCTGACATACAATGATATTTGTACTTTGCAGAATTAAATTATACATAATGGCATATAATAGCTAACTCTGTATAGCAATTGGCAAAAGTATTTAGTAGCTAGCCATATATACTTTCTGATAGTAGGATTTAGTACCCAACAGTTTTTGATAGATGAGATGCTACACTGTTATGTCAGCTGACTTATTCAGTGCATTTTGAAACTTGCCAGAAATACTGTGAAGTGCAATCTTTAAACACAATTATATGCACATCTACTCAATAATGAGTCTTATTGAGTTCAGTAGGGCTTGACTCCAAGAACATCAATTCAGAATTGAAAGCACGTGATTTAAAATAAGCAATAACAGTTTCCATTTGTAATTTGACTGGTAAACCGGTAAAATTTCAGAATGAGCAATGTGGTTTTGTTTTGTTTTGTTTTTAAAATAGATTTTTGTTATTCATGGGAATAAAATTGCACCACAAGGCAATCCATTAATCCTTTGATAGATCAACCCAAATGTCACAAGAATATTTAGGCCAGACTTAATCAGTCAACCTGATTCAAAAAATAGAGGATGGAGGAGAAAGCACTGGGTTGTTGGTTTTTTTAATCTAGGTGCTGTGATCATAAAATCTATAGCTTAAAATAAGCTTTAGGCTTCTAAATATATTGATCCAGCC
The DNA here is from genome assembly GCF_016545835.1 of Crotalus tigris. NCBI lineage: Eukaryota > Metazoa > Chordata > Lepidosauria > Squamata > Viperidae > Crotalus > Crotalus tigris. Next base: position 422,307 of record NW_024097375.1, on the reverse strand, counting down.
TTCTCATTCTTGATATGTGAATAGAAACTTTGAAGGATACAGTTCCAAAGCATCTAAAGACCACTAAGTTAGGGAAAATGGCAGTAATTACTAAGAGATGTTGCAAATCTTAGATTACATTGCACATTCTGGGATTTAAGAGTAATGGGTGGTTCCTTTCTGCCTTCTCCAGTTCTGGAAAATTAAAGGTCCATTGCACCTTAGATCTGGTCAAAGGCAATTGACCTGGGCAGAGCAGAAGTAGAGCATCATGCCATCATAACCCTGCTAAATCATAGCAAGTGTACCTTAATTTTCATAGTGGTCATCCACTAGGCACAGCGGGTGCCCAGCCTTTCTGGCACCAGGGACTGGTTTCAGAAGAAAAATTGTCTTCCATGGCCTGGGGGGGAATGGGTGAGGGATGATTTTTGCAATCTAGATTTCGTGCATTTGCAGATGAAGCTTCTTTTGCTCATCTGCTACTTGCATAGCCCGGTCCCTAACAGGCCGTGGACCAATACCTGTCCATGGCCTGGGGGCTGGGGCCACTGCATTAGGGTGACCACAAGCAGAAGACGGAGACATAACTCTCTCCTGCCATTATCCTCTTACAACTGGCATTTGTAGGATCTGCTCCCAATTTGTAACATTGAGACTTCAAGATCAATAGACCTTGATAATATTAACCTCCATGATTTTATTAGATTCTTTTTAAAGCCATCCACATTAGTGCCATTAACATATCTTACGGTTATGATGGCAGAAAAGATTATTGGCAGTTCACTCCCTTCTAGCCAGGACATAGCATATAAGTGCTGTTTGAGCAGGGTCCGCAGGATTATCTGGGACACTACACATCCTCTTCACGACCTGTCAGTTTTGATCCATACAGTATCAACCTTGTGAACTCTCAAGCTTCCTCCTTCCGCTATGTATTCAAAATGGACAGTGATTAATCTTTATATGTATTTATATATAAGGGTGTAGGTATATACATATGTATATATATAGCATGTTTATATGTGTGTTATATATGTGTACACTTTTGGGACCAGGCAACAGAAATTTCATTTTTAATGTGTGCCGTGCTCACAGTAAAAATGACAATAAAGGTTATCCTATCCTATATCTTATCTGATATCTTATCTTACCTTACTCTTTCTTCTAAATATTATTCTAATCAGCTTTGTTATATGTCCTGTCAGTCCTAATGTTTTGAGACAGAATTACCTGCCCCTTTTTGCTATACCATACATGATTTTATGCCTCTTGATTATATTCCCCCTCCTTGCCTTTCTTCTGAGCTAAAATACCTGAAATGTTTTAGCCTTTCCCTTTAAGGAAGGTGTTTGCATTGACTGACCATTTGGTTGTGCTCTTCTGAATGTTTTTCAAACTTCTTTCTTTCCAGATGTGACAACCAGAACTCTTTGCTGTAATCCAGATGATGTCATTGTGTGATGTTAGCAGTTTTATTTTTAACCCTTTGCCTTCATGAGAGTCAGCATGAAATTTACTGTTTACACAGCTGCCACAAACTGAGTTGTTACCTTTACTGAACTGTCCACTATGGCCCCAAGACCTTCTCCTTGGTTAATTATAGACAGTTTGCACCCCATCAGTGCATATGTGATGTTAGGATTATTTGTCCCACCACGCATCATTTTGTATTACTTAAGAGGGCCTACTTTGACATTTATTTGACCATTCATTTAAAGACATCTTTCTGCAGGTCTTCACAAACAGATTTGGTGATAAGCATCCTGAATAATTTGTTACCTTCCATGAACTTGGCCACCTATCTGCTTACCCAATATTAGATTCATTGAGGAATTAATTGGGAAGCAGTGGTCCCAGCACATATCCTTAGGGATTCTTATTTCTCTCCATTGAGAAAATTGCCTATTTATTTCCACTTTTTGTTTTTAGGTTTTTAACCAGATAGCAATTTTTTTAAAAAAGGGATTTGCCTTTATATTCCCTAATTGCTAAGATTACTCAAGAACCTTTGATGAGTAGCTTTGTCAAAGCTTTTTTGAAAATCTAACTATTCACTGTCAACTCTCTACATGCCTGTTTAAGAACTTAAAAGGGTCCAGCCGAATTTTTCTTCTTCTGTTGCACAATTATTTATTTTTTCATTGTTTACTGTTTCTACCAAGATGCCTGAAACAGACACTGACTACAATTGCCTGCACCTCTCCAGTTCCTTTAAAAAAATGGTGTTAACACTAACTTCCAGACTTCTGGCAAGTATTCTAATTTAAGATACAAGTTATATATTTTTGCTAAGAAGTCAGCAAGTTCTCATTGGAAAAAAAATTGTTGGGAAGGTATAGAATTGGGATCTGATAATTTGTTATTGTGTAGTATCTTAAGATGTTCAAGTAAATTTCTCGTGTTATTTCAATTTGCTTTAGAAATAGTTACTTCTTAGAAAGTCAACAGAGTTGAAGATTCACTAAAAGTAAAAATGTTCACTGAAATCAAACTGTGTAATAGTTAGAATAACTAGAGCAGGGACACAACTTTATTTATAGAAGGTCCTCTTATAAAAATTTATAAAATATTCTTTCACTGGAAGATATTTAGGTGGGCAATGGTCTCTCTTATGCACTATCAACATTTTTTTAAAAAAAAATGCTTTATTATTTTAATTAATTTAATTTGTGTGGGAGAAAGATATCCCAAAGGTGCTTTTTCTTTTGGGGGCAATCGTGAGCTGGATGACTAAGAATCTCCATAGACAAGAAGGAGATATGTTTTTTTGAGATATGATGGATATTCTGCTACCTGTGGACATTGTATGAACTGTCTCCTGAAAGTAGAGTAGCACCACAAAAGAATATCTACAGATGACATGGCTATAAAATAAATAAAAGGCATAAAAACAAGAAACTAATGCTGACTCCCATAGGAAACCAAAGTACCACTGATTCACACACATACCTGTTCTCCTGCTTGGGTCAGCCTAGATTACAGAAATAAAGGTAGATGAAGCTTCTTATTATATTTTTTTCCCTTTTTTGCAATAGACTTCATCTTAGAATGTGACGTGAGAACTGCTATTGAACTCAACTCACAGAAGCTGTCTGTGTATTCAAGACTCTTCTCTGGCATGAGACAAGCTGTTAATTAATTGTGAAATCCTTAATAATAATGTGATTCTCAAATGTCAGGATTACACACAGAGTGAATATTGACAATAGGGTTTGCATTAATATTCAAGGCCCAGCTCATATTTGTGAAATTACACAGGGAGAATATGAATTAGAATTTCTTTTACTTTGAACAATTTAAAAGGTTGTGTTGGGCTGTGGAGTTGCCGAATCTTTTCCATTCATGACTTCCCTAAATTTCAATTTTACAATGCATTTTTCCATTATCCGATATTACTTCCTATTGTTCGCTCTCTGAAATTCTCATGCAGAAATAAGCACTATGGTAGGCATAACTGAATGGGAGGCTACAGCTCTGGGTGATATTATGAAGCAAAACTATTGTTTCCTTGATCTCTGTTTTATTAATTTTGTCCATTCTACAAATCTATGCCTCAACCATCCTAGACTTGAAAGTGTAGAACTCGATTACCAGAATTCCTTTCAAGCATGGACTTTTATCAGATTGGTTGGGAATTTTGGGAGTTGAAAGGTTGAACATAGTTGGTAAGAATCAGCTTAGGCAAACTGATATAGAGTATAGCTTGCACTCCACTGTCATAGAGACATTATGGCATTGCTAATTGAGGACAAGGCTGAGAACATTGTAGTATGAAATTTAGATAAGGATCCTCTCCAGTGCCTAGTGCCTGTGTCTTTTGCCCTTGACGTATTCCTGCAGCAAAGTCCTAGTCCTAGTGGAAATCACTTAGATATGAGTCCTAGTGGACAATCACTTAGATATGAGCCAGCAGTATGCTGCAGCTGCCAAAAAAGTCAATACAGGTTAGGCTGCATTAACAGAGGGATAGAATCAAGATCACGTTTAACAGAGGGATAGAATCAAGATCACGTGAAGTATTAATGCCACTTTACAATGCCTTGGTAAGGCCACACTTGGAATACTGCATCCAGTTTTGGTCACTGCGATTTAAAAAAGATTTTGAGACTCTAGAAAGAGTACAGAGAAGAGCAACAAAGATGATTACACGACTGGAGGCTAAAACATATAAGGAACGGTTGCTGGAATTGGGAATGTCTAGTTTAATGAAGAGAAGGACGAGGGGGGACATGATAGCAGTGTTCCAATATCTCAGGGGCTGCCACAAAGAAGAGGAAGTCAAGCTATTCTCCAAAGCGCCTGAAAGACAAAAAGTAACAGATGGAAACTAATCAAGGAGAGAAGCAACCTAAAACTAAGGATAAACTTCCTGACAGTTTAGAACAATTAACCAATGGAACAACCTGCCTCCAGAAGTAGTGAATGCTCCAAAACTGGAAGTTTTTAAGAAGAGACTGGACAGCCATTTGTCTGAAATAGTATAGGGTTTCCTGCCTGAGCAGGGGGTTGGACTAGATGACCTCCAAGGTCCCTTCCAACTTATTATTATTATTAATAATAATTGCCGTCCGTGCTAGCTCCAGCTTATTTGGGGGTGGAAGACAGAGTTTACTTATCTGTTTTGATGGAACTGAAATGGTAGTACGTGAGAGGAAAAAATTAGGAAATCTCCCAGGATTCCCAGGAGTGTTAAAGCAAGGTTGCCTTTAATTCATTTGAAATTATTTTTGAATAGGAGCCAGCATAGACTGTTTCTGGACAGAGTCTTTGTCAAAACTTTGCAAGAACCAATCCAATACATTTTGTGGTCTGATATAAGTGCTCAACACATTGTCTCTCTTTTTCCACATCTGAAATAGAACAATCAAATAAACAGCATCCACCTTCTAAAAATGTTTTATCTCTTTTATCCGGAAAGGTAAATATAAGAATTCACCCTTTTCCCTCAAATTTTGGTGTAGTCTGGGTTTTACTCCAAACATAATAGAAATGACATTGCCGCCAAATCTCTCAGCTGTGAAGTAGGAGTTATATAAGCATACATCCAAATGATGAATCAACTGGATTGAACAGGAATTCTAAGCAGGCTTTTATAACTATTGAGAAAAGAAGCCAAGAGGTTTCACAAGCTCAGTTAATACAATACTGATGAGAAATGTATGAAACTATGGACACAAAATAAGAATATTCATGCTCTGAAGGAGTAATTCTTTCACATAGTCTTTTTTTCCAAGCTCAGACTGAAGGACACCCATGAAAAAAATTCACCACAGTTTTCAGCAGCACAGCACTGTCACCGCCATGTTTATAACAACTACTGACTTCAGTGGCTGAAGGGCAGAAAGCTTTGGCTGTTTTCACCCAGCCACTAGCTTGTCCCTCAGACCACAAGGGTTTCAGAAACAAATATTCTTATATTTTCTTCCCATTAAGCAGTGAATGCTATCCTCACTTCACCAACAAGAGGAAGCAGATAATCGGAACAGGCAAGAGCTCCACCGTGGTCTTGTTCTTCTCTTGCTGATTTTCTTTTTTTTATTACAAGGAAATATGAAGAGGGGAAAAGTAAACCAGTTCATTTCTGGGGAGAAGGAGAGGGCAAGAAATGGCAGTAGGGGCACTGGCATCTTGTCTATTTGATGGACGTAGGACAAGGTGGGAGATCCTGTCAACCATATTTCCAGAAGATGAAGGGACCTTGTTTTGGTTACTTTTACATCATAGGCTTCCACTGTTGAATTTATATAAAAATTATGTCCACATAGGAGAATTAATATTTAATTTGTAAGCTGTATTGCACCAAGGGTGGATGGTTTTAAAGCTCTGTGATCATTTCTTGGAAAATTCAAAACCAAAAACAGATCTCACAAATATTATTATCAGTTCTTTTTGAAAAGGAGTGATGTAATATGCTGAGATAATTGCAAAATCCCTGTTCATCACAAACATTATGTTAAATGTGGACATTTTTATAAAAATGTCAAGGGAATTTGAGAGGTACCTAGAGATTTAGCTAGGAATCAGACAGCTTCCACATTGCTATTTCTACTCTTCAGCCCATTAAAAACAGCTTGAAATCAAGTATAGAGCAGATGAATCTGCAGTGCGTATGTGCGAATTAAATGACTAAAGTAGTATTGTCACACTGCTGCAGTTCAATTTCTGCACCCTTTGCATGTATATAGACTTTGCACAAATGCCTGAAAGAGATGGAGCTTGTGTCACAATGGCATAGCACTGCTTTTAGTGTTTTGACAAAACTCTCATATCCTGTGGTACCCTCTGTCCTGGGCAATCACAAAAATTGTTGCAGTTATTACACTGAATATTGTAATTTCATTTTTGATGTGTGCCGTTGTGCCCACAGTAAAAACAATGACAATAAAGGTTATCTTATGTTTTGAAAGGCTTGAACACGAACTAGCAGGCAGAAAACATGATGAAAACTTTAATTCAACCATGGTTGAACCATGTTTAACCATGGTTTAACTTACCATAATTTTTTTGTAATGAGTGAACCAGAATGTTATATTTCCATTCCCCAAAAGATTAAGCACTTTACTGAATTGTACTGATGTTAACAGTAATAATCTTCCTAAATTTCATAGTAGTGCAAGCCTTTTGATTTTTAGTAATCTTCTTATCATGAGTTATTGTCCTTTCCATCAATGATCCGTATGGTAAAAGCATTCCTAAGGCAGCCCTGTAGTCACATAAAATAGCACTTAGTGTAGGTAACGGTTGCCACAAGATACAGCAGTTTTGCTGTGGGTGTTTCTGCCAAGCACAGGAAAGTGCTATAATATAATTCACAGTTGCCTCCAAACAGTGGGAAGTTTCCTGTTGGCAGACTGGCCATAAACTGCAGTAAAATCCTCTTAGTTTTACTTTAATAATCTGTAGCAATGCACTTGGATGGATCTACCTAGCTGGAATTCCTTGAAGTGCTTTACACCTCTTTAAATGAATGCCAGCAGAGATAAATAGGTGAACATTTAAAACATGAGCCTTTACACATAGTAGCTACTCCAAGGAGACTCAGTGGCATAACCTGTGAATACTTTGGGTACCTTTCTTTCTTTCTTTCTTTCTTTCTTTCTTTCTTTCTTTCTTTCTTTCTTTCTTTCTTTCTTTCTTTCTTTCTTTCTTTCTCCCTTCCTTCCTTCCTTCCTTCCTTTCTTTCTTTCTTTCTTTCTTTCTTCCTTTCCTTGATTATGGATTGATGGAGAGAACAAATCACTTCTCTGAATATCTCCATTTTTCCCCTTTTATAAAATATTTTGCACTGCAGCCATGATTAGTTTGTTGAATACACCATAATCTTACATAGCCATAAACCAGCTTTATGAAATATGATTGTTCTTTCATACCTGTATAAAAACTATGGAGAAGGCCTTGAAGAGGGTATTCAACAGCTGTTGGATAAGTAACAGTTTAGCCTCAGGGAGGGAGTAAGAAAGAAAATCAAGGTTGTCCTGTCATAATTCTCTTGGGTATAAGATTTGGGTTGTAGGAAACAGATGGGAATGTTGCTGTTGTGGTGTCTTGTCTGTTGTGTAACGTCTTCCCTGCGTGAGCTGCTCAATTCTGTTGCTGGATTGGTGGTTGAGGCCCCAAGAAGACTTCAATTTACCTCCTGAAGTCATTCAGTCAGAGTGTGTCTCAGGAGTTCATACCCTATGGCAACCCTGGACTTTATTTGATAAGAAAAATTATAAAATAAACTTGAATATCTCAGTAATTAATCAGAGATGCCAGTAACCTTGATTAATCCCTCCTCCTTAAAGTCAGATTAATAATGCTTAGCACATGATGATTGCCATAGAATAACTATGAACTGCCCATAAACTAAACTAAGCTATGGTCTACTCAGCTGATTGGATATAATAGCAATAGCACTTAGACTTACAAACCAGAGGTCCCCAACCTTTGGGGCACCAGGGACTGGTGCCATGGAGAAAGGTTTTTCTGCAAACCAGAGGGGATGTGGTTTTGAATACTGCCTGCATCCAGAGGATGGACTTTGCTTGTTTGTGCGGCCCGCTTGTTGGTATGCTGAGGATCGGTGCCGGCCCATGGACCGGGGATTGGAGACCCCTGTTATATATTGCTTTACAGTGGTTTACAGCCCTCTCTAAGCAGTTTACAGAGTCAATATATTTCCCTCAACAATCTGGGTCCTCATTTTACTGACCTCGGAAGGATGGAAGGCTAAGTCCACCTTGAACCAATGAGACTCAAACTGCCAAACTGCTGGCAGTCAGCAGTCAGCAGAATTAGCCTGCAGTATTGCATTCTAACCACTAGGCTCTTTCATAATATGAATCACATAAACCTACAAGACAGATAAACATTTATTTCATTCTTTCAAGTACTGTTCAAAAATAGTTTCCAGATCACATTTAGCTGGGTTCATACATTGATCCAAACAATAATGTAAGGTTGCTGACTCCTGAGTTAGGCATAATGATGTGCATCCAAGCATTAGAATTGGTTAATGGTTGATTTGTTGCATCAACTCAGCTAAACTTTAGGCACTGGGAGCCTAATTTTACTAAATCACGGTTTAGCACAACATGTATCCTTAGCCAACTTGAATCTTTTAAAAATAGAACAATGGGATAAAATATTTTAAATCAAATAATTAAACATGTGGCTGAACTAGCTTACTGACCCTTGACTTCAGTTAAACTCTTTTGCTTAACTAATCTGAGGGACAGCAAAATTATTTCGCCACAAAGCACAAGAGTGATTGAAACGGCAAAGCCACTATGGGAAGAAAAATGCATTCAATAGTTTCAGTTTGCTTCCAACAGGGCTATTCTTTGCTTAGAAATGCAATAAATCTTATTGATTAGCACATTGGCCACTGTCTCAAAGCACAGAAGATGAAGGCAGTTTTGTATTTCCTGAGCAGAAAAGAGCAATCAGCATTTAGGGTGTGGTTTCAATCAGTGTCTTCATTAAACATTGATGTTCGTCTTTGCTTTTCCACTCAATCTAATAAATATACTATGCCAGTCATTAAGCTTCAAAAACTGCAGGTTGTTTAAGTGCACATACCCAAAATGGTGGCTCTTGAAATATTGGCTTTCTGTCTTGATATTTGGACTTCTAATGGATTGCAAAAATACCAATCTTCTATGAGGAAAGGAAGCAAGAGGATAAAAGGGGTAACTGAGATACCAGAAACCGCTTTTTTTCTATACTTCCCTCCCTTATCCCTGTGATCTTCTGGGATCAGATAAAAGATAGATTGTACTTGCTGTAGCAATCATTCTACAAAGAAGGCAGATTTTGGATTATAAAATGCTGCTTTCAGCCTTCAGATCAAATTGACTGCCACACTTCCATTTTTTTTCCAGTGGAAGGGGAAAAAAGGAACTAGTTGTGTTGTTGGAGGAGTTTTAAACTTTGCACATGTGTCAATGTTCAGTCAAGCAATCACAAGCTTGTTTTGCTTAAAAGCTTCTTTTCTATAATAACAACAACAATAGCACTTAGATTTATATACCGTTTCATAGTACTTTGTAGCATTCTCTGGCTGGCTTCCAATGTCAGCCTATTTCCCACAACAAACTAGGTCCTCATTTTACCGACCTTGGAAGGATGGAAGGCTGACTCAACCTTGAGCTAGTCAGGACTGAACTCCTGGCTGTAGGCAGAGTTAACCTGCAATACTGTATTCTATCCATTGCACCAGCACAGCTCCTAGATTAGGCACACATGTTATTTGTCAACAAAATAGAACACCCCAAACATGGTGCAGCCTCTATCAAGTAGTTCTGAATTGCATTGGTTGCAACAGGAGAGCTCTTGGGTGAGGGACACGCCCATTGTAGGTAGGCAGGAAGACAAAGCTCGCAGTGGTGAGCAAAGATCCTGTTTACTGTGAGGAGTTAGGCAATTCACCATCTACAGGTAGCACATATCCTCCTCTAATCCTAAATCTGTGGACTGGCTTACTAGAAGAAGTTGTTGAAGACCATCTAGAGTTGCCATCACCAATTGGGAATTCCAGATGTTGTTTTGAACTCTCCAATTGAAGAGTTAAAAAGTCAACTGAATATTCCAGAGGCCTCATCTCAAAATGCTTACTGAATTTTGATGCACGTATCATAGTTTTGAATCCACAGGCAAAAGAAGCTGCAAGTTATATGAGGAGTAATAGGCTCTGCTGCTTCTGCTACAGGGTTTCCATATTTATCTTGGATGAAATGATGGTGACACTCTTATCAGAACACAACATGTGGTGCATATGCTAATGCCCACCAAAGTTTGAAAACATTAAATGCTATTGAAAATCATCCTGGGAGGGATAAGGAGAACGGGCTGAAGATTACAGTATGACATTTTATAGGGGCAAATGTAGAGTTTTTTATTTATTGAGGAAAATGAAACTCAGATACAGAGGGAGATTAAGACATACCTGGCTTGGCAACAGTGTTTGTAGAAGAGGTTTTGGAATTGTGGCTGATCACAAGCTGAATATGTCTGTGGTGTCATAAATATAAATAATAACTATTATTGTATATTTTATATTTATATTGCTATAAAAGCAGTTTAGGCTGCATTAATAAAACTATTCAAGACACAGAAAATAGTAATTCAAGTGCAGTCTGGGTTGATCCCACTCCCTGCTGCATACTATGTTCAACCAAGGACTCCATCTTTTAAGCAAGATTGTAAAACCAATGTAGCAACAAGACTTTAAAAGCGTCAGGAAGTCAAATCTTATAATCAGTTTCCAGAATGGCAGTCTTTTTACAGGCATTGAAATTAGCCTCCACTCCACGTTTAGAAAATATGTCAAGACACATTTCTCTTGCTAGATTTTTAATCCCTGATTAAGTTTAGACTTGATTTTAACTGACATTACTGAACTACCCCCCCCATTTTTTTACTTTAACCATTTTCGCTCTCTTAATGGCTGCTTCCTTAGAGAAGCGGGATGTAAATAAATACAGCAAAAATAACAAACACTTTCATGGCACCTTAGATTTATTATTCTATATCGAGCCACAAGAGTCTGATTGAAATCTGACAAGAGGTTGAGAAAATGGTTGAAAACTTGAGAAGACGAAGAAAGAATATGTAACACCACTCTTCAAATACACAAAGGATATTAAATAGAAAAAGGTCAGGACCCATTCTTTATTCTCCAGAGACTGAAAGATTTGAAATACTGATCTTAAGTTACAAAAAAAAATTGTATCTGTTATTAAGAAAAACTTCCTGAGCAATTTAAGAATAGAATCAATTTCCTAGAGAGATGATGAGGGTTCTCGTCATTGGATTTGTTCAAGCAGAGACTGTACACTTCAAATTGGATTCCTGCTTTGGACTTCATGACCTTTACGGTCCCTTCCAACTCTTAGATTCCATGGTAAGACCTAGCCAGAATAAAAAGCTAGAAATGGTACATGAAAAACATTTCAGGAGTCTTCCCCAATTTCTAGCTTTTTATAGTTCTACCCAGGATTGTTCTTTGAGATCATCTCGCTATCATAAGAGCAAGAAAATTTACTCTGACAGGTGATTTTTCAAGATATGGACTCTTTTAGTTTAAGTAAGCAAACTGGTGTTTTTAGCTTTCCAATTTTTAAAATAGTTTTCATTATGTTTGCTACAGCCATCAATGAAACATATTCTAGAGTTGTGTCTTTTTTTATTCCCAGTGTTTTGATCAAATTTCACTAGGTAAGCACATTTAAATGGATTTATTCTGGACCACTTCTAATTCTTCTAGTTTACCAAAACCCCAAATCAACCATGATTTTGTTTTTCCCAGATATAGCTTAAGCACAGGCTGTACTAACCATCCTACTTTTAAGTAGAAGGAGCAAATGGCTCTCTTTGATTTTATGGCCATTGTTCGTGTTGATGCTTATATGTTTTCCATGGTAATGTCTCAGAAAATCTGGATACTTAAACGACCTTATTTGTTCTATCTCTTTACATCTAGGATCAGCTATATCTTTTTAGTCTTTTAGCAAATACTACTACATTGATTTTGGAATAATTAATCTATAACTATTCCTTCCTAGAGTAAGTTCTAAATTCTGCCAGGATTCTTCTCCTTCCAATTAATGTTGTTAATGTGAATACTATGTTGACTTCCTACAATATCAGAATCAGAAGTGAGCTGGGACCTTGGAGGTCTTCTAGTCCAGCCCACTACTCAAGTAGGAGACCCTATATCATTTCAGAGAAGTTGCTGTCCAGTCTCTTTTTAAAAACCTTAATGAAGCACTCACAACATCTGAAAATAAGCTGTTCCACTGATTAATTGTCCTCACTGTTAGGAGGTTTCTCCTTAATTCCAGGTTGCTTCTCTCCTTGATTAGTTTCCATCCATTGTTTCTTGTCTTGTCTTCTGGTGCTTTAGAAAATAAATTGACCCCCTCCTCCTTATGGCTGTCTCTCAAATACTGGAATACTACTATCATGTCCTCCCTAGTCCTTCTTTTCTCTAGACTGTCCAGTTCCAAATTCTGCAACTGATCTTCATATGTTTTAGTCTCCAGGCCTTTAATCATCTTAGTTGCTCTTCTTTGCATTTTTTCCAAAGTCTCAACATCTTTTTTTTTTGTAATGTGGTGACCAAAACTGGATGCAGTATTCCCGATGTGGCCTTACTAAATCTTTATAAAGAGGTGCTAATGCTTCACATCATAGATCGATTCTGTGTCTCTGTTTATACAACCAAGGATTGTATTAGGGTTTTTTGGCTGCTGTCGCACACTGCTGTCTCATGTTTAAGTCAACTAGGACTCCATGGTCCCTCTCATAGTTACTGTTTTTGAACCAGGTTGCGTTTAATCTGTACTTGTACCTTTGGTTTTTCCTGCCCAGGACTAAAACCTTGCTTTTCTCCACATTAAATATAATTTTGTTGGATAGGGCCCATTGTTCAAGTCTGTCAATATCTTTTGGGGACCTTTTTACTTCCAATTGATGGGGCAGAAAAAGAATTACTAAGCTCTTCCACAATGTTGTTTATATAAAAATTAAAGAGGAAGGGTTGTAATATACTGTCCTGGCAGACACATTTTGTAGTTTTAATCTGCTTTGTTGGGGAGCTACTTTGGTTTACCTATACTTGTCTTCATATAATTTATATATTAATCTTATGTTTATATTGGTAGCTAATGCTTGACTTCAAAAGTAAGGCATTTTTCCCTCATGACTTTTTAATATGAAAAAGCAGATGTTCGTCTATGTAGAAAAGCATTATTTTATTTTAATTAATTGATTGATTTGATTTGATTTATGTGCCGTCTATCTCTTCCAGAGGCGACTTGAGCAATCTACATACATTGAAACCAGTAGACATTAAAATGATAAAGCAATAAATAACAATAAAATAAATGCAGTTGAAAGATGGGGAGGAGGGGAGCACAAAATACACAGGGTGAGATGGGGGCTTTTCTTAATTCAACAGCCACCTCTAGAATGTTGCACCTCTGTTGGGACGGCAGGCCAATTGGCAGAGGCAAGGTTTCAGACCCTTACAGAAGGTCAGGAGAGGAGAAGGCAAATCTCACCCTGGAAGGTACGATGTTCCAAAGGCTAGGATTATGATGGATACAATTTTAAAAAGCTTAACGGTATAATTTTACATGCCTTACAAGAAATATTTAGTGGATTTATTCTGAGGTATCCAGTAAGGGTTTACACTACTATACAATCAGATGTGGTATGGTGACCTATATTATAAATACATTTCTTTTTCAGCTAATCCTTTTTTTAATTTCCTTTTGTTTTAAGACAATCCTGATATATTAGGTTTTTAAAAGTCTGATTTAAGCTTTTGAAATCAATTGTATACTTCTTGCCCACGTATGAAAAACACACAAAAAAAAACAATAGTAGATTTCGAAAGTAAGGTGAAAAATTATGAGGCATGTTTTTGGAGGAGGAATATTTTTAAAAACAAATAGCATCCCAGATAGGGCACAGTCTCCTACCGTATTTTCAAATCTATAAAGATGTAAGTTCTGCTCTGAAAATTCAAAATGGATAATATGCCATTTGCAATAGAGGTATCTTGTCAGATTGTGTGATATTGCTGATTCTTAGAAAGTTCTATATTAAAATATTGAACGCACCCACTGAAGAAAAAGTGATTCTTTAATTTTTAAAGGTATACATTAAGTGGATAATCAATTCTGAATTGTTTATTTAAAGCTGCGGTGGGGGGGGGGGAATGGAACCTGCAATTTCTCATTCTTCATGGTATCTAACTGACCTTGGCTGATTTAAAAAAGAAGACAGAGTCATTCTTGGTTGATATTGAATGAATGAGTAGCAAAAAAAAACCTCTTCCTATCCCTGTATATGAGGGTTAGGGAAGAGAAGATGTCTGTCATATCTCTATCACTGGAGTGACCTGCCATGAGGGAGCCATTTTAGTGTAGTGGTTAAGGCATTGCACTAGAAATGGCTGACCATGAGTTCTAGTCTTAGGCATGAAGCTAACTAGGTGATCATGGGCTGGTCAATCTCTTTTAGCCCTAAGAAAGCAATGATACACCTTGCCAAAAAAAACCCTGCAGTGTGTAGTCCGGGCAGTTACCAGCAGTCAACACTGACCTGAAGGTACACACAGTCTGCCTTGAGAGATCTAGTTGGCCTTCTCCCTGAGGGGAGTTAGAAAACTGATGAAGGCAAAATGTTTTCTTAGAGCTTTTGATCTTTAATTATAATTGTAGGATTAGTTGCTGGATACTGCACCTTAAAGTGGATTAATAGTTTTACGGTTTTCTGTGTAATATTAAGTACTGGTTTTATTAATGTTATATGATATTGCAAACTACTAGAAGTCTTTTGGGAATACGATGGGACATTTAAAAAGGCTGGGAGTAAATCAATCAACAATCTCACCTTTTAACAAGGAATCATTTCCTTGTTAAAGGAACAATCCTGCAATGTTTGTTGCATGTGAAGCTGCTCCCACAGACAATTCCAAAATTGCAATTAGTTCAATACTTGGGGGTTTAGAATGATCTCTGGAAATATATCTTGCCTATGCTAAAAGAGCTGTCAGACTGCCCTGAACATGCTGGCAAATGAGGCCATGCCTTTTAAATGATCCCATCCCCATGATTTATGCCATTGCATTATGGTGACATGTGGAAAGAATCCAGTGATGTCTTAACTGTATGTAGAGGAGAAACTGAGTTTGCTCCTTGGGCAGATATGAAGCATATCTATGTATTGTTGTAATAGTTCCTGATCCATTTTAGAGCACGATCAGCAGGGAGGATCTCTTTTTATCTGGGGTCTTGGCTCTCTCCAAATTACTGACAGTTATGACAAATTAAACAGTGGAATGACTTGCCTCCAGAAGTTGTGCATGCTCCAACACGGGAAGTTTTTAAGAAGAGATTGGACAACCATTTGTCTGAAATGGTATGGGGTTTCCTGCCTGAGCAGGGGGTTGGATTAGAAGACCTCCAAGGGTCCCTTCCAACTCTTCTCTTCTCTTCTGCTCTGCGCTGCACTGCTCTGCTCTGCTCTGCTCTGCTCTACTCTACGCCATGCCATACCATGCCATGCCATGGTTAATGGCCCAATTCTGGGAAAAAAAAATCCTGTAAATTGGAAGTGAGTTGTTTGGTTTGTCCATCAAGTGCCACGTACCCTCAGGGATAATCTGAGTTGCCTTAGAAAAAAAACAGACCCACTTTTCTCACAAGCTGTTTTGAAATAAGGCTGGAAGGCTTTATGATGAGGCCTGAAAACACTCTTGGATTGCCCATTGTCCACACTGTTATAAATTGCCCCCTTCATGCCACATAAATCTTATAAAGCTCATAAGCTTCTAGATAAAGGTAGAGACAATACCTTCTAGCCGGCAGTAAGCTGATTTGCTTTGTGATTGTTCCAAGTACATTGAAAGCTATACATTCTGTTTCAAGATGGTCAGTTTTAGCATTGAAGTCTTTTACTGTGGGTAGATTTTTTCCTTGTTATCAATTGGCTTTAGAGGACTGCTGAGTTAAAATTACTCCAGATGCACCTACTTTATAGTTATAAATTGGCTTAACAACCTTTTTCCCTTGAGGATTTTAGGAAGTTCACTGAGCAAGAGAGAGGAAAAGCAATGTTTGATGTGGAATTTTTAGCATTCTACATGTTCTTTGAGAGACAGGGAGACAAAGAGATAAAGAATAAGTCTACATTTAATATAGACCTAGTGTAAATGAATTTTTTGGGGGGAGGGGGAAATATCCTTTCAGCAGATATAGGAGCAAGGGACAAGAAAGTAGTTTTAGATCCTATAGGGAAATCTAAAGAGTTCAACTGAACTAAATATTTGAAAACTTTTCCTAATATTCTAGTAAAAATGATCTTATGTAAAATGACAGCTTCTGAAGGAGAAGAGGGAAGCACAGTATCCTTTAGGGCAGTGGTTCTCAACCTGTGGGTCGGGACCCCATTTGGGGTCGAACGACCATTTCACGGGGGTCACCAAACAAGGCTGTCGGCCATTTTTTCCCCCTTTTCTTTGGCCACGCCCCTGGCACCCAGTGATGTATAAGTGATTGGGGGTCACCACAACATGGGGAACTATATTATGGGGTCGTGGGATTAGAAAGGTTGAGAACCAGTGCTTTAGGGGAAGCTGGGAAAGAAAGAATTTCCCCATTTTTGCATACCATAATAAAGAATTTCCCTATCTTTGCACACCATACATAAATTAGGATAAATTATCTTTGCTTTAAAAAAAATGAGTGGGGTTAAAAATAATTACATCAACAGGTTTTACTAGCCCATCATGACACTAATCCATACAATAAACGGATGAAAATGCAACTGATTTTTAGGAAATAGAATGAGAAACTGATGTGACATCTTCTGTAGCATATGCTTCCTTTTCAACGAAATGGAAGAGTTTTGTACCGTCTTGGTACCATATATATATAAAATAATAGTTTGATGGAAATAAGGAAATGAGGCAGAATCCTGATAGGACCACAAGAGAGGAGAATGTCAAAGACCAAATTTCATGTTGATTTTTCCTTTTAAACTGGAATGGAAAAATATTTAACTTTCTTTATTAATATATCTGTGTGTGTGTGTGTGTGTGTGTGTGTGTGAGAGAGAGAGAGAGAGAGAGAGAGAGAGAGAGAGAGAGAGAGAGAGAGAGAGAGAGAGAGAGAGAGAGAGAGATACAGAAACATTTACATATATATGTGATTTATTGACTGTGTGTCACCAAGTTGGTGTTAATTCTTAGTAGTCACATAGACTTTCTCTAAGATGATCTGTCTCCAACCCATCACTGTTATAATCCACCCATCTTAATGCTAATCATTTTCTCTTTCCTTCCACCTTTTCCAGCATTATTCATCTAGGTGTGCGTGATCATTCCAATTTAGAAATAAATCATTAGCATGGTAATGCAGAGAAACCCAGATTATTATCTGACAAACATAACGAATCCAAAAACAAGACAAAAAGCCCTGGTTTAAAAGCACATTAGAGGAAATATCGACCAAAAGTGGGTTGAAATCATAGATAGGCTAACGGCTAATTAATGCATGCTGATTTCTCCTTATTAAAGGTTTACAACCTTTGTTGCTTTGAATTATTCATTTTATGGTTTCCTCACATGAGGAAAAAAAATCTCACAATTCAATTCTAGATTGGTAGGTATGATTGAAGGGGGTGACAAGTCCTGGGATAAAGGATAACTGGGAGAGTCAGTTTGGTCTAGTAGTGGCTAAGGCACCAAACTCGAAACCAGGAGACTGTGAGTTCTAGTCCTGCTTTAGGTATGAAAGCTAGCTGGGTGACTTTAGATGAGTCATTATCTCTCATCCTGAACTTACCTCACCTGTTTTTGTGGGAAAAATAGGAGGAGAAAGAGGTATTAGGTATGTTCGCTATCATGTGTCATTCATAAAAATAGTAAAGGGATATAAATAAAAAATATGCAAATAAGTTTAAACTTTTATATGAATAGCCACTTTATAAGGAGTATAGAAAGGAGGGAGAAAGAGATGGGTAGACAAAGTGTGATTTTTCCCATCTGGCTTTTTTTAAAAAAAAATATAATTAATCAGGTAATTATTTGTACAAATGGCTCTGTTAATTTTAAGTGTTATGGAAGCAAGGATGCAATCATGCTTTCCTCAGCATGACAAGAAGCAGCCTATTTTGAAAAATATTTGAAGCTGCATCTGTTAAAATGGAATGTTTTTTACTTTATATATTTATTATATTAGTCTCTTTTCCCTAAGGAGATATGAGTAGCCTTGCTTTCACAGTAATCCTATGAAATTTATCTTGGGAGGGGAAAAGGTTTGTTTCTTGAGCTTCACAACTAAACAGGGATTTGGATTCTTTGTTTTTTCCACGTCAGATTCTCAATTTATAGATCTCTGATCACACCAAATTGTGGTGGGTTTTCTTGCGTGCTGCAGAAAGGGTTGTATCCTAGCACTCTGACTGTGAGCCAGAGATTTCTGATACCCCAATTTATCTTCCAGGTGGCACTTCCCTTGGAGTTCATCCCTGTACCTCTAGTATGTGAGAGGAAAAAGGTTTTCATAACCTCTATTGTCTTTTTAGCTATTGAATGGTCAAAAAATAAAAATAGACATCAGTCGTGCTATCTTCTTGTTGCATAGCATAAAGGCCCATGGGTGTCTTTGGGAGAAAGTCCAAGGATAAACAAAATCAAATTTTATTTTAAAAAAGAAACCAAGGTTTTTTGGTTTTGGTTTTTTTTTTTTTTTAAAAAGCCCTGAAAATTACAAAATAAGATAGTGTTCCAAGCAGTCTAAAAATCAGTGCTGGGCTATTATAAATCATCACTTTCTCCCTGTGAGAAGTTGCAAAATAAGATTACAGCCTAGTGGAAGATTCTAAATAAAATCATTATTTTCTTGCTCCCCCTAAAAGTGGCATTCAAAGCTAAGATCACAGAAACATGCAAATTCCTAATTATGCTCAAAAAAAAAAATATCAGATTTATACAGTTTTTTCCCCAAAAATATATATAAACAAACACAAACAGAAAAACAATGTCAGAGTAAAGCATAAATGATTTTTAAAAACTAAAACATCGAAGAAGTTATAGAAGAAAAAATCAGTCCTATGGACACCCCCCAATTTGCTGGCAAACCTAAATTCTAATCAGAGGCTATATGGAATGATCTTGGTTCCATGGTTTTGGATGCTCAGTTGGCAGTCTTTTCCTCAAATTCTATCATTGTCTTTTTTAAAAAGTCAAATCTTTTCTTCCCAAAATAGAGAGCTGGGATGTGGCATCTCTCTGTATATGTGTAAGAGCCATTCCCCAAAAGAAAATGCTTTCTGTGTTCATCAGGGAACCTAAAAGAATTGAGAAAGTCTCATTTGATGGCCTATATCCATAATGACATGGTTTAGGGTTTGGCATAGGAATGATTTAAATATTTGCATTCTTTCAACCCTGCATTAGTATCTAAGTTCTATAAGCTGAATACGTACTTTAAATGGGGTTGGATTTCACTAACATTTCTGGAGCACTGAGTTTAGCCAAAGTTGTTGCAGATAAACTCTATAAGTGGAGAAATCTTTAAAAGGTTGCTTGCCCAAGCATGAAGTGCAACCTGCATTATAAAATTATGAGTACGCTACACACTGAAGCCCCAGAGAGAAATTTCTATTGGATAATTAGATGTGGGACAAAAGAGATCTTCCTGCAGTTATGATGAATGATGTATTGTGGTTCATTTATCGGGGGGAAAAAACATTCCTTGGGTAAGTGAGAGTGAACCAAGAACTTCAGCAGAGAAGTCACAGAGTGCCTTTTTGAAAAAAGAAATAAAACCCATGCAGATAATCCCATCAATCTATAAATAATCCCTTTTTCCTTCATCCCTTTTATCTTTCCATTAATCCAGTCTCTGTAGATTACAGATTGCCAAGCAATACTACTATCCTTCAGCTGTCCATATCTTCACAAATCCAACATTCACTATTTCCAGTAATTTCCATAAATGTTTTTTTAAAAAAAAAATCAGTGAAGGAGCAAAAAAAAGTAACAGCCAGATGGACTTTTTCTCAGCACATAAATGTATGCAAAGCAGACATTTCACTATTTAGACCGGAAAAAAGATGTGAGAAAAGCATTAAAGTCAGACTGATCAAACAGCATGATTAGTGATGAATGTAAGTAAATAAGTCTCTTTTCCTCTACAGCTTCTTTTTTATTCGTTGAAAGTGTTCACCAAACAATGAATGTAGCAAAAGTGCCATTGACTATTTTATTTAGAATTGCAGAGGCTCATGATTAAAATCTTTGAAAAGGCTTATTAAGGACACAATGACTAAAATACAGCTAGAGGTTAAGTTCTGTTGGGGATTGAAGATGGCTAAGGGATAAGGAAGCAATGAGATAGACATGGTCCACCGGAGCAGGGTTCACAACAAGGAACCCCAGCCATGTCACTGCTTCATCATGGACTTCAAAATAAAGAGGATCGTTAGATGACAGTGCATGGATAAAATATGTGCCTCGTATTTGTTATGCTTTTCAAGATTGAATGTGGAAAAGGTATGAAAGACTTAACACACACACACACACACACACACACACACACACAGCCTGATTATCACTCAGCACAATGGTAGATGAAATTCAATTTAGATAAGTGCATGGTAAATTGGCAAACTACAATGAATGGAACAATCAGAACTACTTGAACATACTGATGTGTTGTGAATTCAAACTAGTATTTTCTAAAAGGGCAGCATTGGGAAATGCCAGCATTGGGAAAGGCCGGAAGTGAGTAAAATAATTTGGTTTCAAAATTGGAAGGAAGGCAACTTTAAAATAGATTTCCTTAGCTTGGTGCTCTTCTAATATTAGAACCATAATTCCACAGAATTCTTAGCCAAATCAGTTTGGATTGCACTCCCAATATATCCGCAGGGGTTCATGTTTGGGAAAGATTGCTTTGAAGTACCGGTAGTTCCTCTACTTACAACAGTTCATTTAGTGATGGTTCAAAGTTACAGCAACACTGAAAAAAAGTGACATATGATCGTTTTTCATACTTATGACTGTTGCTGCTTCCCATAGTCACGTGATAAAGGTTCAGGTGCTTGGCAACTGACTCATATAGATGACCATTGCAGCATCCCAGGCTCATGTGATCATCTTTTGTGACCTTCTGCCAAGCAAAGGCAATGGCGAAGCCAGATTCACTTAACAACCATGTTAGTAACTTAATAAATGCAGTGATTCACTTAACAACTGTAGCAAGAAAGGATATCAAATGAAGCAAAACTCACTCAGCAAATGTCTCACTTAACAACAGAAATTTTGGACTCAATTGTGGTCGTAAGTCGAGGACTCCTGGTATATGAGAGAATAATTGTTGGAAAAAAATGAAGCAATACATGGAAAGACTCAGTCTAGTCAAATATGTGAACAATATTACCAGGCTGTGACCCATTTGGACTGGGCCATGCAAGCTCACTTGTGTGAACTGCATGCGCAGTGCGTGTGCCCACTGCTTGTGCAGAACCACCCCTTCCCACACACCCTGCTGTCGCTGCCACCGCCACTGCCAGTCTACAAAGCTGGAAAAGTTGGTGACCGCTGATCTACAAGAATAACCAAGACGGTCTTATTACTAAACCCAAGCCTGAAAGCTTTAATGAAATGGAAAAGGAGGCACTAAAGACAAAATTACTAATGGTGAATAGGATTAATTTCATCATTGAAGAAAGGGGAAAGAAGAGGGAGGGAGGGAGGGAGGGAGGGAGGGAGAGATCAAATTCAAATGTCTTAGCCTAAGTTAGAGAAAATCAATATAGAAAGATGTACAGTATCGAGCAGTTTTTCTGAAAAGATAGGACAGCACTTTCTATTTTTAAAAGGATAATTTGTTTTACTTTTGAGAAAAACAAAAAGCATGCAATATTTTCCCTCTCCATAATAAATTATATAGAGATAAAAGCAGTTGATATTTGGATGAAATGCCACCTATCTTCTGAACTTGTATTAGAACTTGTCCCTTTGCATGAGGCTATCTGTAATCAGGGGGCATCAATGCAGGTTTTTAAAGTGAATTCCAAGGGAATACAACTATGGGCCATATCTTAACAGCAGAGTTAGCCTGCTATGATGTTGAATGATATATTTATCTTAAGCAGTGGATCAGGAAGGGCCACAGAGTGAGTCCAGAACCTCATCAGCTAATAATAATAATAAAATGATGATGATGATGATGATGATAAAGTTGGAAGGGACCTTGGAGGTCATCTAATCCAACCCCCTGCTCAGGCAGGAAACCCTATACCATTTCGGACAAATGGCTGTCCAGTCTCTTCTTAAAAACTTCCAGTGTTGGAGCATTTACTGCTTCTGGAGGCAGGTTGTTCCACTGGTTAATTGTTCTAACTGTCAGGAAGTTTCTCAGTTCTAGTTTGCTTTGGTTAGTTTCCACCCGTTGCTTCTTGCCCTGCCTTCAGGCGCTTTGGAAAATAGCTTGACTCCCTCTTCTTTGTGGCAGCCCCTGAGATATTGGAAAAC
This sequence comes from Crotalus tigris, assembly GCF_016545835.1. Classification (NCBI taxonomy): domain Eukaryota; kingdom Metazoa; phylum Chordata; class Lepidosauria; order Squamata; family Viperidae; genus Crotalus; species Crotalus tigris. Next base: position 399,785 of record NW_024097375.1, on the reverse strand, counting down.
TGCTATCATGGCCCCCCCTTGTCCTTCTCTTTGTTAAACTAGACATACCCAATTCCAGCAACCATTCCTAAAAAAGCTAGGTGCTTTTATACTGAAAAAAGCATGGGTACCATTGCTGCAGGTGACTGAAGCATTCAGAGAGCAAGAGAAATGAAGGGAATATATACCTTGTAGCAACTGATTATATTATTAGTCAAACATATATCTCCTGCAGTTTTGCACAGTGGACTAGCAAGCATCTCCAGCCTTTTATTGGAGAACAGAGAGAAGTAGAATCCTAGCACTGCATGCCACAGGCAGGTTACATGCTAGAGCCACCCAGAATAATTTGGGCACTGCCTAAATTCAAAAGAAAATTTAAAAATAAACAAGCTGAAGTAGCCATTCCAAGAACTGTACCTCAATTTATACAAATCAGTATAAAATGTCAGTTTTTGAGAAGTAGCAATTTGCATTTTGGCATGGTGGAACTACCTACGGAAACCACTGCCAAAGTTTTGCACTTCCCAATTCTCTCATCAGCCTTTTGCCACTCTTCTAAATTAATTAAATTCACACAGCACCTCTGTTTGTGACTACTGAAAATGCATACCAACAAGGCATTTCCCCAAAGGTATCTATTTCAGTGCTTATTGCCTAATAAAAAGACCTTTTTTTCAAAAAAAGTTTGAAAGTAAATATGTTTTGATTTAATAAGCTGATTGCAGTTACGGTAGAAGACTAGCAAATTCTTATTATGCGTTAAAGTCTCTTCTTCCACGAAACAGTGTATGTCTCTTGTTTGTAATATGGCCATTGATCTTAAAATTAAATAGGTCACCAGAGAATAGCAATAGCTCTCTAATGTTAAAGGTGAATGACTAAATTTACAAGCCCTGCCAACTCTGAAATAGTACAGCAGTTGGCCCTCCTTAGAGGCTATCCCACAGGTGCTCAGAAAATGCATTTATAATGTTTAATATCTTGTGCTCAAGGAATTCATTACTGGCCAAGGCCACCATTACTAATAAGCTACACATCCAGAGTCTGCTGTTTAATCTGGCAGGCTAAGAACCTTATAAAATGTGTGTGTGTGTTTCCCTCTTTGGGGGAGAGTTAAATGTGAGTTAAAAAGAGCTTTCTAACTCATTGGATTATTTTTCTTCCTTTATTGCCTTTATTTAATTTTAAATCTGAAAGTTCAAAGATGAAAAATGCCATGTTTTTGGAGTGTATGAATTGCCCTTCTGACCCAGCTGATGCATAAGGTTTTTTTTTTTGAAATTGTGCCATCTTTTCCAAAATTATTGAGAAGGAAATTTGGCATGTTCTAAATAAGTGTAGTTAATATTGAATAAACTGTAGTGTCTTTTCCGGTATCTGATCAGAAGTAGTTTGTCCTGTACTGAATAAAAAGTCTCATGTGAAAATATTTTCTAAGATATCAAGCCAAAGTTTCCATATTTCTCGACATCAAGCATGCAGCAAGGATACAGCCTTAAGGCATTTTTGGAAGTTTTTTTCTATATCAATGTGCCCTCAAACGCAATTGCTAATATGGCAACATGTGAGAAATTAGACTGCTTAATTTTATGGAGACAGTCTAATGGTCAGAATGAAATACTAATGTGTTCTGCACAGCTTGTTTTAGAGCTATATTGCTGGAGTCCATTGTGTTTCACTGCATTTCATTAGAAGAGGGATGCTTTATAATGTAGTCCACACAGAATAAACTTAAAATATACAACACAATAGCTAAATAAAGGGCAATACTTTTTTCTATGAATCTTCCACTGGAAGACTATGTCCACAGTCAAAGTATCACGTGGAAGATTAACTTCTGCCTGAACTCCTAATATAAGCAATATGTTATTCAAATAGATGGTAAATGTTGTTTATTAGGGATAAATAAATACAGACTATATATCATGGCTGTCTGTAGACTAGCCAGAGTATTTATCTCATTTATTTATAATTCACTTTCTATGTCAATGGGACTACAAGCTAGTTTGCAATTATAGCCTCTTCAAAATAAGTAAATATAACCTGGTTTCTGACATGTTGAAGGATTCCTGTAAACCACTTCTCCAATGCCAATCCAGTTCTTATTACACCTCCAGCACCAAAAATCCAATAATGCTTAAGTTGCTGCATATTGTTTAACAAGAAGCAATCCCATAATATTCCCAGATTCTGATTTTATTGGTTACCAGCATCACTCAAGTCAAAGAAGGTAGCTAATGTGAGAGCCTCTGGTATTTTATCAGTAGAAATAGGAAGCATTTAAGTCTATATTACTCATAATGCTACAAATATATCATGAGAGGCTCTGTTATCCGAACACTATATATTTACCATCAAGATTACTATATTGAGTACTTTTTTCATAGGTTATATGATCAATGGCCTTATGAAAGAAAAGGAAGCAGCAATGAACCTTGACAGAGTGATTCTGTAAATCTGCTTTAACAGATTATTGTTGGAAAACAACGGTGATTAAATATTTTGTTGTGGACTTTTATGAAAGGCGAACAGCCAGTGCCTTAGGGTAGCCTCACAAAAGAAGATGAAGGAATTATTTATAGTTTTTGGTGTTTCTTTTAGATGTATACCCAAAAGGACAGACATATGAAAGGGGGGGGGGGACATTAGATGTCAGAAAAACTGGAAACATCTTTTAGAGGTAAATTAGGAAAAAGGAACTGCTCCTTGCCACTGTATGTAACATAGAAATAGATCTACTATGTCTAGCAAGATTTATGCCCAAACATAAATAAAAAATATGCCTTTCCTGAAACTATTTTTGATGTGAAAATTTCTTTTTACAACTACTGTAAGTTATGTTCACTTACAGCAAGGACTATCCTGATTGATGATGGAGAAAATGCCAGCAACCCAAAAGCTCTCACTTCTATGCCGTATTCAGAATCGCACCAAACTGACAATTCAAATGGTGCATAAGAACTTATTCTACTTTACATATACATGGCTGTAATTTGCTCTGCTTCACTGACAGCAAAATTGCAGGGTTTTTTCTCATGAATATGTAATTTGCCACATTGAATTAGAAAGTGCGGAAAAATCAATTTCACGCAATTGTGCAACAAGGTGGCAAAGACAAAGAAGTTGCAACTTTCAAGGTGAAGGTAGCCAACTGGCCAAGTTGTTCCTATTGATGCCTAATCTTAGAGAGGTAAAATGGCAGGAATCTAAAAAAAGAAATCTGAGCTTTTCTAAGATGAGATTCTGAAGTAGGTGACCTTCAAAGCTGTTTGAGCAGATTTAGTGACCTTTCTAATGTGGGGTCATGACAAAACCTATTTTTTTGTATGTACTTGTATTATTTGTGTGCGTGTGTGTGCACGCGCGCACACACACACACATATATATGTATTCAAAATTTTGTAGCTGACAAAGAGTTAAAGGGAGACTAGTATAGCTATTTCGAGCTCTTTAACCCTCATCAGCTAGCCATACCCTTCTGAGATTTGAAACTGAGCAGCTTGCATGTTAGGCAGCTATATTACCCTCTCAGATGTCTTGTTGGGAACCAATTTTAACCTTTAAACATTTTTCAGAGAATGACCTACAAAAAGCGCATGATTATAATAAAATATATTAAGGAAGTCATGGATGATGGTTACCAAATATATTGGAAGTGACATTATAGGAAATCTGACAGGAGACATTTGTCATCTAGATATCAGCTAATAATAAGGCAAAAATCGGTAATTATTTCAAAAGGAACGTGGGCTCAGTTTGGATAAATCAGCCGCATCAACATCTCCATTTAATCCGGAGGAAAAGTGGAGTCTCAAGGGAGAAGATGTTAGAGTGGTCATAGTCCACTGTGGGAAGGTTTCATCCTTTCACCATCGCTGAACAAGAAAAGATTCATTGTCTCTTCATGATCAGGAGAAAGAAAACTCTAACTACACATCTCAGATTCTTTGTCAGGTTCATCTCTAAAGTGTTTTAATCAGGAATGCTATTAACTGGGGAAGGAAGGAATCCATCATTGAATATGGATTTGCAGGAAATGTTACATAGTCAACTCAAAATAATTCTTGCCTTGATTGTGTTAATATCAAACCTTTGAAGTAGACCAGGTCAAAAAAAGGTATAGCAGGTTTATAGGAATGCTCTCCTCATTGGTAATAGAATCTTGAAAGCCTAGCCAGGTTTCCTCCTGTTCCATCTTTATACTAAATAACATCAAAGGGAATGTCAGGGGCAAGAGACCATGTCCACACATAAAGGTCTAATTAAACTGATTTATTGTTGCGAAGTCTAGGCACAAGAATCTTCTCAACTGACAGTTAGCTTCTGCTTGAAGTTAGATAAGGGCCAATGAAAATCAAGGAGGGTTGGACTTTGTTTGTGGCTTTGTAGGAATTCTATGCTGAGCCCTCTTTTAACTTTGTCCCCAGTTTCTGCCACTCCTTCTCATATAGGGAGTGGGGCAGGTATTTTGAGTTTCTTTCTCAGACTGTGTAATCTTTTCTGCAAGTAGACCCTTAATGATTTGTTCACACCCAACTAAGTTGTCCCATCTTAGGATTTTATAGCTGTAGATGGTTCTCCTACAGCAGCTATGTATCTGTAAAGGAATTTAAGGCTGACCTTGGGGATAGGAAAGATCCTAGTTTCCTGTTTCTGGTTCCTAGTTTCTGGCATGAACCAGAAGAAGCCCTTAGTGAAGTGCACCTTATTCCAATTTATTCCAAGCAAATCTCTGTATTTCCAGCCAGGTTTGGGGGCAAAATAGCCACACTGAATAATTCCTAGAGTCATAATGCTTCTTATCTAGGAAGCAGTTTGAACCACTCAGCATCTATGCCATAGAATTTGAATCAAACTGAAATTCAGTATAGTTTATAAAGCTATACATCTGCAAGATAATTCCAGTGGAACTGGTTTGAAATATCCCAGCACCTAGTTTTGGAAGCATACCTAAGAGCTGACAAAACTTCACTTTGTTTGGACAAAATAAGAGACTGTACTCTTTCTATAGACTGTTTATTTCACTAAACAGAGTTATCATCTTTTGGAGCACAAATATAAAGGAAGGACCAAAAATAAAAAAAGAACTATGTAACTTCTCTTTTGCCTATATGGTTTTAACTTTTAACAAGAAATTTAAAAGTTTTTTTTTGTCTTACTTGACATGAGCCTTTTCTAAATCTGAGACAGTAAAAATCTTTAAGCCCAAAATATCTAAAATTGGAAGACAGTTTTTTTTGTTAATTTGATCAAAGAAGGGAGATGCTCCTCATTACTTTTCCATTAGTTAAATTGCTGCATTATAATTTTACCTGCATGCTAATTCATCCAAAGGTTTAAACGTTTTTTATTAACTTACTATTTTTATACTTATTAGCATTGCTAATGATTTCATCATTAATATTTGATTTTGTTTTGTCTGTGGATTGGTTCTGGATAGCTGTAATTTGAAAAAAAAAACTTCCATCCGAAGCTGCCTTGCCTTGTAGCTATTTTCTCATATGTTAGCCAAGGTCACAACCTCTATTCTTGGCCAATGGATTATGGAGCAATTCCCACAGAGTTCAATTAAACTGTTCCCCTCCACTGCTCTCCTTGTACAGCCATTGATGCTGTACAATTCAATTCAATATAAACAATTCCAATCAGAATGAGAGTCTCTGAACTAAGTTGTTTCAGACTCTGAAGGAAACAAGGAATGGAATGCCTGCAGATACCATCCTTGTCCATTGTCCCATCTGACTTTCATTTTAAATTTACATTTACTGCATGAAATATCAAAATTAAATGGGAAGCCAATACCCTGCTGAGCACCCATTTCTTTTATCACCTTTCTTTACAGGAACATTTCTAGGCCTCACCTAGACATTTTTAGAAAATAAATGAAACCGAGAATTGTATATAAGCCTGTGATTGTTTATTTAACTGTACCTCCCTGCTCAAAAGCTAACAGATATGTTCTAGTTTTAGAGATAATTCTGAATGAGAGGAGGTGGTAGGGAGCAACCTTGCCAATTTGCCTTCTGGAGTTTTGGGAGACTGAAGAATAGAATAGAATAGAATAGAATAGAATAGAATAGAATAGAATAGAATAGAATAGAATAGAATAGAATAGAATAGAATAGAATAGAAGGGGCCTTGGAGGTCTTCTAGTCCAACCCCCTGCTTAGGCAGAAAACCCTATACCATTTCAGATAATGGTTGTCCAATCTCTTCTTAAAAACTTCCAGTATTAGAGCATTAACAACTTCTGGAGACAAGTTGTTCCACTGATTAATTATTCTAACTGTCAGGAAATTTCTCCTTAGTTCTAGGTTGCTTCTCTCTTTGGTTAGCTTCCATCCATTGCTTCTTGTCCTGCCTTCGGGTGCTTTGGAGAATAGCTTGGCTCCCTCTTCTTCATGTCACCCCCTCATCCTTCTTTTCATTAAACTAGACATACGCAATTCCAGCAACCGTTCTTTATATGTTTTAGTCTGCAATCCCTTGATCATCTTTGTTGCTCTTCTCTGCACTCTTTCTAGAGTCTCAACATCTTTTTTACATCGTGGCGACCAAAACTGGATGCAGAAAGATTCCTTCCACAATGGATAGTTTGTAAGAATGATTATGGCATTGCTTTCCAAGGAGACCTTTAACACGTCACCTTTAGATGTCTACTCAACATGGGAATATTGAATTCTGGCACAGTCATGTTTGATATATCCTAGTGTTGTGTCATGTAGGGTTTTAAAGGCAAATTGAATGGTGAACTGGGCCCAGAAATCTACTACCAACCAGTGCAGTGACTTTTAATTTTGCCTTCTTTGCTGAGGTATTGTTTGACCCAAACAAGTTGTTAGTTCTTAGCCTGGATGAATGAATCAATGGAAGCAAGAAATCTTGTTAAAGCAGGTTCCTCTATTGTTGCACAGCACTAAAGGGGGGGGGGCGGTGCTCTCGGGAAAGAGGACCTCAAAACAATGAGGAACAATACTCATTTATACTTTGGCATACTTAAAAAAAGAGAGAAGACACTAATTAATTACATTTTAAGGTAGACAGAAGAGGCCATGCTCTCAGTCACATTTTGATTGGTTCAAAACACCATAATATCTTATTTGGCAACTTGCTGACTCATGCCCACTCAGAAAAGATCAACAAGCCTACGTCCTGCACTGTAGGCAGCTTCTGTTACTGTATTACTATGCACTTTTCACGGGCACAATACTTTTCCATTTGTCGTACCTCAATATGTTTTCTATACATCAACATCTCCATATGGGGACAAATGGTACAATATGGCATAAATATTGCCACTTACATGCGTTTCAGATATCAGGATGCAAATGTATATGGATGGGATATGCAACACGTGTGTTGCCAGTTTTGAGTAATCATGGCTTGCTGGTTTCTTCAGATACTAGATAGAATAAAAGAATGATAATTATTCTGTAATTTTACAATTGGAAATTACAACATTCCATAGATTGCTACATTCTTCCCCTGTGTAGTTATCCTGGACTTGCTCATCCATAACTCATTAGCAAAGGAGACAGTATTTCACAGTCTAAACTCTATTAAGTTCTGGTAAAAGTGTAAAAAATAAGCAATGGTATATGATTACAGCATGAATAACATCTAGCAGCCATGCTCCATAAAAAAAAAACACCATGCACTCTTAGCTATAATATGGCCTACTTATTGTCTAGGCCACGGATGTCAAACTCGCCACATCACGTGACGTGTTGTGACGTATTGCAATTTATTTTCCATTGCCAGACCTGGGGTAGGTGCGGCCTTTGCATGATGCAACCGGCCCATGGGCCGGCAGTTTGATATCCTTGGTCTAGGCTAAAAAATATAACTGCCTCTATACCCCACAGGGCCTAAACTGCCTAAAGGTATGAATGGATATGCTGCTCACCTGTGATACCTCCAGATAGGTAGAGATTGTAGTTAAAAAACTATGAGTGGCTTCTCTGAATGGAAGATGGAGACTTGAATGGCCTCACTTCCCTTCTCTTTCCCATCACTGTTTGTAACAGGATGTGATGGGACAGGAAAAGGGAAGCATATAATAATCCCTGAACACTCCCTTGTGAACATGCTGCACCTATTTTGTCCAGTAAAGTCAGAGTTGCTAAATTTTACCTATAAGCTAGCTAAACAGAAAGAAATTAACCTTGTCCTGCCAGAGCAGCAAATTATTTGGGGACAAAACAGTAGTACTAAAGACTATTTTAGATTACCATTAAACTCAGGTCTTCACCAACATACTGTCTGGTTTCACACCTCATGCTAATTCATGGTTTATTTAACCATAATTTATATTATATAAAAGCAAATAAATAATTCTTATAATAACCAATAATAAATTAATAATTCATATTACTAATGTTATTATTTATTTATTTCATATATAATAATGAAATAAAAATAATAATTAATAAAATGAAAGTATATGATATCATCAAGAGAGTAAAAGAATTGAAATGGAAATGGGATGGTCACATAGCAAAAAGAACTGATTGTAGATGGACTAAGAAAGATAAAAAGCATCCATGAAAGAGACCTAAAACAAGATGGATTGACAACATCAGTAAGTATTGCAGGCCCAGTTGGCAAAAGAAAGCTCAAGACCGCATTGGTTGAAACATGCAGAAGAGGCTTTCATCCTGCAGTAGATAAACAATGGCTAGAATGATGACAATGAAATAATTATTGAGAGGTTACTATGGGAACAAACGAACTTTGCATGCAATGGAAAGCAGACTATGTCCTTCGTCATTCTTCTTTACTATTTTCATTTGCTGTTCTGGAAAATGAAGAAACTCCTTCAATTTTTCTGAGATATGCCACCTTCCTTTTGGTCTTGCTCAGCAGTATCATACACAACCAATCTACTTTGTCTTCCATGAGTAAAACATATTTTTACCCAGCTTGTAAATTTTAAACATTATTTAGGGAAACATTTGCATAAAGTTGAGTTTTTGCAAGCTGTGCCTTACACCCTCTGGACACCCTCTGTATGTTTCCAACATTATGGCTTTCAGTTTTTTAAACTTCCATTTTGAATTTATTTTCTTGGCCAGAGTACATTCATTAGCTACTAGGCTCTTTGATACTGTTGTAAATACATCCATATTAGTGATCGGAAAGAAAATAAGGTCACTGTCTTTATCCTTCAGATTGCATAGCATTTATTTTTCCTTTGCTCGGTTGCATTTTGAGGTTAGGTTTAGTTTAACAGATGAATAATCGAACACCCTTGAGGATAGTACATGGAATCTGGGTGTTTTGTTCAGCTCCAAATGAATCTGTAATATGGGTCATACATTTTTTATAAGGAAGATAGACTCTGTTGGTAATTGCTTCTAAGTGTAAGATCTCAGGGTCTCTGAGACACTCTATTGATTAAATCTCCACTGTCTGCTGGACAATTGGAAAGAGAAGCCTCACATTCTATATTTGAAAAGCGTTTTTTTTTAATCCATTAATATCAAAGGATTGTGTTTTGTCATCTTGTGTTCTTTTAAACAGAACTTTAGCTTTTTCTTTTCTGCATCTTGGGGCAAGAAAAGACTCATTGGAACAGAGATTAGTCTGCTTTGAAACAAACAGCTGGAGTAAACTACTATGCGCTGTCTCAATTTTGCTGATAGAGATTGTGACAATTTTACACTGCATTCAGTGGCTTTGGCTTGGAAGGATCTGTGCTATCATTTGGTTCCACTATCTCTGTCACTTTAAGATGCAAGTTTTTCCATATGCACACCATTGCACAGCAGGCCTGCCTTGGGCAACATGCCACTTCATTGCAGGACAGAAATTCAATAAAGAAAATACCTTGTTTCACCCTGTGCTCCTCCTGCAACATGAGAATGGAGGAAACATGGAAAGACAGGGTTACACCTTAGGGCAGATCATGTGCTTTCTCCTCTGCTTCTACCCACTTTCCTCATTCTGAAGTTACTGGAGCTGTGTGGAATGGAAAGCACAGCAGGTTAAGAGAACTCTAAAGTCTCCATGATGACTGGGTTTAATGTGAAAAAATTATCTTTGCTTCTTCTTTTTCCCTCCTTGACCAGAAAACTTTCTGAAAGAAAACAATGAAGATATAAATGGTTATGGTGGCCCATTAGATACTGGTCTCTCATCAGTTTTATGGAGAGCTACTTTAAAGGAGGATGGCAAGGCAAGAGACAGCTTCATTCTCCTATTGCAATAATCAGTTTTTTTCTCTCCCCTCCTAGTTTCTAGTTAGAATTTAAAAAAGGTCAATGGGTATGCGTTAGAAAGGGACATTTAGTCCCTGAGGCTTCCCACTGCTAATCTCTAATCCAGCAATTGTAATTCTGCAACCAATATCATAGTGGATTGGTTGCTTGTTTACAAGATATTGCATGATGTAATTCCCACTTTTTGTCTACTACTTTTTGTCTACATTTCATGACTTTCATGATAGATGCTAACCACACCCATCATCCATGCTTATTTTATTGTAATGTTTTTCATTGACTCAATTTAATACTGGTTTTTGATCTCGTTATTAATTGCTATGAGACCTGGCTTGAAGAATATAGCAATATATAAAGTGTGAGAACAAATAATAATAATGCCACCAACTATAAACTATCTGACATGTAAAGATGCAAAATATAAAATGTGAGGAAAAAATAATAATGCCCCCAACTGGTAAACCGAGATGTAAGAGGAGATTGGCAGATACTAATTTCATGTAATGATAAAGAAATCATTCAGTGCTAAGCTTGGATGATATCTATTCAAAGAGTTACAAATTATTATTTTTTCTTAGTCATGAGTCCCTGACATTCTTGCTAAGTAGTAATATAATTGATAGAACCTTTCATAAAGTTTGACCAACTTTTGGATCTTGTTGATCTGTTTTTGCATCGTAGCCAGCCAATCTAATAAGAAGATTTTTATTATCTGAATAGCTACAGTCATATTAAGGCCTGATAGATAGAAAAGAAGATGAAAAGTTCCTGCTAAAACTATGTACAAAAACAATAAAACAATTGATTTGGATAGTAATTGTGCAAAACATCTTTAGGTGATCAAGCTGTCTAGGTTTGAAAGCTAAGCAGAGTTAGACCTGGTCCATATCCCAGGGAATCCAAGGGTATACGCTGGACTGTGATACTGAAAACAATGCTTTGGAAGTTAGTATTTCTTTATTGCAGCCAAGGAAACTATATAAACTAATTTCCAGTCAAGTTTGATTTGAAAAGGATTTTACACTATATTCCATGTGAAGAATAAGAGAAATATTTCAGGAGCTAGCAAGTGAAAAAACCAAAATCTCACAAAATTGATGATTTTGCGATATTTTACCTGTTTCATTTATTTATTTTTAAAATCATTTATTTTTTATTTTTTTAAAAAAAAAAACTACCCCAATAGCCAAACGCTCTATGGGTGGCTTGCAATAATAAAACATCTCCACTTCAGAAATACAATTTGAAGGCAATGGACGTTTTATTGTCATATTCTAGGGACCATATTACCTAATCCTTACTTATACTGTGTTCCTGATGCACATCTTTCTCTCTCATGACAACTGTGATAACTTCTTATCTCAAATCTCTTCCCTCCCCCCATGACTAATTTTTATACTACCCAACTTACCACAATTATGAAATCCTAAATTCTCTTTGAATTATGAAGATTTATAGGATTATTACTAAAATAAGGGCAATTATACAGTTTGAATCCTTGAAATAGGCAGCAACAGTCTTCTACGAAATACTATAATGTAGCTCCCAACATTTCCACAACTGGCTTAGAAAATAGCTTGAGAATGGCATGGTACAAATTGGGTAAGCTGAATGGGATCGTGTCTGATACAAAGGAAGCACAGAATTAATAGTTAAAACAAGATCCAAGCAAATATGTTGAACTCTTACAGAAGTTTGAGTTAAGGTAAAGGCAGTGCCTTAGACTCATGATATGGGAGCCAGGAGTTCCATGGGAAAAGCCTCCAATCATGATAAAGGACAGGTCTGGATAAAGAACAAAGCTGAAGGGGGGGGGGGGCAAAGTTAGTAACGTTCCAGAAAACCTTGTTGCTTGAACAAGAGAGTCCCATTTTCTTTTCAGGATGACCTAGCAACCATCTTGTGTGTGCAGAGACTTTATTACATTAGCCTAGCAGGCAACCTTGGCTCTTTTATGACTCATGGACTTCAACTCCACGATGCTGGCTCTATGCTGGCTCAGGAATTCTGGGAGTTGAAGTCCATGAATCATAAAAGAGCCAAGGTTGCCTACCCCTGGCCTAGCTAAACTGAGAAACTGATATTTGTAGCTCTTAGGAGATTTAAAATTAAGTTTTGGAATGTGTCAATAATTCTTCAAGGTACTCAGTTTGAAAATAACTGCAGTGTAATCCGCAAATGTTCACAACTGGAAACACATAGAGGACTATTTGCTTTTTCTTTCTCTTTTCTTTTTGACATCAACAGTATTAAAAGAAGTGCACTTTACTGAACATGTTTTAAGGCAACTTTCTTTCTTTGGCTTAAAAAAAAATACTTTCAAGCACCTTGAAGAAAGCCAGGACCAGATTAGCACTCTCAGTCTGCCAAGAGTGTGCTGTTGAATACTGAATTGTTTCACTTCCAGTCATGAGGTTGGGAAACCAGTGATTTTCAGTACTTTAAGGAACAATAAGGTTTTTTTATGTCATTTTGAAACATATATTAGCCTGCTCGGTTATGAATTTTACAATACATGCAACCTTCACTAAATTTCATGGGAATGAAATGAATCTTTCTTAGGAAAAATAAGGGTACCTGTCCCGACTGTCAAGCTAGCAAGAACAGGGCAACTACTTACACTAGCAATAAATGCTCAAAATGCTCCATCCCTTATTTCAATGCCTATTCAATTTTTTCAGAAATTTGTGCCAAAAATTCACTCTTTTAAAAATGAACTGCTAGACTTAGCTTGGTCTCTAGGATGTTCATAGTTTTCCAGCTGAGGCTACAGTTAAGTCTGTCCGTGTGTTTTGCAATTTTTTTCATCATGTCTTCTAACTGCTAATTGGTGTTCATTGATGCGCTCTGCTAATCTTCTGCTTGCCTTCTACTTTTACTTATTGCAATTCCTTTCTTTAAAAAACATCTCTGCAGGCTCTAGCAAACATCATACATATTTTTTTTTAAAAAAATAGACTTCTTGTTGTGAAGCGCCTATAAACTGTGTGTTAGCCATCAGATGAACTGCTTAGATTAATGGAATTTTCACAACAATTCCCATAACTGCACTGTAAAATGTAAAGAAATGAAAGCAGAATGTTATTTGAAAGTATTCAGCTGAATGGGACCAAGAATTTAATTAACACAAACAGAAAGCAATTTCTAAACTGAAATCAATGTAGCTGGATTGTGATGATGAATTCAGAGGCTTGCCTTTCTTGTTATATAACAGTGGATGCTTTTTGTTCTACTGGTGTTTGATCACCTGTTCGTCTGTTATTAATATATGAGCTAAGTTTATCCTCCCAAAGCCCATCATATTTGACAGTCAGTGCTAGCCAAGGGCAAGTTAGCTCTGTCTGAATATTTATTTTAAGTTCTGCATTACTTTAATAATCAAAATAATTTGGATTTCAGATCAAGCTTGTGAAGCTTATAAACAAAAGAATTTTGAATTTGTCTTAACTTGGAATTTGCTTGATGGTTTTTCTTTTTCTATCTAATATTTTTTATTTTGACAGCATGGTAGAAAACTGATGGATTTCCTTGAGCTTGGTCAAAGGCCAAGTAAATGTTGACTTCTGCAAATGTCAGATAACTTGCTGGTACTTGTTTTATCTGGACTGTGCTTGGAAGTCTGCTCTAGGACAACTTTACCTGGCTGTCTTCCTCTTGACTTTTAAGCACACTTATCTCAGCCCACATATAAGAAAAGCTATTGGGACAGAAGTAGAAAATCCTTTAGTAACTTGAACTGCATTTCCTTTTCTTGAGGGGTCCAGAGTCCCCAGTAGGCATGGCAATATTAGGAAATAGCCAATGCAAAGTAGTTTGGTCTGCATTATGCATGTGGGGATTTTTGATTTAGGGCAACTATTTTGGAGCTCTTGTGTGATTTTAAACATGCTAAAATTACCTTCAGACTTAAAACAAAATGATGTCTCTCTCCCTCCACTCCCCAAAAAACCAATACCACTGCCAATCTGAGGAATTGTGCCACCAAAATCTGGCAGTGTCACTTGAAGAGGGGACTCTGCAGTCCACCAAAAGAGGGTTTCAGGTTAAAATGCTACTAGGAAGAATGAAGTGGATGAGCAGGCACTACCAATTCTCGAGCCACAAAGAACCAATATATCAAATCTGAGCAAGTTCCTTCCAAACTAAAAGCCATGAAGAGAACCACCATACTTCTTCACTTAAAAAGGTGGAAGGAGAATAGCATAGATTATAGAATCAACCACACACGTTCCAAATCTCACCCAAGAAACATAGAATCCTGTGATTTAGAGACTACAGTGATCACAATTTGAAGGGGATGAACTGAAGCTAATTGCTGGAATCAGGAAATAAATTAAATACATATATCTAGACTGTTAACTCTACAGACACTTCACAAGGACAGGATACATGAACATTTGAGTGACTCCTGGAATGAAAACAGCCCTCCCAACCAAAAACCCAAGACACTCAAAAGGTCAGACAATATTTAATTTTAAGGCTATGTCTGCTAGATGGAGTATGAAAAGAAGGCCTTGTCCTCCTTTTGCCAGATGTCTGGCAACCCTGGGCAAGAGGCCTCTGGAAGGCAAATCACTTCCATTTCAACCCTTAATCTCCTCCACTCCAAATAGTGTAAAATCATGACCCCAAAATTTGGCCATTTTGCTGACAGATTTCAGCAATATAATATTGGGTTACTAGGGTAACTAGAGCTTATAGGCACCCATCTCTCTTAGAAAATGAGCCCCAACCCTTTTATTGGCCATTGAATTTCAGAGGCATATTTTTAGACTAATGTGGTGGTTTCAGAGACAAATGGGAATCGTAAGGCTCCCAGAGGCTTATAGCTCCTATGCCTATTCAGGTCTAGCCTTCCTTGGTCTTCCAGGTTCAAAACTGCTCACAGCTCTTCAGTGACATACCACCTCACCATAAGGAATCCTCTGGATCTCAAGCTGTTCAGAACAGCAAATTCTGGCCTCCAAGAACATGAGCAATTATTGATTTAAGGATCATAAAGAGTATTGTATTTTTTTGCTTTGTAGTGGGGGGGTTCCCCCAACAAGAAGTATGTTTAACTGTTTCAGTGCCAAATTAAAGCATTTCCCCACAAAAAAAAAGTTCACTTAGTAGTCTTTTAGTGTTTTGAATTCTAAGTATTATACTATTTACTCAAGTGGATGAATACAGTACATTGCTTTGTAAATTAACTGGATAGGCAATATGCTATTGTTTAAAGCAAAATAATTCTCTGAGTGTCTGTATTTGATGTATTTATTTTGCCTGGGCTGGGAGTACGGCTCAGTTATAATGATGTATATACAACAGATGACAAAAGGCTCTTTAGAAATCAAGATCTCATCATCATGGTTAATAAGCAGTGGGAAACAAAAGAAATTTTCCCCAAATCTGGAGTATGTGAAAAAAAACAAAACCAATGATACCTACAAAGAAGGACTCCAAAGTATAAAATAATCACTCATAATATCCATATGAATAATGGAAATGCTTTTAAATGCACAACCACAAGGAAACTATTTACAGGTAGAGGATTACTGAGGTAGGCTTGAAGAAAAAATATGCTAGTCATTAGAAAGTAATCAGCTGAGCTGGAAAAAAGAGATGAAGAAGAAATTCAAATTTGGCCCATTTTGACTCTCATAGGTGTAAGAGGAAAGGTAAATGAAATTTTGTCAGGGATTTAAAATTCTGCTATTCTACATTATATCAATACAGTTTTCGTATTTTTTGCAATGGCTGTTTCTTCAAAGGGTTGGTACCACAAAGTCTTACGGAGTGTTGGACAAAGAAATTTTAAAAAGTGAGCATTCCAGAAACATTTAATGAATGATTAGACTTTATCTTTCCTGCAGAAAATGTAATTATGCTCCCTTCCTGGCAATGTTAATACAACAGAGATCTCTGGGGAGCAGAAGCAAAATGCTTTAACATCTCCTTTGCATAAATGCTGCTCCTTAAAATCCCCTTTGTAAGAATCCCACTCCTAGGCATTGCTCTTTTTTGTTTCCAAGCAGCTCTGCATGTATCAGTGTGGGATTGTATGGCAGTGCCAAATTGGCAGAGACATTTGACAGAAATCACAGTGATGTCGTATACAAATGACAGTTTTGGGTCATTTGGACAATGACAAAATGATACATGTGATGTCACTTGCCTCTCCCTTGGACAACCATGAGCATGGCATGACAATTTGGAGACCAAAAGATATTTCATCTTTTTCTGTTATCGTCAGTAGAGCAGTAAAGCTGGAGAATTTGTTGAAATGAAAACTGCTGCAGCACCTGCAACGCATAGAGCAATAATGGCTTTGGGTGTCTCTTCCCCCGCCCCCCCCCAAAACCCAGAAGCACCATTTCAAACTGAAAAATCGGCATCTCAATTGCATATGTAGGATTACATACTGCAACATACTCCCTCTAACGGAAAATATAAAGTTGAAAACTAGGGTAGAGTGGGAGAATGATTTTGTAAAGCTCTCTAAAGGGTTTGAGGGCTTCTGATCATTAACACCCAACAGTCAATTAAATTGGAACTTAGAGTTAATTCAGTAGAGTAGGTTACTGTTTTATTTTTTCCTGGAGGACAATGCTCTGAGCACAGCATGGTTCTTCTAACATACTTTAATATCTCTTCTAGTTCCCTTGCAGGTGGTGCCTTACACAAACTTAAGGCAAACTACTCTTATTGGCTTTTAAATTTTGATTGACCTGCTTATCATCCAAGTCTTACATCATGGGCTAAGAGAAAGCAACTGGTCCAATCACCCAGCTGGCTTTCATGCCTAAGGTGGAACTAGAACTCACAGATCCTGGTTTCTAGCCTTAATCACTAGACCAAAATGGCTCTCATTTAAGTTTTTAAAATTGTTTGGTTTGTGTGTGTGTGTGTAAACCATTTAAGAAAAAGCAAAACAGCTCATATCCCAGTATGGATAAAAAAAAGAAATGGGAATGGGAACTGGGAATTACAATGGCAAGAAAATCAACTGCATTTGGATTGGTTCAAAAATGTTTTTAATCACAGTAATTTCAGTTTATTGATTGTGTTTCCCATGATTGCGTATAATGCTGTTAATACAAAAGCTGACACCAACCTTCTTGAAAAGAATAAAATGCTTAGTCTTTTTCTTCTGCAAAGGACTTGTTGAACTACATTTATCACCTAAAGAATTCTTGCTTATATTTCTGCTTCTTCCTGCTCCAAAGCCTAATAACTATTCCATACAGAAAAACCAAAGAATTAAATTCATTCAAATAATTAAAAAATGGCATGGAAAGCATTTGATTTTCTCTGTGCCCCTGTGATTTTGGCAGGCTAGGATTAATTTAATCCAACCATACTGGTGTGAAAAAGTAGATTATTCCCTTAGAAAGGTATTCCGAATAAAATGTGTGTTGTTTGATTGCTGGTTGTTGTTGCTGAAGTCTTCTCCAGTTTTTCATCTTATTCTTATTAACCATATTCAGGACACATAATTTATTCTTTATTAATCAAATTTATATCACCACCGATATCTTAAAAAGTGACTCCAGATGGTGCATGATAACTAAATAAAAAGCAATATATTTATAAACACAAACATTTAAAATATAAAAAGTAACTTTTAAGAAAATTAGAAGTTAATTAAAATTAGCAATATATAAACCCCAGGCACAGAGAGAATGAGTGTATTTGCCTCAATAGTGGAACCATCAAAACATGTCTCCTTGGGACCTCTAGGCCTGGTGACTTCCGGAACATCAAGAGGGTTGAACCAAACCTAATTTTGGGAGGGGGAGAATGTTTCATAAGGCAGGCATCATAGCAGAGAAGGCCTATCATCTGGGACCTATCAAATATAAGTCTCTGTCTGGCAGCTACCAAATGTAATTATCTAGTTTATGCACATAATCTGTTTTAGGCAGGATTAGGTTATGACTATGAGCATATTCAGTCACACAATCACACACAAAATAAAATCTTTAATTCTAAGTTATATCTTTATCTGTGCTCCAGCTGCGGAACTTATTATATTGCTAAAAGGATATTAAAGCCCTTAAAACTGAATTCTGCTCAGTATTAATCTAGGAGACAACTAAATTCATTTCACGCTTGGCCCTTTTAATGGTCTTGGGGTGCCTGGCTTAATGGATTCATCAAATATATCAGTCCTTGACTTACCACAGTTCATTTAGTGACCGTTCAAAGTTACAACAACATTGAAAAAAGTGACTTATGACCATTTTTCACACTTAACGACCATTGCAGCATCCCCATGGTCATGTGATCAAAATTCTGACACTTGGCAACTGCCATGTACCTATCACTGTTGCAATGTCTCGGGGTCACTTTGTGACCTTCTGACAAGCAAAATCAATGGGGAAGCCAGATTCACTTAATAACTGTGCTACTAACTGTCGTGATTTAGTTAACAACTGTGGCAAAAATGGGGCAAAATTCACTTAGGCAACAGAAACTTGGGACTCAATTGTGGCTATATGTCGAGGACTACCTGTATTACAAACTATTCCTTCCTAGATTGTGCCACTTCCAGCTTCAGTTGGGCAATAAATATTTCCCACTCATGAGAAATTGGCGTGTCTGAGCAAAAGAGTCTATCTATTGATCCTACTGGGAACTCTCACCTTCACGGATTAGCTACAGATCTATTCTTGGGAGATCTGTCACTTTGTAATGAAAAGATTTTTTTAAAGAAGATAATCCTTTTTGGTCCCCTTTGGCATCTTCCTGAAGTTCATGTTGGTGTTGGGGGAATTAAGAAAAGAAGAATCCTATTTTTTGGCTGCCACCATTGTACGTTCTACAGGGGATTCAGATGGAAAGAGGCTCATTAGAATCCTAGAACTCAAGAATTAAAAATAAGGTACAGCCACTTTACAACTCGCCCTAATTCTGAGCTGAAATGCCTTCTTCTCATCCTCAAGCCAGAGGAAAACTATACCAGTATTGCGTCTGTTATCTTTCTTGCTAAGCCTGATCTTGTCTCTATTACCTTTGTTTCCAGTCATTCCAGTCACTTGTCTTCTCATCAGGGTTACCACAGTTAATATATTTTACATGCTTTGAGACAGTCCTTCAATGCTGTGGAATCGTTACTTTGACAATGGTACAACTAAAAATGACTTACACCCAGCAGTGGGATTCAGCTGGTTTGCACCAGTTCGGGAGAACCAGTAGCTAATTTTTTGTTGCCCAGGCCCAGAATGGACTTCCGGAAGTGGCATCCACACAGAGAACCGGTTGTTCACATATTTGAATCCCACCACTGCTTACACCTGCCTCAGGTTTGACTGGGGACAAGATGAAAAGAATACAAGTAGTTCTCGACTTACGACCACAATTGGGCCCCAGATTTCTGCTGCTAAGTGAGACATTTATTAAGTGAGCTTTGCCCCATTTTATGGCCTTTCTTGCTACGGTTATTAAGTAAATCACTGCAGTCGTTAAGATTGTAATGCAGTTGTTAAGTGAATCTGGCTTCCCTGTTGACTTTGCCTGTCAGAAAGTCACAAAAGTTGATCACATGACTCCAGGTCACTGCAACCATTATAAATATGAGTCAGTTGTCAGGTGTCAGAATTTTGACCACATGACCACGGGGAATCTCTCAAAGCTGTTTTTTCAAAAGGCAACGGAACTTTCTTCATTTTTCCTTGAAGATGTTTCGCTTCTCATCCAAGAAGCGAAACGAAGCATCATCAAGGAAAAAACAAAGAAAGACTAGTTGCCTTTTGAAAAAGCACCTTTGAGACCACCATGACCTGGATGACTGAGAATCTCCACAGACACTAACCATGGGGATGTTGCAACAAATGTGTGAAAAATGGTCATAAGCCCCTTTTGTCAGTGCCGTTGTAACTTTCAAAGAGTCACTAATTGAAGTTGAGGACTACCTGCATTTGACATGCTTTGAGACTGTCCTCGAATAGTGTGAAATGACAAAATGGCTACTTTAACAATGGTGTAGCTAAACATGACTTACACCTGCCTCAGGCCTAGACTGCGGACAAGATGAAAGGAATATAATTATTGATATAGTATCAGTTGACGTGACCCTGGTATGTTTGTGCCATGGCTTGGTGAAAGTGGAGAAATATACTTAGTTATGCCTTCTGTGAGAAAAGACAAGTGGACTTCAAACTCAGCCACCAAGATCATGTTCACACCTTGAGGTCAGGATTGCATGATAACTCAGACTCATATATACAGTAAATTGTGTTGTGTTTTTTTTTTTCCTGCAGCTGACTGCCTACTATTTGGGCTACAGCAAAATCCACTTGAGATTCGTTTCAGAGGTAGGAATAAGGGGGAAAGTGTGTGGGAGATAATAAATTAACTTTTACAAAATTAATTTCACAAAGCCTTCCTTTTTCTTTGTTGCCTTCCCACAAAAGCGGCTTTTTCATAATTATCCCAAGATGCTAGTGAGTCTTTAATTGTTTTTAAATAAAGCAGACAATGCTGTATTTAATTAGAAGGAAGCCTTCCTGCTTTGAAGGCCTTTTAATTCCATGAGAATTACAGGATGCTGCTGCCACTAAATGTTTGTTTTTAGAACTGCTCATTTTCAATAGGAACTTCCCAAAACATGGGGGGGGGGAGAGAGAGAAAATTACAGTATGTGGGCAGATTAGACCTGGTCAAGCAATGAGAATTTCCAGACTTGCTCTGAAAAGCTGTAACACAACTTAAACACACGAAGTGAAATGGTTTGGAACAGTGGTTGTATAGGTTGAGGTAACTTGTAGCACATGTCCAGAGAAGGGCTGAGTTTGCACAATTCATGAAAATGCTCTGCAGAGTAGGGGAGTGTATCTTATTTTTTCTAAAAATAAAAATAGATAATGGTTTGGAAAGGCAGAAAAGTCACCACTGTAATAATAATGGCAACAAGAGAAAAGGAGAAAATCCTTTGTAGAGCAAAATGCTCAAAAGAGAAAGAGGGCATCATATTAAAAATGAGAAGCCCCCTTCCTTTAGGGAGGTACAGAGATGACTTTTGATTCACTTGTACAAGGGCTCTTATCTGCCTCTTCTTCCTTTGCTACATCTATGGCTTTCACGATTCCCCCCTTTCCCCCCCCCAAAAAAAACCCTACCTGGGAATGAGTGATATTCTGGAAAATGGCTGGATGGGGGAAATTAGTGGAAAGGGAATCTTCCAGATGGATAGAAATCCTGTTGTTGGTCCTTCCACAATTTCAGGGAAGCTAGAATATGATCAGCTTTAAATATAATGGAAAGCACACTTGTACATGTTTTGCACACTTAGAGAAAGTCCTGATGAAATAGGACCTCTATATATTGTAGGATTAAACCTTTCCCCACTTGCCATGTTCCCCGACAGGACCATCCTCAGAAGCTGCTATGAACCCTGGAGATGGCATCAGGAAGGGAAGATCCTCAAACAATCCTTACGAGCCACAGTGATTTCAAATGACCTGTGCACCATGACATCATTGGACAAATGATGCACTTTTGTTGTTAGATCACAATCTCTGCAAACATGAAAGGTTCGTGTTTGGGAAGATAATGTTATAATGTACATACGACCATTTGCCCAGTTTGCCTCTTGGATGGATTTCATTAAGCCATGGATAATAGAGATGGGGAAAGGAAAATGGGGGGAGAGGAGGAAAATTAAATTATCTGTCCCCCAAAGCTATCCCTTTATCTTATTAGTGTCTATTTTGTTATCTCTAGTTTTGGAGACCTTAATTATGGAAACATGAGTTACCTGATCAGTTTAAATGAATAAAATATGTTCAAAAAGGAGATCCCTTGCATAATGTAAATTATGTATATAACAGCTACATAAATGTCAAAAGGCTCTTGAGCTGCTTGATTTTAAATTTGACTACCATTATAGGACAACTACCTCTCTAGGCACCTGAGAGAGAGAAAGAAAAATAATTTGTCCAGTGTTGAGCAGGCCTGCAATACATACTTCCCCAATTGTCTGCATAAATATGATGGTTCACCAATGAGTTTTCACTTTGCAGGCAATATAAAATTCAAAGAACTTCACCACTGAGTTGCTTTTCAAATGTGCCAACTCTATTTGCATTTAACAGGCTGTGTTAAAAAAAAAAAAAAAAGAGGGAGAGGAAAAATAATGGAAGACGTAGCAAGTGCTGTGAGTTCTGATAACTAAA
Organism: Crotalus tigris; assembly: GCF_016545835.1. Lineage (NCBI taxonomy): Eukaryota > Metazoa > Chordata > Lepidosauria > Squamata > Viperidae > Crotalus > Crotalus tigris. Next base: position 377,425 of record NW_024097375.1, on the reverse strand, counting down.
GAATCATCCTGTATAGAACTAGTACATTTGTGAATACCATGTTTGGAGCACATGGCTGGCTGAGGATATTGAATTGTCTGGAATAAAAAACAAAAATTGTCCCCATCCACATATTCACAAATGTATAACAGCTTCCTTCTTTTATTCTGATAGTGGAAGGTCTTGGAGAGGCAGAAGGCTTTCTTGGCATTCTTTCACCTTTCACGCAAGATTATATTTGAAGTCACCCGACCTGCTTTAAGAGCTGATCTCAAGTTGTGGAAATCTTTCCCAAGCCAATTTGGGAGCAATCTGCAGCAACTTAATTCATTAATTGAGAGTGTGGTTTGGAAAACTGGACTTTCATTATCATGGGGAGCATCACCTCTTTGGATTTTTAAAAATAAATAAATAAACCTCAGCCCAACATTGCTATATATTAGTTTTTCTTTTCATTAGTTGAGAATCAGCCACTAATTGTAACATTCCCCTGATATGTATGGTGGAAGAGATTGTGGACTAATCTCTTTTTAGGATCTTCTGAGTACAAGTCTTCTAGAACTCTATAGAGTTCGTGCATATTCCATGCAAAGCCTACCTCTCTTGAGAGGTGATTTATCCTGACCATCCAAAGGAAAGGATATAGTGGACTTCCTGAGAAACAATGGTGGACTGAAGAGAACTCTGCTTTCAGTGAAGCTGATGACCATGGCAGAATGAGGAGCCAGTTAACAGATAAGTCCCTCAAAATTCCCCTATGGATAAATGGGAGAACCTAGGATAATCCACTAGCACTCCATACAAAGGTTCCCTGTGAAGAGACCATAAAACAGTAACTCCAATGCATTTTAGAGTTCAAGCCCAAACAAACCTTTAAATGAACACTGGGTTTGCCCCCTTCCTTTCTTTTGGAAATTGCTTGTTAACTACTTTTTGGATATTAAAAATCTTCAGACTAACAGATTTCATTACACAGAGAGATTCTCCTTCAACCCTCAGTGAAAGAAGTTTTATTTAAGATTTTTTTAAAAAAAATCTGAAATAAACAGCAAAAAGTTGATTAAAACATTTTTGGAAAGCTATAAATATTATAAAGGGACAGATAGGTTGAAAATAAGATTTTGAAATTAATTATAAGAATCCCTCATGTGAATTGTTTAAAATCCTATTAAAATATATATAAAGAGTTTGAATCTTAAGGGTAAGAAATCTACCCTTGGGGAAAATGTTGTGGATTAGAGAAAAACATGAAAAGATGAGACTTTGAAGACTGGATACCAGAGGCAACCAGAAAAAAAAACAAACCCTGAGATTATAACTAAAGGAGAACAGAATCACTAATACAGAATGGAGAAAAATAATCAAACTATGAAAATATTTGATGATATTTGGGAACAATGCACTCAGAAATTTCTATTAAGATTATCTGCTACCATAAAAAGTGGTTTAAAAGTGGTGATAGAAGAGGATATGATTGTGAATCAGGCTATTTGGGATTTAGATTTTAAAATGACAAGTTATAACAGTGGTGGCGAACCTATGGCATGGGTGCCAGAGGTGGCACTCAGAGCCCTCTCTGTGGGCACGCGTGCCATCGCCCCAGTCCTAGGCCTTCAGCTGGGTTTTATAAAACCTTTTCGCTTTAGGCCTCTGCCACTGTGTGCAAAAAACAAAAAGGTTCAATCAGTCAATTTCAACTTCTCGTGGGGAAAAAAAGATCTTGCAAAGTTGGAATTGATTGATTGAACTTTTTAGTCCCACCCAGTCTGCTGTTACCACCGCAGCCATACCCACCCAATGGGCCATGCCCACCCAATTGGCCACACCCAGCCAATGGGCCGCACCCACCCAGCACTCAATCATGCATAAGTGGGTTTTGGGTTGCAGTTTGGGCACTCAGTCTCTAAAAGGTTCACCATCACTGAGTTATAAGAATGATTGCAGAACCTGGAGTCAGAGTCAAAAGAGGAATTAGCCTAGAATCATTACATTCCCACAAGCAGTACAAGCCCAAGTCTTCCTGAATTCCATTAACCTTTATCTAGTGCCAGTTTAATGATTACCTTTAGTTGATTAGATTCTTATGTTTAGGCATGAACAATAAATCAAGTAGAACTTATTGTGTGGTCTTGATTCTTCACTCCTGACAATGAAATGGAAAAAGATGTTACACTGGATTTACAAATGAAATGGGCTGATGTCTTAATAATTAAAAGGAGCACACAAATAATAAATCAGAAGAGTGACTTGGGCAACATTCTTATCTTGGACTTACAAAAGAGATATATTAAACTCCTTAATGAATTCCTGAGAAGAGACAAAGGGAAAACGAAGCCAAATTGGCTTTTGGGATACTATTCACAGGGAGTAAACATCAAGATTTTTAAAAGCAAAAGAAGTAATACAAAGTTGGCTTATATGATCGTTAAAATATGTATGATTTTTAGTGGCTCTTAATGGGTTTTTTCTCAATGAGACTGAATAATAAGGCTTTAAAGATTTTTCTGTTATGCTTTCAGATAAAGTGAGAAGCTACAATGTAAAATAAAACGTTACAAAAATGGCTTATTTCACTAATATCTTGTTAAATTTTGTTATTTCTAGTATGATATAGATTTTGTTATTTTTGGTATGTGTTAAATATGTGTAGGAGTTTCTGAGAGGAGATAAAGTGATAGGAAAAAAATTTGTTGGACCCTATTTGAAGAGATTAAAGATCAAGATTATTGATGATGTTTCTGATAGTTCTTGATTGCTTTTTATTCAACAAGGCTTTAAAGATTGGTTTATAGATAAGAGATAAGATATTGAAAGATTTTATTGTATTTCTAGAGAAAATGATAATAATGTTATTGTGCTAAAAGTGAAGGAATATGAAACCGATGTATTTGATTAAGATTAAAATATACTGTATAACTCTTAATTAGGACTGAATGATGAGGCTTTATCATTTGTTTATAAATAAGAGATGAGATATGGGAAGAAAAGATCCTTTGTTTAAATGTTAAAGACGACAAGTAATTGAAATTGCTTAGACTTTTCTTGATGAAGGGGAGAGTCATTTTTTTATTTCTTATTTTTTTTCTCTGCCCTTTTTTGTTGTATTTTTCTTACTTTGTATTAGTTTTTTATCTTTGTATTTTTAAACTTTAATTTAAAAAAGTATTTAAAAAGGAAGGGATATATCCTGACCCTATCCTGGCCAGCAACCTCAATACTTCTCAAGCTGGACAGGATCTGCACCTAACATGGGTTTTGTTGTTATTTTCATTTCCTGATCTTAGCAACTACACACTTAGATTATTTCCAAAGCATTCCCAAAATTACCATTTATCTTTAGCCTTCACAGTTTGATTGAGGAGAGACTATCCTCTCTGTCCTTGCTGTCTTCAACTGGCATTGCTGTTCATGAGAGTCTGCTGTGTGCATTCCTCCCCTCCACCTCATGATCCTGTCCTTCATCCTCAATGCTGAGAGTGCCTGATAGTAGTCTGATTGCAAAAGTTACTCCAAGTTGAAGAAAATTCGTGGAATCCAAACTTCTTCTTCCCCTCTACAACACAGCGTTTTACCCAACTGAAAGGTTTTTTTTTCCCTTTTTCGAGCTGTTGTGGCAAGGGGCTAAAGCTCAAGGATGATGATTTAGGAGCAAAGTTATTCAAAACACCTAAGTCAGAACAGATCTGAGTCACCAATCACAAAGTATCCCAATGTATCTTGAAATGACAGTCTACCTCAAATTACCACCTCAATTCTTGGGGTACTTATGGAACAACCCCATGAGCTGGATGGTCAGCTGATGAGGCATGTCCAGATGCACATATATGTGATTGCATGTGTATTTTATTTATTTATTTATGAGACTTATATACCGCTTTAAGTGCAAGCACTCTCTAAGCGGTGTACACCAGTAAGCAATGTATATATATATTTACATTGCCCCCAACAATCTGGGTCCTCATTTTACCTACCTCGGAAGGATGGAAGGCTGAGTCAACCTTGAGCCGGTGAGATTTGAACCGCTGACCTGCTGAACACAGTCAGCTAAAGTGGCCTGCAGTACTGCACTCTAACTGCTGCGCCACCTCGGCTCATAAGTAGCTTCTGTGTAATCCTAATCTCCCAAATAAGTGTCTTTCATACAACAGAGCAGAAATTTTTTTTAGTCATAATACTGCTTTCATGTATATGTGAAACATGCACAGTATTGTATTATTTAAAAAAAAATCAGAATCAGAATAAGTAAATGCGTTATGGGTTCATACATATCAGGAATGTAGAAGCAATTGAAAAGCATGGAATAGGAGTATAGGAAGAAAAAAGTATTTATGTATTTAATAATTCAAATAATGTAAAGGTCCTTCTGAATTTATATATACCCATACACCAATGGTGGGATTCAGCCAGTTCACACCAGTTCGGCAGAACCAGTAGCTAAATTTTGCTGAGTTTGGAGAACCGGCTTAATGCACAGTGCTTCCAGAAGTCCAGTCTAGGCCTCGGAGGGCTGGAGGAGGCCTTCCAGGCTTAGAATGGCTCGCCGGAAGTGCATGGATGCCACTTCTGAAAGTCTGTTCTGGGCCTCGTAGCCCAGGCCTGCATCCAATAAGAGAACCAGTTGTTCAGGTATTTGAATCCCACCGCTGCCATAGGCATAGATGCACATACATATATATATGCTATGTGTATATATATATATACACACGCGCACTCACATATGTATACATATGTATGTATATTAATCACAGTCCATTTTGAATACATAGCGGAAAAAACAGTCATGAGAGTTAACAAGAATGACACTATATGGTACAAAACTATTACAGAATCTAGTTGTTCTGCTTCAGATACCACAAAGCCTCCTTCCAGAAGGTAACATGGAAAACTGGTCATGGAGAAGATGTGTAGCATCCCTGACAATACTGTGGACCCTGGTCAAGGAGCACTTATATACCATCTTCTAGATAGAAGTGAACTTCCAATAATCTGTTCTGCCATCCTTACCACTCTCTGCACAGTCGAAACAGTAATAATTCCAAACCACACAATTAAACAATATGACAAGATGCTTTCAATCGTCCCCCTATAAAAAGTGGAAATATCTTGAGCAATCAAAGTGTGAGGTATACAAGAAATGTATATGTTATAATTTTTCATAATATAGATTAGCTTATATTTTATAAAAACTAATTAGAGCCATTATTTTAAGATAGAATCATATAATAGCCAAAGCACAGCCATATTTAATCTTGCTAAAGTGATGAGCTACACAACTTTTGGTTTGGAGCAGGCATTAGTTACATTGTGTAGATAGGCAAGGCAATAGTGTTGAAACATTTGTATCATCCAGCTTAGACAAACAGGCTCCTATTGTGAGCTGAGTTGGTTGAATGTCGCGAACATGAAAAGGGAAAGATAAAGGTAAAACAAAGGAGAATTAATTGTACAGCTGCAGTATCTAATAATTTTACTAGGCGGTCGGAAAGCATGTGACTTGATGGGACCTATCAACTGGGTCTGGAAAAAAAAGGATGTGGCATATTCTATGGGACAGATATAAAAGTTTATGCTGAACTAATTTGGGTGTGGTCTCTGGAATTGTATTTGCCAGGATCCACCAGCCTTTGCAAATGCTTCAATAAAACCTGTTTTGTTTTCCAACACCTTTGAAGTGGAATTTATTTTATTTCTAACAAAAGCAATTCTTAACTTGTGCATAGATAGATATAAAAGGCAAATACTGTAGGTTTCTTCCAGCATTTAAGCAATTAATTGTTGACATTTTATTATGAAGAATTAAATCTAGTAATAGCTCAGAAAAAGATCATATTCACAAACTATGATGTGTATGAAAATTAACATATAAAAGGTGCAAAGATTGGTAATTAACTCAAAATAATTTTGATTATTTACTTTAGCTGAGTTGGAACATTTGGAACATTGCACAATTATCTTATTAGGTTTCACTGACCAATTAAATTACTTATGATCAAAAGTTTTCATGCAGAAGTAAATAATACCAAAATAAAAATTTTACTCATGTTCTCAAAGTATTTTTTTGCACATTATATCTGTACAGATGTGGTCCTACCTTCATCATAAAAAACAAATCTTCAAAATGAAGCTTCTCCTTGGAGAAGAAATGACAGCAGAATCTGATTAATAAGAACAGGATCGATTGAAATTAAATTAGAAGCCTCGTGGTTTCTGAAGATTCAGTGGAGAGAAAATAAGATTTTTTTTGTTTTGCTTCAAGGCTTCTTTCCTTTCCGAATTTATAACTATTGTTAGAAAGCAACATTTAGGATAATTTCTGGGATGCTGGAGCGCTTATTTTGATAAGTGACACAAACTGCACAATATATATTAATCTGGTATCACCTCAGAATGCTCTAATAAAAACAGATAGGAAGATTTAGGTCTAAATAATGGAGACAGACTAAAAAAGAAAATCATTACAACAACCAGTACTCAATATTGAGTGCTCTACTGCTCCTGCATATGGATATAAACACCATCCCTATATAACAAAAGATGCACATTTCCTGCAGATGGTTGAGGGAAACTCAAGTCATGCAAAAGGTGGCAATCATAGCTAATATTCCTTCCTTCTCCTATTTTCCCCACAACAACGACCCTGTGAGATGAGAGAGTGACTGGCCCAAAGTCACCTGGGGCTGGCTTTCTTGACTAAACTGGGACTGAAACTCTTATTCTCCTGGTTTCTAGGCTGGCACCTTAATCCCTACAACAGTGGTTCTCAACCTTTTTAATGCTGCGACCCCCAACCAGTCGTAAGTTGAGGACTACCCAACTGGTCGTAAGTCGAGGACTACCCAACCGGTCGTAAGTCGAGAACTTTCCCTGCCCGGGAGTGCCGCACATGCGTGGTGCCGCCCCCTGTGCCGGCCGAGGCGTAGCTGGCAAGCGACAGAGACGGCACAGGCCGACCACTGGCTGGGCCACCAGCTGGCCTAGCCCAAGGGAGGTAAGGCATCCGCCGGGCCCCATGCATGCCAGCAACCCTCCCTGCACCTGCTGGCCTCCCACCTCCCACCCCTGGCCCTCTTTTATTTACATTTTTAGTAGTTGCTCAGCAGGGAGGGGTGGAAACTTCCAGACAGCTCGCCTTCGCTGCAGACAACTTGCAGCACCATTTGCAGAATAGGACTTTTGGCGGGCTCAGCAGGGCAGAGACAGCCTGGACAATTCCTATTGGCTTTTGAAAGCCAATAGAACTAGACTCTATTCAAGAGAGTCTATTCTATTGGCTTTCAAAAGCCAATAGAATAAAAGGGAGTAGCACAGCTAAGGAAAAGGGGGAAAAAATGGCGGACTGCGTTGTTTGGCGACCCCCGTGAAATGGTTGTTCAACCCCAAATGGGGTCCCGACCCACAGGTTGAGAACCGCTGCCCTACAACAAACTGGTGTGTTTATTACATTTAATTAAAAGGTTTCCATGTCTCCTTTCCAATTGCCCTCCTTCACTGCTGCCTGCAAGCAAAGTGAAAAACAGTGAAGCAATTCTGCCATTGAATTGAATTAAAACAGCAATCTATTATCCATTAAAACACAATTGAAACACATACAAGCATTCCACAGTTGCGTCTATGGCTGGTGCCAATTGCATCTACTTTTAAAGGAAGTGTTGAGACACTTATTGTTGGCTAAACTTTTAAATAGTAGGAACACCAACTCCTGTATTGAGCATATTCACATTTTTAAATGTGTGTGTGTGTGTGTGTGTGTGTGTGTGTGTGTGTGTATCTGCTCAATCTGCCATTGAACTGAATGTATGTGTGTGTGTGTGTGTGTGTGTATGAATCTGCTCAATCTGTCATTGAACTGAATTAAAACAGCAATCTATTATCCATTAAAACACAACTGAAATGTGTATATGTGTATGTATGTGTATATATACACACACACACAAACACAAATGTTCCAAATCTACTGTTTTGAATTAACCTCAATTAGTGGACTTCTGAGTTCTAGTAAAAGACACAGTAAATCTTGTTTTGTCTCCCTGCCCTGGGCTAAAACAACTTCCCTTTTTCCTTCAAATAGCTTTCTGTTTACAATAGTGGCAAATATCTGAAGCTTTCTGTATTTCATACTAGATACCAAAATGTCATATATCAGAGTTCACAAGTGAATACTGTTAGCCTTGGATTAATTTGGCCCTGTTTGCCCCCCTGTCTCAAAGCAAAACAAACAAACGGCAAACAGAACTATTATTTATGAACAAACTGACTTTAGCTGGTAGGTGTTGAAGGTCCAGGGGAATTTCCTGCAGGCAACTGCTGAAGGTCAAAAGCAGTGAACTGAAAATCATCCTTCTAATGTGCCTCTGTGCCATCTAGCAATCTGTAAGTCAGCACAGCTCCAGAACAATAAGGACAAACCTCAGCAGTGAGGAGATTTATTTCATCATAATGCATAAACACGTTAGCACAAGGCAGTAATTTTTTAATTTTCTGGAAAATGCTGTTTAGCCCAGCACTATTGAACTTCTTTGCCTAGTCATCGGGTGGAAAAATGGTTTAACCAGAGTTGCCTTTTGAAGTTCTTGTTTTATTCTTCTTTTATTTTATCCTGGGTTGAATGATATCTGAAACACAAGCATAAAAACCTAAGAGTATGACATTAAAAGTTCCGATTTCACATTTTTTTGTATTGCATAAATACCAAATTTGGTCAAAACAATAAAAGTTACTTAAAAGCTAGCAGTAAATTCCCTCACTATTGATCCCATAATCAGAACATTGGCAAAAATTGGCACAACACTCAAGATTCCAGAAACATGAGTTTACACAAAATGTTGGAATATTTTAAGGGCCACAGAAATTCCAAAAGTAGACACTTAAATCAGAATGCCCTGAAACAGATGATAGTTTGGACATTTGCGATAGCATTATCAGCAACCAGTTGGTAGTACACTGTGGCTAGATCAAGTTTTGCAAAGATTTTTCCCAAACCAAGAACAGGCAAGGAACTGATTATGACCGGAGGCCCTGACTAAGTTACAATGGCACCGAAAAAGGTGACTTATGACCATTTTTCCTAATTACGAGTGTTGCAGCACCCCCACGGCCATGTGATCAAAATTCAGATGCTTGGCAATTGATTCATATTTATGATGGTTGCAATGTCCTGGGGTCATGTGAACTTACGACAAGCAAAGTCAATGGGGAAACCAGATTCACTTAACAATTTCATTACTAATTTAATAACTGTGGTGATTCCCTTAGCAACAGCGGCAAGAAAGGTTATAAAATGGGGCAAAACTCACTTAAATATCTCACTTAACAACTGAAGTTTTAGCCTCAATTGTGGTCATAAGTCGAGGACTATCTGTAGTTACACCACTTGATTCCTGTGACCTATTGTAATGCAGTTTCCCTGGCTCAAGCCTTTTCTGGAACCACACCAGTTTTGGTTCGGACAACTTTTTTTTTTCTTGGAGTATTTCATCATAAGAAACATAAAAAGACCAAAAAAAAACCCCAAAACCCCAAAATGGCAATCTTGAGATAAATTAAATAGCTCTATAATGTAAGTGACAATGCTTTGCTTGGCTTTTTGAACTTGTTTATGAAATTTAAATAACCATACAATAATTGACCGTATTAGCCAGGAATTATTTTTCAGAAATTTCAAAAGTTCTTCAAATATTTAATGAAGAAAACGAGTGCAAATATTACTGAAAATGTCTGGGATCCTCAGGCACTCAAAATGATAGCTGGTTTTTGTCAAAGCTATTTATTTTGTGGGGGGGGGGAATTGAAGAGATTTCTGTCTAAAAATCTTGGGAAACAGATTACCTCTTCAATCAGGCTCTTTGGTATGGCCACCTGTCAGGTCCCCAAACCCTTATTGTTTTCCTTGCATATATACTCTTGTGCTTTTGCTTTGGGGCCTGCCATTCTGCTGGGGGAATATTTGCTTTCACTTGGGATAACTTTCACTTTCTGTTTTTCTTCTCCCGCCTCTATCCACTTGCAGCTGCCAAAAAAGCCAACAGAGTGCTAGGCTACATTAACAGAGGGGTAGAATCAAGATCACGTGAAGTGTTAATACCACTTTACAATGCCTTGGTAAGGCCACACTTGGAATACTGCATCCAGTTTTGGTCACTGCGATGTAAAAAAGATGTTGAGACTCTAGAAAGAGTACAGAGAAGAGCAACAAAGGTGATTAGGGGACTGGAGGCTAAAGCATATAAGGAACGGTTGCTGGAATTGGGTATATCTAGTTTAATGAAGAGAAGGACGAGGGGGGACATGATAGCAGTGTTCCAATATCTCAGGGGCTACCACAAAGAAGAGGGAGTCAAGCTATTTTCCAAGGCGCCTGAAGGCAGGACAAGAAGCAATGTGTCGAGCCCCGTGAGGCCGACTTGTCCGGGCAGAAGGGGAGCCGGGTGCTGCTTCTCTGCCGCCACTCAGCAGCCCCTCACCTGCTGTGCCGCCGCTCAGCAGCCCCTCGCCATTGCTGTCGCCAAGCGCCTCGCTGGGTCGACACTTACCGGCAGGGAGGAGTCTGCCATTGCTCTCCGTGGATGAAAGCAGGCCAAGACACTATGCGACTGACGAACACCGAGATTGGGTAACGCGCTGTCAGCTGTTCCATGCAAGGAACGGGATGCCTGAGAAGCCAGGCTGAAGTCTTACCAGGCTAGTGAGAGGAACTGGCCGGAACTAGGAGGGGCTGACGTTCATGCTGTTTGGCGTTTCTTCCTACAGACCGGATGGTGGCTTGAGGAGTGGGGGTAGGGCTTCTGAGGGTTGGGTGTGCACGCATAGCCTATGTAAGGTACTGGGAGCAATTCACTCCCAGTGCTGACTTTATCGCTGTACGGAGTGATTAAAACTACCGTTTGTCTCTCGTTCCTGTTTGCCGGCTATTCTTTGAGCACCAAAGAGGATGACTTGACAGTAAGTCAGCATTCACCATTTTCTATTGTTCACCTCCTCCGGTTCCTGGTGGTGAAAGGAATGGCGGAGGGAACTCAAGGGGCCGCACCGGTGGAGGAGGTCATTGAGCCAGTAGTGGTAACCAAGCCAGTGCCTGTAGCAGAGGCAGGGGGTGCCCAGCCGTCGGTGAGGCCCAAGGAGAAGAATCAGCGGCCCAGGGAAACAGTGGGTGAGTCCCAGCAGACGGGCCCTACAGCGTCTTCAGGGGACGATCTGACACAATGGATGGAAATTGATCAAAGAGAGAAACAACCTAGAACTAAGGAGAAACTTCCTGACGGATAGAACAATTAATCAGTGAAACAACCTGCCTCCAGAAGCTGTGAATGCTCCAACACTGGAAGTTTTCAAGAAGAGACTGGACAGGCATTTGTCTGAAATGGTATAGGGTTTCCTGCCCGAGCAGGGATTGGACTAGATGACCTCCAAGATCCCTTCCAACATTATTATTATTAATAATAATGTGTCTCTCTTATCTTGGAAACAGTTACAAAGAAACAAAACTGGAGAAGACCTTGCGATGCATGCCAATTGTGCCAGTTACCCGCTCATTGTGCCATCTGTGGATTGGCTGGATTTTAAATGGACATTATGACTTTGGTGGGAGGAGGAATATTGCTGGTTTAACTATACCGTTTAAGCAGGATTTTCCCCAGATCTCACCTTGACTTCCCTACTGTCACTAATCCCTAATAAAAGTTTCCTTTTTGAGACAATGTGTCAGGCCTTAGAGGAGGGCACCCCGAAACCCTTGTTCCGGACAGATACACACCTACTGGCCGGCAAGCTTCCTAAGTTGACTGTGGCGATCTGCGAGGCCCGACATCCAGCTGACTATGGGAGCATGTGCGGTCCAGTCACCGCACATGCACAGATGAGGTCTGAGCAGCCCAATTGCCGAGCATGCGCAGTTGGTATCTAGGACAAAACCACGCATGCGCAAAAGACTCAGACGGCCGAAATCACTCAAAGTGCATGCGTGGCCATAAAACTGAAGCCGGCGAAGCAAAACCAATACAGCTGAGAGGAGGAAGCGTCGGGAAGCTTCAAGATATATGACCAGTTATGGTAGAACGGGGCGGAGTAGGGAATGGGCATGGGCGGGGCCGCATGGGCGTTGGTGTGGGTGCAGGAGAGGTGGGGCAACTTTAAAATGTATAAAACACATGTGAAGGAAATGAGGATCATAAGGTGCTACCTACACAGCCACCTGAGGTTAGGTCAGTTCGTAAGGAGAGGATCAAGGTGGCGGTGGATTATAGTGAGAGGGAGCGTCCTTTCCCGGCTGAATACGAGAACTCTGTTTCAAGAGTTCTATTTTCTTGGGTGGTTAGCTGAGATGGGTCCTTACACCACGACTAATAATTTTAAAAAAATCCATAACCTTCAGTTGCAGATTATGTCTGGCTGTTCTCTCTTGATCATTAACTTTCCAGTAAATCCCACCTCTTTGCTAATAACATTGAGTTGAAGTGGGAAGAACTAAAACAAGATATGGAGGCTAGAAACACAACAAAATGGTCTTCCAAAAGTCATTGAAAGCTTGACTTTGCTCCCAGGTGTCAGAATAGAGGATGTCTTTGGGAAGGGGAGGGGGACTCTTTTAAAACCATGTGAGCTAAGATGCACCAAAAATGTGCACTGTAGTTGCTACAATATGTACAAATGAATACCAAAAGCCTCATTTAGGTGAACTTCCTTCCTTCCTTCCTTCCTTCCTTCCTTCCTTCCTTCCTTCCTTCCTTCCTTCCTTCCTTCCTTCCTTCCTTCCTTCCTTCCTTCCCTCCTTCCTTCCTTCCTAGAAAACATGTTAACATTATTGCTGTTACTCAGATTTTACATATAGAAATTTGCTTGGATTAAAAATATTCACCTGTGATTAATAAGTACTCCAAATTTGGACAGTGACTTTATATATTATATATACCTTAAACTGAATTTTAAGATAAGACAACTAAGGTCTGGATCACTTTCCATTGTCCTTATACACCTCTCTCCCTTTTGGCACTATTCCTTAATTTGACAAACTTTTTTCTGTTTAAAAAAACAGTATCCTTTTTGAGTAAATGGGTTCCTCTGGGTGTTTTGGTAGATCCATGTTGCCATGGAAACTGAAGACTAGTAAACATGGATGCCCCTCCTGAGGTCTTTATAAGGAAGATGACTGCGCACTAAACAGAGAAAGCTGTCCATATCTCTGGGAGCGGTGGGATGCCAAAAAGGAGTACAATCCAGGATACCCATATTGTCTAGTGGCAAGAAGGCAATGTTAGCAGACAGCTAACAGGTTTCCATGGAAACCAAAAGATTCCTTTGTCTTTGAGCAACTCCAGATCTTTGATTCTCAGATGGAATTCTATATGCGGTAAAGTAATTTTGGGAATCAAAACACAGTAGAAGCCCTCTATAATAGCTACAATGTCATTTACTTACATATACCAGCCTTCAGTCCTCTCCCACAGAAGTAATGTTTCATCAGATTCATCTGAGCAATCCTGGAAGCAAAATTATGGTCTTAACACTGTGGTTGATTTCCCAGAAAGGCATTAAAATTATCTATGCATTGTCATTTGCACATAAGTTACACCTGTTTCACTAATTTGTTGTGATCACCATCTCTTCTATTGGGAGTTTTTAAAGTATCCTAAGTAAATATCCTTTAAAAAAAGTCACACATGTTCTGAGATGGGTTTTTATAGCATATATTATCAGCTGAAGATCCTTTTGCAACATCAGTTCTGCTGTAGTTGAAGATTCTGCTTATTAGCGCCATATAGAGTTGACTCCTGGCCCTCTTCAGTTTTGAATGAACTGAGAATCCTGTCAAGCTGGCTTTTAAATCAACCCTGTGGATCTGGCCTCCTTGAACATTTGAACCAGAGCCTTCAAACATGAACAATTTCAAGCAGCACTTGACCTGCTTCGGAGGCTAAATCAAAATAGGATTGGTGTTCTCCAGGCAATGAAGTATATAATTTTTTTCTCAGTGGGTATGCTAATTATGGATCACATTGACAGAAGTAGGTTGGGACAAGGTTTTCCTGAATTATATACTTTTCCCTTTTCTCAAGAAAAGACTTTGTGAAATATTTAAAAATCTCAAAAAAAAAAAATCACCCTCATTTTGCTCATCTACTCTTTAAAGATAAAAGCTAAGGCAAAGATCCTATCCATATTTTCTTAGGAATGAACCCCACTGAACTAAAGCATGATTCTGAATTTAAAAAAATGCCTAGGTAAGAATATGGCAGATTGGAATTCAAACAGTGAGAACAAAATAATTACTTTAAAAAAGAGAAAAAATCTCAGGAACAAAGAACTTGGGAAGCTGTATGGTGAGCCTTTGTTTTTCCCTTCAAGAAAACTGTTTTTACTGTCAAAGGAGACGCTGACAAAATTAATACACCAAGCAAGCATAATGGAACAGTTGCCACATTATGTCATTATAACTTAGAGAAAAGGGCTTTATCATAAAATTTGAAATGCTGCCTCCTTTTAAAAAGGGGACCTTTTGCCTACCTATTCCCTCAAGAGGATTTTTTTTTTACAGGAACTCTGATTATCTGTAAATTATCTTGGAAAAAGTAGAAAAGCTGATTTGTCAAAAATAGATGGACATTTCAACCTGTCCTATAATGGGTGAACTTTGGAGATACGCCTATATTGAGAACCAACGTCAGTACAGTCTAGAACTGAGAAGACCTTGGTGCAGGGGCAGAGGGAAAGGGATAAAAAAAAGTCAGGTTTTTAGTTGTAATGATGAAATTAAAGTTCAAGCCCTCTGTTTTGATATACACACAAAATTGATAGGCTATTTTCTGACTGCCATCTGGATTTTGAACTGTCCACCCAAGTATGTGTCTGCTGTGGTTCAAATCTCCACTTAGAGTCATGAAATGTGACAGGTGTCCTTGGCTGTTTTATTTTTACTAATAGATTTATGTTTTATCTTTTCTCCAGGAGCTCAAGAAGGCTTCCATAGGGATCTCTATTTAATCCCCACATTGTCAACCCACTGAAGTCAGTTGGGCTGAGAAGAACTGGCTCAAAGTCATCCAGGAACTTCTATGGTTGAAGATGGAGAGCTTAGGTGTCTCTAGTCCTAACCCAACATCTTAACCCCTATTCACCCTAGCCTGTTACTTCCACAAACTACCTAAAATATATTCTGAGTTTCTGCTGAGGAGTCATGGCAAAGTAGATGGAATGAAGATGGCACTGCAACTACAGATATTTCCAAAGACTTTTTCAGATCATAATCCTGTGAGTTTGGTTTATAAAATAAAATCTAACCCTTTCAGATGGAGAGTAAATGAAATGTTGCCACAGAAAGAAGCAATAGGACTGCAAATAGAAATGTAAAGAAAAATTTGAAAATAATTTAGGTAAAGGCACTGATTTAGGAATGGCTTGGGATGCAAGTAAAGCTTTTATCAGAGGTTATTTTATGCAGCATAATAGTGAACTTAAAAAGAAGAGTTAAGAGAAAAACATAAGTTGTTTAGGATAAAATAAAGGAAAGAGAAAAAGAATTCCCAGAAAAGATAAGCATTTCTCCAAACATTAAGCTTTCAAAATGACAATTATCTATGCTAACAGTAAGAGAAATGGAAATAAAAATGAATTATATAAAGCAAAAAAATGAATTTTCCAATAAACCAAGGAAATGGCTAACATGTAAATTATGAAAAGAAAAAAAATGAGATTGAAACTATGAGTGGCAGATATTGTATTCATGGACAGTGAGGCTATACAAAGAGCATTTCATCAATACCATTCCAATCTGTATAAAGAAAGTGACATCTCTGTAGAGAAAATAGATGGAATATTTAAAGAAACAAAATTTACCAAAGACTACAGAGGAATAGAGTTAGATTATGAATGGACCTATAACAATACATTTCTGTAGCTGTAAAAAAAGATTAAACTAGAAAAGGTGCCTGGACTAGATGAATGATCAGATTCTTACTATAAATGTTTTAAAGATGAACTTTACAACTTCTACAAAACACAAGGAACTCTAATCGTATAGAGCAGGGATCTTAAAACTTGACCCTTTTATGACTTGTGGACTTCAACTCCCAGAATTCCTCAGCCAGGCACGCTGTCTGAGGAATTCTGGGAATTGAAGTCCACAAGTCATAAAAGGGTCAAGTTTCAAGACCCCTGATATAGAGAGAAAGATTTCAGAGACTTAGAAAAGGCCAGTATAGCATTAATACCTAAAAAGAGACAAGATTTAACTTTAACAAGAAACTATAGGTTAGACATGGGCATCTTATGGCCTGTGGGCCACTTCTAGTCCTTTGATTGTCCCAGTCCAGCTTGCAGCAGTGGCAGTGAAGGGCAGTGGCTGTCAGAGAACAGAAGCGGGGGGGGGGGGAAGTGGCAGGGCAATGGCAGAGGCTCTCCATAATAGTTCCAGTTTTTCATGTGGCCCTTTGGGAAAATCAATTGCCCACCTCTTCTCTAGGCCAATATCATTATTAAATAATGACTACAAGTTCTTCACAACAATTCTAGCCAATAGACTCAAAATAATTTTGCCAGAATTGATTCATGAGGATCAATGGTGTGTTTTTTTAACCTAAAAAAGCCATTAAAAGGCAGTATTAGAATTGTGTTGGATATATTGGAATGTTTGGAGCAACACAAAGAAAAACAAGTTACATTGGTTTTCTTTCATGCAGAGAAGACTTTTGACAATTTAACTGGGCTTTTTTTTTGTTCACTGTTTTGGAAGATACGAATTTTAGAGAGAACTTTATAAAAAAGATAGATTTGCACTGCACAGAAAACACGAATAATTGTTAATGGAGAGCTAACAAAATCCTGTGAAATATAAAAAAGAACAAGACAGGGATGCAAAGACAGGTCTTCTTTCTTCTTTATTTTGGTTCTTGAAATACTGAGTACAAATAAAAGATCAGATGAGAGAATTGTCAAAGATGAAAAAAAGAAACTTATAAATTAAGGGCTTTTGCAGATGACTTGGGTAGGTATTGGAAAATCCTTTAAAAAGAATTGAAATATTAATGGAAATATTTAAAGAATTTGGTGCATTTGCAGGTTTCAAGGTTAATAAACAGGAGATGAAGATGAAAATACGAAAATAGAAGATCAAACAATCAATGAATAAAATGGATTTAAGATTGAGAAGAAGGTAAAATATCGGTATCATTATGACAAATGTGAACTATATGTTATTTCAAAATAACTATGTTAAGACGTGGAATGAAGTTAAAAAACATGTTAAGATGAAAGAAACTACAACTATCATTGCTAGGGAGAATTCCTGTGATAAAAATGAATGTCTTGCCTAGAACAATGTTTTCATTTCAGACAATACTTGTTTTGACAACTAATGCATCACTTAAACAGTGGCAGAAGGATATATCTAAATTTGTGTGGTGGGGGAAATAACTGAGTTAAATAGAAGGTATTACAAAATACAGAAAAAAAAGGACAATTGGTTTACCTGATTTGAAATTGTATTTTGTAGCTTGCTGTTTGGTTTGGTTTGAAGGGGGGAAAAAACTGTGTTTGAGAATAAAGGCTTTTGGAATGAGAAGGACATGACCTGAGATTTCGGTAGCATGGATACTTGAGATATGATAACATCAATGTTTATGTGGATTTTAAAAATAATTATATTGTATGTGCTATATTGAGAATATTGGAGAGATACAAAAACAAGCTGTGCCCCAAAATATCTTTGTGGCTCTCAGCACAAGAAGGATTTTATAGACGAGGAAAGCACAGAGGACTAACTTATTGTGAGATCTTACACTTTTGTCAAGGGGATGTAAAATAAAATTAATAATGGTGGGCCGAGGAACACAGTAACTGTCAATGGTTCTCTTGTATACAAGTGTTAGAAAGATTTCTAGTAGACAAAAGGTTTATGGTTTGAAGACTGAGTGTAAAATAGAATTGTATACAAATGATGAACATGAAATTGCTAAAACATATAAATTTTTACTGAAATTTGAAACTAGAAGAACAAGTGAAGAAATGTATGATAAAATGGGCTTACAATTTTGATTGTAATACAGGTAGTCCTTGACTTATAACAGTTTGTTTAATGACCCATTCAATTACAGTGGCATTGAAAAAAATGACTTATGACCATTGCACCATCCCCAGGGTCACAGGATCAAAATTCAGAATGAGGAAATATGTGGCTGAAAGGACTGAAATTTATACTATGTTATAACTTAAGGAAAATGTTTATGGGCCATTGGTATCTGTTACAAAAAAAAATTGTCTAGAATGTTTTTACATTGAAAAGGAGGAAACAAATACATTGAAGAAAAAAAATATCGTAAATAAAAGAAACGTTTTATTCATTGCAACAATAACACAGACAACTTGCATGTGCAAAGTTTGCCGGCTGGGTGTTTTGGTGCGCTCAGCAGCAATTCCTATTGGCTTTCAAAAGCCAATAGTGGGAGTAGCACAGCTCATGCAAAAGTTGAAAAAAAAAACATCAAAAAAGGTGCCGGAACGTCGTTCTGAGCGTTCTATGAGGAAAAAAAAAAAAGCCCTGCAGATTAGTCTTCAAATATCGAAAAGGAGGACATGTAGGAGGACACTTTTCAAGGGAGGACAGAACTCACAAAAGGAGGACTGTCCTCCCTAAAGGAGGACGGTTGGTCACCTTAGTCTAGAATGTATAAGAGCATTTCAAATTCATCTTGGAGATATGAATAACTGGAGGGGAAATCTGATCATGTTTAACTTAACTATGGTAGAAGCTAGAACATACTGGATTCAAATGCATAACACTGGTTCACAGAGTTTTAAAAATTAATGTACAATTGAGCAGAAGTTTTTCTTTGGGGGTTTAAGGACAAATAGTTGGAAAATAGTTATGGAATTTTGTTTTTGCACATGATAACTGCAGCAAGATTATTGTATGCACAAAGGTGAAAGTATTTGGCCTACCGCCCTACCCAAAATGGAAGAATGGTTGATGAAGGTGATAAAACTTGCTAGATGGCTAAATTAATATTGATCAGAGAAAAGACAATATCTACATTTATTGCTGAGTAAAAAACCCGACTTTTTTTGCATAAAACAGAAAAATAAACTTTTAATTTGTGGTTTTGATGATTAGATTACAGAAAGAAACTTATGCTGTAACCTTAAATTAAGAGATAAATTTATAATTGCTGCAAAGAAGATCAGAAGCTACTTCTCTATCTTTTTTCTTTCTTTTCTATTTATCTTTTACTTTTTTCCTCTCTGGTTTCTTTCTTTTTCTTAACTTTATATTAGTTAAAAAAGGAGCTGTGGTGACACAGTGGTTAGAATGCAGTATTGCAGGCTAACTCTGCCCATTGCCAGGAGTTCAATCCTGTCAGGGCTTGAGGTTGACTCAGCCTTCTGTCCTCCTAAGGTTGGTAAAATGAGGAGCCAATTTGTTGGGGACAATATGCTGACATTTGTAAACACTCAGAGAGTGCTGTAAAGCACTATGGAATGGTATACAAGTCTAAGTGCTATTGCTATTGCTAGTTTGTGTTAGCTTTTATCTCCCATTAAAAAAATCTTTAATAAAAATTATATTTCAAAAAAATATTCTGCGGATTATCTAGAGGTGAAAAACTGACAAACTGGCTAGAGATCCTAAAGAGAAATACGAAGAATATATACAGGCATCCTCAGATCCTATATATGAATTTTGTTATACAGTACAATACAGTACAGTTCAATCCATTTCTATTCAACCATTAACAGCCTATCAAAAAAAAAAGGCATTCAGAAACTTCAAATTCACTGGCCCTGGCTTCCCAAATGTATTGACTGTCGGCTTCTGTCATGTAAAAACATCTGTTCAGTTGCAAGCTTTGAACACACTTTCATGTGTTTTATATTTATAATGTTTAGCTGTTTTAATTGTATTTTAAAGGTTTGGTTTTGTTTAATTACCTTGACTGTTTGGCTTTTGTTATTTTAGTTATGTACACCCCCCACATGGTCACTTTTATGATATTGGCGGCTACATAAATTTAATGAATAAATCAATAAGAATTCATGAACAATGTTGCGTTTTTACAGCCTTAGCTTTAAGAATTCTCTTGCTAACCGTAGGTTTGGTAGTATAGTTCGAGATTTTATACCATGTGACAGTTAATGTACATTTTTGGTTTATGTAAATGAATTAAATAACAATCTGATTTTTGGATGCAGAGTTCGATGTCAAGTTTTAATATTCAACTTTCAAATTTGAAAATGGATTAGTTTTTTTTTTCCAACTCATTTCAGCATGCTCAACTTTGGTTGGTATTTTACTTTTGATTGATCTAGATCAGACATGTCAAACACAAGACCCGGAGGCCAGATGCGGCCCACGAAGTGGTTTCATGTGGCTCACGAAGCAATCCTGGAAACATTGAGGGAACGGCCCCTCCTGCCTCGGCCCTACCCCTTGCTGGCCCTGAGCCAATGTACAATTTTGTGATGGCCATCTATGCTGAAACGCATTCAGTCTTAGCTCCACAAGGCCATCTGGAAACAGCGGGGAACCAGCCTCTGCTGTGTCGATCCTGCCCCCTGGGTGCATGCTGGGGAGGTGTCACCCTTTGTGAGGAATGAAGAAATGGACCATGCCTTGGCGCTTGCCCCGGTCCCACCTTCTGCCAGAGACCCCCAGATCTGTCCCACTCCTGCCCAGGCCCCTACAGACACCCTTGATGCGAATGATGTAGAGCTGGCCATGCCCACCCAGTAGGCCACACCCACTCCATCCATGCCCACCCAGTAGGCTGCACCCCCCCACCCCCCTGAAGGCAACCGCAATGTTGATGCAACCCTCAATGAAATTGCGTTTGACACCCCTGATCTAGATTAACAGATATCACAGATTTTTTTTCATATTACCTGATTGTCAAAATATTTTATGGCTGGCTGCATGATTAATCTTCTAGAACATCTATTTTGGCCATGGTTGTACATATTCCATCTTATTTCCATATTTTTTAGCATTTTTCTACACCAAGCATAAATTTTGGGCTTGTTAAGCCCTGCTGCCTGTCTGTGTACTTTTGGACATCAAAGAGATTTGTGCATATAGATACAAATGGGAAAATCAGATAATTTTACAAATGGAGTGGCTTATTTTACAGGTAATCAATTTATGTTCATTGCTAATAATTCAATTCATGTTAAAAAAAATGCTTATCTTGACAGGAGGGCAGGGGGCAATCATCTTAAACTCAAGGGCAACTTCACTGAATATTCGTTTTAAAACTAAATTTGTTTTTTCATCTTGGGCCTATATTGCACAGAAGTACCTTGGCAGTGAAACAGAAGAAATATCTTTCCAAGTAGCCTTTCAAAAAAGAAGAGGGGGGGGGTTGTATGTCATAGCAGTGAAGTTATCTGAGGAGTTGCAATGTTCTTATGTGGCTGACTAGTTTCACAACATCATAATTAAAGGTGAGAAATGTAGCAAGTATTTTTTTTATCTGAAGAAACACAATGGCATGTTTGACATGACATGCCCTTCAAACATAACCTGAGATTCTGCAACTGCTATTATTATAAAAAAAAAAAAAGACATTGTAAGGTGCCAGTTAGATTGGATAATTCACTCTCTCTATATAATAGCTGTCAGCTGCTTGAGTTTTTTTCCCCATAATGCTCAGTGAGAGCTCTGGAAGACTACTGCTGACTGAATTCAGCTTTGCCAAGGACTACGCATAAAAAACAAGTGGACTGAGCAAAATCCTATGGGCCGAGGTGGTGCAAAACTTAAAAGCAGGAGAATATTACTTATGGTGTGTCAAGGCCTGAAAAATGAATCACACTTATGTTCCTGCAAATGAGGATATTTGTCTGTTTAGGGCACAGTCAGAGAATGGATATGTCCATCCTAGTTCTTGATAGCACTTTCATGTATGTACAGGACCCATACTTGTTTGGCGAAGATGTTTTCACACAGTTTACCATATTCCTAGCAATTCATGCAACTGTTTCATGGTAGTGCAAGGTGCAGGATAGCTCATTTTTACATACAACATTAATCATCACTGAATAGGAGTATTGCATAGGTAAATTGGTTACCTTACCTAAATCTGTAGCAGGAAACTGGCAATTCTTTTCAGGGGGATCAATATATATACATACATACATACATACATACACACATACACAAACACACACACACATTTATATTTACTGCATCATTACAGAATGCTCAATATATCTAACTACATAGTTCAGGCAGTCCTCAACCACAACAGCCCAAAATTTATGTTGCTAAGGGAAACATTTGTTAAGTGATTTTTGCCCCATTTTACGACCTTTCTTGCAACAGTTCTTAAGTGAATCGCTGCAATCGTTAAAGTTAGTAACACGGTTAAGTGAATCTGGCTTTCCCCTTGACTTTGCTAGTCAGAAGGTTGAAAAACATGACCCCGGGACACTGCAAATGTCATAAGTATTAACCAGTTGCCAAGCGTGTGAATGCTGCAAAGCTCATAAGTGTGAAAAATGGTCATAAGTCACTTTTTCCAGGGCCATTGTAACTTTGAATGGTCACTAGATGACTGTTGTAAGTTGAAGGCTACTTGTATTTAGTTGCAGTAGCTGAGTTATTCATATTATCAGATGTTGCCTCAATTTTAATAAGCGTTAGCTCACACATTCTGTATTGTTATCAAATGAATAAGCTCAGAGTAGACAGGCAATTAAGTTCCTCAAGGTTAAATCACAGCTCTATCACTGAAATTGTATCTGAACAGTCTAAATTCCTTTATACTCCCCGATTACAAACATACGGTACATACGGGTTTCCTCACTTAACGACCGCAATTGGGTCTGCCAACTCCCATTCACTGACTGATGTGGTCATTAAATGAAATGTCCCTTCATCACACCCAACTTACAACATTGGGTCCGCTGCAATCATTAAGTGAATCATCAGTGTTTGTTAAAAGCAAAGTCATGTGACCACTACTTATGACTTAATGCTGGCTTTCCATCCGAGTTTGCTTGTCAGAAGCCAGCTGTGAAGATTGCAAGTGGCAATCACGTGACTGTGGGATGCTGCGACCGTTGTCAATGCGTGCCAGTTGCCAAGCACCTGAATTGTTACCATATGACTGTATGGGACAACTATCCCCATTATAGGTTCAAGGACCAGTCCTAAAGAGAGCAGTATTAACTGCCTGTACAGTCCACACATATCTACACCCAAGTATAGAGAGCAGACTGAAGCCTGTAAAATTAAGAATTGGAGAAGAACTGTTTCATTAATGTTATCTAAAATTCCTAATAGATTGTACTGAATGTATAGATTTCTATTTTATATCATCACCGTATCATTAGTGTATGTATCCTTTGAGAGAAGTCCTCTGTATCATCCTAGTTTCCAAAGTTAAACAAGAATCTAACATGGTTTGTAGAGCAGTGGTTCTCAACCTTTCTAATGCCGTGACCCCATAATACAGTTCCCCATGTTGTGGTGACCCCCAAGTGGGTGTGGCCACCAATAAGAGGGAGTAGGACAGCTAGGGAAAAGGGAAAAAAATGGCGGACAGCGTGGTTTGGCGACCCCCGTGAAATGGTCGTTCGACCCCAAATGGGGTCCCGACCCACAGGTTGAGAACCACTGTTGTAGAGTATCCGCCTGTCACCCATATAGTATGTAGATGGAAAATGCAACTATGCTGTTGAAGCTCCCTTTCTTAACTCTCCTGACTTCAAATAATATTTTGCTTGACTACCTCACAGAAATGCAGCTTTGTTCCATGATTCAGCATGGAATTAACAATTCTAAATTGGGTCTCAGTGGAGATGGAGATGAACTCTGTCAAGAGGCGTCTAGAGAAAATAAAAAACGCAACCTTTTATTCTGTTCAGCATCTGCACCTCCCGTCTTTTGTGGTTGTTTATCTGAACATGACAGAACAATCATCAGAGGACGAGAGAAATAAAATAAAGATATTTAAAATTCTTTCCTTAAATTCTCTTGGCAAAGGCACAACGTTCATGGCTGACTTCAAAGATTTGGCACTCGCAAAAGGAGGGAATAGATGATCGCTAGCAGCGAGTGATACTGTCTTGTGAGAACACACAACAGAGGATCGGAATCTTCTTGAAATGTTTTATAAAATAGACTTGAAAGGGGCAGAGTAGCCAGACAAGGATGTAAGGTGACTTAAATGGAAGATGTGAATATGGAACTCCAAGGTCAGATCAATATTAAATGACTGCAGTACGGTTTACAATCACAAGATGTGCAATGCATGATGGTGAATGCTGTACATTAAGTGCATTACAGATGATCCTCAACTTACAACCAGATACTGTATAGGGCAGGGGCCTTCAAACTTGGCCCTTTTATGATTTGTGGACTTCAACTTCCAGAATTCCTCAGCCAGGGTGCTTGGCTGAGGAATTCTGGGAGTTGGTCCACAAGTCATAAAAGGACCAAGTTTGAAGACCCCTGGTGTACATAAAGTGCATTACAGATAATCCTTGATTTATGACAATTGGGCTCAGAATTTAAGTTGCTAAGTGAGAAATTTGTTACACGAATTTTGTCCCATTTTACAACTTTTCTTGCCACATTTGTCAAATGAATCATTGCCAATTGTTAAATTAATAGCATAGTTAAGTGAATCTGGCTTCCCCATTGATTTTGTCAGAAGATCGTAAAATATGATCACATGACCCCAGGGACACTCCAACCATCATAAATATGAGCCAGCTGCCAAGCATCTGAATGTAAATTATGTGACCACGAGGATGCTGCAACAATCATAATTATGAAAAATGGTCACAAGTCACTTTTTTCAGCACCATTGTAACTTTGAACAATCACTTGAATGAACCATTGTAAGTCAAGGATTACCTGTAATTACATTTTTATCTGAGGGTTTAGAATTATTAATAATAATAATAATAATGATAATGATAAGGATGAGGAGGAGGAGGAGGAGGAGGAGGAGGAGGAGAAGAAGAAGAAGAAGAAGAAGAAGAAGAAGAAGAAGAAGAAGAAGAAGAAGAAGAAGAAGAAAAGAAGAAGAAGAAGAAGAAGAAGAAGAAGAAGAAGAAGAAGAAGAAGAAGAAGAAGAAAAGAAGAAGAAGAAGAAGAAGAAGAAGAAGAAGAAGAAGAAGAAGAAGAAGAAGAAGAAGAAGAAGAAGAAGAAGAAGAAGAAGAAGAAGAAGAAGAAGAAGAAGAAGAAGAAGAAGAAGAAGAAGAAGAAGAAGAAATGGCGTTGGAAGAATATCTGAAGAAGAATGATGATGATGCACTGAAATTAGTATATCAGGAAGGCTTGCTGACTACTGGAGAGACCAAACTGGCCTATAAGAAAGACCAAATGAAGAACAGAATAGAGGCATGGGAAGACAAAGCACTACATGGCCAATACATTAAAAAAATAGCTGGGAAAGCAGATAATAACAAGACCTGGCAATGGCTAAAAGCAGGAAAATTGAAGAAAGAGACCAAGGGACTAATTCTGGCTGCACAAGACCAAGCCTTAAGGACAAATGCATACAAAGTCAAAATTGAGAAGACAGCAACAGACAGTAAGTGCAGCCTATGCAAAGAAGCTGAAGAAACAGTGGACCACTTGGTAAGCTGTTGCAAGAAGATTGCACAGACTGATTACAAGCAGCGGCATGACAAAGTAGCAACAATGGTGCATTGGAAGATCTGCAAAAAAATATCATTTGCCTGTAAGAAAAAACTGGTGGGATCATAAAATAGAGAAAGTCATAGAAAATGATAAAATTAAACTGCTCTGGGACTTCAGAATTCAAACAGACAAGCACCTGCAACATAACACCCCAGACTTAACAACTGTCGATAAGAAAGACAGAAAAGTCTGGATAGTGGACGTGGCAGTGCCTGGAGACAGCAGAATAGATGAGAAAGAACTGGAGAAGATAACAAAATACAAAGACCTACAAATAGAAATAGAAAGACTGTGGCAAAAGCAAGCAAGGGTAGTACCAATAGTAATAGCTCCTTGGGTGCAATCCCAAAACAACTGGATCACCACTTGAACACCATTGGCATTGACAAATTCGCTATTAGTCAATTGCAAAAGGCGGCCTTACTAGGAACTGCTTCCATCCTGCGACGATATCTGTAATACCATAAAACATCCACATCTGCCTATCCCAGGTCCTGGGTAAGGACTCGATAGGTAGACAAAATGCCAAATCCAGTCTGAGCATCTGGCTGACTGTGCGATGATCCATAATAATAATAATAATAATAATAATAATAATAATAATAATAATAATAATAATAATAATAATAATAAAAAGTTGGAAGGGACCTTGGAGGTCATCGAGTCCAACCCCCTGCTCAGGCAAGAATCCTACACCATTTCAGACAAATGGCTGTCCAGTCTCTTCTTAAAAACTTTCAGTGTTGGACCATTCACCGCTTCTGGAGGCAGGTTTTTCCATTGGTTAATTGTTCTGTCAGGAAGTTTCTCCTTAGTTTTAAGTTGCTTCTCTTGTTGATCAATTTCCATCTGTTGCTTCTCGTCCTGCCTTCAGGCACCTTGGCAATGGCTAAGAGCATTTGACTCCCTAATAGTTTGACTCCCTCTTCTTTGTGGCAGCCCCTGAGATATTGGAACACTGCTATCATGTCCCCCCTTGTCCTTCCCTTCGTTAAACTAGACATACCCAATTCCAGCAACCGTTCCTTATGTTTTAGCCTCCAGTCCCCTAACCATCTTTGTTGCTCTTCTCTGTACTCTTTCTAGAGTCTTAGCATCTTTTTTACATCGTGGTGACCAAAACTGGATGCAGTATTCCAAGTGTGGCCTTACCTAGGCTTTGTAAAGTGGTATTAATACTTTACGTGAATTGTGCATGCATCAAAAATAATTTGAAAGAAACATCAGGCCTTCTGAGTGCAACTCCCTGCTATTCATTAAAGCAGCCTCTCATTTTGTCAAAGTTAATGCAGCTCTGAAAGCAGTGACACCTTTTTTTCAAAATTGTACTGAAGCTCGAAAATAGAGGGGCTGCTTTCATAATTAGCAGAGAGGTGCTATGTTCACAGAAGCCCAAAGCGCCTCTTCCAAACCATTTTGAAAGCTTGTGCTGCCTCATATACGATTCTTCCAAATTATTACTACAGGCCCATATGCAAGAAGAATGGGAACAGTCTAAAGCAACCTATAAACCTCCCTTATAATAGTACCAAGGATAATTATCAATATATTTGTTTGCCCCGCTTGAGCAGATGATGTTCCCTAGATTTTGTATGTTTGGTAGGAAACCATTAGAGACTTACTGCCCATTAAAAATATTGAAGATATACAGTTTGAACCTATAGACGGCATAAATACCCAAACAAATAGATAAAGGGCAATGCTGCCTTCACATCAGCTCTACGGAAAGACATTTAGCCCTCCAAACTCATCTTTAAACATGAAAAGAGTCCTGCTGGATCCTACCACAATTGTTTATCTGATTCAGTATCTCATTTCCCACAGTGCCCAAACAGATGAGCACAAAAGCCCTTTCCGCCTTGTTTCCCCAATCACCGGTTCTGACAGCCATATATTACCTGGATATTGAAAGTAATGTATCTATTAGGGTTGTGCAAATCCTTGCATTTCACTACTCAAAAGCGTTTATTTTTCAGCTGCTAAAGCATCCAGGCCCTTTCCCAAGCTTATTCTGCTCCCAGCTAGCTAAAAATTAGTGAAACCAAATCCACAATTGACAATAACACTATAAATAGAATCTGGATTCTTTGATATGCAAAGTTGGTACTTTCTGTTTGACTTCTGCCCCTGCTCTCTTTTCATAGCTAGGTAACATTTATTATTAGAGGGTCAACGTTATAGGCAAAGAGATGGCAGTTTCAAACAAAATTATTCCTTTCCCCGCAAGTCAACCCTCTAAGGCAATTGGATTGCTAGCGGACAGTCAGGCAAGAGTAGTCACCACCAGGCATTTCATAAGTCATAAATACTTTCAGGAACAGCCAGCCTTGGTATATAGATTGTAGCTATTGAGAGAGCCAATTATAGTTAGTAGCAAAGGTCCATAATGTCCGTGGCTCAAACCCAATGCACGGAGAGTCCACTACCTGATGGATCATTCAGCAGTCCCCAGTTAGAGATGATGATGAGCAAGTGGTACACTGCAGCAGAAGAACTGACCCAGGTAAGATGATGTTCAACATGATGGATGTGATCGTACTTTGGATTTTGAAGTCCCAGGATCTTTCAATCTGTAGCTGCAGACCATGAAGGTGTCAAGGACCCACAGCTGATGTCTTGTCGATTGCACTGGGAGTCTTGAAGACTAGTGATACTTATTGGTAGTAGTTATTCATCTCTGGTGGAACAGGAGAGGGACCACAATAGGTGTTAAGTTCCTGGACAGCATGATAGAAACAACATATTTGCTCTGGAGCTAATACAGGCATTGGATGATGGCAAAATTTACTCTGTAGAAAGATTTGTTGCTCTACTGTCGGGTGACAGTCTTGGGCCAAACAGTGGATGGCTTCCATTTGTGGAGAACCATAGCTGGATATGTTCTTGCAGGAGGTCTGCACATCAATGCAGGCTGAGCTCTCCAGATTGAAGGACATGGGTGATTAAGCTCAAGGTGTCAGCTCCCATTTTTGATTCTTGACGATATCACATGGCAAAATCTAATAAGGTGCATCTCCATGAAGCTGCAGGGTCAGACAGAGGGGTCAAAGATGGAGAGATCCATTTGATGAACTGTAGGCTTCTTCTTTGTGGCCTCCAACGAACCACCCAGGAAATGGGGACCCAATAGTATATAAAGCTTCTTCCTCACTATCCCAATCTTCCAAAGGTAAGCCTGATGTCGTAGGACTTTGTCATCTTGAGGGGACCAAGTCAGGCCTAGATTCTTTTCCTAGATCAGTGTTTCTCAACCTTGACAATTTTAAGGCATGTAGACTTCAACTCCCAGAATTCCACAGCCAGCAATGCTGGCTGTGGAATTCTGGGAGTTGAAGTCCTCATGCCTTAAAATTGTCAAGGTTGAGAAACACTGTCCTAGATGGAAAAGGAACTACTAGCTTGGCACTGAGTTCTATACAGTGTCGGTGGAACCTGTGCATGTTGAGGCTCTTCTGTGATGGAAACTGGAGTCCACAGGAACTGACTGGAACTGGACGAACTGTCTGAGGGAATATTTATGCCTTTTGCATTCTCGTCTTTAACTGCAGAGATCTTGGGATCCAGAAGGACCAAGATTTTTTTTTCTTCTCTTTTGATATAATCAGAAGTTTACCACCACCACCCCTGCAAGGTGGTTGGCCTGACAAGGGGATGGCTTGGATTACAGGTTGGGCATGTAGGGTGCAGAACGTCCTCTCATGCCTTCTCCAGCAATTAAAACAAGGAGGCACTCAGGCCATATATCCTGACCCCCTTAAGAAAGTCATAGCTATTCCCTAAAAATTAACTAAAAATTAGTGAACCCAGAGCCACAATTGACAATAATTCCATACATAGAATCTGGATTCCTTGATATGCCATGTTGGTACTTTGTGGCTGAGTTGCGTCAATGCCCCCTTTTCATAGTACAGATTTTTACTTCTATTAAGGAGACTATATAAATACATCAAAAAGACAAGTTTAGCTAAAAATGAAGACCTGAATTTGTGAAATATGCAATTAAGTAATAATAATGAATCCCTGACTGCCTCCCATATTATTTGCAAAATGCACAAGACTGAAATCTAATTACAGGTACAGGCTATACAGGGGAAGAGCAATGATCCTCAGAGGAGGTTTGTATGCCTGTTTGAACTCCCCCCCCTTTAATATTCTTGCAGTAATGAATGGAGTCTAGAACTGATATTTAGGTACCCAGAAATGTTAAAATAGAATCAGCGTGGTAAAGCAACTGAAGTGATGGTCTAGGATCAGGAAGACCCAACTTCTAGTTCACGTTCAGCTTTGAAAGCTTCCTGCAGGACTTTGAGAGCTTAATCCTCTCTCAGCTCAGTCTACCTCATGGGATGGTTGTGGGGGGAATGTCCGATAACGGATATGGCAGAAGAAGAAGAAACAGAAGGGAATAATAAGTATGCTGCTTGGGGCTCCTGGAATGTTATCAAACAGGCAAAGAAAAAAGGCTGAATTCAGGAATCTCCACCTTTTCCCCCTTTTCCAGTTGTTCTTGACCGGATATTTGCCAAGACTTGGCAAAGAAGTTCCTAGGGATTATTGGGTGACAAGCATTCTGAAGTAGGAAGTAAAGGATGTTCCTCTAGAAAAGAAACAGAAGAAACAAATTATTTCTGCTAATTCTAAAGACCCCTTTTGCTCCTTTTTTAAAATTTCTGCTCTCTCCCTCCCTCCTTCTCCCTCAACCCCCCAGATTAGAATGGATTATATCTCTTCAAAAAAGAGATAGAAGTGCCGTATTTAATATTCACCCATGTTTTAAAAAGCAAAACAAGACTACCTGCAACTAGAAAATTCATAAAATGAAGGGTTGGCTAGAATGTTTTCTTATGTCTTATTATAGGTAGCCTTTGATCTATGGGTGTTTGTATAAAGTTATGATAGTACTAATAAAATGACTTATGATCAGTCTTCATGGGAGGGGACAGGGGGACAGCAGCATCAGAGGCAGGGCAGAGGTGGCAAGGGGTGGCAGCAGTGGCCTTCCACAATAGTTCCAGTTTCTCATGTGGCCTCTTGGGAAAATAAGTTGCCCATCGGTGAGATAGGCAGTTATTTAAATAAATAAGTGGTTGAGAGACTCTGTGAATCCTAGGACTGTGGATTAGACTGGGACAATCCTGCCAATCAAAAAAAAAAAAATCTGTAAGAAGACAGTGACAAATCACTTCGGCATTTTTGCAAGATTCTTTACCTTACCTGGGAAGCTGGATGAAAAGAAGCAATGCTTATGTTGTAATATGTTATAACACTATGCCACCTGTTAGTATGAAAGTCATGTTAGTGTTTTAAATGACCCAAGGAAAGCATATGTCTAAAAGCAATTTTAAAATATAATGTCCCACTTTATCGTGAAATTAGCATGCAGCTATTTACTTATTCTCCATTTCTCTTGCACCATAACTGAAATGACTCTTGGCTTACATAGAAGATAAACAGAAACAAATTAAAACATCTATAGTAACATCATGATGCATACAAGAGCAATAAAAACAACAATCAGCAAAAAAGAGGATAAAAAAAATAGGGAGAACAGCCAATGGGCTGCCACCGTTCATAACATAGAAACGGGAAGGCTTCTTGAATTTCTACCTCAAATTTCTTAAATGTTGTAGCAAGTAAGATACAGGTAGTCCTCAAGGTACGAACCTAATTGAGCCTGGCCATTATTAGGCTTGTAAATCAAAAAAAAACTCATCAAATGAATCAGACTCAATTTTACAATTTTTTAAAATCATATTTATTAATTAAACCAAATGGTTTGTTAAATCAAGTAAGATCTGACTTACTATTTCCTCCAATAGCTGTCATGGTAACTGAACTGGGAGGGTTTCCCATCAGCCGCCCAGCAGCGCTGGGTTCAGGAACTAAATTGCCTCCAAGCAGGGGCTTACAGCCATTGCAGTTATTTTTTAAACAGCAGATAACCAGCTCAAGTCTTCAGCTGCCCAGAGGGAGTAGGAAGGTGGGGCTGTTGCTTTAGAAACAAAACTAATTAGCTTAAGAGTCTCCAGCCAGGCAGCTAGAGGGCGATGAGGGAGGGATTTGCAGAACTCTCAGCTTGCAATAGTAACAAAGATGGAAGGGACCTTGAGGTCATCTAGTCTAACCCATTGTTCTCACAAGAGAGTATTTCTGATAAAGGCCTATGCACTCTCTTCTTAAAAGCTTCCAGTGATGGGGTGCCCACAACTTCTGGAGGCAATTTAAAATGAAAACCTACAAACTACAGTAACATATGCTAATCTCCAAAATAAAAGCTCAATAGTTTGCAAGCACAATAGTTTGCAAAGTACAGTACTTAAAAAGCAGAGCAGTTCCCAAAGTGCTTGCAAACAAACAGTACAGAGTAACAACAAAAATATTTTAAAATACTTACAGAAGTAATTCTACAGTACCGCTCCAGCTCCGGCAGCAGCAGATGGCAGCAAAAGCAAAAACAAACCAGCCCCAGATTGGCTCCTTTGGCCATGTGACCAGGGACCAAAAAAAAAAAAAACCAAACCCCAATACCACCCTTCTGGCTTCTCATAGGCCCCAGGCAAGTCAGAGTTAAATATGCGGCTACTGCCTCAAAGTCACGTGGCTACAGAGGCCTCTTTTTGGTTGCAATTTTGAATTTCTAATGTAAGGACCCTTTCTGAATTAATTTGTTTTTGTGAAAATTTGCTAAACGTTCTTACCCTGGGGGATTACATGTATTTATTTTAACATCTGGATTTCTGACTAAAAGCTATGGACTAAAAGCATCTTTAGCAGTCCCTCCCAGTACTTAAATCATTTCCTCATAAAAAAGGAAATACAGGTGTTGTGTATTTATGTGCTGTGTTACTAAAACTCTCATTGTCAGGACCTTTAACTGGGCAAAACAGTGCATCATGGGGCAACAATTTTTGAACTGAGGTAACTTAAACGGGCTAATTTTCAGAATGTATCCAAAATCCATGACCCATGACTCCCATGGAATAGAAATTTGGAGAAATTGCGGCTGCTCCAGTGTTACTGGATGTTGTTGGACTAGAAAGAGTACAGAGAAGAGCAACAAAGATGATTAGAGGTCTGGAGGTTAAAACATATAAGGAACGGTTGCTGGAATTGGGTATGTCTAGTTTAACGAAGAGAAGGATGAGGGGGGACATGATAGCAGTGTTCCAATATCTCAGGGGCTGCCACGAAGAAGAGGGAGTCAAGCTATTCTCCAAAGCACCTGAAGGCAGGACAAGAAGCAACGGATGGAAACTAATCAAGGAGAGAAGCAACCTAGAACAAAGATACTTCCTGACAGTGAGAACGATTAAGCAGTCGAACAACCTGCCTCCAGAAGTGGTGAATGCTCCAACACTGGAAGGTTTTCAGAAGAGACTGGACAGCCATTTGTCTGAAATGGGATAGGGTTTCCTGCCTGAGCAGGGGCTTGGACTACATGACTTCCAAGGTCCCTTCCAACTTTATTAGTTTCAATAGTCCATGACAGTTTCCAGCCAGTCTCGCAATCCCTCATTCCCTCCCCTACCCAGCAGTCACCATGTACCTGCCTGCTGGGAAGGGAAGGAGAGGGGAGGAAGGGGAAATGGAGGAAGAAATCCCAAAGTACCTTTCCTGGCCCATGCTGTCCCCTTGCATATTTCTCCAATTTGTGCTCCCTCCAGTGTGCCTTTTTCAACTTACAATTTTTTGAGGGTGACGGTTCGTTCTCCAAGCTTGTGGGTTGGTTTCCAAATGTTTTGTTACCAGACTAGGTAACATCTTCAGCAGAGTTTAGGGGATGTTTGTATCAGTACTATTCTGTTTATAAGGGCTTTGGGTGTGGGTGTGTCAAGTGAGGGTATTGTGATGGGTCAGGTGTGAGTCATCAGTGAGATTCTTGTGTTGGGGAGGTTATATCATTGGTCAGGCTCATTGGGAAGTGAACTGGTGGGGGGGGGGCTTATGTGGGTTGGTTGAAGGTCGGTGCTGTTGATTTCTCCCTGTGGAGGTACTACTTTACAAATGTTCAACTTTCAGATAATTCTTTTATTGCCCAACATGTACTCTATGTTGTTAAAACTGTGGACTAGGTCCCTTTCAGTTTGTTTTTGTTTAAGTGGAAGAGGAAATGGCAAAGAGCAAGAGAGATGAACACAGCAAACTACACAGAGTGGAAGGAAAACAATATTATAGGAAAAAACTGCCAGTGTAATTTATAGCCCTATGTCCCAAAATCTCCTAAATCACTCAGTCTTAGTCTAAGCTATTTAAAGTTGTAAAAGTACATTGTCAAATTTCTCTAGGACTATGGTCTGTTTTAGAATCATGGTGTTTTGTATTTGAGTGATTGATTCTCTGAGACAGCACCTCTTATTAAAACATCAACTCAGCTAGTATCAACTTTATTGGTATTGTTTGCCTGGTGTAACATACATTAGCATGTTATAGCCTAATCAAATCTCTAGAAAATTTCTACTTCAAGGCTCACAAAAATGTTCACCAGGTTTATAGACCATCCAAAAGGAAATGAACTTATGTTTTTTGATAACTGAAATGTCTTCTTTATTCATTTAATACTTATTTTCATAAACTAATTAGATGCTTAATATTTCATGTTTCCTGCCTGACAGATAGTTGAGTGTAGATAATCTGAGATAATGCTATGTTCTTTCCCAAACTTTACAACTTTACTTTTGTCAAACATTTTTATAAATCCATATATTAAGATAGATTAATGGTCAAATCATACCCTTAGACCTTGAGATCACTGTGCATTGTTTTCTTCCTTTTTTTCTTTACAACAATTCTCTAGATAATAATTATCTAAGAATCTTACAATGAATTAATATATTTGATGTTCTACTTTTTATGATCACTCCTAGCTCTGGATTCATTGACTCCATACCACAAAATGTCAGTAATGAAGTTAATTGTTAATCTCTCATCTGAAGCTTTTCCTGCATTATAAGATCTTAGTTTATTTGATTTAATGTTATTTTCCTTGACTATGTGTACTTGAATCACAAATATTCTCATCCAGTTTGGATGTTGTTTCCTCCATCAAAGATCTTAGTTTATTTGATTTAATGTTATTTTCCTTGACTATGTGTACTTGAATCACAAATATTCTCATCCAGTTTGGATGTTGTTTCCTCCATCAGAGCAGGTTTAGCTCATTATGAGTTCCCAGTTTTATGATTTTCAAAGGAAGACTTATTTCGGTTTCTTTGTTCATGGTGTAAATAGGGAGCTCAGCCTTTAACCTAATAGCACTAAGAAGGGAAGAAAAAAACAGGAAATGATTGTTAGAAAGGCCGGAAGAGAACATCAGACCCTGCATCTATTTTTCAGCTATCATCACTGAGAAAATGTTATACTTATATAAGGAAAGAACCAGAATCACATAAATGATTATAGCAATGAAGACAAGAATTTAGCCAGCATGAAGACAGAATACGGATCCAGTTGTGGCTGACAAAGCAGATAATGAAGATAAATGTATTTTACTGTCTCTTATGAAGGAGAGGAGCCAGGTATTCAGGTCAATATTAATGTCAGGGACCCTGAAACATTATAGCAGCTAACATAAGTGTTTGCTACATGCTGTGACTTCAGAAAAATACCAGATTTTCAGATGATTTCAAGATGTATCTCAACATTGAAGTATCTGTCTTCATTTTGCTCTTAAGACATAAAAGATTCCCCAATTAGGGACAAGGTTTGTATGAAATATGGGACTTGGGCTTGAGGGACAGACTAGGAAGAGTAGTAGATCTTGCCCTGGAAAAACATCCATCAAATCATCATAGCAGTGGTATACTCTAATAAAGAATAAACGTTATATAAAGAATGATTTATAGGGAAAAGATTTATTGGCTCAGTAAAAAAAAAACAACCTCTAGGTAGGAACCAGATAAGTCATCTGCAAACAATATGATTCAGCATATGAACTGGAGAAGACTGCATGCAGGGCAGAAAGATAAAGCCATTAATGTTGCAGTAGGCTAGCATCACACTTCTGAACAACCTTCCCTGATATCCACATAGTTTCAGTCTTGCTGCCTTTCAAGAGAGCTCAAAGTACTTCCACAGGCCTTGGGCCACAGTGTTATATGAGCTCATTATTGACTCAGAATTATTTGTTGTTAATCATTCTGGTGTTTTCTCCTGCCATTGCTATCTCTATTTTTGTTTTAAATGTTGTGTGTAGGTTAAATGTATTTATTTAAATTAAAATGTATTTTTTTTCTTTTTTCTTTTAATTTTTATTTTTAACCAACAAGACAAAACAGAACAAAGCAACACATAACACACATACACACACAATATATACCTCCTTTTTTTACAGCAATTACGTAATGGTAATCTAATATTTACATTTCCCCCTTATTCTTCTTTAAATATTTGTCCTTATAGTCCCATTATTTCTTATTTACATTTTTCTTCCTTCATGTGTACACATATTTTCACTTTTGACCTTTCCATATTTATTCTCCTCTATTATTTCTAGTCTCCAACCAGACATACACCTTGTTCCATACTATATAATACTCTGTGTCTTTTCTTTTATCTCTCTTGTTAATTTGTCCATCTCAGCACAGTCCAGGATTTTTCTTATTACTTCTTCCTCTGATGGTATATTCTCAATTTTCCAGCACTGTGCGTATGCTATTCTTGCCGCTTTTATTATATGTAAAATTAAGTACCATATTTCTTTACTATATTTTCTATTTAAAATACCCAACAAAAAGATCTCTGGTTTCCAGTCTACAGATTGGTCTATTATTTTTTGGATCCATTTTCTTATTGTAGACCAGTATTTTTTTGCAACTGGGCATGTCCACCATAGATGATAATATGTTCCATGTACTTTTTTACATTTCCAACATGTTGGCGAGTTATTCTGGAACATCTTGGCAAGCTTTGCAGGTGGAAGATGCCATCTATAAAACATTTTCAACTGATTTTCCTTGAATGCCGCCGACATAGTCAATTTTATATTTATTTCCCATATTTTTCCCCATTTCTCCAATTCTATATTATATCCGAAATTTTTTGCCCATCTAATCATTGTGTCTTTGACAACCTCGTCTTCCATTTTATATCTCAATAGGTATTTATATAAATTGCTAATTAATTTTATTTCTGTTCCATGTATAATTTTATCCAATTCTTGCGGCTCTTTTTGAATTTCATATAATTTTTTGTCCTCTGTATATTTAGATTGAATTTGTGTAAATGTCCACCAATCAATCTCTCTGCCAATGTCTTGTTCCAATTCTTGTTTTGTTTTCAAATTTCCCTGTTCAAAAAAAAAAAATTAAAATGTATTTTATTAAATTTATTTATATGGTTTAATCCTTATAAAGTGCCCAAAGTATGAGCAGCTATAGACACCTGATTGATTGATGGTGGTTGGTTGACTATTGATCGATTGATACAACGAATAGTATTCATTAGATTACAGGTGGGGGGAAGATCTTTGTAAATTTAGCAGATTTACAGCCTCATGGGATAACCCAGAAAACAAGCTCTATTTACAAAAGTTTATTTATTTATTAGATTTGCACATTGCCAATCTCACCTAAGTGACTGGAGCAAATAATTGTAAACTTTGATGTAGATTGTAGAGCCACTTGTAATATTCTACCCATGACTCTATTGAGTAGCAGCATGAAAATGAAAAATGTCAAGAAATGCTGTTAATGCATTGCAAGCAACTCTGGGATCATTTGAACAGTGGGAAAAATCCATGGAACAAGACACTGCACTACTTGGAATTTATAGTAATTGACAAGGCAGACACAAATTTATTGCTGTGCAGCTGGGAGCCATCCTCCTGATTACAGAGGAGCAAGAATGATCATTAGATTCCCTGTCCAATATCTTGTCAAAATATAGAGATGTAATTAGAAACCCACCAGCAATTGCAACCAACACATTGCTAAGCATGAGAATTTGCTAGTTCTGCTAGGTCTTTTAAAAAGAGAGTTGCCAAACCTTCAGAGAGAGAAAGACATAATACAACATTAGAAGCAAGCACTGGCTAAAGCCTTCTTCAATAATTTGGGGAATCAGCTCATATGAAAGGTAGCCCATCTAGAAGAAGGCTCTTTGTTGAAAATACCTATGCTTGAATTTATGGATGGCAATCTTTCCAGTGGTATCTTCAATATGACTTGGGCATGGGAGGGACTGCCCACTGCTCCTCCTAAGTGGAATTTAAAATGGGAATGTGTTAAGTGCGTTGAATTCATTATAGGAACAGGGATTGAATCATCACTCGAATAGAAGGGAAACTATTAAGAAGAAAAAAAGAAAATTGCAAGAATCCAAAATTAATCAAAGCATCTACTCACTGCAGTAATTGAAGATATACTTCTTTCCTTCCTTCCTGATTTGTTTGACATGTGGATTTTGGAACATGAGGGTGGATGACCGATTGTAGTATTATTATAGGAAAGGAGATGATAAGGATAAAACAGAAATACTCTATGTTAAATGTTTTTTAACCTTGAAAGAATTATGGCATGGTATGTACATCTCTTGCAGAGGCCAAAGGATAACAGTCGAACACTTTGAGATAATGAATTAGATGTTCAAATTTTATATATACTGTCAAATGTTAGACAGCCTCTCAGATTGCTAACATATAATTGTGTAGCTTGGGAATGAATACAATTGAAAAGGAAGGCTTGAAGATCTATGTAAAAACTCATCTATTAGATCCCAACATGGAAGCGTTTCTGTTAGCAGAATAACTAATATTACAAAGCAATGTGTTTGGGAAAAAAATCTTGGAGGAATACTGAAGCAGAGCCAACAGCCAATAACTTTTGATAGCAGAGCAACGACTGAAACCAAGAGGTGAAATGCACAGATGTAAAAGAAATTACTAGTGATTTGGAGTGGAACAGACTATTGGAGATTATAATGAAGAAAACCTTGGTCAGTGCACCTTAGAGATTTCAGTACATGAAAGTGCATGCTGAGACTTATGTTTAGTGATGTGAATATAAAGTTCTACCCAGGTAAGTGGCAGATTATTAAAGAAACTTACCATCTGGATATCAATATAGATTGGTCTGTAGAACAAGCGGTAAACTCCATTGCTATGATTCAAGAACTCTGCACTTCCCAAGCTAGAGACACAAAAGAGTCCAGGATATGATACTATTCTCTAAAAAAATTGAACTATTTGAAAAAAATCGGCTAAAGCACCAGATGTACCTTATATCAGAAATTGCTTCATACTATCAAAAGAGGAATGAATTATTAAATAATATGAAATTCTGTTTAAGGGGGATAGGGTAAGAATCCCCAAAAGCTCTAAGATGAAACATTATGTTCTTCATGTCTCAAGCCAGGAAATACAATCATGCCTAAAATGAGGGTGAAACTGCATCTTCTGATCAGGTATGAATGTCCATTGAAGAATTCACCTGGAGTTGTGTATAATGTTTAAGAATATAGAGAAAATTAGCAAAAGGAGCCTTAATACTTTATTTATTTCTCTTGATTCTCAAAGAAAGTAAAAACCAAAAAATGGTTTATTTCATAGGGGCAAGTATGTTTGATGATGTTTAGGTTAGTACTATGATCAGAAAACATGAGAAATAATAAAAAGATGTGGTCTCAGATAATGACCCACAATTTACTTTGTGAGAAGAATCAATATACTTTATTATTAATATATGTGTTGCTGAGCTTATTCTTTTAAAAATAAGGCAGAAGTTGATAGACCAAGGCTGCAAAAAAAAAAAGAATCCCATTAATTTCAATTTTGATGTTTATGTATTTCTTTATGCTTTGTAGACCTAATTTTTCTATGCAGATTTAGTTCATTGCGTTTCAGCCTTTTATATCTATTTCAGATGAAGCATGAAGAGTTCCACTATAGCCTCTTTTGTGATTTGGAATAACACTGGTCAACAGTTTAGTTACATGGATTGTAATGGATATTCTAAGCAGGTTTTTTCATGCTGAATTAAAAAATGAATTTGGTTTCCCTATCAGGTTCAGTTTTCCTGTGACCCCCCCTCTTCATTATTCTGTTCATTTAATGACATTATGGTAGTATATTTTACCTACAGTACCATCTTTGTGACAATCATTGAGTTGTTGTTGTTAGTTGCGAAGTCGTGTCTGACCCATTGCGATGCCATGGACAACGTTCCTCCAGGCCTTCCTGTCCTCTACCCTCTTCTGGAGTCCATTTAAGCTCACGCCTACTGCATCCAGCCACCTCATTCTCTGTCAAATCATTGAGTAAAATCTATCTATTATTATTATTGTTCTCTACCAAAAACAACCTCAAGAGAAAGGGAAAAGGTTTGTCTCCCAAGGTCCAGCCAATGCCTCAACTTGGGAGTAAGCTTCAGACAGTTGGGCAAGATACAGATTTCAGTAAGATTTCTTGAATGCTGCTCTGGAGGTAAATAGAGAATCTTGGAAAATAAAAGAGGAATTTCCCAAGTTCACTTATAGTGAGATTCCATTAATCTACGTATGTTTTGAAAACTCCTTCCTAGGTGTCTTGTTACCTGGCTTGAGCTGCCATTTAGGAAATAAGTTGTCCACAGACTCATCCTTTGTCTACTATTTGCCTAATCTCCTTTTTATTCCTTTTTCAGACTCCCCACAATGTGTCACAGGTATTAAGTGATGAAAATGCATCATGGTGCAAAAATGACTTAAGTATTTGGATCAGTGGTTGGGATGCACGTGTACAAGGATGGGTTTGCTTCGTGAAATCATCATGCCTGCCACCATTCTGACATAATCTGATTTTGCTGTCCTTGCCTACAATTGTCCATTCTTGCACCAATTCTCACGTAAAAGAATAATGCCTGCAAGATGTGTTGGACTTCAGTTCCCATATTCCTGCATCCAATGGTTCTGGAGCCTCAGTCTGCCCTTCAAGGTAATCCACAGAAACCAATACAATGAGTACTGAAACTGCATTTATGATTACAGTAATAGAATTTTGCAAGTTTGAAAACACATATCTCTTCCCTCCTCGCCTTTACTTTCCAGGGAACTAGGGAGAGTCCCTTCTGAGATACTTTCCATATCCCCATTCCTTCTATGGGCTGGGATGTTTCTTACCTGACTGTTGCCCTGGCTTCTCAGACAGGATATTCAGGGACATTCCCACAAACCATTAGAGGCTCTCAATTAGTGAAGACTGTTAATGATCAGTCTATCATTGATTTTCTATGTATCTAGTTCAACAGAGGAGAAATTTCAGACGCCAGAGGCATTGTTCAAAATCTACTATTTTTTTTGCCCACTTTCACCAGAGTTAATTCCAATATATTTGATGAGATTTGTTTCCAAGTAGCTATTCATAGGATTTAGCTGCATGATTAATAGCAGCAGGGCTTTTCACAGCTCCTTATCTGGAGTTAGTCTGTTCTGCAATTAGAAAATAATATGAAACAATTATTTTCATCTTTTCTGGACTTAGAATTTGAATGGTTTAAGTCTATGGCTTTAATGGTGTTTATGTTTAAGCTTTCCATGCCCAAGCCTGATATTTACACAGGCTTGGGCAATGCTTCAAATGAAAAGCTGACAATTATTTCACAATTTGGAATTGTTCCATTAGCATCAATTGAATTATCACAAATCCTTTACCACAGATTATGCTACAATTTAAAATGCATATAGTATATGAGCACTGAATGCAAATGTTATATTGTCTCTTTCATCAAGATTTTTCCTTCTTTCGTATTATCAGAATTTTTTCTCCTTTTCCCCCTTCCATTAAAAATAATAGTAATATATGTTCACTGTGAAAACTTACAGGGTGACTTTGGGCCAATTGCTTTGAATTCAACCTATGTTAAGGTTGCTATAATAAAATGGAGGGAGACCTTCCATCTAATCCACTTTGAACTGTTGGAGAAAAGGCAGGGCATAAACCTAACCTACCACATAAATACTACAGCTTTGAGGTCATAGTTTACACCAGGGGTGTCAAACTGCCGGCCCACGGGCCGGACGCATCACAATGAAACCGTGCCCACCCCACTGCTGGCAATGGGGAAAAAGCTCTGATACATTGAATGACGTCGCGAGTTTGACGTGTCTGCTTTACACTTTTGCTGTGCTTTTGATTTGTAACTTGAGTGCACAGAATTTAAGCTCTAGCATGGCTGCAGCAGTACAGATCAATGTTGCACTGTCTTATGTTACTTCAATTCATTTTTAAAAAGCCAGATTTGCAAATCTCGGAAACAGAAGTGGTGGGAACACAAAACATGCAAAGTTAATGACTAGACAAAGGAAGCAATATGAGCTGTTAGTCAAAAAATGCAGCCAAAGCACAATTGGATGCAAATCTAAGGCAGCAGGAATTCCAGGAAAAACAGAGCTTTACTTAGTTCTAAAAGTAACCCTGGTGAAAGCAGCACTGGATCTCCTGCTGAGTAACAAGGTGTTGGAAACCTGTTTTCAAGTGACCTGGCCAATTTATTTCTAAAGAAACAGCAGATGGCACTTGACAGATGGCTTAGATTGGGTAAAGCCTCCAGAGAAGGAAGGTGGCACATCACTTTAGTTTTACACTATCCTGACAGGAATTCTGGACTTCAGGAATGAAAGTCTGGGTACATGTGATATTTAAACATCTTTGAGAGGGCTATAGCTGAAGTCTTCTACTTGATTACTTTTATGTTTACAGTTTCTATATGATGTGAATTTCTGAGATGGTAACCCATGGATCGCATTGTAATACTGACCAAACCTCATTAGAAACCAATGTACCAAAGGGGATTCAACAGTTTTCCTGGCCAACTACTTTGCTGAAGGCCAAAGGCTCTTCCATCTCCTTGGGACTTTCCTGGCCTTTCTCAGCATGGGGTCTTTCTAGAGGGACCAAGCCTCAGGTTGAGCTCTCGGGTCTGGAAGAAATTTCTTATCTCTGCCCTGAACCAAAGGCAATCCTCTCCCACAAAATAGACTGCTGAAATGAAGAACTCAGAGGCAGCCAGGAAGAAACTGTTTTTTATTTTGGCTTTTATGGAATACGGATGGGAGCTGCCTATGACTTCCAATATAGCAATAAATAAGTTATATTAAGTAATAAAAATTCAAGACAAAGAGGAAAAGGCAGAGGAAAAACATCAAAAAATACAACATTAAGAATGAAAAAATTAAAATTAGCCAAGAACATAATAAAAATGACCAGTAGGTAATGGGGTGGGAGCAGAACCTTAAAGAATTAAAAATGGGAGCTGACTACCAATATACATTATGTATATATATATTTAATTTAACAAATCTATATCCTCCCAATATCAGCTCCAGGAATTCTGGGCAACTTACAACTGTACCAAAACACAAAATAAAACAACAAGAACAGTGAATGGTAGCAGCGGATGAAAGCTCATCAGAGAGAAATCCAACCCTGGAAATAAGAAGGAATTTCCTGAGAGTGAAAACCATAAAGCAGTGGAACAGTTGGCCTCCTGCACTTGTCTATGGTACATTGTGGAGATTTTTGAGAAAAGATTGGGCAATCATTGTCTGAGTTGGTATGAGGAGCCCTTCCTTGGGCAGGGGGTTGGAACTAGAAGTCCCTTCCACCTGAGCACTCTATCATTCCTTTTGTGCCTTCTGCCACAATGATTGTGCTGCTTGTGAACAGATAGCTTCCCACATAAAAGGCAGAGGCCAAAGGTGACCAAGAGTGTCAGCCACTGGGTTATCCAGCCACTCCTAGTGCAAAGTGAGCTGCCCTCCTTGTGTAGGTTCAGAATGTGGCCATTTTTTCCTTGGTTGCCGAGGGAACAAAAAGCCACAAACCAGTGGACAGTTGCCCGTTTGTGCTTGACCAGGGAACTGGCAGGGAGAAATCCCTGTTTGTCCCTGGTCATGGGAGCACGAAAGTTTTTCAGAGTAAGTGTGGCCATCTCAGATGCCAAGAAACTGTCAGTAGGGGAGAAAATCATGGTTCCCAAGTCTTCTGACTGGCTCACATCTATTTTCTCTTCTCTTCACAGAATATCTGGAATAATCTCAGATGTATGTTTTGCTGCTGTCTTCCTATGCTTCCTGACAGGTACCATGATTTCTCCTTAAACCCTGGGCGTGGTGGGGCACCATTGATGGATTGTGTAGCCTGTAAGAGCCTGTTCCTAAGATGGCTTCCTGTCCACAAAAGGCTTGCAGGGGCAAAACGATGGGCAGGCTGACTGCCAGTTTTAGAAAAGAGAGGCTGAGCTTGATGCGTGTTCTTTGACATGTCACCTTCTTCCTTTGATCAGGATTGAGGAGGCACAGGAAGGTGGTGAGCTGCAGAGCCCTTCTTGTCCTGAAAGGAATTCTCCACTTCCAGAGGTAAGGATGGCTTTGCAATATGTTTTTTTGGGAGGGGGATATTAATGCCTCAAAACCGGGTGGGGGAAGGAAGTAATTCTCACTCTTGTGCTTGCTAGCCAGCCTAGCAAACGCCAAGAAGAACCCCTTGGATTTGTGGAATAATTTTGATGGCTTGGAAGGGGAAATACAGGGAAATAGGAGGGAAGAGTCATTTTGAGCCTCTTCCCATTGGCTCAATATTCCACGTTCTGCTGTTTCTTTGCCCTGTACAATGTAGCCCCCCTCTCCTGGGAATACAGACAATATCCTATCACATGGAGAGAACTTTGATTTATACCTTCAAATGAACCATTGTTACTTTCAAGCATTGATGGTTGATCAGGTGACTGCCCGGAGCCCCTGGAAGGAGGAGAAATTTCCTGTTTCGACAAGGTATGTGTCCTCAGCTTAGGAATTCTGAAGCTCCCGAGAAGGCAGCTACACTAAAGCCCTAAAGAGGA
Source organism: Crotalus tigris (assembly GCF_016545835.1). Lineage (NCBI taxonomy): Eukaryota > Metazoa > Chordata > Lepidosauria > Squamata > Viperidae > Crotalus > Crotalus tigris. Next base: position 333,003 of record NW_024097375.1, on the reverse strand, counting down.
AGGCTAGAAGAAGTGTTTGCAGAGGGGAGGCATCTCTACCCTCTACCTCTGCTTCTGCTAAAGGAGGAATGACTCTGGGCAACCCTCTTGGCAGGCTGGCCTCTTGAAGCCTCCACATGTCCAGTCTTAAAAAGGGGCCCATGACTAATTTTGATCGTTGGTCCTTCATTCTCTCCTCAGAAATGACAAGAGTGCATGGAGGCTGCAGCTCACCACAATTTTGGAGAACACCAATGAATCGGTAAGACCTGCCCAGCTCATCACGATGGCAATAGTAGAAGCCTTGTCATAGCAGGTTTGTTGATATGTTAACATAATGTCTGCACTGTTATTTCAGGATTCATTGGAGCTCTTCCAAAACTGGGAATCAGGGGATGGTCTGAGAGGGAGTCCCTGTCTTCCGAGGTAGGTAGTATCTCAGAGGGTGAAGACTCCTGCTTGTTTAGTGGGAGCTTGCAGGGTAGAAAAAGATGGACAGGCTAAGTTGCCCATCTTGGAAAGAAGAAACTAACCTGATGCCCTTAAACATTTCACCTTCTTCCTTTGGACAGGAGTGAGGGGGCAGAAGACAAAGCTGAGCAAGAGGAGAATTCTCCTCATGGGGACTCAACGCCCACCCCACTGGTAAGAAAGATTTGGCACTGGGGCTGATAGAGGCTATGCACCCTACGCTTCAGCCATCTTATTGGGATGCAGAGAGCTTTGGAATAAGCCTCGATTCTGTCATTTGCAGGGTTTGGTATGAGGAGCCCTTCCTTGGGCAAGGGGTTGGAAGTAGAAGTCCCTTCCACCTGAGCACCCTCTCATTCCTTTTGTGCCTTATGCCACAATGACAGTGCTTCTTGTGAAGAGACAACTTCCTACATGAAAGGCAGAGACCAAAGGCGACCAAGAGTGTCAGCCACTGGGTTACCCAGCCACTCCTAGTACAAAGTGAGCTGCCCTCCTTGTGTAGGTTCAGAATGTGGCCTTTGTTTCCTTGGTTGCCAAGGTAACAAAAAGCCACCAAACAGTGGACAGTTGCTCATTCGTGCTTGACCAGGGAACCGGCAAGGAGAAATCCCTGTTTGTCCCTGGTCATGGGAGCACAAAATTTTTTTAGAGTAAGTGTGGCCATCTCAGATGCCAGGAAACTGTCAGTAGGGGAGAAAATCATGGTTCCCAAGTCTTCTGATTGGCTCACATCTATTTTCTCTTCTCTTCACAGAATATCTGGAAGAATCTCAGAAAAATCTTTTGCTGCTGTCTTCCTGTGCCTCCTGACAGGTACCATGATTTCTCCTTATACCCTGGGCGTGGTGGGGCACCCTTGATGGATTGCGGAGCCTGTAAGAGCCTCTTCCTAAGATGGCTTCCTGTCCACAAGAGGCTTGCAGGGGCAAAACGATGGGCAGGCTGACTGCCAGTTTTAGAAAAGAGAGGCTGAGCTTGATGGATGTTCTTTGACATGTCACCTTCTTCCTTTGATCAGGATTGAGGAGGCACAGGAAGGTGGTGAGCTGCAGAGCCCCTCTTGTCCGGAAAGGAGCTCTCCATGTCCAGGGGTAAGGATGGCTTTGCAATATGTTTTGGGGCGGGTGTTAATGCCTCAAAAGCAGGTGGGGGAAGGAAGTAATTCTCACTCTTGTGCTTGCTAGCCAGCCTAGCAAATGCAAGAAGAACCCCTTGGATTTGTGGAATAATTTTGATGGCTTGGAAGGGAAAATACTGGGAAATAGGAGGGAAGAGTCATTTTGAGCCTCTTCCTATTGGCCCAATATTCCACATTCTGCTGTCTCTTTGCCCTCTACAATGTAGCCCCCCTCTCCTGGGAATACAGACAATCACATGGAGAGAACTTTGATTTATACCTTCAAATGAACCATTGTTACTTTCAGGCATTGATGAGTCATCAGATGACTGCCTGGAGCCCCTAGAAGGAGGAGAAATTTCCTATTTGGACAAGGTATGTGTCCTCAGCTTAGGAATTCTGAAGCTCCCGAGAAGGCAGCAACACTAAAGCCCTAAAGAGGAAGGCTAGAAGAAATGTTTGCAGAGGGGAGGCATCTCTACCCTCTACCTCTGCTTCTGCTAAAGGAGGAATGACTCTGGGCAACCCTCTTGGCAGGCTGGCCTCTTGAAGCCTCCACATGTCCAGTCTTAAAAAAGGGCCCATGACTAATTTTGATCCTTCATGGTCCTTCATTCTCTCCTCAGGAAGGACAGATGGAGGCTGCAGCTCACCATGATTTTGGAGGAGAACATCAATGAATCAGTAAGGCCTGCCCAGCTCATCAGGATGGCAATAGCAGAAGCTTTTTTATAGCAGATCTGTTGATATGCCAACAAAATGTTTGCACTGTTATTTCAGGATTCATTGGAGCTATCCCTATACTGAGAAAAGGGTGATGGCCCGAGAGGGAGTCCCTGCCCTCTTTGCGCAGGTTCAGAATGTGGCCATTTTTCCCTTGGTTGCCAACGGAACAAAAAGTCACCAACCAGTGGACAGTTGGCCATTCATGCTTGGACCAGGGAAATAGATAGAAGATATCCCTATTCGTCCCTGGTCATGACTGCAAAAAAATTTTTGGGAGTAAGTGTGGCCATCTCAGATGCCAAGAAACTGTCAGTAGGGCAGAAAATCATGGTTCCCAAGTCTTCTGACTGGCTCACATCTATTTTCTCTTCTCTTCACAAAATATCTGGAATAATCTCAGATACGTATTTTGCTGCTGTCTTCCTGTGCCTCCTGACAGGTGCCATGATTTCTCCTTAAACCCTGGGCGTGGTGGGGCACCATTGATGGATTGTGTAGCCTGTAAGAGCCTGTTCCTAAGATGGGTTCCTGTCCACAAGAGGCTTGCAGGGGCAAAACGATGGGCAGGCTGACTGCTGGTCTTAGAAAAGAGAGGCTGAGCTTGATGGATGTTCTTTGACATGTCATCTTCTTCCTTTGATCAGGATTGAGGAGGCACAGGAAGGTGGTGAGCTGCGAGCCCTTCTTGTCCTGAAAGGAGTTCTCCATGTCCAGGGGTAAGGATGGCTTTGCAATGTTTTTTTTTTTGGGGGGGGGGTGTTAATGCCTCAAAACCGGGTTGGGGAAGGAAGTAATTCTCACTCTTGTGCTTGCTAGCCAGCCTAGCAAACGCCAAGAAGAACCCCTTGGATTTGTGGAATAATTTTGATGGCTTGGAAGGGAAAATACAGGGAAATAGGAGGGAAGAGTCATTTTGAGCCTCTTCCCATTGGCTCAATATTCCACGTTCTGCTGTCTCTTTGCCCTGTACAATGTAGCCCCGCTCTCCTGGGAATACAGACAATCTCCTATCACATGGAGAGAACTTTGATTTATACCTTCAAATGAACCATTGTTACTTTCAAGCATTGATGGGTGATCAGGTGACTGCCCGGAGCCCCTGGAAGGAGGAGAAATTTCCTGTTTCAACAAGGTATGTGTCCTCAGCTTAGGAATTCTGAAGCTCCCGAGAAGGCAGCTACACTAAAGCCCTAAAGAGGAAGGCTAGAAGAAGTGTTGCAGAGGGGAGGCATCTCTACCCTCTACCTCTGCTTCTGCTAAAGGAGGAATGACTCTGGGCAACCCTCTTGGCAGGCTGGCCTCTTGAAGCCTCCACATGTCCAGTCTTAAAAAAGGGCCCATGACTAATTTTGATCGTTGGTCCTTCATTCTCTCCTCAGAAATGACAAGAGTGCATGGAGGCCGCAGCTCACCACAATTTTGGAGAACCCCAATGAATCGGTAAGGCCTGCCCAGCTCATCACGATGGCAATAGTAGAAGCCTTGTCATAGCAGGTTTGTTGATATGTTAACAGAATGTCTGCGCTGTTATTTCAGGATTCACTGGAGCTATCCCAAAATTGGGAAACAGGTGATGGCCTGAGAAGGAGTCCCTGTCTTCCGAGGTAGGTAGTATCTCAGAGGGTGAAGACCCCTGCTTGTTCAGTAGGAGCTTGCAGGGTAGAAAAAGATGGACAGGTTAAGTTGCCCATCTTGGAAAGAAGAAACTAACCTGATGCCCTTAAACATTGCAGCTTCTTCCTTTGGACAGGAGTGAGGGGGCAGAAGACAAAGCTGAGCAAGAGGAGAATTCTCCTCATGGGGACTCAACGCCCACCCCACTGGTAAGAAAGATTTGGCACTGGGGCTGATAGAGGCTATGCACCCTACGCTTCAGCCATCTTATTGGGATGCAGAGAGCTTTGGAATAAGCCTCGATTCTGTCATTTGCAGGGTTTGGTATGAGGAGCCCTTCCTTGGGCAAGGGGTTGGAAGTAGAAGTCCCTTCCACCTGAGCACCCTCTCATTCCTTTTGTGCCTTATGCCACAATGACAGTGCTTCTTATGAAGAGACAACTTCCCACATGAAAGGCAGAGACCAAAGGCGACCAAGAGTGTCAGCCACTGGGTTACCCAGCCACTCCTAGTACAAAGTGAGCTGCCCTCCTTGTGTAGGTTCAGAATGTGCCCTTTGTTTCCTTGGTTGCAGAAGGAACAAAAAGCCACCAAACAGTGGACAGTTGCTCATTCGTGCTTGGACCAGGGAAACAGCTGGGAGATATCCTTATTTGTCCCTTGTCATGGCAGCACGAAACTTTTTTGGAGTAAGTGTGGCCATCTCAGATGCCAAGAAACTGTCAGTAGGGGAGAAAATCATGGTTCCCATGTCTTCTGATTGGCTCACATCTATTTTCTCTTCTCTTCACAGAATATCTGCAAACATCTGAGAAAGATCTTTTGCTGCTGTCTTCCTGTGCCTTCTGACAGGTACCATGATTTCTCCTTATACCCTGGGCGTGGTGGGGCACCCTTGATGGACTGCAGAGTCTGTAAGAGCCTCTTCCTAAGATGGCTTCCTGTCCACAAGAGGCTTGCAGGAGCAAAACGATGGGCAGGCTGATTGCTGGTCTTAGAAAAGAGAGGCTGAGCTTGATGGATGTTTTTTGACATGTCACCTTCTTCCTTTGATCAGGATTGAGGAGGCACAGGAAGGTGGTGAGCTGTGGAGCCCCTCTTGTCCTGAAAGAAGCTCTCCATTTCCAGGGGTAAGGATGGCTTTGCCAAATGTTGGGGGGGGGGTGTTAATGCCTCAAAACCGGGTGGGGGAAGGTAGTAATTCTCACTTGGGGGAACCTAGCCAGCCTAGCAAACGCAAAAAGAATCTCTTGGATTTGTGGAATAATTTTGATGGCTTGGAAGGGAAAATACTGGGAAATACTAAAGAACAGCCATTTTGAGCCTCTTCCTATTGGCCAAATATTCCACGTTCTGCGGTCTTTTTACCCTCTGCAATGTAGCCCCCCTCTCCTGGGAAAACAGACAATCTCCTATCACATGGAGAGAACTTTGATTTATCTCTACCCTCTACCTCTGGTTCTGCTAAACACTGGGAAAAGGGTGATGGCCCGAGAGGGAGTCCCTGTCTTCCAAGGTAGGTAGCATGTCAGAGGGTGAAGACGTCTGCTTGTTCAGTAGGAGCTTGCCGGGTAGAAAAAGATGGACGGGCTAAGTTGCCCATCTTGGAAAGAAGAAACTAACCTGATGTCAAACATTTCACCTTCTTCCTCTGAACAGGACCGAGATGGTGGTGGAAGAAGAGCATGTAACCCCCTCCTCAGTGGTAAGAAAAGTTTGGCAATGGGGCCAATGCACCCTCTGCTTCAGCCATCTTATTGGGATGCAGAGAGCTTTGGATTGAGCCTCAATACTGTCATTTGCAGGATTCGATGGAAACACTGGTGGGGTCCAGGACCAGCAGCCTGGAGGAGGTGGACTCCATCATGTCCATCATTTTCGATGAGTCAGAGGAACGCCTGGAGCAGGCTGTAGTGGCTTCTGAGGCTGAACGGTCTTCAGTCCCTGGGTAAGAAAGACAAATGTTTTTTGTTGGGGAGGGATGGAGGCCTTCTATTCAGTTTTCCTAACCTGTGTGAACTGTGTTGGAATGCTCTGGGTGCTGGAGCAAGATGAAAGCTGGCCCTTGGGACAACATAGTTAGGCTAACCTTTTGCACCCAACTCTGCTGTGATTGGTTTATTTACCAGAAAGTACCAGGGAAGGGGCCCCTGTAATGGACTGGTGTCCTGCATGGATGTACTGTAATCCACTATGCCTTTCCTTTTTCTGCATCATCCTCTGCAGCACCCTGCTGCTTCCAGGCAGGGTTTTAACAGGGAAAGAGTAGAGAGCCTCCTTTTCTGGGGGGGATGGGTGGGCTGGATGTGGGGATTCCACCAACTCCGGAAATGTATCCAGCAACAGAAGCATTGTTCTGCTCAGGCATCCCCATTCAATAGGCCCCTTTTAAGGAATTCTGAGTCTCTTTTGTCCTGATGGCTAAAAAGGAATCATTATCATTCATAGGATTCTCCTGAGGAAGGGGAAGCCAACCTAGACGATTTCAGCAGCCTGGAAGAGGACTCTTGGGACCTCACTCTTTAATTCATAGAGGTACAGGAAATGGAAGCAGTGACATATTTTATTTTCTTGGGTTCCAAGGTCACTGCAAACGGTGACTGCAGCCATGATTTAAAAGAGCCTTGCTCCTTGGAAAGAAAGCTATGGTAAACCTAGACAGCGAATGAAAAAGCAGAGACATCAGGTTGCCAATAAAGGTCGTAGAGTCAAAGCTATGGTTTTCCCTGTAGTAACGCATGGCTGTAAGATTTGGACCATATGAAAGGCTACGGACTGAAGAACTGATGCTTTTGATTTGTGGTGTTGGACAAGACTCTTGAAAGGCCCTTGGACTACAAGAAGATGAAATCAGTCAATCCTAAAAAAAATCAACCCTGACTGTTCTTTGGAATGACAGATACTGATGCTGAAGCTCAAATATTTTGGCCACGTAACGAGAGGAGAGGACTTATTGTAATAGACCCTGAACTTTGGAAAGGTTGAAAGCAAAAGGAGAAGGGGAGGGCAGTGGATGAGATGGTTAGATAGTGTCATTGAGGCAATGAACATGAATTTGGGCAAATTCCAGGAGACAGTGGAGGACATGGGGGCCTGGTCATGCTATGGTCCATGGGGTCACAAAGGTCAGATATGATTGAGCAATTGGAAAAAAAACACAACCTCTTTGAGACTTTGTGATTTAAGAAACTAAGCACAGGAGGGAACTAAAGATTCAAGGCAGAAAAAGAAAAAAAAAAGAAATGAAAAACCTGTCTCTTGTCTTTGGTCAGTTTGGAACCTGTAAAATGACAAGGGGCAATGGACTCACTATTCCTGCACAGAAACCTATGGCTCTGAGACTAAGAATCTCATCTCTCACGTCCAACTGGTGCATCAATTGTGCCTATTCCTAGAATAAGAGGCCCATCAGATGATCCTTGACACACTAGCCATCTCATGACTGCACTGGACTATTATGCAGCTCCACTGGTGCTGAGCAATCGATTTCAAAGCCTCCCCCTAGAAGAAAGCATACAGACACCTGGAAGAGAGGCATTCTCACTTGGAAAAGAAGCACCATCAAGTGTTCCTGTAATTGGAAGAAAAGCAACCCAGTCTTCCCTAGGAAGAAAAGGCATGTGTTAGTGATAGGAGATTCAATTCTCAAGGGACAGAACCAACCATTTGTAGACCAGACATCCAATCTAGGGAGGTTTGTTGTCTCCCCAGAGCACAGATCAAATATGTAGCCAATAACCTTACTAAAATGATTGCTACCCCTTTCTTCTCCTTCTCGTAGGGATCAAGGATGTGACAATGAACCTAGAAACAATATTGAGAGATTACGAGCAGTTAGGCAAAAAAGTTAAGGAATTATTGTAAGAGCACAAGTGTTTTTTCATCTGTCCTTCCAACAAAGGTCAACATCCAATGAGAGAACAAAGGATTATAGAAATGAACCACTGGCTTAAGGGTTAGTGCCACCAAGAGAACTTCGGATTCCTAGACCATGGTCTGCACTACCTGTATGAAGGGCTTTTGGAAAGGAAGAGTGCATTAAGGAAGAGTTCACTTTGAAGCCTTAAAGTTAAGAGGATATATAGAATCATCTAAAGATTGTGATTAAAGGGTCCCAAACTCTTTACACAGAGTGCTACTCAAACCAGGAGAGGGATGAAGCATGAGGGGGAGGTTCAGAAGCACAACCCCTTAATTGTGCCAGGGACAATTACACCAATGGAGGTGACGATTATTTGGAAAGGCTCTGCAAATATTGTCACCTTCCACTGCAAGCTGTAAAGGTCTTTCCAGAAATCCAGAAGGCTCATCTTCTTAAGATTGCCAGGCTGGCCAGGTTTCCCAGGAGAGATTTCTTCACATACGGACCAACAGCACGACAATGAATCTAGAAACAAAATCGAGAGATTCCCAACAGTTAGGCAAGAAAATTAAGAAATTAGGAGCACAAGTGGTGTTTTCATCTGTTCTTCTAACAAAAGGTCAACATCCAATGAAAGAACAAAGGATTATAAAAATGACCACTGAGTTAAGGGTTGGTGCCAAGAGAACTTTGGATTCCTAGATCATGCTCTGCACTACTTACATGAAGGGCTTTTGGTAAAGAATGGGCTGCGCCACACAAGAACTGGGAAGAATGTATGCAGGAAACAACTGGCTCAACTTACCAGAAGGGCTTTAAACCAGAAAAGAGGGAGGAGGGCGACCAATCTTTAGGATCTTTAGGATGATCTTTAGAATCTTTGGGACTTAATTTCAAGTACAAATCCTAAGACAACCAATCAAATAATGAGATAGGAAGTGATAGAAAGGGAAAAAATCCTCAGATATAAAGTAGGAGACATAGAAAGCATAACTAGGATCTACCACAAAAGACTCAAATGATTATACACAATATAGCAAACGGGATTCAGCAGTTTCCCCGGTCAACTACTTTGTTGAAGGCCAAAGCAAGGCAATCCTCTCCCACAAAATAGTCAGACTGCTGAAATGAAGAACTTGGAGGCAGCCAGGAAGAGGCTGTTTTATATTTTGGCTTTTATGGAATGTGTATGGGAGCTGCCTATGACTTCCAATATAGCAATAGATAAGTTATATTAATAAAATGCAATATGAAACCATAGAAAGAGGAAAAACTTCAAAATATTTTCCCAGTATTTTCTCCTCCATGTCATCAAGATCTTTCCATGAATCCAAGAGTTTGCTGGGCTGGCTGGCTGGGTTCAAGTCCTCCCTTCCCTCCACCCGGTTTTGAGGCAGGAACCCCCACTGTCCATGATGTAAAACCATCCTTACCTCTGGGAATGAAGATGTCTTTCCGTGATAAGAGTGGCTCTGCTGCTCATCCCATTCCTGTATCTCATCAGTCCTGACCAAAAGAAGAAGGTGACATGTCAAACAACATTCATGTAGCCCAGCCTCTCCTTTCTAAGACCAGCCAGTCAGTTTGCCCATCTTTTTGCCCCTGCAAGGCTCTTATGGATAGGAAGCAATCTTGGGGAAAGACTTTTACAGATTGCAGTCCAACAATGGTGCCCCACCATGCTCAGGGTTTAAGGAGAAGGTCGTAGTATCTGTCAGGTGGCACAGGAAGGTCTTCTATATTGGTGTTCATACAACAGAAAAGGAATGAACACCTGAGAATTTTCCAGATGTTCTGTGAAGAGAAGAGAAATAGATATGAGTCAGAAGAATTGGGAAGTATGACTTTCTCCCCTACTACCAGTTTCTTGTGATTTGAGATGGCCACACTTACTCTCAAAAGCCTTTGTGCTGCCATAACCAAGCTAGGTGTTGTTATTTCACTGCACGAAGCAAGAATGGGCAGCTGTGGATTAGCTGGTGGCTTTTCAGGCAAACTCACAGCCTCATTCCCTCGGCAACCAGGGAAACAATGGCCACATTTTGGACCTTCAGAAAGAGGGCATCTCACTTTGGACTAGGAGTGGCTCAACAGCCTGGTAGCTGTCTCTCTTGGTGGCCTTTGGCCTGCCTTTCCTGTGGGAAGCTGTCTGTTCATGAATAACAGAGAAGCACAATAATTGTAGCACAAAGCACAGAGGGAATTATAGAATCCTAGGATGGAAGGAACTCCTAGTCCAACCTCCTGCTCAGATAAATGATTGCCCAATCTTTTCTTGAAAATTTCCACAATGGAGCACACACAATTCCACAAGGCAAATTGTTCCACTGCCTAACAGTTCTCACTCTCGGGAAATTCCTCCTTATTTCCAGGGTTCTTTCTTTTGGCTAATGTACATTTTCAGATTGAATACCAGTTGAGCGGATGAAAGGGAATTATGCATATTAAACTGAGTCTATAATATTCAAAGCATATGGAATATTTGTGACTTGATAACTAATGAACTACCTGTTAATTGTTCTCTTTTAGATTTAGTTCATCTCTGACAACCAGTGATGTCTAGATTATGTTAAGGGCACATTCTTGTGGCAAGTGTTTGAAGACTTCCCAGTCTGTGCTGCATAGATCAACACCCCTTCTGAGATTGTTGGAGAAGTGTGTTAGTCTGTGTGTTAGCCTCAAAACAGAAAGAATCTGGTTAAAGGGCAAAGGAACAAACTTAAATTATCTGTTTTCTAATAAAGTAGGCTAGTCTGAAAAGTTGCTATCAACCTTCTGCCAATAATAATGAATGGGGTCATTGGAGGTCTTCAAGCCTAACACCCTGCTCAAGCAGAAGGCGTTTTATCACTCTGGACAAATGGCTATCCAATCACTTCTTAAAAGAGAGGAGTGGTGAAGTTATGAAGCACTTACAACCTCTGAAGGGAAGTCATTCGACTGATTAGTTTTTCTCAGGAAATTTCTCCTAAGTTCCAAGTTGGATCCCTCTCTGATAAGTTTCCAACTGTTACCTCAGTGGTTGGGTGCACAGAACATGCTAAACTAAAAGCAAACAAACTGCATTAATGTGCAGCCATATTGGGTTTCCAGTTTTGCACAGTAGCACAAGTAGCCGAGGGATTGCGGGGCTCCGCACTTTACAGCCTTTTTTGTTTGGGGACCCTAACTATTCCCAGAAAAACACTTACTTGACTCATCTCTTGCACTTACAACAATATCTACAAAACTATGGAAAGACCTTTTGGTCCAGTGGAGCATATTGATTAGGAAAGATGTTTGGCAAAAAAAAAAAAAAGGCTAAAGTTAGAATTAAGAAATTAGATGATGGGTCTTATCAGATGGAATATTTAAAGATTAAGCACTTGTTTGAATATGGTTAGAGAAATAAAATTTTGGATATAAATGAAATTTAGTTTAAGAGGGATAGGTTCTTTAACAGGTTTTTTAATGATATGAGAAATATAAAAATGTTGGGATGATTTATATGAGGCAAATGTTTTAGATACTCAAATGTAATGGATTTTGAGAAAATTTCAATTAATAAGAATGTTTTGAATAGTTCTAAAAGATTAGCTATGGATTTATTAGACAGAATACTTAAAGATTAAATATTTGTTGAATATGGTTAAAAAGAATAGAAAATTTTTTGGACATAAATGTATTAGCTTAAGAGGGACATATTTTTCAAGTAGTATAGTATTTCCTTTTTTCTTTTTTGTTTTTGTTTTAAGATACGAGAAATGTAAAATTGTTGGGATGGCTTGTATGAGGAAAAAGACTTAAATACTTAAGTGTAATTAATTCTAAGAAAATCTTAACAGGTAAAAATGTTTTTTAAACATTGTGGGGAAAATAAATTTAAATAAGAACAAAACAGGATCTATGATAAGGTGATCAAGATGATTAATTAGAAAAGCTTCATATTGATGCAGTTGTTACTTATAGAAATACTAGAAAAATGTTTATATCCAATTGTTATCTATCAAAATACTAAGAAATGTACTAATTTAAGGTTGATAAATGAGAATATTATTGGAAGAAGAGAAAATCAAGAAAAGCTACTATGTGGATTATGGAATTAAGGAAACTAATTGTTGTTGTTTGTAACCAAGACAATACACTGTTTACCAAATATCCAGATGATTATGTTAAAAAATTAAGAAAATATATATTTTTTAAAATGTGCAGCCATATTGAAACATATGCTTTCATTACAATAAACTTCAAGGCATCAGGCTGAGGCTTCTGGACTCTATATGAGATGTTAAGGGAATACATCTCTAAGAGAGAAGCATCTGGGATACTTTCCCCAGGCAATGGTGAAGCCACTACAAGATTATTTTATTTTGATTTAAAATGGTTTTTCTTCTATTTAAGATACATCTTTACAACTCATGCAGCTAAATCTTCCCTATCTTTCAAGTGTTTGGGAGAGATAAGCTGAGTCACATCAGGAGAGATAAAAGCCAGTGGCATCTCCTTTCCTCTCTGCAAAACTTCAGAAGGGAAGTTCCTTCAGCTTTACTAACAACTGGAGGGCACCTTCAGAGTTCCCAATCAAGATATATTTCTTTATATCTGCTGAATGAAACATTTTGTCTGGCTTTTGCAAGAGAGGACAAAGGAGGAGAAGGAAAAGGAGAAAGAGAGCATAGCAATCATATACATAAATGCCTTGAAACCATATTAAAATAGAGAACTTCAATGAAGATAAATCCACTTGCTTGTACTAGTATAGAGTCTTAGAGGCATAAAGAAGAGTTACTGTAGTAAGAAAAATCTCTTATTACTTTATCAGTGGTTCCTAAATCTTCCTTAATCATTTTGAAACTTGTGTCTCTTCTTCTTTTTTCTTATTTTGCTCAATGGTCTTAAATATAACCTAGACTTTCTGCACACCTCCATTCTGGTAGACCAGAAACATTGTTAGATGATACAGTAGGGGTTACCCATCCTGAGGCCTTCTGTATATTTTGGGTAACTCCCCAAATATTGACTGTAATGATTTGGATAGGTAAGAATTGAAATCCACATTTCCAAAGGATATTGGACTGCCTACTCCTGATACAGTGCTACTGGCTTAAGATTAAAATGGTGCAGGTAGAAGGAGATATAAAGCAATCAAAATCCTACAGAATTCTGGGAATCATACAGATATTTACAAAAAAATCTTCAGAACTGCGGTTATGGAAATGTAGGGACCCAGAGAGCTATATCATCTGATATTTCTGAAAGCATGATTTTTCTCCAGGTGTGGAAGAACAGCTTCCTAGTCCATTTGAAGGAATGCTTGGGAAAATATACCATATTTTTCCATGTATAAGATGCTATTTTTTCCTGCAAACACCCTGTTCAAAAATCAGGTGTGTCTTATACAAGTGCAGTGTCTTATACACGAAAAAATAATGGTAACCTCTGCAGCCCAGGGCATGCCTGTGTGGGTTCTTTACATGCCGCTGCCATAGGAGGATATCGCTGGCCCGAGCTGCCGCCTGGATGGGGAGAAAGCTAGCCTGAGATGCTGCCTGGTGCTGGAGGATCATGCTGCCCCAAGGATGCCGCCAGTCCCACTGAAGCTGCCTTCTATGACCCATTTTTCACTGGCGCAGCTCGGGTTGAAGCCACAAGAGGCCCCGGGAAGCCGCCTCAGTACAGTGATTGACTGCTGAGGGGGTGGGCGGGACTAAGCCCGCAGAGCACCATCTGATTGGAGGAAGTTGCCTCCCTTGTGTGATGGTACCGAGAAGTACCAGTAAGTGAACGTCTTACTCTGCTAAATTTAAACTGGATGTAATCAGTTATGCAAAAGAGCATGGAAACAGCTGCAGAGAAAGTTTGGACCACCTCCCTCTGAGTGTATGATCAGGAAGAACAACTCCTTCAGATGCCAGAACAGAAGAAGGCCTTGAGAGGAAAACCAGCAAAATAGCTAGACTTGGAACAGAGGCTTAAGACTTGGATTATGGAGCAGCACCAGAATGGCTTATGTGTGTCAACCAAGCTTATTCAATGTCAGGCAAGAATGTTTGCAAGTGAAATGAAGATTGTTGCATTTACAGGAAAGGCAAAATGGTGCTTTAATTTCATGAAGAGAGAAGGGTTGGCCATGAGAGCACAAACAAAGTTAGCACAGAAAATGTCACCAGTTTATGAGGAAAAAATCCAACAGTTTCACTCCTACATCATACAACTTTGGAAAAAGTATCATTATGAAGAAAGTCAGATTGAAAACATGGATGAGGTGGCTCTCAATTTTGATGTGCCTTCCAACAGAACTGTTGATATGAACGGAATCAAAACAGTGGCAATCAAAAGAAGTGGCCATGAAAAGACACACTATACTGCTGTCCTTTCATGCTGTGCAGATGGTACTAAACTGCCTCCTATGCTTATCTTTAAGAAGAAAACATATCCTAAAGAAACCATACCACCTGGCATTATTGTTCAAGTGCATGAGAAGGGATGGATGAACAAAGACATTATGGCCATTTGGTTTGAAAAGGTTTGGTCTAAGATCTGGAGGGCTCTTAAAGAAGCCAGCTCTACTTATCTATGATCGTTTCTGAGCACATTTAACAGAAAAGATAAAAAGGATTGCATCTTTTGCGAACACAGCTAGCAGTTATTCCTGGTAGACTTACAGGGCAGCTACAGCCACTGGATGTTTCAGTTAACAAGCCATTTAAAGCCCTGATGAGAGAAGAATGGAGTAGATGGATTGAAAAAGCAGGTGATAACTTGACACCGACAGGAAGAGTGAAAAAACCAACCATTACTGAGATTTGCATTTGGATTCTAAACTCATGGTATGGCATCAAGGAAGAGGTTATTGTGAAGTCCTTCAAGAAATGTGGAATCAGCAGTGCCATGGACGGAACTGAGGACGATCTCATCTATAGAGACAATGACTCAGTAGAAAATGATGCAATAGAAGTTGAAGAAAGTGATATGTTTGAAGGTGAGGAAGAACAAAGCAGTGTTGCAATAGAGGCTGAGTAAAGAGCATACCACCCCTGCTGAGCATTGTACCAATGCTGTGGATGGCCCTATGCATGGCCACTTGTTCTGATTGCCACTAATGATGTGGCCTGTTGTGATAGTAAATGCTGTGCATGGCCACTTGTTTTACTGCCACTAAAGATGTGGTCTGTCTTCATTGTTTTGACTACCAATAAAATAGAAAATATGCGCAAAACTAAAGATGTGGTTTGTTTAATATTTAAAATGTTGATTTCTGAATTTTTGTTTACAAAATTGGGGATCCTCTTATACAAGGGTGCGTCTTATAGACGGAAAAATATGGTAATTGTTTTTATACCATTGGGGGCACGTATTACAGGCCACTTTGGTTCTCTTCTGAGAGCCACGTGAAATGTTAGAATGGAATCATTTTATGTTCCATATTTCTAGTGACTGCAGTATTGAAAATCCACCATATATCATTCTGTAGATTTTCATGCCACTCCAATCTAAGTGTTTATAGGACGCATTAGAGCAGTGGTGGCCAACCTTGGACACTTTAAGATTTGTGGATTTCAACTCACAGAATGGAGATGGTTGGCTGGGGAATTCTGGGAGTTGAAGCACACAAGTCTTAAAATTACCAAGATTGGACACCCCCTGAACTAGAGTGTACAAGAAATTTTGGGGATGAGCTAAAGCAGTGTTTCTCAACCTTGGCCATTTTAAGATATGTGGACTTCAACTCCCAGAATTCCCTAGCCAGCCATGCAATTGCACTTAGATAGCGGTTGCAAATTAGCTGAAAATACTGTGGCCCATTTCATAGATTCATATCATTTCTAATCTTCAACATTGGATCAAAAGGCTGATTTGGCTAGTGACCATAATGTATCAACTGAGATCAGCTGTTGTGTCCTGACAGCACTCTAATGACACCCAAACAGATCATTTGCTCTGATAGCTCAGCTGTTGATGTTATTAAAATCAGGGTTAAGCATGCTCCATGCTCTGTAGACATGTCAAAAATATTGACACTGCCAAGACCATATCAATGTACCATATCAATGTGACTGGCAAAGAAAGGGATGGGAAAGAGAACAGCAACCTGATCTTTAGTCAGTGACAATAGTGATAAGTTAAATGGGAAAAAACTGAGAGAAAATATTGATTTTTAGTAAGAAACATAGCATCTGGGTGACTTTAAGAGGGTGCTTGAGATCAAGCTAATATAACATTTATCTGCATCAACCTTCTCTAATTCTGTGCTTTTCTTCTAGGTGGAATTTCAGCTTGCATAAGCTTTATCCAACTGAACATTGATCCATTCCTAGCTGAGAAAAAACA
Source organism: Crotalus tigris (assembly GCF_016545835.1). Classification (NCBI taxonomy): domain Eukaryota; kingdom Metazoa; phylum Chordata; class Lepidosauria; order Squamata; family Viperidae; genus Crotalus; species Crotalus tigris. The sequence goes on along the minus strand of NW_024097375.1, from coordinate 316,921 downwards.
GGGTATGTGACTAGCAGCAGCTCTCTAGGGTATTCTTCTCACTTAGAATATACATTTTAATACATTTGGGGGTCCACTCTTTTTAATGTGAACAAAACTAGCATACATAGATTCTGAAGATAAAGAAAAAGAATAATAAAGAGAAAAACTGATTTAATTTAAAACAGTGTTTCTCAGCCTCCGCAGCTTTAAGATGTTGCACGATGTCTGGGGAATCCTGGGAGCTGAAGCCCACACATCTTAAATGTAATAGCAAATTGGACTGTGTTGTAGATGAGCTGTTTGTGCCATGGAGCCAGGTTTCCTATTCAGAGCTGGAAGGACTTCAGTGTTTTTGCATCTTTGGAGGATTTCCAAAAAGCTCAGCAAAGATTTCTGACTCCCAGTTGTTAAAGATTAGCAGCCACAAAATGATTCCCTGTTTGCTCTCCACATCCCATTGATATAATAAAGTGTAGAAGCTTCTTTTGTGAAAATATCCAAGTCCCCTTAGTTTGGGGACTCAAATATCAAGGATGAGACTGTAGTTAACAAATGTATGTATGGGCTCTTGTTAGGATATTGAATTTGGTAGCTAGAACAGTAAAGTGTACAATAGGCCAGAACACACAGTTGTAGTTAATTAGAGAGTGCTGACTCGTGCATGAGGCAATCTACGCTATGAGTTGCCATAAGTATGAAGGGGGAGTTTCCCTCTTTTCCCGCCTTTTTCTTCTGTGTGTTCTGTATATGTTTAATTTACCTCATGATATTGCAGGGGGGGGTTGTTGGATGATGACAAAGACTGCTGTAAATTTAAATGTTTTATATATATATGTAAAATAAATAACATATAACCACCAGGAGACTTTAAGTAAGAAAATACTTTACTAAAAACCGTCAAGCTTTCGTTGGGAACTCCCAACATCGTCAGGGCTAAAAAGCCAGTTAACAAAGATGACTTAAATATTTACTTATAATTATGCCCGGGAGTCGTATTTTCACGGATATCATCAATATATATATATCCACCCGCAGAAGTCTGTGACATCATTTGTTTCCTAAATTTTTGGATTGCTAACAAAGAGTTAATAGCTATCCCAGTCCCCCTTAACTCTTTATTAGCAATCACTATATATATAAATCCCTTTAATTCTTTGTCAGCAAAAATCTAAATTTTATATATATATATATATATATATATATATATATATATATATATATATATATATATATATATATATGACTACAAATTTGTGTTAGTGTCTCAGACTTCATCTGGACAGCTACTGCACAATTCTTCGACAGCTCTAGAAAAAACAGCAACTAATTTTCACAGATCTAAATTTTGCCTAAATGTCTTTGTTTGAAACTTGTGTAGTATAGTGGTTAAACATACTGAAAAAAGATCTCTGATTCAAGCAATACATCCATATCAAATGACTTCCAGCAAATAACTTTTTCTTGGGCAATCAACATGCCTTCTTCACAGAATTATAAGAGACAGGTTCTCTAGGAAATGACAATTTGGTGGCTTTGATGCCATAGGTTGTGATTAATGATCTATAGAGACTCTATAACAAATAATCAATCTTTAAAAGACTACTTGTGCCAATTGAGGTGAATACAGGTAGTCCTTGAATTACAACCACAATTGAGCCCAAAATTAATGTTGCTAAGCAAGACATTTGTTAAGTGAATTTTGCCCCATTTTACAACTGTTCTTGCCATAGTTGTTAAGTGAATCATTGTAATTGTTAAGTTAGTAACGATTTATTAAGCGAATCTGGCTTCCCCAGTGACTTTGCTTGTCAGAAGTTTGCAAAGGGTGATTGCATTACCCCAGAACACTGCAACCATCATAAATATAAGCCAGTTGTCAAACACCTGAATTTTGTTCACATGACCATGGGAATGCTGCAGTGGTCATAAGGGTGAAAAATGGTCATAAGTCACTTTTGTCAGCGCCATTGTAACTTCAAACGGTCACTAAATGAAGTGTTGTAAGTTGAGAACCACCTGTATGGGAAATTCTATGCTGAGATTCAGGTCTGCAAAGAATACCTGAAGAGGAGTGAAGGTGTGACAGCTCTCTTGTCTTTCTTTAGCCCTATAGTAGAATTAGACCAGCCTACAGTTGAAATTATAGCCCAAACACATCAAATTGAGAAAAGCTGTTCTGGATTCCTGACAGTGGAGGAGAACTCTATTAGGCGGCAAACCTCTTCCAAAACTGTGGATGAAATATGAATGAAATTCACTGAATAAAACAAAGAGTGCCATCTCCTGGAAAAACAGAGGTGGTTCAAGATACATCAAGTACTGAGTGCATGCATCAGCTAACAGATACTGGACCACAGTGATGGAAAAGACAAAAATCCAATGAAATCTTTCCACAAAAGGAAATTTTGCACATGTGTAAGAGAGCTAAATAAATAAATAAACAAGCAAGCAACCATTGTTGATTGGTGCTGGCATAGTAACTACTGTATAGCTGAAGTTAGGCAGACACATTGCTGTCGCATTCCAGGAATTCTGACCCATAATATCCTACTGTTACTCTGGCCTTTTGCTAAGACAATAGCTAACAATTGGTTGCTTATTTTCCACATATTTTTAGTCACCTTTTTTTGTTGTACATATCCTCAGACTGTTTTGTTCTCAATTAAGCTTGAAATCAGGTTTATGCAAATATGAAATGAGCTTTTGGCTGTTTGCAGCTGTTGGGACTTTACTGATTTTGGACTGGTAGCACCCTCCAATGTGATTGGGAGGGGAGCTTCCAAGAAGTTTGGGAAACCACACCAATTTGGTATTGGCTTGACTCCAGCTCCAGAAGAAGGACTGACTGGGAAGACATGTTTGGACTGTGTTTACTGAAGTAACAGAATAAGTCTCTTCCATTGTTAGGAACTGAATTTTCTGAATTGTTAGGATTATTGTTAACATTGCCTAACATAGTTACAGAGGGGCAGTTTTGCAACTATACCAGAATAAGGAAGAGGCAGGATTTTAATATATTTTTTATTTGCCATAAAAAGAAACTGCTGTGTATTCTTTCAATGATCAATGTATCTATTCTTACAATTTGGACTTTTGTAATTGATGTCTCCCCTACTCAGTTGAGTCTAAAAATAATTATTGGCATTCATGAAGCAATCTCTAACATATATTAGTTTTTAATCAAAGCAACTGTAAGAAGAACTGTAGAATGATATTTTGCTAAACCAGTCATGGGGCTTAATAAGAGTTAAGTCGTACGGCTTTGATAGGTTTAATGATTTTAGAATGAATTCAAATTATTGCCTCTACTATTATTAACATTTGTTAACAAAAAATAAAGCATTATTTTAAAAAACTATGACAAAATATAAAAATCAATTTGACTGAAATAGAACAGTATTCATAGGTCCTGAATCAAAGATGACACAAAAGATTCAAAATTAATGAAGCAGTTCAAAACAATAGCGGGAGGATTTATGTCTGACCTTGGTTGAGCTCAAGAAAGCTAACCAGAACTGGATTGATTGGTATTTGAATGGGAGACCACTAGCACTCTCAGGTTTGCAGGATGAGAATTAAAAATAATATTCCCAAAGAAGGCAGTGGTAAAACACTTTTCTCTAATTGCTACCAACACTGGGGCCTTCATGAGGATGTATTCATGTAGTACCCAAAAGCTGAGCTCAGTCTGAAAGAGATTTTACTTTCAAATTGCAGATATCATTGCTTAAAGTTTGGATTTTCATAAATACAGGTAGTCCTCGACTTACAACCACAACTGACCCCAAAATTTCCACTGCTAAACAAGACAGTTGTTAAATGAGTTTTGCTCATTTATGACCTTTCTTGCCACAGATATTAAGTGAATCACTGCAGATGTTCAGTTAATAACATAGTTAAGTGAATCTGGCTTCCCCATTGATTTTGCTTGTCAGAAGGTTGCAAAAGGTAATCACATGACCCAGGTCACTGCAACCATCATAAATACATGCCAGTTGCAAAGTGTCTGAATTTTGGTCATGTGACCATGGGAATGCTGCAATGATCATAAGTGTGAACAAATGATCATAAGTCACTTTTTTCAATGCCATTATAAGTTTGAATGGTCATTGAATGGTTGTAAGTTAAGGACTACCTGTATAAATTGCAACAAACTAGGTGATCACTAGGTGGTAGACAAAAGAATTAAAAAATTCTTTGCTCCCCCAAACCCCCAGCTTATTTTTTGCAACCTAAGTACAATACATTCAGGCTTTCTTGATTTTTTTCCTATTAATTTCTTTTAGTAATATCTAGCCTAGGAAGAGTTCTGGAGAAATGAAAAGCCTGTACAGGTAGTCCTAACTTAATAACCACAATTGGAACCAGAATCTCAGATATGAAGTAAAGTGGTCATTAAGCAAGACTTTGTGTGACTGCTTAATAACGGAGTGACTCAACGACCAGTTGTAAGTCAAGAACTATCTCTAAATATGTTACTATCATTCTGATTAATCCTAATAAAATTATAAGTGTAAATCTGGATTTATTTGGATTTCAACATATTATCTTTGGGTTAGGACCTGATCGCAATCGAAACAAGTCCAAATCTTTATTTGCTTATACCTAATAGACAGATTCTCACCAGACTAAAGGTATAATCTTCTAACCTAATAGATACCCTGTGGGAAGAGATTCTAAAGTACAGTATGGCTACACTGAATCTCTTCTTCCCTTCCTCAGGCAGCCCAGGACTGCACAGTCTCTTAATTTGAGCTTTTCTCTGGAATGTACCAGTTCCTCTCTGGAAGATCATGGTGCTCTCATTGGAATCTACCCCCCCCCAGTGCACATTCCATCACAATACTTCACAATCCTTAAGGAATATTGTGTTCACAGAAGTGATGATTGCTAAGCATTTATTTATTACTTACAAGTGAACCTGTATGAACTGATTTTTCACCTATATATTGCCTCTGAAGATGCAATGTATGTAAGCCACATACACATCTCTGGGGGAAAACAGTATTCTATATATGAGCTATATGTAAGAAGAGTTTGGATCAATCACACACCAGGCTTACACTATGAAAATTGAAAATCTATGCAGAGCAATGAATCATCAGTAGTAAGGTACCACGTGTATTTGTATTTTTATTATATACAAATACCACACAGCTCCCAATACTCTGACCAGTTTACAGTAGAGGATTGAAATGGAACCAGTCAAACAACTCCAAGAAGTTCAATCCACTATAACAATGGAAGACTACTCTGTCACCATAAAATACTAGGTATCATTAGAACATCAATCACCAAGCATCACCAAACTCCTACATAGAGAGCATTGTCTTCCTGGCTTTGTTAGAAGGGTACCAGGCATATCCCTGGAAACAAGTTCTGTCATCCACAAAAAAGGATTCCTTTGGGATACATGTCCCATAGCTATTTGTGAAAAGGAAAACAGGCTTCAACAGGTCAAATAAAGACCTAGCATCTGCATTTCTACATATACTAATTTTAAGTTTTAAACTTACTTTGCATATGATCCCATGCTTAGGGAGAAAGAGCACCTGGCCATTGTCATACAGGCTAAATTGAGACCATGTAGTCTTTCTAAAAGTGCCAAGGATAAGTTACTGGATTCAATAATACTTGTAATAGGAAAGAATAATGTCTTCCTTTTTCAAAGATTATGGCAAGAAAAGTTGTCATATCCTATGGAAGAAGTGAGGTGATAATGAGTCTGGCCCAAAACCCATCAGATAAATGTCCAAAAAAAAGTAATGGTACAGCTTCAGATTGCAGATATGGAAATCTAATATTTTAAAATATATCTCTACATTAAAGATTTCTTGTGATTGGAAACCAGTCCTGAAGATTAAGGGCTTCCCTGAATTCCTCCCTCCTAATATGCTTGATTTTTCAACTCTTGAAGTGAATTTTTAATTGGTAAGGATGAGCATTTGAAAGTAATATTCTTCAGCTATAGCTTGATGAGATTCAGAGCATTTGTTATATCAACATACTATTTTGTTCTTATCTCATTCTTTTGCGTATTAGCTCTACTGATATTTTTTCTGGATCAGTTCATATGAGACATGACTTCTACAAATATACTTGGCTCATCTGCATTCAATTACTGATAATATCTTAAAACATGGAAGGATTATATTGTACCAGCGAATTACAAAAAATTGTGTCATCTGATGATCAGGTGCATATTCATTCAGAATTGTTCATTAATTATGAACTAATTATCAATTAAAAGCCATGGTGACATAGTGGTTGGAATGCAGTATTGCAGTCCAACTCTGCCCACTGCCAGGAGGTCAATCCTGACTGGCTCAAAGTTCACTCAATCTTCTATCCTTCCAAGGTTGGTAAAATGACGAGCCAGATTGTTGGGGGCAATATGCTGACATTTGTAAACCACTCAAAATGCTGCAAAGCACTATGGAGTGGTATATAAGTCTAAGTGCTATTGCTATTAATACTATTTTTCAGACGTTCGTGCTCATGAATTCCCTTAGCATTTTTACAGTAGTAAAGATCTTCCACATCTCTTGTCTGAAAGAGTTGGACCTCCATCCTCAGATTCAACAAGAGTGTTTACTCTTCAGTACAGAGAAAGGAGACTTTTTCACCCTGACAGCTCTGTTCTGGAATATTTGGTTACTAGAAGAACATTAAGAATCATTGGAAGTTTGGCAGCATATAAATTTAACAAATAATAATAATCCAATACAGAAGCATTTACCAGATTGTAAATGTGCCGAATAAGACTAGAATAGAACTTCTGGATTAAGTAACTCTGACTCAAGGTCATTTTTAACACATGTGATAAATTATCTCCATGCTGAGAAATCTGAACAAATGACATTTAACTATCCCATCCCTCTACCCCACAAAACAAAACAAAAAATCCTCTTCCATAGAATCCTATTTATTCAGTGACACAGCTGGTAAAAACTAGTTTGTGCTTTCATCATTTCATCCAGGGTCATTAGCTGGCGGGCGATTTTTGATTTGCTGGCAAAATCTTGGCATCAAGGAGGGAGCATTTTCTAGGCAAGCTAATGCAATTGTCACTCTTTTCAAATAGACTGGCTTTCATTTATTCTCTATATTTTATAACATTGAGACTTGCTCAAGAAGGAAAGAGGGCTTTCATATCAACATTAAAACCTGAGGCTCCAGATCTTTCTTCACTCTACTGAACCCTAAACATATATTGATATCCAAAAGCTTATTTAAAGAGGGTTAGCTAGGCTGTCTGCATTGATTTTCTCTGGAAATATGGACGTGGGTCGTTATCCGCCTTTTTTGTTTTCCTGTTTTCCCTTTTCCAATGAATCCTATTTGAATGTAAAGAATTGGCTTCATTGGTTTAACAAGAAAATTTCTGAGTAAACTTTTCCTAACATAAACACACTGAGTTACACTACTTATGTTTGCGGCGTTATGTTTTCCGAGATTTGAGTTTTAGTTTTTCTAGGTTTTTTATAAGAAGGTCCAAAGTACTTCCTTTTGTATTTCCTAGAGCAAGCTTGAAGGAAGAATTCCACAGCTGGACATACTAAAGTGTGTTAGGGGCTACAACCTGATTAGTGTCAACCTATTTTTAAGTATATTTTCATTAGGAACTATTTGAAGAAAATTTTTAACTTAACCATTTTACTAACTAAAAGCTCCTAAATATAGGTAGTCCATGATTTAAGATCATAATTGAGCGCAAAATTTATGTTGTTAAGTGAAACATTTGTTAAGTGAGGTTCGCCCCATTTTACAATCTTTCTTTCCTCAGTTGTTAAGTGAATCACTGCAGTTGATAAGTTAGTAACCAGGTTGTTAAGTGAATCTGGCTTTCCAATTGACTTTGCTTATCAGAAGATTGCAAAAAAAAATCTCATAACCCCGGGACACTGGAACCGTCAGAAATTTGAACCAGTTGCCAAGCATCTGAATTTTGATCATATGATCATGGGGATGCTGCATAGGTTATAACTATAAAAGACCGTCATAAGTCACTTTTTCAGTGCTGTTGTAACTTTGAGTGGTCACTAAATAAACTGTTACAAGTTGAGGAATACCTATATTTGTATCTCTATATCAGACATGTCAAACTTGAGACATCACATGACATCGCACGATGTATCGGAGCTTTTTCCCCATTGCTGGCAATGGGGTGGGCGCGGTTTTGTCGTGACTCATCCAGCCTGTGGGCCAGCAGTTTGACAACCCTGCTCTATATGATTGTGCCAGTGAATCTGCAAGATGGAATCAGGTGCTTCAGATAGTTCCTTTTGAGGGGATTATCTCTGGAGACGACCAAGGCTGTCCATGGAATTGGTCAATATTAGTCCACCAAGTACTCTTTGCAGACATTTCCCAACAATCCTCAAGTTTTGCTTGGCTGGGATTCAAGAGCAAATTGTTCAGCTGGCTGTCTTTAAGCCCTGGAGCTCCCTCCAAAGGATGTTTCTTCTCAGTTCCTTGTTAAGCATCTGTGAAACCCTGGTAGGAAGGCCTTCAGCCTACAATTTTTACTAGTTGTGTAAATTAATCCTTCTTTCACAACTTTTAAATAACTTGCTGTTTTGCTTTTGTGTGTGTGTGTACTTCAGAGAAATGCTTTTAGTTGTTAATATTTAATTCTTATAATCCATCCAGAGTTCTTTGGAGATTAAGAAAGATATAAGAATAGGAAGGATATAAAGACTTTAAATAAACAAAATACATACATGTACAGTAATTAGGATGAGGTTGTCTTCGATTTGCAAGCTGTCCATATCCCACCTTGGTTGAGATTGTGAACTCTGAATTCTCCTCCAAAACTATTACAAAGCACCCAGATGAAAAGCACTTTGACACTATGACAGCAGGATTCAGTTCAGCTAAAGTACAATGTTTTTTACATGAAGTAGGAACAGGTTATCCAGCATAGATCAAAACATTAGTTTGATTAGGGCTGCTTGTTTGCAAAGAAAGCTCTTTCTGGCATGACAGGTACTATATACAGGATCTATTGAGTGCCTTTATTCACGGATAATTCTTCTCAAGAAGCATTAGTAGTTACAGCATTATAAATCATTGTTAGCGGTAAAAGGGGGGTTAACTTGAAGCAGTTCATAATAGCAGTGGATTGGGGTCCTCCATTTGTTGAGGGAAGATTGTTTCAGCAGTGGCAACCAATTAGAGAAAAGTGTATAAATAAAATAATGGAGCAGCTGGAACCCAAGAAAGTCCCAAGAAAGAACTCAGAACCACCCAAACTAATTCAAAATAATTCAACATCTTTACATAGATAGATTGGCTTGTATAACCAGAGAGCGGAGCTTAGCTATAATTATCCCCATTTTCAAGAAGAGCAAGAAATACAGGTAGTCCTCATCTTACAACAGTTCATTTAGTGACCGTTCAAAGTTACAATGTCACTGAAAAAAGTGACTTATGATAGTTTTTCACACTTATGACCATTGCAGCATCCTCATGGTCACATGATCAAAATTCAGATGCTTAGCAACCGAATCGTATTTCTGATGGTTGCATGTGATCCCGTTTTGTGTACTTCTGATAAGCAAAGTCAATGGGGAAGCCAGATTCACTTAACAACCATGTTACTAATTTAACAACTGCAGTCATCCACTTAACAACTGTGGGAAAAAAGGTTGTAAAATGAGGCAAAATTCACTTAACAAATGTCTCACTTAGCAACAGAAACTTTTGGGTCAGTTGTGGTCGTACATTGAGGACAGCCTGTATGAGCCAGTTAACCATTCTCTATCAGCTTACTAGGTATTATTACCAAGCTATACACCAGACTTTTCTAAACATTATATTGGAGGAAGAGTATACTTTACCAGATGCATAAGCAGGCTTTAGATCAGACTAATCGGCTCTGGATCACATCACAGGGCTTTATCATCTGGTTTTAAAATACATTCAGTCTCCTAAAGGAGCTTTGCATACTGCTTTCATAGACTTTAATCAAGGTTTGGTTAAAGCTAGTAAAATCCTTTGGCAGAAGCTCAAAAGATTGTCATTTATATTTGTATTACATTAGATCAATCTGGAGGTAATAGTTTACAGTAGGTCATCTTTTGCAAACAGACCAAGTAAGAAACAGAGTTAAGCAAAGAGGCATCTTTGCATAGGCTTCAATATATACATAAAAATATGTAATAGATATTTAATCAAGAGGTAACATCTTCTCCCAAAGTCAGCCAATAAACATGTACAAGAGAACACAATATATAAGTGATATTTTATCATAAAACATAATAGGTGTGGGGAAATAGTGAAAGGTCATTTCTGTAGTGATCATTCACTACACATCAGTTTTGAGCAAACCAACTAAGTTTACACATTTTGCAAAAAAACACCTCCCCCCTAAAATACATGACTTTAACTACTACATTAAGGAGCACAACTGTTCAGATGACATACTTCAAATATTTAAGTTTGTGTTTCTATCAAAATATAAAATATTTGAGGGGCTGCCACAAAGAAGAGAGGGTCAACCTATTCTTCAAAACACCTGAAGACAGAACAAGAAGCAATGGATGGAAACTACTGTACTCAAGGGGAGAAGCAACCTAGAACTAAGGAGAAATTTCCTGACAATTAGAACAATTAATCGGTGGAACAACTTGCCTCCAGGAGCTGTGGATGCTCCAACACTGGAGGTTTTTAAGAAAAAAATGGACAGCCACTTGTCTGAATTGATATAGGATCTTCTGCTTGATCAGAGGATTGAACTAGATGACCTCTAAGGTCCCTTCAAACTCTGTTATTCTGTTAAAAAGAAGTGAAATGACAATATTACTCATGCTTTACTAAATGAGTGAAGGAGCTTATTGGCAAATGCTTCCTTGTTCTACTCCAAAAGTGCAGAATACCTTCTAGAATTTCTAAAATTATTTTAGGCCAAAGCATTGACACACCTCATTTATGGAACCAAACTAAGTCCATGCATCATATTTATCAAATATACAGCAGTTCAAACCAAATTTTGAACTTGGTTAAATTGTTTTGGGTTCCTCTATATAGCCTGTTAGAAGAAGGCAAAGAATAAAATATGTACAAACACCTTCAAGTATAGGCTAAAGCTTTTTTTCCCCCATTGTGCTTGGCTCTTTTAATTCTGTTTGACTGTTATTTACCTCAGTAGAAGAGAATTTCTGTATCTCAGGATTAGACAGTTAAGCTGTTGAACTGTTCTTATTATCCTGTGAGCTTGGCTATTTGCTTGCAGACATTTCATTCTCCAATTTATCAGCGTGAGTATGGAGTTTCCTAGTTGTGTATATGTAATATTTTGTCCTGTCAGAGGTGTGTGTGAGTTCCTCCTTGGTGGCTCCTTGATTAGAATATTGTTTTCTGCCTGATTGTTTGTCTGGTGTTGATCCCTGCTTATCTGAATGTTGGCTGCTGACGCAGATATGTTCTGGTCTTTTTGTTTTCTTCCTCTGTTTTTTTATTATCTAAAAGAGCTGACAGGAAGAAAGGAGAATGTAGGGGGAGAAACTATCAAACTTCACTGCTTCTATCAAGACTCATTGTGCTTTACAGCCCTCTCTAAGTGATTTACAGAGACAGCATATTGCCTCCAACAATCTGGGTCTTCATTTTACCAATCTCAGAACGATGGAAAGGCTGAGTCAACCTTGAGCCTATACCAGTGGTGGGATTCAAATACCTGAACAACTGGTTCTATTATGTGATACAGGCCTGAGCCTCCGATGTCTAGAACGGACTTCCGGAAGTGGCATCATGCACTTCCGGTGGGCCGTTTTAGGCCTGGGAGGCCTCCTCCAGATCTCCGATGCCTAGAACAGACTTCCAGAAGTGGTATCCATGCACTTCCGGCTGAATCCCACCACTGGCCTATAGCGAAGTATGTCCGTGTGACACTTGATAGGATATTTTCATTTAAACAACACTGCTAGATAGTAAGGCTAAAGTCAGTGTGAAGAATAACATTATCAGGAAATTGACAAATTATACAGGGGATGGGGACTCAGTCATCCACTCTGCGGACATCAGTTTTGGCTCTGAATATTTCTACAGTAAAGTATGCCATTCCAGTATGGAGTGCATCCACACATGCAAAACAAGATGACATTGCTGTCAATAAAGCACTACACATCGTAACAGGATGTTCCCATACCAATTGAGAAAATGTATCCTCTTGTTGGTATTGTTCCACCTAGGATTAGGAGAGAAGTAGCAGCAGATGCCAAGAGAACAAAACAAGAGAATGATCCCTGGCATCCTCTGAATGAATACATGCTCCAAACTCATTGACTTAGATCTTGGAAAAGTTTTATGGCAAGAACAAATATTCTTAAAGGCACACAGGAGCAAAACCAAATTATAAGATGGAGGAGGAAATTTATTGCAAAAGGAATAATCCCAGAGAACGTGGCTGAGGGATTTGATCTCCGCTATGTTACTTGAAGGATATTGAATCGGTTGAGGGTGGCAATGCCTAAATAAAAGACCAATATGCTCAAGTGGGAGTTGCGGGCAGATAACATCATACTGTGTGAATTTGGGGAAACAGAGAGTCTGGCCTATTTGTTGGTCTGTCAATTACTACCAGCAGAATGCACAAGAAGTGATTTGTTTTTTGGCCAACAATAAAGCCCAAAAGGCCTCATTTTGGCAGTTTAAGGTTTGATCTGGACATGAAATTAATAAATGACTACTTCTAGCATTCTGGAGTCAGCTGTTCCCTCAAATCAACAGTTGTAGCAGCTCTACTACATCCACCATAGGTTGGGGATTGGATGTTTTGTGGTGACTAAGAAGGTGAATGGAGAGCCCTGAAGAATTCTGCTGTTGTGAGGAAAAAGCAGTCATATCTCCTTTTTTCCTTCTTCCCATTTGCTTAATTGCTGAAATCTAAGGATTGTGCTTAGTACCTCGGCTCTCTTACCACTGGGAGACCATTATTTTGGGGTCCAAAGAGCTCTGATCTCCACTTGAGGGTTGATCTTGGATTACTAGGAGACCATGGCAAACATTAAAAAAAGAATTCTAGGCATGGAACCATGAATTAAACTTCGAAGAATTTCTGCAAGTGTTGAACTGTGAAATCATAAGAACAGTTTAAACCATCTAGCTTCCTCAAGTAACTCACAGTTATCATCAACAGCTCTTGTAAGCAGATTTGGAAAAATCCTCCTAGCAGGGAAAAAATGCCCTTGCAGAGTGAATGCTGTTCAGTCAGTGGTTCACAACGTTCTCTATTGTGAGTCTCATTATTCTCTAAGTTTCTGAATTTCAGGCTGGCTTGTGACATATGTAACTTCTTTTTTCCCATTAATCCCATACTAGTAAAGTAATATCCAACTGAAATATACAGCACATAAAGATATCAAACAATTGTGAAATGCCACAGAGCTTTAAAACATTAAAGACAAAAACAGACCATATGCTACAAAAGTATGAAAGCATCATACAGTATTCAATGATTGTCAAGTATTGGCCAGGAACTTTGATCTCTTCACATTCAAAATGCGAAGCTCAGTGCTCTCTAAATCTCTGTCTAAAATGCTTACAGTTAATATTTCATTTGAATGATTAATCAGTGGCTCCAAGGTTTGAAGTAGCAAATAAGCAATTTGGAGAGGTGATACCATTCCAGCTGTGAGATTCTGGTTTGTTAATTTAGTACTGCAGGGGAAGCACTTTTATGAGATATATTAGTGCATGGATGTCAAACTCACCATGTTAGGTGACATGTCACAACATATCACAACTTTTTTTGCATTGCCGGAGCTGGGGTGGGCACAGCCTCCGTATGATGCAACAGGCCCATGGGCCAGCAGTTTGACACCCCTGTATTAGTGTATTCATTTAGAGAACCACTTTGAGGCAATAATTAAGGTGCTGCACTGTAAGTAGGGAGAGCAAGATTCTAGTCCTCCATAGGCACAGAAACCAGCTTGATCTCTTTGGGCCAATCCTTTCTTCTTAGACTTAATCCGCATCAGGCTCTGCAAATAAGCCAGCTGATTAACCCTTTGTCTCATCATGCACTGATAGCTTCACTAAGAACAAAGTGAGTACAGTGCAAACATGTAAGTCCTGCTCATTCATTCATTCATTCATTCATTCAATCAATCAATCAATCAATTTACTGGCCACCCATTTTACCACAGGTAATTCTTTATGCAGGACAACACCAAGAATAACAAGGTAGTCATTTATAACTAGAATACCAGATGTATATCATTTCAGATTTGAAACTCAAAGGATACTACAGAGCAGGCAAGGATACCAGTGCCATAGTTGTTGGACTCCTTTAAAGAAGTTGTCTCTTTTCCTGGGCTTGGGACTTCAGTTAAGAAAGCACCAGCAGTGTTTCTGAAATGCTTCTTGCATTGCCTCACTAACTCAAGTGCATCTTTTTCTGGGAATGCAGAGCTACTGTATGAACCCAGGGAAAGATGTGACTTCTTCAAGAAGACACTGACTCAACCTTGGCAACTTTAAGACCTGTGGACTTTAACTAGCAGAGTAAAATCCACAGAGACGGAGCAAAATCTGCAGAGACTCCTTTACCTCAATTTACAACCACAGCTGAGTCCAAAATTTCCATTGCTAAACAAGGCAATTGTTAAATGAGTTTTGCCCATTTTACGACCCTTTGTGTTATGGGTGTAAAGCAAATCACTGCAGTTGTTAAGTGAATCGTGTGGTCATTAAGTGAATCTGGCTTTGCCCATTGACTTTTCTTGTCAACAAAGCAAAGGCCACAAATGGTGATCACATAACTCCAGGGACTTTGTAACCATCATTCTCAACATCTGAATTTTAATTATGTGATGCTACAACCATCCTACAGTAAGTGTGAAGACTGGTTATAAGCTACTGTTGTAACTTTGATCACTTACTAAATGAATGGCTGTAAGTCAAGGATTACCTATATGTATCATAGTTCCGACTAATGAAACCAAATAAATCAGAACTCGATGCTTGAAGTTTCCTCAAAGCACATGTTTATTGGATTCTTAATATTGGTATGGTTAAAAGTGAAACCAACTCTGAATTTTCCCTAGAGATTCAATGTAACTAAAAGTAACATTTCCCTCCCCTCTACTATGCTATAGAATAGATCATACGACCCAATGAAAGTAATTGGCGGGCTTCTCAATTGGTCCTCGCTCCTCCTTCCAGCACCTGCAGGAATGACCTTGGTTTTGTTTTCCTTCTACACTTCCCCCTCAATCTATGTAGCAACTTAAAACGACAAAGATGGCTTCAGCCAGGCTTGTTTCAGAAGTTAACAGTATGATAGTTAAAAATACAGCCCCACTCTGTTCCTGTTTAAAACACAAGAACAGAATTACTATAAATTTTTTGTTCCATTTGACTTTGAGGCAGACTTTCTTTGCTGTGTTACTACTGTTCACTGATTGATGGTTTTAAAGAATTTAAAATTTTGGCTGATTTTAAATGTGGCACACTGCTTTTTTTTTAAAAAAATATGATTTTTATCTGAAATATACATAGAAGGGTCTCAAGAGGGACTTTCAAAAGGTTGGGGGGAAGTGTGTAACTAGAATCAAGGAATATAATGTATTGCAGATGTCACAGTGATAGGTGTGGCATTCTATGAATTGCAGCAGGATGAGAATATTACAATTATCAAAGGAGAACTGTTCATGTGTGTTCTCCAGCCCTCTGTTTTTCTTTTTTAGCCTCAAGTCAACAGTAGAATTGCAAAACAAAGGAAGTAACCTGGGATTTGTTTGCCCTATAATGTTGCAATAGATGCATCCAGGCTTAACAACTTTAATGGGCCACAATGATGAGCAAATTACCCCATGTTGCATTGTCAAGCAATGAGAAATCAAAGGATATACATAGAGGTATAGGATTCAAGCCAGGGAAGCAATGGCATACAATGGTGCATAAGTAGTGGTGGGGTTCAAATATGTGAACAACCGGTTCTCTGTGTGGATGCCACTTCTGGAAGTCCATTCTGGATCTGAGCAACAAAAAATTAGCTACCAGTTCTGCCGAAGTGATGCGAACTGTCTGAATCCTACCACTGTGGATAAGGCAGGAGTAGAACAATTACCCAGGCAGAAAGAGCCAGCCAAGAAAGACTTGTCTGCAGTTTTGGTTTTGCTGTTTCAAAGAAATGGGAAGCATCTGTCACATCTCAGGCTTTCCACGTTTATGACCTTCTAACCTCCAGTTTATGTATCCTCACCCTTCATTTGCTAAAAGGAAAGGGAAGCGATTGCCATGCTTCATTAATAAACAGACTGTGCTTATATGTAACTCCAGGGAGATTTAAAAACGTTGAGCTTTCCTTGGAAAGCAGCTCTGGAAACGGGCCTCTTGGGAGGTGAAAAATAACTTTGCCAAAGGAGAAGAGTAAAATGAAAGGATGAATACCCAGACTCATCTACAGATCAGCTAAGACCTGTAATGCTGGTCTGTGACTGTAATAATAATAACAACAACAACCTACTTCACATAATAACGTCATCTGTAAGATTGATCTTATAGATCATGCCTGATTCCAGGCTGGGAGAATTTCATGCTGCCAAAAGAGTGAGAGCAATGGAATGAGAGAGGGCAAGAAAGTAAATAACATAGTGAAAAAGGGTGTTGGACTAGGGCACAGGTAGTCCTCGATTTACAACTACATTTGTGCTCAAATTTTATGTTGCTAAATGAGACAGTTTTAAATTATTTTTGCCCCATTTTACGACCTACCAGTTGTTAAGTGAATCATTGAACGTGTTAAGTTAGTAACATGGTTGTTAAGTGAATCTGGTTTGCCCATTGACTTTGCTTGTCAGAAGGTTGCAAAAGGTGATCACGTGACCCCAGGACACTGAAACCCTCATAAATACATGCCAGTTGCCAAGCACCAGAATTTTGACGACATGAATTCAGAATCGGAATCAGAATACAGCTGGAAGGGACCTTAGAGCTCTTCTAGTCCAGCCCCCTACTCAAGCAGGAGACCCTATACCATTTCAGACAAGTGACTGTCCCGTCTCTTCTTAAAAAACCCCAGTGATGAACCACCCACAACTTCTGAAGGCAAGCTGTTCCACTGGTTAGTTATCTTTGCTGTTTGACAGTTTCTCCTTAATTCCAGGTTGCTTCTCTCCTTGATTAGTTTCCATCCTTTGTTTCTTGTCTTGCCTTCTGGTGCTTTGGAAAATAAATTAACCCCCTCCTCTTTGTGGCAGCCTCTCAAATACTGGCATACTGCTATCATGTCCCCCCTTCTTTTCTCTAAACTAGCCAAACCCAAATCCTGCAACCATTCTTTATATGTTTTAGTCTCCAGACCTTTAATCATCTTAGATCAGCGGTTCTCAACCTATGGGTCGCGACCCCATTTGGGGTCGAACGACCATTTTATGGGGGTCGCCAAACAATGCGATCCGCCATTTCCCCCCCTCAGGGGGTGGCGCCGCGCATGCGCACCGCGCATGGGGGCGGCACCGCGTCCGTGTGACGGGGGTCGCCGTTACAGAAACGTTGAGAAACGCTGTCTTAGATGCTCTTCTTTGTACTTTTTCCAAAGTCTCAACATCTTTTTTGTAATATGGTGACCAAAACTGGATGCAGTATTCCAGGGTTGGCCTTACTAAAGCTTTATAAAGCCATACTAATACTTCATGTGATTTTGTTTCTAATCTATGACCAGGGGGATAACGGTTGTAAGTGTGAAAAATGGTCATAAGTCACATTTTTCAGTGCCGTTGTAAGTTTGAATAGTCACTAAATGAACGTAAGTTGAAGAGGTCACCAATAGCAGTTGAATGGGTAATAGAAAAATGAGTGCAAAAAAGCAGGAAAGTGAGTGATAGAATAACCAACAGAGAGAACAAAGGGATGAATGAAAGATTCATGAATGAGAAAGACTGAGCAAGCATGATAATAAAAGAGAATCCATAGCTCTTCCACAGGGTTCTGCAGCACTTGACTGATGGGAATAGGAGAAGGGAGATCCCCTACTCATCCCATAGATCAGGTCCTGATCGATGTCTAAATAGGCTGGTCAAACCTTGCCTCTCTTTTGCCCCGTGTTAGAGATTATGGATTGCTGGCAGGAAATACACCAATAATTTTCCTTAACCTGCCCCTGACTAAAGACATCAGGATGCTACCACTTGCTGGTCTCATACCAAGGCAGAATAGAAATTGGCTGTTGAGAAAGTGCAAATTTTACCAGTAAACTTTTGTGCTACTGAAAAACTGCATGAGCAAAGGATATTGACTCAGTGGCCTAGATGGGCTCTAAAGCATTACATTACATTGGCTCTTAAGGACTTGTTGTTTTATATTTCCAGAATTAAGATCTGGCACTGAACAATTAAGCTTTGACTGTTCATCAATATCTTACTCTATTCCTATAAACACTTATGAAAAATCATTCTCAATGCTGAGATTTGGCCCTGAACAATTAAGCTTCAACGGTTCAACAACATACTTTTACGCTATAAACATCACTTATAAAAAATCTTTCTGTTCCTAATATATCATTGATTTCAGAATTAGTTGCTCTTTAATCTGTATTTTATTTCTGGTATTCTTCCTAGCCCAGATACTACTGCAAACTGCAGACTCAAAGAAAAAATGTCTCATTCTCTGTTTCCTCTCCTCCTCGATTCTTTGCTTCCAGCATCTAACTCAATCAAGGCAATAGCTCAATTCTTCCTCCAAGTCAGGAAGGAACCATCAGGCTTTTCATACAATAACATTGTAAGGCTTATCAAAGCAGGAAAAAAATTTTTAGTCCAAGTGGACAAGCCACTTGTTTTTCTTGAAAGAACATCTGCAAATGATCAGCATCAAAATTCTATCTGATTGTTGAAATGCAACTTGAAACATCTGCATGTCAGCTCTGCAGCATTGCAGATCCATCTGCAAAACACACGATGTGCCAGTTGACTGACTTGATTGAATGGAATATCAAAGAGAAGAAAGAAGCAAGGTTTAATCCTCTGTACACAGTTTCTTTGTCTCTTTCTTTCCCTTCCTTTCTCCCTGGGTATGATAACCATGTTCTCAAACAGGGATACAAAAGTAAATAACTGCTTTTTCAAAAGACAGGAACAAAAAAAATAAAAATGTAGAAGTTTCTTATTCTAAAGCAGGAAACCATGAGAAAGAGAGAGTCCACCATCTCTGTATTTCAGGCTATATGTGCTATTCCTTGGCAACTATTTCTGACACACTTACTGGTTTTATGTTCTTGAGTGATATCAGTGAGATTGAAACAGAGGGCTGCTTTTTACAACACTTTTACCAATAGTGAAAGCTCTCTAGTTATTTGTTGATTGGGGGGTGAACTGAAAGCATTCACCAGAATCACCAAAACATGTAGTCCATGGTTACTAAATATTTCTGAGAAAATATACCAATGGAGTGTGAGAGACTGCTGTGCTTTCAGCACTGTGTTATCCTCAATCCATCGATAACTTTTACACTTATTTATTTCATCACATAGCCTACTCTGTTTCTGAAACATTCTTGGAATACTGAATGAATTTGTTTGGTCATAATGAGGACAGATAAAGCTATAATCTTATTTGCCATCTATATTATAATTCACTGGTTTCTCCCAACCCAGTATGTTTAAGTGCCAGAATTCCAATTTCAGGATTTCTAGAATAAGCCACAATAATTTTAATCCTTCTGATGAACAGATCTAGGATCCTGTGCCAATTACACATCCAACCATGATATTTTCTTTAATTCTCCAATTCAGTTTCCCCCTCTTGAGGAATATAGGCATATTGCTGTAGATGTTAAAAAAAAATCACAATATGATTTAAATTGGCTTTTCTGGTGAACCATAGTTCACAAGCAGTGTTATTTATGGCACTTATTTTCTTAGCTGTTGAAATTACTTCTCCACATCATGTTTGATCCAGGCTGGAATCAAATAACATAACTCTACACATGTCCAATAGGGAACAATTCTTTACTCCTGCTAATCCATTTTGTTCTGCTATACAGAGAACAGATCTGCCATGTCTTTTCCATTAAATAATCAGGCACCTACTTAATCATACCATTTCATGATCAGAATTAAAATCTGCAGTTATCTTCCAGATTTAATGTCCACAAAAGCCACAAACCCTATACCTTTTCAAATTCAAATGGCGAAAAGATAAGCTGACCAACCATCTTTCCTTAGGGAGGACAGTCCTCCTTTTGTGAGTTCTGTCCTCCCTTGAAAAGTGTCCTCCTACATGTCCTCCTTTTTGATATTTGAAGACTAATCTGCAGGGCTTTTTTTTCCTCATAGAATGCTCAGAACGACGTTCCAGCATCTTTTCTTGATGGTTTTTTTTCAACTTTTGCATGAGCTGTGCTACCCCCTCTATTGGCTTTTTAAAGCCAATAGGAATTGCTGCTCAGCGCGCCAGCAGCTGGCTGGAAAACTTTGCACATGCAAGTTGTCTGCAGCGAAGGTGAATTGGCAGGAACTTTGCACCCCTCCCTGCTACCCAACTACACCATCTCCTAGTTAGTTCCAAAGATACCTGGAGGAGACTGGAGTGGTAAGTTTCTCTTGATCTTCAGCTCTGCTAGGGCAATAACGGGTGCAGGCACAAGAGGCAGGGGCAGCGGGAGTGCTGCAGGCAGAGGTGTGAGGGGTGGCAGCGGCTGGCTGCCCCCCCATGCTGTGGGAGCCGCGGGGCTCTCTCTACATGGGGCTGCGCAGGGTGGGCAGTGGTGCTGGTGGGGCGGCTGCAGGCACGGTGTGTTGACAGTGGGCTACCCCCCGGGGCTGGAGCCAGCACGGCTGGTGCTTTTGGAGCCACGGGGCCGGCTCTACATGGCGGGGCAGTGGTGCTGGCGGGGCGGCTGTGGGCGGGGGTGCGGCAGGCGGTTGACCTTCCATGGGCCGGGCCAGCTTTTATGATATTTTTTTCTTCAATTTATTTGTGTCCTCCTTTTCACTGTAAAAAAGTTGGTCACCTTAGAAAAGGAAATGCTTCAATGGAGAAAGTTACAAAGTGCTTATTTCCTCCATTTGACCTAACAGAAAGGGAAGCAGGGGCCACTGTGGATTTTCTCATGCAGTTAATATTGCATTTCCCGTATTTTCAAAGCTTTTAATACTTTCCGTAAGGTGAGATTCTCAAGGACGTTTATCAGGTAAACGCATGGAACAGAGGTGATTAACAGTTTGCAATTTTGTCATTTTGAGCCTTGTTTTTTTTCCCTCTGTAGCTTCTTTTCTGTATTCTGAGGACTCTCCCTTTACATTACTTTGCTAGCTGTACAACAACAAACAGTTTTCTTTTATCTGAGAATTCACAAGCTACCGGAGAATCCATATGGAAAAGTCCCGATTCTAACAACATTTCTTTCAACAATAGATCTCCATCCTTATGATTGAGCCACCAATTGAAAAATCAGCAACAACTCCACCAACAAATTAAATTCTCTTTCCCTTTCTGAGTGCATAACTGATTGTAAATTGGAAACCAAATCTGGTTAGGATAGCGCCTCCTTCACATGCGAACTGTTCGTATCTTCATCACCATTTGTATTTTATTATTGCCTTTCCAGTCCCTTGCAGGCGTATTTGTTTTCCATTTGCCAGTCTGATGTGTTCTTTTCAACTTATAGCAAAACTATCAACAACAAAACCTTTTACTCTTTAAACATTAGAGCTTTTGTTCCACTATCCAGAAAAATCTGACCTCAGGTCACTAATATCACCACGAGAATACTGGGAGTCCTCAATTTACGACCACAATTGAACCCCAGCAACTTTCTGTTGCTAAGCAAAACATTTGTTAAGTGAGTTTTGCCCCATTTTATAACCTTTCTTGCCACAGCGGCTGAATCACTGCAGTTGTTAAGTTAGTAACCTAGTTGTCAAGTGAATCTGGCTTCTCCATTGACTATGCTTGTCAGAAGGTCTCAAAAGGTGATCACATGACCCCAGGACACTGCAACCATCATAAATATGAGTCAGTTGCCAAGTGTTTGAATTCTGATCACGTGACTAAGGGGATGCTGCAAGAGTCATAAGTATGAAGAACAGTCATAAGTCATTTTTTTAGTGCTGCTGTAACTTTGAATGGTCACTAAACAAACTGTTTTTAAGTCAGGGACTACCTGCATATCATCAGCTGCCCTTTGAGTTTAACTTCAGCT
This sequence comes from Crotalus tigris, assembly GCF_016545835.1. Classification (NCBI taxonomy): domain Eukaryota; kingdom Metazoa; phylum Chordata; class Lepidosauria; order Squamata; family Viperidae; genus Crotalus; species Crotalus tigris. Next base: position 294,790 of record NW_024097375.1, on the reverse strand, counting down.
TCTTTTCCATTTTTACCACTTGCATCATTTATCCTCTCTTTGAAATGTAAACAAACAAAACAAACCCATCTTCACCATTTGTTATCTCTAACTTGGTGACTCGGACCTTTGTGGGCAAAATGGTAAGGTATGGTTTATTTAGCAAGTAGAACAGGGTTTTCTCTAACTTTGAAAACAAATGGCTTGGAGAATTACTGTTTCCGTTAGGGATTCAAGTATTTTGGATTGAGTCTTCTTTTAAAAAAAGAAGAAGACGACCCGATCCATGATAGTTTTCTATCATTACAATTCATTTGTGCTTAATAAACAATGTGTTGTCTGGGTTGATTTTGCCTAGTCATAAAGATTAAGTTCTTACTCTCTATCCCACTTTTCCAACCATTGATAAAATAAGTTCCATGTTTGAACATATACTGTATCTTCTTTTCCTTTAATTCTCAATGTGAGTCTGTCCATTTCTGCACAATCCAATATTTTCTTAATTATCGCTTCCTCCGATGAGGTTGTCTCATTTTTCCAGTGCTGATCAGGTCTTCTTGAAGCATTATTGCTTGTTTCAACACGTTAAAATATGGGGACAGAAACATTAGATTCGAGTTTTCCAAGTTTGCGATTCTCAAGATCTTTGTTTTGTACCTCCAGTGGGCCTTCGGGCTTCTAGAAACTCCTGTAATTCAAGGGTCTCTAAGATTATCTCCATAGATAGACCCATTCCTGGTGTTATGGTTTAAAAGGGCGGCCTTGTGCTGCCTATATCTTTGTTTCTTGGCTAAACCAATTGAGGGTTTGCTGCTATGTCTTATTGTGATAAAGAAGGAAACAAAGCTGATGAAAAAAATGTATATATGCTTTTCTACTGAAATTATCTTTACTGTTAGAGAGGATCAACCTTGGAGATGGGAAAACTGGTAAGTAGTTCCAACCTTGAGATACTTAAGAAACTTTTAAATCGGGGTGTCCAATTGTGGCAACTTTAAGACTTGTGGACTTCAACTCCCAGAATTCCCCAGTCCACATGAATTCTGGGAGTTGAAGTCTACAATTCTTAAAGTTGCCAAGGCTGGACATCCCTGTTTTAGATCATCATGATATACTATCTATGCCTATCGTAGAAATATTCAAATGGTTAATGACTGCCGCTGCAGTCAGAACTGATGTAGCTTTTAGAGCTTCTCATCTCTTGTACCTTTCTATGAAACTGCAGCTCTTATAATTCAGGTAATAGCCAAGACATTATGAAATGGATAACAGCACATTATTCTGTGAAACCAGCCATAATGTTTGGTGTTGAAATTTCATTGATTATGGAATCCAGATGTTACAGATGGCTGATGAAGGAGTGTATAACAGAACCAAGCCTTCTGCTAGTAAAGTCTGTGTTATCACAAACAGGAGGAAGTTCAGTTTTAATAGTCCCTTTTAATGTTGTGTCTTTGAAGCACAGATTCCCCCAGGAAATGCTGATGCTGATGATTTTATAATGAGCTTTTCTGTGGTTTTATGGATAGAGGTTTGTATGGATCTTAAGTAGCTAAACTTTTAAGCCAAATAAAGTGAAGAAAAGTAGAACTCTAGTTTACTTAATATTATTGTATTTTGTTCTGCCTTCCAACTAAACAAATCTTAGGTGGATAATTGATTAAAAGGCTCCATAAATTTGCACATAATTTAAAAGAGTTATAGGGGAAATTAATGCCTTTGTTGTTGTTGTTTTTAGATTACACCAGGGCAAATTGCCAGTGGTTTAATGGATAAAAGACTGAATAAATTAATGCAGCTGGGTGATTAATTTAGAACCATAATTACTTTGTGTGAGCACACACATAATAATTAGAACTTTAGTCAACTATTGGTAGTAGCAGAGAGTGAATCTATGGGATCCTTTTCTACAATGCCAAATCATTCAGTTTTGGGGATAAAGTAGCATATCATCTTCACTGTAACAGTATCTCCAAATTCAGGAAGAATCCAATGGTACTGATTCATTTGTAGGAGAATAAAAACCCTAAACCAGTGTTTCCCAAACTTGACAATTTTAAGGCATGAGGACTTCAACTCCCAGAATTCCACAGCCAGCAATGCTGGCTGTGGAATTCTGGGAGTTGAAGTCCACATGCCTTAAAATTGTCAAGTTTGGGAAACACTGCCCTAAACAAATGCACCTAACCACTGGGAATCTATTATCTCATTAGTCATCCTAACCACTGGGAATGCGACCTGATTCATTAATTCTAGGATTAGTGGTTGTCTACTGTAGTCTATATATGTAAAATGTTCTAAAATTGTCTATGTAGAATGAGTTGGCTATTGAATGACCTAATTGTATGGGATTGGTTGGACTTTCTGCATTTGGTTATAAAACCACTAGGAGCCACTGTTATGTCAACTATATTGGCAGTCAAGAGACGGAACTCTATGGCCATTCTATTTTCCCCTCATGCCAGATAAATTTGAGATAGATGCAAGTTTCATCGCTTTAAGGGCAGTTTAATGGGAAAATAGCAAAAATAAGAGGGATAGCATTACTTAATCTGTAGCATGCTGAGGGATATTAAGTTTAGTATCATTAGTGGTTTTGGAATGGGCTTTCTGGTTCTAGAACTATAATTTGCAAACCTCAGAAAAAAGAGACAGGAAAATGCATTGAGTAAAACCCCTACAACTCCATGCAAATAATTTAAATTATTTGTCAACAAAAGTGACAAAAATAAAATTCTTCAGCAATCCCTGAATGAAAATGTTGATTTTAAAATGGAGACAGCCAGTCTACCTAGAGTATTTAAAAGGTCTTCAACCACTGCTGAAAAGATCACAAGGGTTGGCGCCAGGCAACTCTGCACTAGAGGACGTCTCTCTTCGCAGCCATGATCCAATCAAAATTAAACACTTTTAAGGCTCATTGACTTAAGAGGTTTAGGCATCTGCTTAACACATCTATTATGTTTTGTAGTATTCAAATGTTCTTTGGCCAAATTGTCCTGACAATAACTTTGCAGATGGCTGAGGCTGTTTTAACTACTACCGCCTTCCGTAACCTGAAACCTAGCTCTCCATATTGGAAATCAAGAACCAAATGGTGAAGGAGAAGGCACACTGACATGCAAAGAGAAAAAAATATTCAAAATAGTATGGATGAGCATTTGTTACACACAGCGATGATCATGTCAAAGCTTAGTGCTACCAATGCATCTTTAGTTTGTCACCTAACTGCATAAAATGAAGATTTTGTTCCAGGTGTGAATATGATTTGCACTGCTACATCAGAAGACACATACATGTAAGTCTGTGAATCTAGTCAAAATTTAGCTAAAGGAGTAAATATTCATTTCCTGAGAATGCAGAAGCTTACAATTGTCCTTTTCTCTATCAGGACAGGGACTCTTACATTTCCTTTTATCATTCAAATGTTATACCATCTCAAAAATATCTTCAGCATTTCAGAGCAATGGGCTTACTTTGAATCAGTCTCCTTGCAACCTGGTGCATCCAGATATGTTGAAGGACAACTCCTATTAACTAGGTACTTTGGTAGCTGGCTAGGTTCACACAAGCCAAAAATCAATGAAGCCAGTAACATATATAAATCCATACCCTATGCAATGAAGCAATTAGGGATGGCTGAGTAGTTCTCCTCCCAAATAATAATAATTTTAGTTTCCTTGTGTTTATGGTAATCAAGGTGAGTGCTATTACACAATAAGCCTTATAAGCAATTTGACTCAAACTGACCTCTCTTATTTTATGACAGCCCCATTTTTAGGGGTGGGTAGGGAGTTAAGCCAGCCTGATTTGTACTTGAGAGCATATATCATTTATCATTGGCAGCGGTCTTCCTGCCATATCCTGTGAGGAACTGAAATAGTCTCCCTGTGTTTAGGGTTCCAGTGGTTCTGCCAGCAGGCCATTTTTAGAAATGTCTGGAAGTTTGCTTTGTGCCAGCACAGGAAGAATGTGTCAGCATTAAACTTAGGCCAAGTCATCCTGTTCAGAGCAGGGAGGGAGGTTGACTCTGATGAGGGCACTTAAGAGGATTTTTCAGAATTCATGGTGGAATCTGCTGCAGAAAAAATTAACCCTTATCATCTAGATATAAACAGAACCAGGTTTTTTTTTTCCTAGTAGATTCCTATACTTTCAAAACAACGCTAACTTATACAGGGAGTTCTCGACTTACAACAGTTCATTTAGTGACCGTTCAAAGTTACAACAGCACTGAAAAAAAATGACTTATGGCCATTTTTCACACCCGGAGTCATGTGATCACCTTCTGCGACCTTTGGACATACAATGGGGAATCCAGATTCACTTCACAACCATGTTACTAAACTTAACAAGTGCAATGATTCACTTAACAACTGTGGCAAGAAAAGTCTTAAAATGGGGCAAAATTCACTTAACAAATGTTTCACTTACCAACATAAATTTTGGTCTCAGTTGTGGTAGTAACTGGAGGACTACCTTTAAAATACCTTTCTCTTTCCCAGGAAAGCTCAGATGAGTATCCTGTATAAATTCAGGAGATTCCCAGATTTTAAATTTTCCTAAAAGGATAGAGAGGGCAAGCAACTATGCCTTCATATCCATTGAAAATTACCCAATCGGTCCTCCCTTTTTCGAGACATTTTTGTAGGTGTATCCATCTGTTTTTAAATGTGCCTCAAGCAGGGCCTTGTCCAATATCACATGTTTTGTTCTGGGCTTGTACAAAAACATGATGTACAGAAAACTGTGCTATGCACAGGCATCGTTGAAGAGATGGTAGTTTGAATTCCTTGCACGTTATGCTGATAGTCTTTGATTTACAACCACAATTGGAACCAGAATTTTTCTTAAGCAAGTCAGTTAAGTGAGTTGCGCCCCATTTTTTTCCCCACAATTAAGTGAATCGCTGCAGTTATTAAGTGATTCAAGTTGTTGTTGAGTGAATGCAGCTTCCCTCATTGGCTTGGCTTATTGGGAACCAGTTGGGAAGGTTGCAAATGGTAATCATGTGACCCTGGGACGTGGTAACCATCATAAATACATGCCGGTTGCCAGCGCCTGAATTTTGATCGCTTAACCGTGGGAATGCTACAATGGTGGTAAGTGTGAGGACTGGTCATAAGCCTTTTTTTTTTTAGTGTCATTGTAACTGTGAACAGTTGCTAAAAAAAATTGAGAACATATAAGGAACGGCTGCTGGAATTGGGTATGTCTAGTTTAATAAAGAGAAGGGCGAGGGGTGACATGATAGCAGTGTTCCAATATCTCAGGGGCTGCCACAAAGAAGAGGGAGTCAAGCTATTCTCCAAAGTGCCTGAAGGCAAGACAAGAAGCAACGGATGGAAACTAGCCAAAGAGAGAAGCAACCTAGAACTAAGGAGAAACTTCCTGACAGTTAGAACAATTAACCAGTGGAACAACCTACCTGTAGCATCCATGTCTTCACTGAACATCAAGCCAGGCTACATGTAACTCAAGACTTCCACAGCTGAGGCTCCTGTCACACATCTCTACTGGCTGGATCCGTACAGCAATGGAAGTCCAAACCAGTTTGGCTTAATAATGGTATTGGAACCCAGTCATGGGTAACTGATGGTTTATGACTGTTGCAGTGTTCTGGGGTCAGATGATCACCACTGGCAACCTTCCCAGCTGGTTTCCAACTAGCAAAGGCCATGGAGAAAGCTGGATTTGTTTAACAACCATGTGATTCACTTTACAACTGCATTGATTCGCTTAATCACTGTGGCAAAAAGTTAAAAAAAATCGGGTGCGACTCAGTAATGTGTCACTCAGCAATGAAACTGTTGGTTCCAATTGTGGTCATAAATTGAGGACTAGCTGTATTCCTAACTCCTCCCATGGTCTTCAATCCACACTGTTTGCTGCCTCCCTGTCCTCTTTTATCAAGCCAACTCTTATTGCCTCCCCAATCCCCATTGTGATGAAGACCATCTTCCTTCATACCCATCTGCTCACTAAGACTGCAGCTTTTTTTTTTTTTGTCTAGGAACAGACAGAATAGATTATTTCTCCTGCCTGTTCCCCCCCCCTCCCCAATGACCCAGGCATGGTTTCATTTTTTTAAAGCATCAAAAGGAGCTTGTGCTGGAAAAAAAATCAGTATCATGACACATACACCCCACTCATTAACAAAGGGTGGCAGGTTTTTAAACTAAAACTAAGTATGTTAATAATAAAAAATAACATTAAAACTATCAAGATAGTTCCACCCATTTTTGGATGTAGCCTTCAAAATATCAAACAAGGCCATTACAGTGCTCATGTTTATAGCAGGAGTGGGCAACTATGACTCCTTTAGCTGGCTCAGGAATTCTGGGAGTTGAAGTCCACAGATCATAAAAGGATCATAGTTGCCCATCCATGCCTTATAGCTTGGCATCCTGTATTTTGTTCATAAACACTACTTAAACAAGCCATGGGATAGTGAAACTTGACTGCATGTGATTTACATTTGGGAAGCAACATTGAGAAGGAAGTTTACCCAGTCCCACCATTTAAATCTAGAGCTTCTCAACAAACACAATTGGGCTTTCCTATTTTATATCTATTTTGGTCTTGGGTTTACTTGAAATCAATGCTCTCTTGCATAGAAGTTCATTGGTGCTCCCCACCTCCCCCACCACCAACAGCCACATATCAGACTGCAGGCTAAAATAAAATGGAAATAGGAATCTACACATTGGTTCCATTTCTCACCTTTGTTTGCATATATGAACTGCAGCCAAATTTTGTGGAAATCTCTTTGTATCTATAATTAGTCTGCCTGCATTTAGAGATAATGTCATTAGGTAAGGCTGCAATTAAAATTGTATTTTGATTCTCTTCTGGGATGACGAAAGTGTTCTCAAACAAGTGTTTTAAACCCATTATTTCCTTGTTGCTTGATACATATGCAATCTTTTCTAAAACCTGAATAGCTCATTTTCATACTGGGAATCCCCCTGCCTGAGACAACCTTGGCACAAATCTCTTAAAATTAGTTTGACTGCAATTAAGAAAAAAGCTTTAGCATCCCCTTAAAGCAATTAACTTTAAATTGAAGTACTTCATGGTAAAGTGATATTTGGTAAGAAAAATGAGATGTAATAGCTTGTGGTTAGATGATATACAAAGTATTTGCATACTCATCCAACTACTGCCTTTCAAGTAAGCAATGTTATGCACAAGATGGAAATAAGTAGGATACTATAGTACAGAATGTGAATTGTTGTAGAAACATTGAAAGCATGAAAGCGTGACATTATTGAAGTTAAATTTGAATCTATTGAAGGCTTGAGGATCACATAAGTCTTTATGCAGCATTTTGAGGGCCACCTTCCAAAAATTGGCGAAATTGTGTCCCAAAATGGACATGTTTTCTTTTTTTATGTATATTTTATACTTCAGTTTTTTAAAAGCTTTTTAATATGTGATAGCCAAATTACACTAACCCTCTCAGCAGATTTTTTTCTCAGTAGGGGGTGCTATGGAACTGAGATTCTTTTTTCAATGTCAAAACTCCCCCTGCTGATGGAAAAAAAACTGCAGGAATTTTGGGAAGTGGGGAGAGGCAGAAGCATCTACCTGTATCATTATGTAATAGGCCCAATATTATGTTTTAATATGTGTTTGTTTATTTTCACTTTCAAATTTTCACCATTTGCAATCCAGCCTGTGTTAGTCCTCCAAGAATCTTTTTTCAGGGTCAGGGCTCCCTCTAGTAATGAATTTAAAAATGACAGGTTTTGTGTTTGTGTTTTAATAGACATAAACAACTTGCCGTACTTCTCCTATAGGTTCCAGAGCAAAGAAAACCCGCAGACTTAGTGAACAAGAAAGCAGGCAGGCAAGCAACTCAGAAAGAATAGGCAGGATTGGGGAAGGAAGCTGAGGGAGCTCAGAGAAGAACAGCAAGGCAGCTAGCAAGACTAGTTGTTTTGTAGTTATGTGATTGCAAAAATAACAAAAATTAAGGTCCAGAATTTTGGAGAAAGCAGATGAACCATCTGTCTTCCCAAAATGGAAGTTAGTTCTGGCCTAATATTAAAACATAACCCTAGTTCTTCAATAAGATGAATGTGCTTTCATCTAGGTTTGATTTCATATCAGCTTCTCTGTTTCTGAACTCATGGTATCACTGCTTTGTCTGGATTTTGTCTCTACATTATTGTAGCCATTTCAAGATTTTTCACAGGAAGCAATATATGAATAAATAAGCCAGCTAATTCACTTTCATGAGTGCCAAGACTGTCTCAAGACTCCTATTCTAAAGCTGTTTAGTCTTCTCTGCAATATAAAACAGAATGGCGGGTCATCTGTATATCAGTTACTACAATGTAAAGCTAGATCTTCTAGTTAAGCTTGGCTCCTGGTGATTTCATGTAATTTTCTTAGCAATAATAACAAAAGTAGTTAGTGAACCTTCCTTCCTTCCTTCCTTCCTTCCTTCCTTCCTTCCTTCCTTCCTTCCTTCCTTCCTTCCTTCCTTCCTTCCTTCCGTGGGAAGGATCCAGAGAAAGAAATATTGGGAAATATTAAAATGATGGAATATATTTCCCCAAAGTAATAATGGAGAAGATCTTTAAAAAGACAGAAACCAGCCCTCAGAAATCAGCTCCAGCCCCTAGGCCAGTGATAGCAAACCTTTTAGAGACCGAGTGCCCAAACTGCAACCCAAAACCCACTTATGTATCATTGGGTGCCAGGTGGGTGTGGCCAATGGGATGGGCATGGCCAGTTGGGTGGGCGTGGTTGCAGGGGTCATGGCAAACTGGGTGGCCATGGTTGGGGTAGGTGTGACCACATCGATGTTGCTCGTGGTGAGGGATGCCTCTGGGGGCCAGGCAGGGTTGGGTGGGACAGTGGGCAGGAGCCTCATCCTGCAGGATGAGGCAAGGCGAGGCAGGGGGCAGGTCAGGGGTGCCATTGCCGCAGGGCAAGGTGAGGCAGGGGCCGGGGCGTCTGCTGACTGACACAATCGGCCCACACATACAGCAAGCGCATGGGGGCCAAGTGTGTCCATCAGCAGCCACAGCCTGCCGGCCCCTCAGTTTTGGTGCGACATGGCTGTTTGCCGCCTCACGCATAGCACCCAACATGACTGCCATGAGGCTGCGGAACAAGCTGGGCGGAGGTAAGGAACCAGTATACTGGTTTCTTACTGCCACCTGGCTTGTTCCATGGACTCATGGCAGCGGCATTTGGCAGGAGATGGCAAACGGCCGGTTTCGGTGCAGCACGGCTGTTTGCCTCTGGCCGCAGCCATTTGCTGCCTCGTGCGTTGCACCCAAAGCTGTTGCTATGAGGCCGTGGAACAAGCCGAATGGTGGTAAGAAATTGGTATACCGATTCCTTACCTCCTCCCAGTTTGTTCCACGGCCTCATAGCAGCGGCATTGGGTGCAACGTGTGAGGCGGCAAATGGCCGCAACTGGAGGCAAACAGCCATGTTGCGCCAAAACCGGCCGTTTGCCGTCTCCTGCCCAATGCTGCTGCCATGAGGCCATGGAACAAGCTGTGCAGTAGTAAGAAACTGGTATACTGGTTCCTTACCTCTGCCCGGCTTGTTCCGCAGCCTCATGGCAGCCGCATTGGCTGCGACACACGAGGTGGCAAACAGCCACATTGTGCCAAAACCGAGGGGCCGGCAGGCTGTGGCTGCTGATGGACACAGTTGGCCCCCATGCACTTGCTGTGCGCGGGGGCCGATGGTATCAGGCAGCAGCCACCCTGGCCCCTGCCTTGCCTCATCCCTGTGGCAAACGGCCGGTATACCAGTTTCCTACCCCTGCCCAGCTTGTTCCACAGCCTCATGGCAGTGGCACTGGGCAGGAGGCATCAAACGGCCGGTTTCGGTGTGGCACGGCTATTTGCCACCTTGCGTATTGTGCCCAATGCCACTACAATACGGCTCGGCTGAAAGCGACCGTGGAACAAGTGGGGTAGGTTCCCCTCTCACCTGCCCATTTAGCTACAGCTTTGGTGGTTCTATAGGCAGAACTGCAAAGTTCTCTTCTCTGACAGAGAAGAGAACTTCACAGCTCTGATTACACAGCCACCAAAGCAGCAGGTGGAGTGCCGGAGGCTCGAGGAGGAAGGGCACTGAAGTGGGTGATCGGTCCATTGGCAAGAGCAACGCGTCTGAGTGGAAAGCAGCCTTGGAACAAGTGGGTTAGGTAAGGAAAGAAATCCTCGCTCTCCCCAGAAATTGCCTTTCTTTCCTTACCTGACCTCCAGCCCCTTGCTCCTTCGCAATCCGCCACCGCCACCGCATGCAAGGAAACAAAGGAAGTTATTTTGGGGGGGTGGAAAGGTCAGTCAATCAATTCCAACTTCTTGTGAGAATCGCAAAGTTGGAATTGATTGATTGACCTTTTTACCCCCCAAAAACTTCCTTTGTTTCCTTGCATGCTTCAGCACCCTCCCTCCCCGAGCTTCCGACACTCCACCTGCTGCTTTGGTTAGCCTGCCAGCCCCTACCTCAACGCCCTGCCCACCGCCACCTAGCACGACCATCCCGGGGCTGCAGGGGCTGGCCTGGCATGGGAAGAGCATGTGCCCCACCCTCCTGCCACCATGGAGGGTAAGTTGCCACACCCGTACCTGCCCAGATGCCCTCGCCTCCCTCAAGCATTTTTTTACTAACCTGCCTTTCAGCTGCATTCCGTTTCTGTTCGCTTCTCAGCCTTCACCGTGTGTTTGTGGGACTATGGGTAAAAAAAAAAGTTCCATCAGACTTTATAACTTCTTGAGATCTCACAGGGGTGGGGGCAGCAACCTTACCCTGCGCGGGTATTGATGCAGGTTGCTCATGGATGGGACTGGCCTAGGAGTGGGGCGTGTCATAGGTTTGCCACCATGGCCCTAGCAGAGTCCAGCTTTTAGAAATGCAAATTTAGTAATCCATCCAGGAAGGTTGGGGCCAGGAAGCTAGAAGCTATGAGATTAGGAAGACAAACACAAATTACTAATCAATTAGTAGTTTTTGCAGGATCAGACAAGTTCAGCGTGAACATCAGATGAATCTGCCAATGACTTCATATATATGGATGAGCTCAATCAAACAGAGCATATTACTTGCTTTAACTCATGATTAATTCTGTGCAGAAACACCTGCATGCATATATAAGATTTTTAATATATTCAAATGTCTCACAATTGAGGTTCTAATTGGCTTGACTGTTCCATATTCCACCAACTTTGTTTTCATAGATAATGTGAATTTAGGCCTGTATTACCCCCTTGATGGAAACATTTCTTCTGAACAAAATCTGAACAAAAAATTCTACCACTCCTTGGCTGATGTATTACTTGTAACAATTATGAATTATGATGATAGAGAGGCTATTACATATATATATATGTCAGCCCTATGAAGCTGTGCAGATCAGGAAACAGATTCTGCAAAAAGACCAGAACTATAGTTTATTGAAAAAGGCTATATAATAACAGAATTTTGTAAATCTGATAACATTTTTTCCTTCCCTGTCCCCTTTTAATCCAGGGAATCAGGAAGGAGTCAGACTTATTCTCTTTCTAATATTTTCTCTTCACCCTATCTAAACTGGGACCCTAGCTGGGAAGAATACAATTGAGACAATGGAGGAAATAATCTATATATATATTATGGAGTTCACACTTCAAGTTAAATCATAATATAATCTAATTGATTTTAGCTTAGCTATGTGAAAAAAACATTACAATTTACAAATCATGATTTATACTTAGTGTCGACCCTGTGGCTAAATTCAAACTTTATACTAAGTCATGATACATTGAACAAGCCAGAGTAGTCTGTTTCACATATAATTGTAAGCTGTAAACAATAAGCTATAAATACAGTTACCAGGATCATATTAAACCAAATCAATCAAACCATGTGATGACTTAGCATCAAGTGTGAACTTAGCTTAGAATGCATTTTTGGTAGGGTTTTTTTTGTTTTATTACATGCCATAAAAGTATCTAGCCAAGCCATATATAAATTCTATTTTGACTCACTTTTATATCTGTTCTTTCTTCTTTCTTATTTCTGGAAGTATTCATTGCTTTATCTTTATTTTTTTTAACTTAAATAAAGCCAGCTATCATTAATTTATATGAGCCCCATATTTTTCTACACCTGGAAGTATATTACATCTCTCTCTGTCTTAGCATCTTCTTGAGTGACTAAGCTTGCGACTGTCTTGGCATTTTTTCCACAGATATGAGTATCACCCATCAAATTATGTAATTATTTATGTAAAACGAGCAAAAATATCACTGATACTTATTGTCAAGCCTCTGTGGGCTCAACACTGACGGGAGGGGGAGGGGGATAAGGACGGCACCTGGGGGCATCTGGATATGGCAGAAGAGGCTAACGACAAGACCAATGTAGACAGCCCTTCCCTCTCCCTACCAAAGGGCCGAGCATGGCGGCGTGGCCATTGGCTCCGCAGTCGTCCTGCTGAACAGCTGAACAGCTCTATCGCCGGTCTGCCGAACAGCTGTTTGGCACAGGGAAGCACCAGGATGCCAAAAGCCTGCAGCGCAACCCGATGAGCAGCTGGCCGGCGCAGGGAAGCTACACGGGGCCAGAAGCCTGCAGTGCATCCTGCCTGGCTGCTCTTATCACCTCGCACGCCGCATGCTGGTTAGGTGGGTGGGGATGGGGCCCGGTTGGGAAACGCATAGGTAAGGCACTGGGAGGCGATTGCTCCCAGCGCTAACTTTGTTGTTTCTGTGACTAAACGCATGCCAGAACGTTCTGTGATTAAAACCAGCCACCTGTGAACTCACCGACTTGTGTCTTGTTGGAGCCAATGGTGTGGTAAGGACTTCTGACAGAAAGTTAGCGCTCTACTCTATTTGTCCCTACCTGTTACCCTCGGTGGGCTGACAGCGTTCTGTTCAGGTACCAGGGAATGGCTGAGGGCACACAAGAGATGGCGCCTGTGGGCGAAGGGGAAGTGCCAGCTGAGGCTGAGGTGGCAGCGCCACCTCTGGATGATGACACCCAGTGGTGCGGCCCAAAGTGCACAAGGTCTGACCCACAGACCTTGTGAGCAATACACGGGTGGTTCCAGGGACGACACAGAAGGCAGGAGCCTCAGGAGAGTGGTGGCATAGTTTGGCTGTCACCGGCCTGGCAGCCGGCCAACTACACACACTGGGAGCTTGGGGTCTTGGTCCCAGGGAATGGCCTGGGGTCCTCCACCAATACAGGCCACTTTTGAGGGAACCTGGACCATCTGGTGTTGTTTCTAAGCCAGGTTATCAGTCATCTGGACCAATACACCTGCTTTTATCCATCCCAGTGGGCGATGGTGATAGCGGTGACTGCAGTGTTACAAGGCGAGGCTGCAGAGTAGGTGGCAGATCTGCATAACAACCATGCGAGGGAGTTAGCAGATGTCGGGCTGTTTCTGGAGGCTCTGCGATCCCACTTTGAGGATGTCTCCCGTATTCAACAAGCAGAGGGGGAGTTGTTAGCACTGAAGCAGCGAGGCTGGTCCGTGGCTGAATACGTATGAGAGTTCCGGCAAGTGGCCAGCAGGCTGTGGTCATGGCTGGAATGCCTACTGGTCCACCAGTTCCAGGCAGGTTTGGACTGTGACCTATGTTAAGCATGCGTCTACTGTGGCATCCTAAGCAGGTTACAAGATTGGTTTCGCATGGTGGTGGATCTGGATGCAGGGCTGCAGGAATTCCAGTCCAAGGGGGATGGGTCATCAGGACCATGCAGGCCCGTGGAGAAACCGAGGAGCGAAGGCCGGGTAGCCCCGGGGCCAGGGCCAGGTCCTTCCGCAGTACTCCTCGATTGCTGCCTAGGTGCTTCCGCTGCAACTAGCTGGGACATTGGGTTCCTGAGTGTCCAGTTCCTGTTCCACAGGAGAAACCAGGAACTCCCGGGAGAGCTGGAGCCACACCCAAGAAGATCCCAGAGAAGTTGAGGGCTGAGCACCAGGCAGAGGGCCCCACCCCTTGGGGGGGTCAGAAGGAGGAGGCAACAGCCACAACGAGATATCAGCTGGTTGCCTACAACAGCGAGGCAGTAGAGGATCCAATGGCAAGTGAACCTATACGGCTGTTTGTCATCCCCATCATATTGATGGGTCCACAGACAAGCCACTGTGAGGAGTATAGTGCCCTAATCGATTCAGGTTGCACCCGTTGCCTGATCAGTAGGGCCGTAGTGACGGAGTTAGGACTGCAGTTTGAGCAGGTGGATGGCTCCCTATTGGGGGGGCCTCCGGCCTCCCTTGTAACAGAGCCAGTACAACTGGAGGTGAGGGCCCATTGGGAGGTCCTTTGATTTATAGTGGTCCCCTCTATGACAGAGGCTGTTATCTTGGGGCTGGCGTGGCTGGACAAGTGGAGTGCTATGATCTGGTGGGAGGAGGGATACCAGAAGATACGAATAGGCATTGGCCCTCGGCCGCCCACTCACAAACAAGCACAAAAGAGCATAGAGATCAATAGGAAGGAAGTAATAGGGAAGGGGAGTACAGTGGGGGAACCCCCCCTTCCCGTCGGTGTACGGACGCTCTGTCACATATGCCCCAGTATAATAGCAGGCGAGGGGAGGTGGTACAGGCCATCATGCCTCCTTTGAAGCAGTTGGCTGCTCAGATGGTTGCGTGCAAACCGGCGGACGACCTGGTCCAGGAGCTGCACAGAGCGAACGAAGGTGACCCCTGGCTGCTGGGACATCAGGCCCTGCTGACTAAGAGGAAGGGGTTGGCTTGGAAGGGCAACAAGCTCTACGTCCCACAGGCAATAAGGCCTAAGGTGCTACAAAAATGCCATGATGTGAAACAGGCTGGTCACTTTGGGTTCCTCAAAACCCTGCACCTGGTGAGATACCAGTTCTGGTGGCCGCAGATAAAGGTGGACATAGCTTAAGTATGGGACTGCTCCATGTGTGCCACCACAAAGCCTCGTACAGGCAGACCGCCTGGGTTGTTGCAATGAGTGGCGGACCCAACCCAGCCATGGGAGGATATAGCCATGGACTTCATTGTGGAGCTGCCAGAGAGCCCTGGATGTACGGTTATATGGACAGTAATCAACCTCTTTTCTAAACAGGCCCATTTCATTCCATGCAAGGGGTTGCTGTCTGGTCGAAAGCTGGCCAAACTGTTCATCACACAGGTATACCACCTGCACGGGGTGCCCCGACCGATCATATCAGACCGGGGAGTGCTGTTCACTTCTCGCTTCTGGTGGAAGTTTGTCTGCTCCATCAGATCGTCCCAAGGGCTCAGCTCAGCTTTTCATCCCAGTATCAACAGGGCAACTGAACGGGCCAACGCAATGGTGGAACGGTACCCGTGGTTCTACGTCTCCTACCAATAGACGGACTGGTTGACCTGTTTCCGTTCGCTGAAGTGGCATATAATAACGCGGTCCACAGCAGCACCGATTCACCCCCTTCCAGGTGGTACATGGGATGGAGTTTATCCCGATTCCTGAGTGCCCGCAGGGGGACTCCTCCCCCTGTCACCCCCAGGACTGGATAAATCACATATGGGGGGGGGTCTAGGAAATCATAAAAAGAGCCTTACTTAAAGCAGAGGAGGCCTCAAAGGTGCAGGCCAATAAGAAACGGGTGCCACAAAAGCTCTTTCGGGTGGGGGATATGGTGTATTTGTCAACCAAGTACCTGCGCCTGAAATTACCCTACAAAACATTAGGGCCAAAATTCATAGACCTGTTCCAGGTTACACAGGTCATTAACTCAGTCGCTGTGCATCTACAGCTACCCCGTCTTCATTCAGGTTACTGAAGCCAGTGGAGGGGCCCTCCTTTAGATCCATGAAACAGATATCGGATCCTGTTGCAGGGGACCATTATGAGATCCAAGAGGTGTTAGACTCCTGTATCCAACGGGGTCATTTGCAGTACCTGGTACAGTAGAAGGGGCCTGTGACAGACGCATCTTGGATGAGGGAAGCGGACATAAAAGTCCCCCGGTTGTTGTGGCATTTCCACCGACGGTGTCCCCGTAAGCCGGGGGGGTGGCTGTATCATCCACCACAGCCCATGATTAATCACACATTTCTCCTTAGCTTGCAGGTGGAGCCCTCTGTGGGCTTGACACTGATGGGAGGGGGGAAGGGGGCGAGGATGGCACCTGAAGGCATCCAGATACAGCGGAGGATGCCAGCGACAAAACCAATGGCAATAGCCCTTCCCTCTCCCATTACCTGGACTATCGAAGGGCAGAACGTGGCGGCGTGGCCGTCAGCTCCGCAGTTGTCCCACCAAACAGCTGACTGGCTCCATGGCTGGCCCGCCGAACAGCTGTTCGGTGAAGGAACACACCAGGATGCCAGAAGCCTGCAGCGCGGCCCGACGAGCAGATGTTGGTGCAGGGAAGCTACACAAGGCCGGGAGCCTGCAGTGCGCCCTGCCTGACTGCTCTTATCACCTCGAATGCTGGATGCTGGTTAGGTGGGTGGGGGCAAGGCCCGGTTGGGAAACGCATATGTAAGGCTCTGGGAGGCAATTGCTCCCAGCGCTAACTTTGTTTGTTGTTTCTGTGACTAAATGCATGCCAGAACGTCCCGTGATTAAAACCAGCCACCTGTGAACTCACCGACTTGTGTTTTGTTGGAGCCAAAGGTGTGGTAAGGACTTCTGACACTTATTGTTTTCTTGATAACAAGAGGCATTTAAGATGGGGGAATCCAGTCTGGGTCCACATTTTGATTGAATCTGCAGAAGAATACAATTACATTTCAAAATAAAATAATATAGGTTAATCACACACACTAAAATTCCAGTGGTATCAATAACAGAATTAAATACATGGTCTTTGGGTGGGATCCTGAGGTTAAGAATTTGGAGACAAGACTCAATAATGAATGGAACAATAATCTGGGTCAACATAAATTTACATAATCAATGCTGGAAGTGTCTCACATTGAAACTCAAGGAAGATGACCTGGCTTGTGTTTATTATATCTTAGATAATTTTTTCCCCAAAATTTCATTTCTGAATGAGATTAATGGATTTTTGAGCCACTTTAATAAAGCTTTCTTACAAAGAACATGAGAAGTGAAATGCTGATGAAATTTGTTAAATTCTGGGACAGCAGCAAAATTCTGTTCCCTGAAATAGGAAATAATGGATGCTGCCAATTTTATGAAGTCATGGATTTTGAGTATCACGCTCTCTATGCACTTAAGAGCCAAGAATGGGCAAATACTGTGCAACTCTCCTGCTATTATATGTCCCTTATGATAAGTGCAAACTAAATTAAATTCCAAAGGGTGGATTAGAAGAACAACACACACAAATATAACAATGCACTGGAACTTTGGAATCTGAAAACTGTTTAAAACTTGTAGACTGCAGTGGGTTTTTTATATATAAATGAACATTAGACTGAGCAAGGAAGGGAGTGGAGATCTATAAGTTACTTTTCCTATCCATATGACAATTGTCCTTTGTACCGTGTCAATTTTGTTTAATGTAAATTTTAATTATAGTTTCATGATATACATTCTCTGACAATATTGGTCCCCCACACCACAGAATGTAATTAGTTACTCTTTAACACACTCAACATTTATACTAATTTTTACTACTTCTTTAAATGAAAGCTAGGCTGCTGTGGAACATATAACCTCTTTCTATCTCACTTATATCACCTTAATGCATCAGTGAAGCACCTTATATTGATTAGTAATAGTCCTAAATTACATGGGAAGAATTTTGTGCCATGACTAACCATTATAGGGTCATTTGGCAAACCATGGCTTATCTTGGAAGCAAATCAGTGTTGGCCTGATCGATATTTAAATGGGAGATTGCATCGATATCCCAAATTAGTGGGCGAGAAGGGGAAGCAAAAAATATATCCCAGAAAGAGGCAGAGTTAAGCCACTTCCAAACATTGCCAAGAAATCTGCAGGGAAGCAGTTATCAGGAATTAAATTCAACTCAAGTGCATCTTTTTCTTCTTACAGGAGCAATTGGTTAGCGCAGACATATTCATATCTGCTTCTTCCAATTACATGCCTTGGTTGCAAAACCACAAGACAGCAGCAAAGAGATACAGCAAACTACTTCAATGTCATAATGGTCAACTGGAACTTTTAAATATGTCCATTAACTGATTGATTACATGCCACAGGTTTTGTCCATGATGATCCATTACCTATTCCTTTTTCAATGGTCCACTTAAATTGCTGACTAACTGAGTCTATCCACCTTGCTATTGTTTCCTCCTTTTCTTTCCTTCCACCTTTCCTTTCCCAATATTAGAGCCTTCTCCAGAGATATCAATATGTCCATGAGAAAAAATCATTTCCATAAAAGAGAGACAAAGGTGTTGTTTAAAATATAAATTATGGCAGCCTTTTCTTGTTTTCTTCTGGTGACAACATAGGATCACAAACATCTGACAGTGGTTTATCAAAATAACTGTGGTTTAACAGACAACATGAAATAACGACATTCAGGGAGCTTACATCATACAAAGTAGTCAGTTATATTCAAATGGTTCAAGTGAGGTGCAAGGTTCCAACTGTCATTCTCCTCAGGTACAGTCTTTTAAAGGGACATCACCCCCCAAATACTCTGCTGACTCATTCTCTATACATCACCTCAGCTACTAAATTACAATTACCTTGACAAAAGGTGCCAAAGATACAGCAATAGTTTAACCCAATCCTTTTTAGCACTTTCCTGTGATAATGATTCCTAAAAGTGAAGCTGTGAACCTATTTTATCCTCTTTTAATTTTGCCCATGCTTGTGCTGAAAACAACAGCAGCAGGGTATAAAGAAAAGCAGTTCTTGGGAGGTGGAGAGGAAATGAGTTGTTGAGACTTAGCTCAGTGGAGCATTTAAGCACACATTAACTTTGAGGGCGTGAGTAATTGTGTTGACTCTGGTTAAATGTGCTTCATTGCATGGTGAGAAATATAGTTTGTGTCAATCTTATACTAAGCACCCAACTGCTTGTCTTTGTCAATAGGAAGGAAGCACATAACTGACAGAAGGAAAACAACCACCACTGAAGAAAAAGACATGATTTTGTAGTGACTCAGATACAGCTTAGTGGTAAAGAAGTAACCAGAGGGCCAAAGCAAACCTTTGGACTGCTGTTGTCTTAAACAGGATGCAAAAAATTAAATATTTTGGTGACTTAAGACTGAGATAAAGATCCATCTTTAAGCAATAGAAATTCATAAGCAGGACTTAGTGGGGACATTGTGTATTCCACAGACGTATTCACTGATAGAGTAGCAGAATCAACACTGACAGGAAAATGAGAATCTGACAACACCAACAGACAAAGCATTATGGAAGTTGGAGTCACAAGACAATATTTGGTGCCTTGTGTTAAATTCTAGTATGGGAAAGTAATTAACCAGCTGAAATCATTAAAACTCATTTTAAAAACAGGGCTCACCTGATCAACAATGCAGGTGAGCATTTGACGGTAGAAAAGAGATAGGCAAACTCTAATCCTTGAGATCATCTGGATTTCTGCTGTCTCCAATCTGATGGCATTCTTGTTAATGTCTTTGAACAGAAGCTTCTGAAAGAGAGTACATTTGGAATGCATTGCCAGTGCTAACCCTGCAATATATATGTTCCAGATTGAAATTTGAGGTTTTCAATCTGTGGTAGTATAAAAGGAGTTGTTTTGCTATGTGCCATTTTAAGAAGATCTCTATTTTACAAAATCCTGAAAATCTGAAAAAAAAAATCAGGATTCATGATGGCTGGGGGACAGTGGTGGTGGAGAGGAGGAAGACGGTGTCAAAGGAAAATTGGCAGCAAAGTATAGAACTGTCTCTGCCATTAGGCTCTGCCACTTTAAATGATATACACAGGAAGATGGCAAATGGTATTTCAAATATTAGTTGAATACCTTCTTAATTTCAAGTAATGTTCTTCAGTTTCCATAATGCTGTTGCTGCTGGGGCATTCAATAACAACTTTGTCCCATTTGCCCTTTCAGAGTTGGGCCAGAGTTCTGTCTAGTGATCTGCTAGACCAGTGGTGGCGAACCTATGGCACGGGTGCCAGAGGTGGCACTCAGAGCCCTCTCTGTGGGCACGCACGCCATCGCCCCAGTCCTAGGCCTTCAGCTGGGTTTTATAAAACCTTTTCTCTTTAGGCCTCTGCCATCCTATGCAAAAAAAAAAAAAAAAAAAGGTTCAATCAGTCAATTTCAACTTCTCATGGGAAAAAAAAAAGATCTTGCAAAGTTGAAATTGATTGATTGAACTTTTTAGTCCCACCCAGTCTGCTGTTACCACTGCAGCCACGCCCACCCAATGGGCCACACCCACCAAATGGGCTACACCCACCCGGCACTCAACGATGCATAAGTGGCTTTTGGGTTGCAGTTTGGGCACTCGGTCTCTAAAAGGTTCTCCATCACTGTGCTAGACAGTCCTAATTATAAACAGTCCCTTTCCTTTCATGCATCTTAACGTTTCAATATTTACCTTCATCCTTTTTTCTATATATTTGTTTCTATTTTAGCCTAACATCCATATCCACTGCCTAGGCTTTAAGCATGGGGGGTTTTTCCTATTAATAAAAGGAATATAAGATTTTTTTTCTGCCCTGTTTCTGACTTGACTTTTCAATCTACAGAATGGTTAAGGTCAGGGCTTTTGGGAGGTGGGGGGGGGGTGATTCCTACAGAGTTGTGCAGGAGGGTAAATCCAATTCAGCAGTCTCTGTTCAGGTTATCTCTTCACATCCTTTCAGTGACTAAGATATTTTGTTTGTTTAGCTTGCTTTGAGGTGGCGATTATTAAGATGTATTTAGAATATCCTTTTTTCTTCCTTATTTTGAGCCTGCGCCTGATTCTACTGGGTAATTACATGTAACCACTTCACTTTGTAATATATTCCCCATATTTCCCTTCCAGCTGACCTAATGCTTTCATACAGTAACATACTACAAAGTTCGCTAACCCTTTTTATCTAAGGGCGTAAATAGGCCTCTGTTGCTTCTGCTTCTTTGAAATCCACATCACACTTTCTAAGCAAACTTCTTTTCAAATGCAGATAATCTCCAGGACTTTTCTCCCCCCTTCCTCCCCCCTTCCACCCCCCCCCACACACTTTCCCCTCAGTCTAAAGAAAAAGCTTATTCATTTCCTTAGGGTGTTTTGCAAAGTATGTGTTGTATTTTATTTTTTAAAAAAAACCCTGCAAATTGCATGTGGATATGAAGCTCAGCCTAACTTGATAATAGGTGATGTGGAAAGGCATTTTATTAGCTTATGGCCCATTTTAAAATCCAAAGTTGGGATGTATTTGAAATCCAATAATGACTAACATTTGAATGTAGCAATGATGGATGCACCATTGGGAACATCCTGAAGGACCAGGATGGGGCAGATCATCCTGCAAAAAATCTCCATGTGTGATTTCTAAGAATTGGCAGCAAGCTGATGGCAGATAATCAATGAAAAAGTGGCTAAAATTAATGGCTTCCCACATTTATGGAAAACACACAATATTTGATAGTCCTTTGCTGCTCTGAAAGCACACATGCTGTTCTTTAGGGTTATTTTTTCTGATTATTATTATTTTAAAAATCTGGATTTTATACTTTTGCTTACATAGAGACTAAAGGGGGGGGGATGTAATTCTTATGGACTAATGGTCCATAATGTGTTTCTTGAAAACTTGTGACTCTGTTAAGCCTCCAGCTTTCTTTTATATGTGGGCAGATAACATTATTGTCATTCTGCAGTATGTAAAATAAATTCATTTTCATCAGTGCTCAGCAAAGCATTCAATAAAAGGTGAGGAAATATTTAAGCTTCATTAAACAAGCAGGTTCAGGGCTTGTTACTACCTGGAGGGGAGACAACAGGGAATGCCATACTGTAGGCTTGACTAGGATTTTATTCATTCACTTATTCGTTCATTCAATTTCTATAGCTGCCCAACTCAACCACGTGTCTCTGGGTGGTCATAAGTATGAAAAACAGTCACAAGTCCCTTTTTTTCAGTACTGTTGCAACTTCAAATGGTACCATTTATTACCGATGGAGCCGCATTTTGCACCTGTTGAAGTTTCTGAATGCTCTTTAAGGGCAGCGAACTGACCGTACTATCAATTTTTGACCATTTAGCAGAAATAAAAGTGAAAGTGGAATCACTGAAAGAGTCCCTTGATGTATTTACCTAACCCTTCTACAATAAATTAAATTACCTTGTCCAAACAGGAAACCCTGTTCCCCAAAATTCCTCAAGTTGTTGTAACCCAAAACAAAGATACTATAGCTGAACTGATAAGGAAAAGAGAACAAATTCCAAATAAATCTGCCCCCCCCCTCCAATCCTGAGAGGTACAGGAGGGCTGAAAACAGATCTATTTACAAATCACCCTTAATAGACTCAACAATGGAATGATGGGAGTTCAAAGAAAGCAATATATTACAGCTTAAGTCAACTACTTCTATATTAGTACAATGCAATAGACTTACATTCAGCAGAGTGGCTGCCTACATAAGTGAATTTTGCTGACATTTAAACACTTTATAATTCCAAGTAAGCTTTTCAAAATGAAGCCTACTTTCCTAATATTCTCCATAGGATATATTTTGTGAGACATAGCCCCCTCATCAAGTCATTACATCAAGAGGCTACTATTGCTTTAATTGACAAACATGGACTGGATGCTGATCCCCTGGTCCTGCCAAGATAACAAACCAGCCTTGTCCTTGTGAGAAGCCTATTTAGATAAGCAACCTGGGGCAGAGAGAGAAGGGCAGATTGCAGCTGAAACACTGGAGGCAGAAATAATTGACACTTCTGGAGCCTTGCCAGTCCAAGGACTTACTAAAGAAGTTAGAGGAAGCTCCACAAACTTTAACTACAGGGTACGAGACAGGTGACCCACTAACTGACCTGGTTTCTGTGCCCTATGCAAAAGACTATAAAAGTAGCATTAATATGAATGAGAGTTCTATACAAATTGAAAACAGGCAGTCAGATAGACAACTAGCTTTTATCATTGAAGAAAGTAAAATCATATTGGGGTTGCAAACTTATCCCCTCAAATTACTGAGTTTGTAAGTTCATCACCCACAAAATTCCATCTTAGCCTTATTAAAGGAAACTTGAATATCTGACATAGGCTGTTCCAGTGCACCAGTTGGAAGTGCAGAAGCTGTCGGATATACTCCTAACAGTCCTCACTTTGACCTCAGTGGTCCACAAGTAATAAAATAACAGAGATGGAAAGGACTTTGGAGGTCTTCTAGGCCAACCCCCTGCACAAACAGGAGACCTTATACCACCTTGAAGAAATGGCTATCCAATCTCTTCTTAGAAACCTCCAGTGATGGAGCACCCACAACTTCTGAAGGCAACCCATTCCACTGGTTAATTGTTCTCACTGCTTGGAAATTTCTCCTTAGTTCTACAATCTAGGGAGAAGAAAGCTGAATTGCATCATAATGTTACACAATTACACATAATTATATAAATACAGGGAGTATTGACATTATTGTCCTAGTGTCAGACACAAATTGACTGCCCAAACCTTCACCTCTTACCCAGACACCTCTCCCAGGACATTTTATTTCTGAAAGACTTTTACACATTGTAACCTGGAATATGGCCAGCTGGAGTGAATCCGTTGACAATGATTTGGTGAGATTGATATCTGAATTTGAGGTAATAGGCTTACAAGAAACTTGGTTAGCTTCTGAGGATGAATAATGGTAAATCTCCCTGACCAGAAATAAAAAAAAAATAAAGGGTGAGTTTCTGGGGGCTTATGCATTCTTACTAAGGAAAAATTGCAATGGCAAGGAGAACAACTATATTATGGGGATAAACATATACTGACCGTGATATTTGGATACAAAAAGTTTGAGCTGATATTGGTAAACGTTTATATTCTGCCCAAATATATCCCCTTATTATAACTCTGAATATGTATATGTTTAGAAATAATTTTGGGGAAAATAGCCCCCTTGCATACTTAAGCCATAATCACATTACAGGCACTCCTCAACTTATGACCATAATTGAGCCCAAAATGTATGTTGTTAAGTGAGAAATTTATTGAGTTTTGCCCCATTTTACGACTTTTCTTGCCACATTTGTTAAGTGAATCACTGTAGGTGTTAAATTAGTAACATGGTTGTTAAAGTGAATCTGGTTTTCCCATTGATTTTGTCAGAAGGTTGCAAAAGGGGAGGGATCACGTGACTCAGGACACTGCAGCCGTCATAAATGTGAGTCAGTTGTTAAGCATCCAAATGTAAATCAATGACCATGGGCATGCTGCAAGAGTCATAATTGTGAAAAATGGTCAATGTTCCTTTTTTTCAGTGCCATTGTAACATCAAGCGGTCACTAAACAAACTGTTGTAAGTTGAGGACTTACCTGTGCTTGGTGATTTTTATGCTAAACTAGACTAATCTCTGCAAGATCTTACTCTACTGCCAAATGAATTTTTTTATAATCATCCACAATTATTTATAAGAGATAACAAAAGTAATTCTGCTGATCTAAATTTGATGTCACTGGTTTTTAAATGTAATCTTCACATTTGGGGAGGTACGGATAACAATTATGTATGTTGTTAATTGTTGTTAATTGCGAAGTCGTGTCCGACCCATCACGACCCCATAGACAATGTTCCTCCAGGTCTTCCTGTCCTCTACCATATACCATACACATTTGACTCAGCCTACTCAGAACAGTGTATTAGATCTCATCTGTGCATCAAGATGTAATGCCAATCTCTTCTCGGAAGTCATTGTCCAAGAGGAGAACGATTATTAGCCAGTGAGTGTGAAATCTTCAGCCCTTTCAGATTTAAGATCTTTTAACACAGCTGATAGATGAGTAATTAACAATTCAGAGGTGAGTCAAAATAAAAGGTTAATATGGTGCAAAGTAGATACTAACTAAGGCAATACTGAATGCTGTCAGTTGGGCCTTAAAAATCCAGTCACTCACGGCCAATCCCAGTCAGTTTCCAATGCATTTAGTAATTTGTGTCGTGTTGAAGAAACATATAATATTCAAATCCTCACCTCAAAAGAAGCCCATATAGATAGACCTCCTTGGTTTGTCAATGAATGTCTCCTGCTGGAAAAAAAAAATCAAAACAGCTATAAGACTAGCCCAGTGGCATGCCCCTAAGTAAGTATAAATTAAGATGTTGTCTCTAAGAAGCAAAATAATAATAATAATAAACTCCTAGAAGTAAGGGAAAAAAGTTATGCTGCTTCAATTTGGTCGGGACTTGAGTTGTCAGCAAAAAGCTGTATTCTGCCACTTGGTAGCTGGAATCCTGTCAATTCCCATCTGCTAGGGAATGGGAAATTGGAAAATTATTATCCACGCCTATTTGTTATCTCAAAACCATTTGAGAAACAGTGTCTATGTTTCAACCCTTTGGACATCAGTATCAGAAAATGAGATCAAGTAAATGCTTATAGTTTATATTTTTCATCTTTTATCTCCAGTCCTTTAATTTCTATATCTTGCCTGATGTTTCTATTCAAAACTTCCAGTGTTAATATAAATAATGGAGATAGTAGACATCCTTGTCTTGTACCTTTTTTAATGTCAAAGGGGAAGAAGACTCAGCATAATAAAAAGGATCCTACCAATAATAGGCCTATTAGCTTAATAGGTATTACAGCTAAAATATATGCTAGGTTCCTTGTGAGTAGAGTCCAGAGTTGGGTAGATGAAAAGTGTATTATTGAATCATCTAATTACAGAATATGTAAGGGGAAACAACTGTTTGCTATCTTTATAGACCTTAGTGCAGCATCTGACATAGTAAACAGAGAAATATTATGGAGGAAATCAATTGCCCTGAAAATGGAACCCACTGTTTCTAGAATAGGAGGGAGCTGTTCTTTCCTGTAGCGAAAATATATGGGGTGAACATGGATCACTGAGCAGATGGGCGGGAGGGGATGGAAAATAGGATACATTTAACTTTTTATGACAGTTTTCTGCAGGATAGAAAGTTGCCCCCAGTATTAAATGGTTTTGCTTTTCTCTGTGTATTTGGTTTTCAATTTGATCTGGGTGGTAACAATTTTGAAACTCCAAAACCCCAGAGAAGCCAACACAACCCCATAGGTCTCTAAGCAACACACACACAAGCAATCAAAGGCTAGTACTTACTGTTCATCACTCCATTTCCCCCCAGTTTTACTACAGTTCCACTACTACTCCTTGGGAGTCCTACTACTGGAGAACATTTGCCTTAGGCTGCTTCAGGCTTTATTTCCATAAATGAACACAAACCACTTTCCCTCTTAACCACCACTCCAACACCACTACATCTATAGTTACCTGTCTGCTCAGCTTTTTCAGCCACCAGTTGCTATGCTGGCTAGGGAAGAGGGCAGGGCAACAGCAGCCCAGGTGCTGGCCACTTTGCAAGCAGCCTGCCCTCTCATACTATATGTACCAAGTTGTTTAGTTTGTTGGGTTTGGGCTTACTCTCTTGGTGAACTTACTGAATAAACCATATTTTAAGGCTGTGTGTTAGGCAAGCTGACCAATTATAATTTATTCAATGTCATGATTAAGCAAACTGATATAGCACGGTCTCTATCAGATTTCAGTTTGCAGTAACATGGAGGATTTATTCATAAGAGCAATACTAACTGTAGAACTCCTTCAGATTTTAGAAAGTTTTCCACAACAAGCCTAAAAAAGTTTACATGTTTGTATCTACAGGGATACAACATTCCAGAAAAAAGCAATATATAGCACTTGCATGCTGATGTCAATAAAAGCTACCTGGATACATTCAGGAAATCCTCAGCTAGCTGAACTACGCTTACGCTTAAAGGAGCTGCATGTAATAAATAGGCTCCTTTTGTGCAAATAAGATGTTTATTTCAAAAGGACATAGTTTATATTGATTCACACATCATAAGCTGTGGTTTGTTGAATAAGCCACCATAAACTGCAAGCAACAATCTAAAAACTAATTTAAAAATAAACCATTTAAAAATAAAATAAAATTATAGTGTAGTATAATGGGTAAATGCCATGTGGCATACTATTGAGTTAATATAGATTCATATAATATGATGGTTCAAATGCGACATGTCTGGACAAAAATTAATTTGAGATGTTCAGCTTATTTTTATGAATAGATAGATATTGCCCTAATACAGTAATACAGTATTTCTTTCTATAATGTGAAAATATGCTTGGATACAAATCTCTTTTCCCTGTAAAGTTTAGTTGTTGTTCTATTCTAATTATTAAATTTTTATTCTCGCTGGGTTTTTTTTTTTTTTACATCACATGTTCACAAGAAGGACTGTGATGTAGCACTTTCTTTATTGTGCCATGTCCTGTTCTCAGGATTATGTGACTACAACATACCTAATTTTAAAGAGCTGGTATATAGTGGCTGCAGAGGAGACTGAAGGAGGAACCAGGAAGGAACCATTTTAGCCCCTTGATTGAAATGAGGTTACCTCAGCTAAAACATTCTAACTCTGACTATCTGCAATATAAGATGAGTACAAGCCAAAGCATGTTCACAACATTATGTCCAGTAGAACATATATGGGCAAATGTTCTTAGAATTGCACTGTAAGGATATATAGTATTTTTTTGAAAGTAAATCCCACTAAAAGAGCTAGTTGTACTTAAAGGTGTTGGATTAGGAGCCAGGAAAATGTATGATCTAGTCCTGCCTTAGATACAAAAGCCATCTGAGTGACTTTGGAGCTGTCGTCATTCAGTCTTAGGAACACAGTATTGGCAAACCACTTCTATAAATATTGCAGTCATCTAGACTCAGTAATGACTTGATGGACTATAACAACAAATCCCACTACAGTCAATGTTTCTTAAAGTATTGATCTAAGATATCTAGCATCCCATATGACCTACTGGAACCAAATTAACTTTGTGAGTTGTATTTGCATTGAACACTTAAAGTGTCACTAGCTACTTTGGAATTGTATAACACAATGTGTAGTATAAACTTAATCACTCAGAGTTGCTCAATGATGAGATGGATGACATACACATTTAATAAATAAATAAAATAAAACAGTTACTTGTGGTGGCTTCTAATAGAAAGAAAAATTCAAGCAATTTCATGAGAAAACTTCAGTATCAAGGATGGGTTGCAGCAGTTATTTGAATATAAATTCTATGAAAGTCCAGCTCTTGAGCCCCCTGTACCTTTAAGAAGTGAACTGTTATCTTTTAAGTGAATTTTTATTTGTCCAGGTACAATACTCATATCAAATTACATTTTAGGTTTAACTCAGTAGGAAATTGACAAGCTTTTCAAATTTTCAAATCCTCATGAATAATCTGAGGCATTTAAACTTTTGCCTTTTGATTTATCCCAATACACATTTTGCCCTGTGGATTTGAGATTTCTCAGCTTTTTCCCCCAAATGTTTACATAGCTTATTTTGAAACTTCTATTCTCTTTTGCCTTGAGCTCTTGTTATTCCACTAACATTGCTGTCTGAGGATTATCAGAATTAGAGGCAAACATATGTAGAAGGCAACAGATTGGGGAAAAGTAGCTTTCAGCAAATTGCAAGATGGGGGAACTATCTTGAAATAAGTTCCTCGTTCTCTGAGGAGGCTCCTATATCAGAGTAAGCTATAATGTGGTTCATTTGGTTTTGGCTTACCATGTTATGTGAACCCAGTTGTTATTCTTCATGACACACAATATTAGGCAAGGCTAGCCAATTGCAGTTTATTCAGGAAATGTATTTATTTGTCATACAGATAGGCTTACAACCATTTGTTTAGTGACATTCAACATTATAACAGCACTGAGAAAAAGTATGACCATTTTTCACACAATCAGCACAGCAGCCCCATGGTCACTTGATCAAAACTTGGGCACTTGGCAAACTGGCATGTATTTATGCCAGCTGCATTGTCCTGGGATCATGTGATTATCATTTGTAACCTCCCCAGCAGGCTTCCGACAATCAAAATCAATGGGGGGAAGTCAGATTTGCTTAATGACCACATGATTCACTTATCAACTTACAGTGATTCCCTTAACAGCTGTGGCAAACAAGGTTGTATAAAATGGGGCAAAACTCACTTAACAATTGCCTTGCTTAGCAATAAAAATGTTGGGCTCAATTGTTCTCGTAAATCAAGGACTATGTGTATTTAAGACTTGCTTATCTCCCTTACAGAGGAATACAATAAAATATGAGGGTATAAGAAATTTGCTTAATATACTTTTTAAATTAAAAGGATTAACTCATTATAACCCAGTGATGACCCAAGAAAATGGTACTTCTGGCTGTAGGCACAGATGATCTGCTATAAACCATGATTTACAAACCAGTATTTAGGTTTAACCACAGCAGATCCGAAAACAAGCCATATTAGGAATAACCACACATTTAATTTCTATTCCCACCCATCTCAATCAAATGGATTCTGGATTGAGTCATATGGTGTGAATGCAGCTAATGACAGTCTGATCTTGTTTTCTTTGAATTTTTTCTGAAGGCTGCTGTTGAAAGAGGGGTAAATCAGTGCACTGAGTGGATTTGTCACAAGACTTTGACTTATCTAAAATGAAAGGATGATCAGGGACTTCAAAGTTGTTGAGGGGAAGTAGGAGCCCTTTCTTGTGTAACTTATTTGTCTTTTAGCTTCATCATCTTTTCTGTGAAACAGGGATTTAGCCACTGACTTGAACCCATCACAAGACTCATTCCCTGAATGAGCAAGTTGCCCCCCTCCCCAAACTTTGTCAGTTGATTACTCCCTTGTTTTACACAGTCTGTCTTCCTAGGATCTGATTCACATTGATTCATAGGCCAGAATCTGTTTAACCAATTTTTATGGCATAGGCCACATTCAGAAAACAGGCTAAACCCAAACCATACTGTTATGTCCCGAGCCTTGCAAACGGCTCGGGCGTTTGCAGGCAGTCCCGGGCAGGTGCAAAGCTGCCCGGGACCAGACAGGCTGTCGCCAGCGCCGTGCGCATGCGCGGGTGCTGGCGCGGGAAAAGTAACCCATTTACCCGGGAGTTGCCTATATAAGAGGCTGTGAGGCGTTTGGGCTGAGCTGAAGCCATCTTCCTGTAAGCTGAACGCTGAATAAAAGAACCTGAGAACTCCAGCTGCTTCTCGTGTCTGTTTTCCCGCCAAGGACGCAACACTGGCGACGAAGGTGGGATGCCTTGCACTACCTGGAAAGGAAAAAGTGTAAGCTTACCCAAGGAGTCCTGAGCGGCGGAAGAGGAACGGTGTTGACTCAGCAGCTGCCCGCCAATCCAGTGCGCATTCGGGGGTAGGCTGGCTGATAGACCCGTCTCCTGAAGATCCGAAGATGGCGAAAATCGGAAGGCTTGCGGAATTCGACGTCTCACATCCAGAGCGGTGGGAGTCCTACGTATCCAGAATGGAGAACTACTTCAAGGCAAACCAAGTGAGGGAAGATAGCTTGAAGGCTGCCACCCTGCTTTGCGCTTGCGGCCAAGACGCCTTCGAAATCGCAGAAAACCTTGCAGCACCTGTTCCAGTAGAGTCTGTAAGCTACGCAGACCTGAAGAAGCTGCTGAAGGACCACTTCCACCCCAAGGTGTCCGTTATCTCATGGCGCCACACCTTCGAGCAGAGGGATCAACGGTCCGGGGAGTCAGCCAAGGAGTACATCGCCGCGTTACGGAAGGCCGCCAAGCCCTGCGAGTTCAAGGACCTCGAGGAACGACTGAGGGACCGATTCGTGTGCGGGTTGAGGCATCGAGAGCTACAACAGAGACTTTTCGCTAAGGAAGAATTATCCTTCCAAGACGCTTTAAGGGAAGCCACCGCGGAAGAAGCAGCAGGCGGCGCCGTCAAGAACATGCGGCCGATCAGAAGCAGTGCAGAGGGTGCGTCCGTGCACCAAGAAGACGTCCGACGAAACTCCGAGGAGGATCCGGACGAAGAAGTCGACCGTCTACACCCCGCGAAGGGAGAAAATCAGAAGGAAAGCTCTTCAGCTCCGCTCAAGTGCATCGGCTGTGGAGGTCGCCACAGGAGAACCGACTGCAAGTTCCGCTCCGCTACCTGCCGGGCATGCGGCAAACAAGGGCACATTGCAGCTGTGTGTCTGGGCCGACGAAAGGCACAACCTCAAGAAGAACGCCTGAAGGGTACCAGAGTCCCCAGCCAGAATAGGGTAGGTTTTTGCGCTTCGCGTAGAAACATTTGTAGGACAGGCACACACAAGCCCATGAAGAAAAAGCTGTCACTCAACGTGAAGCTACAAGGGGTTCCATTATCTATGGAACTAGACACAGGGTCCGCCCTTTCCATCATTTCATTGCATACATTTAGGAAGATTTGTTCCAGTAGTGGGACTAAGGCCAAGTTAAGGCCTTCTGATATTGTATTAACTGATTTTCAGAACTCAAGAGTGTGTGTTAAGGGGGAGGCCACCCTTAACGTGCAATACAAGAGTTTTGAAGGTCCACTAGACTTGTTAGTAGTAGGGGGTGAAAGAACGAGTCTCATAGGACTCGATTGGTTTGAGGCCCTGGGGATACACGTCACAGGACTCAACAGCTTACAAACACTCGACCTACAGGAAGTCTGCAAGGAATTTGCAGATGTTTTCAGCCCCCAGCTGGGCACATTCAAAGGACCACCTGTGTCCTTAAAGCTAGACCCCACTGTCACTCCCATTAGGATTAAAGCAAGAAGGGTCCCTTTTGCTTTAAAAAGTAAGATTGACACTGAATTAGACAAACTAATCCAACAAGGAATCCTAGAACCTGTTGATTCCAGCCCATGGGAGACCCCCATTGTCACGCCTCTAAAGGCAAATGGGGACATTCGCATTTGTGCTGATTACAAATGCACACTCAATAAGGCATTGCAGCAACATGCCTATCCTGTTCCTGTGGTCAGTCACATCCTGGCCTCTCTCAAGGGGGGGCGTGTTTTTGCAAAGCTTGACCTAGCTCAAGCATATCAACAGCTGCCTGTTGATAATGATGCTGCCATAGCTCAGACTATTGTGACCCACAGGGGAGCCTTTAAGGTAAAAAGGCTGCAGTTTGGAGTGAATGTCGCTCCTGGGATTTTCCAAAGCGTAATGGAAAACACACTACGAGGTATACCAGGGGTCTGCCCCTACTTTGACGATGTCTTGATTGCAGGAGACTCCACACACATTCTAGCTGAAAGGCTTAGGGCTGTCCTGTTAAGATTCAGGAAATCAGGCCTTAAGCTCAGAAAAGACAAATGCAAGATTGGGGTGCCTTCTACTGAATTTCTGGGATTCAAAATTGATGCTGCTGGGATTCATCCTGCTGAATCCAAACTAACTGCTATTTTAGAAGCACCCAGGCCAAAGTCTAAGGCCGAACTTCAGGCCTTCTTAGGCCTCCTGAATTTCTACAATTCTTTTCTTCCACATAAAGCTAGTGTAGCTGAGCCTCTTCACAGGCTACTAGACAAACAAGCTGTGTGGCTGTGGTCACAAGCACATGAGGCTTGCTTTAAAGAAGTCAAGGCCTTGCTCACTTCTAACAGTGTTCTTGCACATTTCAACGAGTCTCTTCCTGTGTGCATCGCTTGTGATGCATCCCCCTACGGGGTTGGAGCTGTCCTGAGTCACCTCAGGTCTGATGGAACTCAGGTTCCTATTGCATACTACTCCAGAACATTGTCTTCTGCCGAGCGCAACTACGCTCAGATAGACAGGGAGGCTCTGGCTGTTGTTGCTGGAATTAAAAAATTCCACGATTTTCTATATGGCAGGCATTTCACGGTCTTCACTGACCATAAGCCTCTGCTGGGACTGTTTACCACACGTAAGCAGACTCCCCACATCATTTCCCCTAGAATGCTTAGGTGGTCTATTTTTTTGTCTGCATATGATTTTTCATTACTCCACAAGCCTGGGAAAGAAATGGGCCATGCTGATGGCCTCAGTAGGTTGCCTCTGCCAGTAGTAGAAGCTGACCCCGCGCCAGCTGTCAACATTCTATCAATCCAAGCCTTACCCGAGCTTCCTCTTAGTGCCAGGG
This sequence comes from Crotalus tigris, assembly GCF_016545835.1. Lineage (NCBI taxonomy): Eukaryota > Metazoa > Chordata > Lepidosauria > Squamata > Viperidae > Crotalus > Crotalus tigris. Next base: position 261,798 of record NW_024097375.1, on the reverse strand, counting down.
ATGTTACCGCTGAAACAGGTACAGATCACACACTTTCACGTGTCCGCTCCTGGGTCCTGTCCGGGTGGCCTGAGCACTGCCCTAGTCCTGAGTTTCAGAGTTTCTGGTCCAAAAGGAACGAATTGTCCCTTTCTCAGGGTTGTTTGCTTTGGGGAAACAGAGTTGTCATTCCCACCTCAATGAGGACTAGGGTCTTAGAATCCCTCCACGAGGGTCATCCTGGCATTGTTCGTATGAAGGCTCTTGCACGCAGCCACTTGTGGTGGCCTGCTTTAGATAAAGATATTGAGGCTAAGGTACACGCATGCCACATGTGCCAACGATCTCGCCCAGAGATGCCCCAAGCTCCTGTGCATAAATGGGAGGAAACACAGTCCCCATGGTCTAGGGTGCACATTGACTACGCTGGGCCCTTTCAGGGCCAGTTCTTCTTGGTCCTTGTTGACAGCCATTCAAAATGGCTTGAGGTTGTGCCTGTCTCGTCCACCACCACTGCAAAGACTATTCAGGTACTGAGGGGGATTTTTGCTGCACACGGGCTGCCAGATGTCATTGTGTCTGACAACGGCCCTCAATTCACCTCCTCCGAATTCCAAGCTTTCTTACAGGCAAACCTGATTCGTCATGCCACATCTGCGCCTTTTCACCCATCCACCAACGGTATGGCTGAACGCATGGTGCGCATCGCAAAGGACGCCTTGAAGAGACTCACCTACGGGGACTGGCATCACAGGTTGGCTGACTTTCTCCTTTCTTATCGCACCACACCGTCCACTTCTACAGGGAGAAGTCCAGCTGAACTTCGTTGGGGGCGCCAACTTACTACGAGACTTGACCGGTTGCATCCGGACAGACTGCCTTCATCTACCTCACATCCTAGGGCACCTAGACAACTACTTGTGGGTGCCCCGGTTTGGGCTCGCAATTACGGGCCTGGTCATACATGGGTCCCCGCTTCTGTGTCCAGGATCACAGGTCCTCTCTCCTACGAGGTTGCCCTGGACAACGGTCGTGTCCTGCGTCGGCACATCGACCAACTCCGCTCTAGGCGGGACTTTTCTGCTGAAACTCCTGGGTCTTTTCCAGGGGGGGAGGGGGACCCTTTGGAGCAAAGGGAAGGGCAAGAGCTACTGCCCATCGCCACTGAGGGAGCCACAAACGGCTCGTCCCAAGGTTCTGCAATTGCTCCGAAAAGGAAGTCTTGGAGCTTACCCACACAACAGGCACTCACGCCTACTCCAGCCAGGGAGTTACCCCGGGGGCATACTCACTTTCCACACACAGCACACAGCACTCCAGCAACGGAGGATACCCGGGGGCATCCCAACAAATCATTCCCCGCAAGAGAGCTGGCACACAATGCCCAAGGTTGGCCTGACCTTACCCCAAATCCTACAGGGGGTCAAACATACACAGAGCTAGTCGAGGAACCAAGTCCCGACTACAACACCCCTAGCACAAATCAGGGGACACCTGAGTTTTGGGAGAGTACAGAAACCCACACGAGCCCAAACACAGAATGGGGTTCAGGGAATAGACAGCCTCCTGACAGGTCTTGGACTGACCTAGGGGGTTCTACAGAGACGCCCAGCAGTGGCTATCACTTCAAGGGGCCTGAGGGTCTACAGCTAGGTAGGACAACCAGGTCACAAAGCAACAGAAGCCCTGGCCTGACGAGCCCGGTGGGCAAGCAAGCAGGCCAGGCATCGGGGCACAGTCCTTGGAAGACACCAGGGCACAGTAGAGAGAACAGGCTCATGCCTCCCTCCAGTCAGGGGACTTATGCCAGTAACCCAGAGCTAAGAAGGTCACAGAGAGCAAAGAAATCTCCTAAGTACCTAGAAGATTACATAACATTGTTGGCAAGACAGAAGCCAGTAAACAGTGGGAACACTGGGGAGCAAATTGTCGTGTAAAATAAATGTTGTATGTTGATAGTAGTTTTAGCCCGGGGGAAAGGGGTGTTATGTCCCGAGCCTTGCAAACGGCTCGGGCGTTTGCAGGCAGTCCCGGGCAGGTGCAAAGCTGCCCGGGACCAGACAGGCTGTCGCCAGCGCCGTGCGCATGCGCGGGTGCTGGCGCGGGAAAAGTAACCCATTTACCCGGGAGTTGCCTATATAAGAGGCTGTGAGGCGTTTGGGCTGAACTGAAGCCATCTTCCTGTAAGCTGAACGCTGAATAAAAGAACCTGAGAACTCCAGCCGCTTCTCGTGTCTGTTTTCCCGCCAAGGACGCAACACATACCATCTGAAAACCTTCTTATGTGGTAATTAAAAACCAAACTGGCGGCCTAGTTGGCAAAGGCTTCAACTGCAGGGCTTTAGTTATGATCCATTGGCTGTAAGGGAGTTGTGTCTAACAGGGAGAAGGGTTGACTTATCTGGATGGCCTTTCCTAGATCTCCTATATGAATCTGCGACTGCTCTGTTTTCCCGACGTGGGTCTCAGAGCGTTATTCCTGCCCTGGTGCACAGCCACCGTCCCAAGGAATCCGCGCTGGGTTGTAGCCGCGTGGGATGTGTTGCAACAACTACGCGGAAAATCCAGCAGGAGGCCAACTGGGCCCGGGGCGGAGGTCAGAGCGGGGAAAGGAGGAGGGCTTCTCCGGCCGGCGGCGGGAGAGTTTAGGGTTAGGCACCTCCTGCGGCCAATCCCGCCAGCCTATGACTTGCTGCCTCCATCCACGGGGGCTGCTCCAGAAACTCCGCCGTTCTGCTCCTGGAGCAACTTTGCACCGGGAAGGCGAGAGACTGACGGAGAGATCGGGCGGGGGAGGGACCTTCCTCCCCCCCTCCGCGGCATGGCGAGTCCTCCTCCTCCTCGCAACCTGGGACAGAGACCCTTTAAGAGGTGGGGGCAGCGGCAGGAAGGCTTGGCTAGGGGTTGATTTAGGGAGCGGGCCGCTAGGACAGGCGCCTTAAGCGCCCTAAGAAGAAAAAACACATTTTGGTCTGTGCGGGAAGAAAGCTGAACCACCAAAGTTCCCCCCCCCCCAAAAAAACTTGTTCGTAGTTCGGCCGAGTGATTGAGATTTCCCCCCCTTCTCCCTCGTGTCTCTCCCACCCACCCACCTATTCGTGCCCCGGGCGTGGAGTAAAGTAGGATGGTGGTTTACAACGCCGAGCTTCGCTTGTTGCTGCTTTGCCTCCTGCTGCTGCTGGTTGGAGCGAAGCCGAGCCGGGATCCCACTGCGGCTAGCTGCGAACGCCGCGGAAAAGTAAGTTCTTGCCCCGGGATGAGCGAGGTGCGGGCGAATTTCACCCAGCGCGGGATGGAAAAGGAACCCCACCTCCCGAGTTCGTCCGGCCAAGGTGGGAGGGCGGCTTGGAAGGGGGAGTTTGCCTCTGGGGAATCCAAGGGAGGAGGGCGCGCACACCTCCAGCTGTTTGTGCCTCTAAGGTCAGGGAGCCTCCCGAGCTGTATCCATCCGTGCAAGGCCCCCCCCCCCCATGTAGAGCAGTGGAAAGCTAAATGTGCGGGAAAAACTTTTGGTTTTGAACGGGGCTGGCGGGATGAGGTGATGGCAGGCTTGTTAGAAGGCGTGTTAAAGCCGCACCTATCTAGTCCTGCGTGCAGGCGAGGCTTTCCCCCTTCAAATCACAGTGGAGGGCAAACCACGAGTGCTACCCTATTGTGTTTTATAAAGCCACGAGAATCATTAGCTACCTGTTATGGAGATGTCTTCTTGGGATGTCGGAGGGTAGCTGTCAGAAACACTTTAGACAACACTTTGGTTCAGGAAAGTGTAGAAGGCAGTCGGCGTCTGGGCAGATAAATGCTTACCAGAGAGTAAGTCCTCCTCCCCTCCCCCCACCTATTAATGCAGGAATTTTGACTAAACGTGAGTATGCGCATCTTTTTGCTCCCTTTCCATTCCAGGTGTGTTGAAAGCGTTAGTCGGGTCCCTGAGGTTTCCCCCCCCCCCACGCCTCGCAGTTGCTCGGGAAGAACAACACAATGGATGCGTGTGAATTAACTGACTAAGCTTTAAAGTTTAAATCGCAGATCCGGGTTCCCCGTGTAAAAGCTGAGTGGAAGGAAGGGAAACCGCTTTTCCAGGCTCTGAGAGATTGGAGATAGCACGGGTGGTGTTTTCTTCATAAGAGAGGGGGCGGGGTGTAAATTAGCCCTTGATGGGATTTAGAGTGCCTTTAATGAGATCCAGCGGGGAGGGGAGATAAGGTTCAGCGGAGGTGCCTGCCTGCTGTTTGTTTGGTTCGGCCTCTTTTGAGTTTTGTTTACTTTTGACACTCCTTTGCCAAGCTCTGGATCCTCATCCCTCCTTTGCACTGTCCGCACCTTACCAAGATTGGGGCCCCCACCTTACCAACATGTGGGGGGGGGGAGAGGAGCAGAGACAGACAGGAGATTCCTATATTACAAACGAACCTCAGCAGCTGCAGCTTCCTTCTGTATTTTTTTTTTAATCTCTTCTAAAAGAAATATTTGTTAAATGGCTAAGTTTAAATCTGTTAAAGACTGCTTTGAGGGATCCTTGGTGCTCTTTGAGCTTGCTTGTTTTCTTGCAGATGTTTCACTATCCTAACTAGGTAACATCAGTGTTAGTCAGTGAAAGAAAAGACTGCTTTTTTCTCTCTTTCAAAAGTCTACCTATTGATTTTGGGGGCATCTGAACTAACTAAATAAAATTACTTGTCACATTTTTCATAGAGACATCCCCTGTTCTCTCCCCCCCCCCCCATGAGAATTCTATAGAAGATTGCATAAAGCAAGCTGATCTCTGGATGGTCTCTATAATCTTGTTCCCTGAAAATACCAATTCAGCCCCAAAAATATAACATTTGAATGAAAGTTTTTTTTTAACAAAACAGTGTGCATATTCTGGCTTGTCCATGTGTTTTTGTACCCTGGGGAGTATGATGATGTATACCCAATGGCTTATCCCCAAAGAGATGTGCATAAGCTTGCAGGTATAGTTAGGAAATAAAAACTGTTGAAGTGGCCTTTTCTTCTGAACAAGTCTTTGTAGGAGGGAGTTATTTGTCTTAATATTAAAGCATGACCAGTTTTACTCAAACTTATAATATCTTTTTTCTTTGTCACACAAATGGTCAAAAACCCTACTTTAGAACTCTGGTGTAGATTTGAACTAGAGTTGCAGGAAAAAAGTACATTTGAACAGTAAACTCATGTGCATATATTTTGTATCAGGAATGTATATGGGTCCAAGAAAATGTCCACCAGTTCAGGCTATATACTGATACCAGGGAATTCACATTTGTTTCTTAAAATAATTCTAAAAAGAATGGCTACAAAATGTTTACTGACCTTGTTTAAGAAGCAACTTATGCACAGAATTGTGGGCCTTGATAATAGCAATAAAGAATGAAATTGAAGAAATAGACTGTTAAAGAAATCCAAGCATATGGTTAGAATGGGGCAAAAGTCCAGAAAGCAACTTTTCAAATGGTTTTAATCCTGAGTACATTCCTTGAAAGCAAGTCAGTTTTAATTTAGTGTCATGCAGTGCACTGGGGAATCAGTCTGGTGGAGTGACATTAGAATGGTATGTGGCAATGGCTGAGCAAGAATTAAAATATGCACTTTATCAACAGACTAAAACATGGCTTAAAAAACCAGCAACAGTTAGTCAGAAATTAGTGTGTTATCTCATATAACTTTATTCAAAAGTAAATCCTGCTAAATTGAATGGGTTTTACTGCCTGGAAAGCACATACAGCATTTTAGCTATGCTAATAAAATCAGCTCGGTTTACGCTAGTCAGAAACTATTCCTTGGCTTTTAATGGCATTTAGCTACCATTAAATCTGACTTGATTTGAGTTCAATTCCAAGCAATGCTGAAAATGCTGCTACAAAATTATGGTGCTATCTGAAATAATGCTTCAGGGAGAGATTTCATGCAGTTATTTCCTGATGATCTAATTGTGCAAGTTGGTTTGTAAGAGTAATTAAATTTCAACTTATCTGATTCTAGTCTAATCACATTTTTGAAAACAGTGAATTGGCCCTAGAAACTAATTGACAGATGTTGCATTCAATTAAACACTATCATAATATGATCATTTACATGGACCTGCTCACAGTCTTTTGCAGTGCTCTTCATGTTTTGGAGTTGCCCATATAGAATGTTACAGCAATCTTACTTGAAGATTGCTAAACTATAAATGACTGTAGCAAGATCAGTATTCTCCAGAAAACACGTAATCATTTGAAGGTACTTATCCAAGAATAATACAGGAAAAAAGGGGACCTTTTGTAGGGCTTCAAAGGTTGCTAGCTTTGAGACACACAAAACTTTAGAGTACATCTATTGAGACTTGCATCTCAGAAACAATTGGATCTATCAGAAAAGTTGCCTTCAAGTTACTTAAAAGAAAACCATGGCTAACAATATCCATAGCTGACTATCAAAACCAACACACAAGCATTCCCCCTCTGTAACTCCCAATGTAACTAACTCCACCAGAATGATCAAAGCTCTATTTAGCTCTAAACCAGGCTGAAAATCTGATTTTAAAGGATCCAAATCACAGGTGGGTAACAGCTGGGCTGTTAATCATGTTTTTATAGCCACTGATTAATGGCTGGTCCACATTCTCTGGGTGGTACGCTGTCTGATAATCTGGGTGATAAATAGGTAAGTCTTGGTTTGAATCTTACATCTTCTGTCATATCCCTAGCTGGCCTTAGGCAAGCCACATGGCAGCAACAGTAAGGAGACAGATGCTACTTCTGGATTTATTACATACAGTAGTAAAAGGTTAGCTGGCACTTGTGACAAAATATACTGTAGGGGAATATTACTCTCTACATTCAAGGAATTGGCATATTTGGGCATTCCACATGGGTCTCTAATGTTAAGGTCCTCAGTGAGCCCAAAGGCTTGTAATAAATTTCCAAGTATTATGTATTGGTCAGACTCAAAACAGATGCTGGCTAATATCAATTGACAGGTCTTTGCAATGCCACACTAGTCTTTCAAATATAGGCATTTTTTTTAAAAAAAAAATTAGCTTCTCTCTGTGTATTGCTCCATCTGTTACTTAATTGGCTTCCAAAAAACCCCCACTAGCTCCGGTGATGGTTCTGTACTCTAAGGCACATATGAGGAAGAACATTGCATCCATCTCTCCAAAAAGGATGGAAGCCGCTTTGGAAGCTGAATAGACAGAATATACTGAAATGGCAGAGGCGACGTTATGGTCCTGTCTGAGAGAGTTTAGGACCTCTGGATCCTGATGAAGTAGACAAGGTTCTCTGCAACTTTAGCTTTACTACTTGATTTGGACCCTGCTCCACCTGGGTGGTGGAGGAGGGCACCAATAGTTTGTTGCAGGCTGAACTCAATGGCTCTTTGAAGGACGAGGAAATGTCAGAAGCTCTTAAAGACAGATTGGCTTGCCCAGACCTGGATCTAACAAAATTGGGTAGTTTCCTTTTGGGGGAAAGTTATTGAGAAAGTGATGGGACTATCGCTACAGAAGCGATGAAGGTTATCATAGTCCATATCTGGACTTTTAGCAATTTAAGTTCATATCTGAACATGAAACAGAAACCAAACTAGTCAGTGTCATAGATGAAGGGGCTTAAATGGAGGTGGGCATGACCAATCTTGTCCTTCTAGATTAGAACTTTCAGCAGTTTTTGATGCTGTTGACTAAGATATCCTTTCTGGACCAACTGCAAAAGAGTAGAGGAACGCTGTGGCCAGAAGGGCTTTTGCAGAATTTTGACTGGTGCGCCATCTGTGGCCTTACCTGGAACAGGATGAAGACAGTCATTCATGCCTTTATTGTCTCTTTATTAGCTTATTGTAATTCACTCTGTATGGTGCTGTCGTTGAAGACCACCCAGAACACAGCAGCATCTGTGCTCAGTTGACAGTCATAGTACTGTCACATTATACTGCTGTGTTAGTGCAACTGAAGGAGTTGTTTGCATCTATAAAGCCCTGTATGTCTCAGGACCATCTTTCTTCAATAGTTTCTTCCCATTCTGCCCAGACAACTAGGGAGTGCCTGCTAAGAGTTCCCACCTACTAGAAGTGATGGCATGAGTAGGCTAATGTTTACAGTTCTCTGTAATATCTCCCCTGCTCTGGAATAGTTTGTCCTCTTAAGAATGGCTCCCTCTGTCATGGCCATCCAGAAGCAGATATTCTTAGATGGCCCTTGGGGGTTAAGTGTACCCAATAGCAGCATTTCCCATTAAACCAAAATGTTAGCCTTTTATCTTTAGATTTTTTTCCCCAATTATTTTTATTTTGACATGCCTTCTATGTACTGTGTGGATTCTGTAAGCTGCCTAAAATGGTTGGTTTCAGGTGGTTAGATACATTTCATAAATAACAGATACACATTTCTTGCTCATGGTGTCTTGGCTGTGCAGTTGTCTGAATCCTTAAGCAAAAGAAATATATAATTCTGTTTTGGTTATAATTTTTATTATGTCTTGTTTATTTCAAAGTAATTCAAAGCTGAGACCTGGATTTGCTTTGGAAATATCTTAGTCCAAGTACAGTATATTGGTAATTTTATTTCATGGAAGACTTGAATGTTGCTATAGATTAAACTTTCCCCAGATCTCTGAACTCGCTTGTTAAATCACTGAGGATAGGCGTTTCTCTATAGATATAATTGGAAAATAGGTTAAAAGGTATCCTTTTATATGCCTGTTAACTGAGACTGTATAATATCCAGAAAATATGTATAACATTCAGAAAAAATGTCCAGATGGATTGTTGTTGGTTTTTTTTACCCTAGATTCAGTTATGCTAGGGCAGAACTATGAAAGGGGAAAAGTTAGTCAGCGTGCGTTCAGATGGAAAATGAGAAGCCCGTGTCAACATCCTTATCTAGTAAATTTTATGTTCTCTTGCTACTCTTGTAAGATTTGATTATCACCTTCCAAGCTGTTTAGTTCCGTCTTCCCCATTGTGATTTTATCTATCAATGCTGATCTGGAAGGGGTAAAGGGAAGTCTGGTAATCTGATTAAGACTACTGAGCTTCTAAAAATCTGCTCCTATTGATATTGGATCAAAGATAGTCGTAGCTCCACGAAAGAACAGCAGCATGTAGCCAGGAATGATTGACCATGTGTTCTATCAAAGTGCCCAACTTTGGACCATTTCGGCCCTTGATCTGATTTGAATCATCTGGAATTAATAGTTATGGGACTATGCTTCCATGTTTGTTTATTAAATTTCTATACCACCCATTTCAACTAAGTGATTTTCGGTAGTTTACAACAACATGGTAAGTTGTACCCTTTTTAGTGACTGCTCTTCGTGGTGATGCCTACATTAAAATTTTATCTGATTTTCACATTCTTTTAGACTGAAAGTAGGTAAGAAGGAAAGCTGCTTGGCAAAATGTTCCTTTTCCAAGATTATGGTAAAGATGGGGAAAGAGGCAACTTTACCTATAGCCTCTTTAGCGTACACATTATCCTTAAGTTCTAGATGAGCTTCTAAAGTACCATGCCTATTAAAAAAACAGTTTGAAGAGCTAGCCATAAAATGTCTCATTTTTAAAATCACTCTCAGCAGTTTCTGTTTCTAGTTCTTTATCAATTGCATGAACTTTTGAGAACAGCAAAAGTTGTAGCTTGTAGCTTTTAGAAAGTTGTACAAGCAGAGTTGTAGCTTGTCGTTTCTTTGTGCCTTTTTACATGCTGATTTATTTATCTATCCTATTTCCAAACATACAGTGATTTCTTTTATGCTGTAACTGTTCTTTAAAATGAATAAGCTAGAACACATTTCATAATCCTATTTTCTCACAAATATTTAAAAACGGCCCATTTTTCAGACTTTCACATCACTTAACCTTATCCAAGTCCTGTTACATTTGTGATGTTCACATGTTAGCTTCCTATTTTCAGGATGGTAATATCTGAAAACGGTAATCTAAAGGTTATTGTTACAATAATTCTAAAGAACTGAACACATTATAGCACATATAAATGGTAATTCATGAAAATTAAAACTTATATTCAGTGTTTTCAACATACGTCCTTGAATTGTGCACATACTTACCATTCATTCATTTATTATTCATTCATGTAGCTTCCATAAATTGAGGGTGTGATTCTTGCTTTGCTTCTTGTGTTAGCAGTCTCACCTTCGCTCTGCCAGATGGAGTCATATTTTATTACAGAAGCCAGATTGTCAAAAGAATATTAATTATCAGCAGGAAGAAGCAAGTTCCGTGCTGGCTTCAATCTCTTTTTTCTTTGCCAGTGAATGAGACTTGATATTGCTTAACTTTGGATTGAAAGTTCCTCTACTTTTGAGTGTTTGTGCAGTGAAGGAACAGCTTCATTGTGTTAGGTTTGTATTTTAAAGCCCGATTTTACCTATGACTAATCACATTTGTTTCACTTTTAATGTTAGTATTTTTTCAGCCAGAAAAATAGATACATCTGCTTAGCTTTGCCACTATAAAGAGTAAGTCTGAGAAGTGCTTAATTTTCTCCAGGATTGTCTCCAAGTCTTGAAGAACTGTGTGTAGTGATATTTTGGTTTGAAACCATGTTGTGCTATTTTTCTCTTATGGCAGAGGTCCCCAACCTCCAGTCCGTGGACCAATATCGGGCCACGGCATGCCAGCAACTGGTCCGCACAAACAAGCAAAGCCCCATCTGTGGGATGCAGGCAGCACACAAAACCACGCCCACCCCGGTCCGTGGAAAAACCTTTCTCCACGGAACCAGTCTCTGGTGCCCAAAAGATTGGGGACTTCTGTCTTACAGCAAAGGCAGTTGTACGCTTTGAGTGATAACCAGAAGACTTAACTAGGTTAACAGAAACTCATTACATTTTTATTACTTAGCTATTAAAATAAAATTTCTTAATAAATAAAACCTTGTGATACATGGCCTTCAAAACTGAGAGCGTAAGGGCCATATTTCTTTACTGTATATACCCATACCTGGATTTTTTCCCCTAGCTTTTGTTTAATTTGGTATTATGTACACCAACCTTAGTTTAGGTTTGAACCCAACCCATTGTAGTTTAAACAACCCATGTGTTGTTTAAACTAATTAAGAAACCTAATTTCTGTGTGATATCAATGAGCAAAATATTATTTCAGTTAACAACTGTTAAACTAAGGTTTCAGAAGACTTCGCTAACACGGTGCCATCCTAAAGTGTTTGTCTACAATTCCTATCATCCTACAATCATCACCTCCCAAGTTGGAGAAGACTTGGCTACACCACACTGGCTCCCCACTTTTATACTTATTCTTTCTTTTCTACTGTCAAAATATAAGCTCTTGGAACAAGAACATGGCTATTTATTCCACTGTTTAATGGTCTTTCTATTTAGTTTGTGGCAAAATGACCTTGCCACTTACAGTAATCTCCAAAAGCTGTATAGTATACTTCCTGTGCAAAGATTTTATTTTTATAGGTGCTGTAAATTGTAACATATTGAAGTTATGGTCAAAATGAATTTTAAAGAAAGATCTTCCTTCAAAATAGGATAATGTAACTTAACTGTTCTTAAAAAGACAGCTGATTTCAAATGATTTAAGTTGATGGAAGAGGTCTTGAATTAATTTATTTTGTATGAAATATTTTTCTCTCTCCAGAAAATCACCTTTGACTAATCAGCTTCTTAGAAACATGAACTTAGAAGTGGCCATTGAGGCCTCTGAATTCAATGTCCTGCTCAAACAGGAACCCAGAATAATGTATCACTGATGGTTTAGCCTCTGCTTAAATATATTCAGTGGAGGGTATCCCACTGTTAATTGAGCGTAATGTTTCTAGAGACTTGATGTTTCCAGAAATCTTACATCTGGGTTGGACATTCAACAGACTTAAGACAAACAGCCAGATGTTAAGGGTGAGATCAAAGGAGAATGAAATGTGGCATTTTTAAAGGCAGCCTATGTATTTGCTTCCTGCTTTCTCTACCTTTAGTTTGGAATGCATATTGTTCCAGTTCATAGACTGTAAGCAAACTCAAGGTCACCAAAAGGAATCTTCCAGAATGTATGGAGTTTTGTAGCAGGTCAGTTTATGGAGGAGTACAGCAAAGCTGGTAATTTTAGATCCAAGACATAATAACTGGAGGTGGAAGGCCTTAGATAGCTGTATGCATTACTTAATTGGGACATACAGCTTTATTGGGAAACACATAATTAAGTCAGTTAGCTGTCCCTGATTATGATTAAAACTCCGATAAATAGCTTTGTATTTTAAACTCAAAGTGTAGAACCACCATTGTTACAGGAATAACATGGAATCTACTTCTTTGGCAATAGAGTTTCTTGGGTTTTTTTTCTTGAAGATAAATATCACTTCACTTTAGAAAATGTTGTAAGATCAAAATAACAACATGCACTTTTTAAAGCATCCATGGCTAGCAAATTACTATCATAATAACTATTAAAAATAATAAAAAGATGCTGCAACACTTAATTTGACACACTCAGATATATCCCATGTATGTCCTAAACGTGGTCTCCTGGATATGTCTTCCATCATTTTCCACTCTCCAGATTATGCAGCCTCATTTTTAACCCTGAAGTTGAGGTGTGGTTGCACTGTTATTACCTATTTCAAAATGAAGAATGTATACCTGGAATTGTGTGAACTGGGAACCTCCCCTTTTCTCTCTCCTCTCTCCCTTCCTTTGCAAGAGACTCTTAGTGCATTCAGAGGGTTTGGCAAAGTACCTCTACATCACGGGTGTCAAATGTATTGTGACTTTTTTCACATTGCCGGAACTGGGATGGGCACGGCCTCTGCATGATGCAACCGGCCTGTGGGCCGGCAGTTTGATACCCCTGCTCTACATCTTGAAATGTGAAAATATTGGGACCTCTCACAAGCATTGCATAGTCAGTTGTACATCTCCACCTCACCTGATCTTTGCTTCTGTAGAGTCAATATCCTGGTGGCTGCACCTGTGTGCCTGGAGAATCTGTGGAACCTCTAAAAACTGCACTCAAGTCTTGGAGAGTTGCAGGACTTCAGTGCTTTAGGCAACATGTTTGAGAGGTATTTAATGAGTTTTGTATGTGACTTAGCATAATACTTTACAATGCTGTCACTTAGTATTATGACATTCCATATGACTATGGGATATTTGATTGCAGGCAAATAGCAAGCATTGTCTGGGACAACATTTGAGAGTAGTATTGAAGCAGTTTGCCTGTGTTGCTTTTAGGATCCCCCACCCCCCACCACACAATTTTTCCAGTTAGACTACTATTCTGATTGTCTTGTAAGTAAGTAAGTTGGTCTTGTTGACCAACTTTTTTACAACGAAAAGGAGGACACAAATAAATTGAAGAAAAAATATCGTAAATAAAAGAAACATTTTATTCATTACAACAATAATACAGAATACACTATAATATGATGAATGCATAATAAAAACATTTGTAACAATAACATTTTATATTGTAATTATGCTTACATGCCACGCCCCCGCCTGCAGCCGCCCCGCCAGCACTGCTGCCCCGCCATGTAGAGCGGGCCCCGCGGCTCCCAAAGCACCAGCTGTGCCGGCTCCAGCCACAGGAGGAAGCCCGCCATTGACACACCCCATCTACAGCTGCCCCGCCAGCACCACCGCCCACTCTGCGCAGCCCCATGTAGAGCAGGCCCCACAGCTCCCACAGCACAGCCACCACCACCCCTCACACCTCCGCCTGCAGCAGCCCCGCCGCCCCTGCCTCTTGCACCCGCAGTCATTATTGCCCTAGCAGGGCCGAAGATCAAGAGTAAGTTACCATGGCATCGCCACTCCAGTCTCCTCCAGGTATCTTCGGGATTAACTAGGAGATGGTGTAGTTGGGTAGCAGGGAGGGGTACAAAGTTCTTGCCAATTCGCCTTCGCTGCAGACAACTTACCTGTGCAAAGTTTGCCGGCCGAGTGTTTTGGCGTGCTCAGCAGCAATTCCTATTGGCTTTTGCATAGCTCATGCAAAAGTTGAAAAAAAAAACCATCAAAAAAAAGGTGCCGGAATGCCGTTCTGAGCGTTCTATGAGAAAAAAAAGCCCTGCAGATTAGTCTTCAAATATCGAAAAGGAGGACATGTAGGAGGACACTTTTCAAGGGAGGACAGAACTCACAAAAGGAGGACTGTCCTCCCTAAAGGAGAACGGTTGGTCACCTTATTGTAAGTCTTCCAGGAAATCAGCAATTTTATACTTCTATAGCAAATTTTATGTTTTGAGTCATTGTTGTGTTATTTATTAAAGTATTTTTGTTAAACTCTTTTTTAAACAAGAAATTTGCTTATAGTACCTAATTGTTCAGGAGCTTTTATCTTTAGTTCTTGGATAAATTATTAATAATAGTAAACTGACTTGGAATTAACAGTGTTGATTCCTGGTGACAGCTTGGCCTAGTCTCTGCAGTTTTCTTGGTAAGGTTTTTGGAAGTGGTTTGCCATTGCCTCCCTCCTCGGGCTGAGAGTAAGGGACTGGCCCAAGGCCACCCAGCTGGCTTCATGCCTAAGGCAGGACTAGAACTCACAGTCTACTAGTCGGGTGCCTTCACCACTACAGCAAACTGGCTTTCCTTGAATGAAGGTGAAGAGAAGCATAATAAATAAATTGTAGCAGAAATAATCTAAGGCAGGGGTCCCCAACTGGCATCTGATTGCGGCATGCTAGAAACCGGGCTGCGCAAACAAGCAAAGCCAAATCTGCGGGATGCAGGCAGCATGTGAAACCACGCTCCTTGCAGTCCACAGAAAAATCTTCTCTACGGAACTGGTTCCGGGTGCCCAAAAGATTGGGGGCCACTGATCTAAGGTAATATAGTTTTCCACATTCGACCACTCTTATTGACATTGTTGTGGGAAACGATAGAGATGCAGTCTTTCTGCTGTATCAGAAGTTGACCTGAATAAATGGAATCTAAATGTTTTAATAAGAGAAACAACACTGATGAATGTTCCTTTTTATCATTGTCCTGCTGGTCCCTATTCAATAATTGTCAAATAGCTCTTGAAGATGAATACAGTGTCAGATTTTGGTGTGTAATTTTAAGAAATGGCATTTCAAATTCAGACCATCTGGAAGAACACACCGTTGCTGCTTTGGAAATACTTCTGCTAAACTGCAGTATAACATTAAGGAAAGTAAAAATAAAAATAAGTGTTAACTAGTGTGAATGGAATGCTATTTCCTGTTTTGGATCTATAAATACAACTTTTTTCTTGCTATAGCTTGAATAAACTTAGCATCTATTTTAACTGTTTTAAAAATAAAAGTTATTAGATAACTGGCATAGGTGCTCCTTCCAGTTCCGTAGTTCTGTGATCCTAAATTTAAGATAATCCCTCACTAAAAAGATTTGGGGGTGGGGGATCTCAATAAAGACAAAAATCCTCTACTGCCCATCTTTTATCTTGCCAAAGTTAATGTCGATTGCAGTTGAAACCAATCCTGAGATCTTCCAAAAGGTAAAAATTAAATACTTTACTACTACATATATTAATCATTCTCTCATTGGCACAGAAACCTGTCACGTATAAAAATGAACCATAGGAATAAATATGGTTCAAAAATTGAGTTAAATTTCAGCTTCTCTCACAGGTGGTCAGTGTGACCAATGGGCTTCCTGCTTGTAATATGTGAGAATTAAATGCAAACACATAGTGATACGTGTTACATTCCTTATAGGTGGCTTCAGATTATTGGTACTTTTTGTTTTGAGTGTACTGTATTGTGGAGATAACCATACTGAGCTGGTGAAGCTTTGTGTAGCTTCACAAAAGAGAAGAAGCATGTAGTCCCACCACCGTCTGATGTGTATGGGGAAAGTGAAGGACCTGGTAGAAGCCTATGATCAGTTTCTAGACCCATTTGCCAAGGAGAAAACTCAGACTTAACTCCACTTTTGTTGAACTTCCATTAGCAAGGAGATGTTATTTTTGTTCAGATGGATGGGAGACTTTTAAGCAATGGAGAAAACACTGGAAAAGCGGCTTGTGCTGTCAGTTTGGGACGTGGGGAGGGTTATCTGTAGGCCTGAGGCTACTCATAATTGAAAAGGCCTAATTGAAATTAGGAGTGTGGAAGTTTAGACCCGATGCAAAAAAATGATAGCTGAATTCTCTTTGCCTACGCATCCTTTAAAGCAGGGGACCCCGACCCCTGGGCATTGGACAGGTACTGGTCCGTGGCTTATTAGGAAGGGGGCTGTACAGCTGGGGGTGAGTGGCAGGCAAGTGAGTGAAACCAAAATCATTCCCCCTCCCCCCCGACCATGGAAAAATGGTCTTCTATGAAACCAGTCCCTGGTGCTGCTTGCCTGGGCTGCATTGAGTGAAGAGAATTGTCTTGGGTTGCATATAAAATATATAAGTGTGTGTGTGTGTGTGTGTGTGTGTGTGTGTGTGTGTGTAAATAATGCTTAAAGTTTAGGGTCTTGTGGGGCTGCATTACTAGCTGTCCAGGGCTGCATGTGGCCCATGGGCCACAGGTTTGACACACCTGCTTTGAAGTGTCAGTTCTGTAAAAGTCTACGTCCTGTAACATCTACTTAGGTTTCACTGGGTTCCAGTTCTACAGCCTCTCTTTTGCCACGGGTTTCAGAGAAATTTATTATGTGGGAAACCACTTTTTAAGGGCACAAACTGCTTTTTTCTGGTGCAACCACAATGTCTGGTTTTAAAGTTGCAGTATTGAGTCTGGGAGCAAGTAGGAGTGCTCTTCATAGGACAGTCTAACAAAATGCAGGCCTTTATTTTATTTTATTTTATTTATGAGACTTATATACCGCTTTAAGTGCAAGCACTCTCTAAGCGGTGTACATCAGTAAGCAATGTATATATATATTTACATTGCCCCCAACAATCTGGGTCCTCATTTTACCTACCCCGGAAGGATGGAAGGCTGAGTCAACCTTGAGCCGGTGAGATTTGAACCGCTGACCTGCTGAACATAGTCAGCTAAAGTGGCCTGCAGTACTGCACTCTAACTGCTGCACCACCTCGGCTCTTTGTCTCATCCTGGGACCTTTGTTACATTAGATCTGAAAACAAGGGGTAGAGAGTGGGTGGGCGGGCATTAATCAAATTCTGAGTGGGCCCGGGGCGATGCCTTTTCTTTCTAAAATGCCTTTTCGAAAGACTTGGATCTGTCTGTGTGCTCTTTGTAACATACAGTACAGATCAGGCTTATTTAAAACAAAGGGCTATTGACCTTCCTAACCCCCTCCATGCCTGTGGCAGCTTTTAAGACTCATTGTTTGCTTTTAAGTGGGTAGGTGACACTTCTCGTCTCTTTGGACTTTCAGTTATCTTCATTCATCTGATCAACAAATAAAAGAGGCTTCCTTTTTTTCACCCTCATATCCTGCCCCAAATCACTTTGCCTTTATCTGTAGGCTGCTAATATCAATCTCCTATGAGATTTTCAAAGTTATAAAATATATTTTATGGACATTTGAAGGCTGTTTGCAGCATCCTGTTTCTTTTTTCTTATCGGGAGATGCTGTGGCCTTGGCTTTTTTAAAAGACGATTTATTATTGATGTATAATATAAAAGTTTTTCTTTTTTCTTTTCTTTTATATACATACTGTTTCTCTTTCCTTTTGGGATAAATAGCATTGTGCAAAACACAGAATAAGGAGTAGTAAACAAAAGAAATTAGAGGTGTACCAGATTAGAGAAGAAAAAAAGCCTTCTAAATATATGAAGTTAAACAGCACCTTGAAAATGCTCTGTAACCTCAGTCCATTTTTTTCTAAGAGAAATCAGTAACTGTGTTCTATTCGTTTCTCAGTTATTGCTCACTTCTCTATTTCAGTTGTACCAATGCTACTATGAGAACTTCACCTAACATCTAATGAAGTCAATTTTTTTGTTTTGTTTTATTTTTTGGATTTTCCCCTGCCTTCCTGATTTTTGCACTAGAAACTTAGCCTCAGTCAAGATTTGTACCCAATCTACTGTTTTTTTCAATAAATTTAATGACAGGCTATGCCATTCATCCATCTCACTTAATGATTAGTTGTTCCCCATGTTGTTTCCCATATACAGCCTTATTTATTTTCACTGCTGTGTTTCCTTTCCTTCAGCAACGTGAGCTGAACTCCTTCCTGTGGACTATAAAGAGAGACCCACCATCTTACCTTTTTGGTACCATTCATGTCCCGTATAATCGAGTCTGGGATTTTATCCCTGAGAATTCTAAGAAAGCTTTCCGGGAGAGTCATGCTGTCTACTTCGAGCTGGACCTCACAGATCCCTACACAATCTCTGCTTTGACCAGTTGCCAGCTCCTACCGCAGGGCAAGAACCTTCAGGATGTGCTCCCCAGGGATCTCTATCGCCGACTCAGGCGCCACATGGAGTATGTCAAGCTGATGATGCCTTCCTGGATGACTCCAGATCAACGAGGCAAAGGCCTGTATGCAGACTATCTCTTCAATGCCATTGCAGGCAACTGGGAGAGGAAAAGGCCCGTTTGGGTCATGCTGATGGTGAATTCTCTGACTGAGGTGGACATCAAATCACGGGGTGTGCCTGTCTTAGATCTGTATCTGGCTCAAGAGGCAGAACGTCTCCAGAAGCAGACTGGAGCAGTGGAAAAAGTAGAGGAACAATGCTATCCATTGAACGGTCTCAATTTTTCTCAGGTAAGGAAGTTCAGACTTTTGTTGTTAGACATATGAGATATTCAGTTTGTGTTCTCATAATTCTTAGCCAGTAACCTTAGAGGAACTGAAGAATTTAGAACATTAGGTCATCTTTTTTATCATTGAACACTTTTGTCTAATATTATAAAAGAAGGAAACAGATCAACA
Organism: Crotalus tigris; assembly: GCF_016545835.1. Taxonomy (NCBI): domain Eukaryota; kingdom Metazoa; phylum Chordata; class Lepidosauria; order Squamata; family Viperidae; genus Crotalus; species Crotalus tigris. The sequence goes on along the minus strand of NW_024097375.1, from coordinate 243,030 downwards.
GAATAAATATTATAAAAGAAACCTTCTGTAGAACAGAAGGTGCAGTCCATAGAACTGCTTTTATTAAAGCCCCAGCAAAATAAATACCATATCTCCTGTTTGAATATTAATGTATTTGTTCTAGAAATACAGTGTTGTTATTTTTTTATTTTTATTTAAAAACACTTTTTACACACATAGCTATGGTTACTTTTTCTGTTTAGGCTTGAACTGTTTCACATTTTTCCTGCTGTGACTTTGCAGACATGTACAGATCTGTCAAGTATTTGTTCCAAGCTGAATGTGTAAATTGAGATCCCTAACACATTTCTGTTTAACAAACTAGAGTTGCAAGCCATTTTTTTTAACTACATGATTTGGGTTTATTAAGAGAACCTTGTTTTACAGCTTTCCATTAAAGCCAGAGCGATTAGTACAGTATATTGACTACAAGTCCTTCATCACAGGACATTATGGCTAGAAGTGATGGTATTGGAGTTCAATAGCATCTTGGTTAGAAAAGAAACTAAAAATATAGATTTCTCTTGGTTAGCCAGCCAAGAGGAAAATTGGAATGCTGGTGAAGCATACATGAGCATACTTGATATGTAATTACAGCCAATTAGCATGACTTGACAAATTTATTGTTGTTTGATTAATAGACATTCTGGGGGCTATGCAGCATTTTAAAAGGCAAAATATAGCATCTGTCTGCAATCCTTTAGAGCAGGTCCATATCTTCTCCCAAGACTGCACAGATTCTAACCATAGCTGCAGTTCAATTCCAGCTAAAGATAGATTTGGGTTAGAGCAGGCATGTCAAACTGCCGGCCCACAGGCCAGATGCATCATGCTGAAACCGCACCCACCCATTGCCGGCAATGGGAAAAAAGTCCTGATACGTTGTGTGACATCACGTGACGTCGCGAGTTTGACATGCCTGGATTAGAGAGTTGCAGACAGGTGCTATGTATGCACTTCTGTGTTCTCTAATGCATCTTTTTGCTTTCAAATCCAAAGTATTGCCCTGTGTTTGTACTGGGTGCCCTACCACTAGAGACTTAAAAGGGATGTTTGAAAAGATACCTGCAATTCCAACAGAAACTTAAGAAAGGATTCATTTCAAGTTATGGAAAGTGTCTTAGAATGCAACATATTGGAATGTACTGTATATCTTCCCCACTCATTTAGCCCTGTTAAACAAATACAACTATAATGCTGTTGCACGAAGACCTGGAGAAATGTTAACATAGTGTATCTGCTAAATGATGTCTGAAATTGTTGCTATTCCTTCTATGGAAGCAGCATGTTTGGAGTAAGCTGAAATGTTTAATGTAGGCATGTCCTCTGTTGCTTTGAAATTAAATACAGTAAAAGTGCCTCACCATGATAACAAAATGGCATACAGTAGAGTATGGAAAGAGCCACTGATAATATGATTATCAAGGAATCCCAGGCTTTGACACAAATACTTTGATCTCTAGTGGTTTTGAAAAAGCCATTCAAATTGCCTAAAATGTTGGACATCCTCTATCTGTCCTTGCTCTGCAAAGTTCTGCAAGAGACTGAAATAATATGAGAATCTACGTTCATGGATATCTGGATAGTTCTAGGACATAAGTGAAGGCTCTTGATATTATCAGATGAGTTTGTAATAAATCAGAAAGAGAAAAAATGTATAACTTTGAAGATTTTTTGAAAAATTATAAGAAAGGAATATGCCTGATCTCTAGCCCCTTTCCCTAAAAGAGAATTACTTTGACCTTTGTGTTGCTTCCTGGATAAGAATTTATCTTTTGCTTTAGTTCAATGTTTTTCAAACTTGGGAACTTTACGTTGTGTGGCCCTGAACTTGAGTTTGAGCAACAGTTCCTTACTTGCATTTCAAAAACAGTGAAAAAGAGGATTAGAGCTGCTTATCCCAAAGATACTTTTTCACAAGGCAACTGGACTTCATTGTTTTTCTTTGAAGACGTTTTGCTTCTCATCCAAGAAGCTTCTTCAGCTCTGACTGGATGGTGGGGAATGGAAAATTTATATTCCTGCAGACAGCTGTTCATTTGCATTCTTTTATCAAGTTGTTAAAGCTACCTGAAGGCTTATCTGTGTCTCCAGGGTCACCTGAGTACTGCAAATGGGTCTGGAGCCTTCTTGGAACTGTTGAAAGGACCGTGTTGTAGACTAGAGATAGATGATGTCAGATCCCTCCCCCTCTGTTGAGAGAGGGCTGTTCAGTTTTGACATAAATGGCCTCTTTGACCCCTCTTTCAAACCAGCGGTCCTCACTCCGGACTTTGCTGTCTTTGAAAGTGTGGCCTTTGTCTTTTAAATGCAGATGGACTGCTGACTCGTCCTGATGCTTTTGTTCTCCTTGTTGTGCCATACATTTATGAAGATGTTGTTTCGTTTCCCCAATGTACAGATCTGCACATGGCTCACTGCATTGTACTGCATATACCACATTGCTCATTTTGTGTCTGGGTGTTTTATCCTTGAGGTAGACAAGCTTCTGCCTTAGTGTATTCTTAGGTTTGAAGTGTGCACGTATGTTGTGTTGGTAGAAGATCTTCCTGAACTTTTCCAATATTCTTGCAACATATGGAATGACTACGTTGTTTCGTTTACTGATTTCTTCATCTGTTATGGAGGAGCTCTATGGGTCAAGATCAAAACACAAGAATTGGAAGCATTCACCAAACATATCAACTCGGTGGACAGATACATCAAATTTACCCATGAAGATGTTAAGGAAAGTAGTTAGTTTCTCTGGACTGTGCTGTATCCATTAAGGAAGTTAGAAGCCTTAACACTGAAATTTATAGAAAATACATTCACATGGATCAGTAGTTACATTTTGACTCACACCACCCACTGGAGCACAAAATGGGAGTTATCATAACCTTACACCACAGAGCTGAAGCCCTCAAAGTGTGTGGCTATCCCAAGTGGGCCTTCATCAAATCTCAAAAATGACCTACCAGAAGCTTGTCCATCCCAAGGATAAAACACCCAGACATAAAATCCCGATACGTGATGTGACGTCACGAGTTTGACATGCCTGCTCTAGGAAATTTAGTCTAGTACTCCATTTAGCATTCTCCAGTTCCCATGGGTAAAGTAAGGGAAGACCTTATACCTGAAATCTGAAAATTTCCCATGGGAATTTGCTTATTGGTTATTGAAGAGCAATATAATTTAGTTTTGTTGTAAAGAACAGTTTTGTTAATAATCAAAGTCTGATGAGTTTATAATATCAAATTCACCTTTTGGATGGGTGGAAGGTACACTTCCATTTTCATAATACAGGAAGTCCTCATGATAATTGAGCCCAAAATTTATGTTGTTAAGTGAAACATTTGTTAAGTGAATTTTGCCCCTAAACAGTTTTATCACTAAACAAATGGTTGTAAGTTCATATAGTTATACATAGTTTGTAATATTGCTTTTAAACGAAGATATTCCCACAGATAATGATATTTACTTAATTACAGATTTGATTGGACATGACAGTGCTGAGCTCTTATGTGAGACAATGTTGGTCTGCTTTGGCAGTGTTTTTCAATCCTGGCAACCTTAGGATGTGTGGACTTCATTTCCAGAATTCCCCAATCTGGCTGCCTGGGAAATAGTAGGATTTAAAGTCAACAGATCTTAAAGTTCCCAAGGTTGAGAAACACTGGTTTCTGGTTTCCATTACAATTCTCTTTTGGCAGTTTTATCTGCTGAAGATCTGTTGTACTTCTGGAGGATCACCATGTATTCCAAAAAGCTTCCCCACTTAATGTAGCCCTCAGTCCAGTACAGTTGTTTCAACTTATCATTGCTTCAAATTACCTAACAGGGCTTCAGGGAACATACATATCATTTTCCTTTGGTTATGCACACCAGGGGAAAAACTGATTTGTCACTATTGTACAGTAGGAATTAATTTGAAAGTGCTTATCCTTGATCTCGCTTTAGGTGAGATAGTACAATGTCATTCCTATTTCAGTAGATCACAGAAAATGATTTGATGTTTTTTAAGCATTCAGAAAGCATACTTGCTGCCTACAGTTCAAACCACAACTGAAGATTATGTAACTAGTTTTTATAAGGCTTACTCACTTTAAAGGAAAACTATTTTCTCCCCAGTAGGGGAGAGTCATCTCAGATTCACTGAGAAAACAGTACTGAAGGTAGATAGTATCACCTTTTTGATGGATCTTCCCAGATGGTGAATCTATGTTCTTTGAACACCAGGGGGCACATTTAAAACAGAGAGTACAAGCTCTTGAAAGCAGCCACCCGCTCTCCACATCTTACCGTTGTTGTTCTTAGGAACTGTAGTTCAGTTTGTTGCTACCTTTTAACATGGAAAATCATGGATACAGCATACTTAATGGGGCAAAACAAATAAAACATCCAGGGCTTATTGCTGTCACGCATAATCACAGATACCTGGTTCAGCATTCTAATTTTATGAGAAAGGTAGTTTCTTATTAGACAACACATCTGTTTTCAAATTGAGTATGGCAGATAAAATCACAGTACGGTATTTTATGAAAGTTACACAAAACAAATTGAAGACGTTCCCTCTGTCATTTAAACTTGCACTTGCTTATGTGTGGAATCAAATTTCTTGCCTTACAAATGTATCTTTAAAAAAAAATAAACCAAATTCATCGCAGAGCTAATTTTCAGCTTCACACGAAATTCAGGCAAACTCTGTTCACAGTATGTTTCAGTACACTTCATTTTATATTAATAGATGTGATAGACGATGGCAAGTTTTATAGGATTAATGTTCTGAGCAAGGCATACTTTCCACTGATTGATTCTGACCAATTTTGTTTTTCCTTTTATGAAAATATTTGAAACAACAAGAATCAATACCTAGGAAAAAGGGTAGTAGATAAATGAATAAAGTATCAGGAAACAGGAAGTTTATAAAAATCATGAAATGTGAAGTTCATTATTACATTAATTATAGGTTTATTATATCATTTTTAAAACAATATATGAAATTAATATATCTATCATTATTTCAAAAAAATGCACATATATAAGAAAAAAATATAAATTAATGTTAATTTCCCTCCCATTGTACACCAATTTAAAGTCACCATTTTTGTTTCAATATCTGTCATTTGAACAGAGAATGCTTTGACCAAAACAGTACTTTATACTTATGTCTAAATGCAAATTTACTCTGGAGGATGACATGTTTTAGACTAAGTGGCCATTGGACTGTTGAGAGAAATGAAAGACCAATGAAAATCTAAAAGCCAATGAACTTTTAATCCCAAAACTGTGTCACCAATCAGCTGTGATGGAAGGAAAATAAAATTTATGGATGTAGTAGAAGCTGAAAGGAGAGACTACATGGGTCAAAAGAGGTAGTTCTCAATTTATGACGACAGTTGAGACCAGAACTTCCATTTGCTAAGCAAGGCAATTCTTTAGATGCACCCAAATTTTGATCATGTGATTGTGGGGATGCTGAGATAATCCTAAATACAAGGACCAGTTGTAAGTCATTTCTTCAGTGCAATTGTATCTTCAAATGGTTGCTAAACAAAATGGTTGTAAATTGAGGACTACCTGTAATTGGAAGGACCTTGAGAAGAAAGAAGAGATAAGAGGCAAGAAGAAAAAAAAAACTGTTCAAATTGTTCTCAGTGTCAGGAGATCAATGGAAAATAATGTGAATTGGGTGATGGGAAAATTTCAACCCAAAAAACTGGGTCAGTTCTTGAATCCACACAGAAGAACTCAAATATGTTATCCCCAATTAATGTAACAAAAGAAGGGAGAACATTAGTTGAAGAGGATGATCATTTTGCTTTGGGGAAGGAAATCTCCACTTCTGTGGAGCATTAGGATGAAAGACTTGGCCTATTTTTAACTACCCAACTCTTAACAGATTTTCTAACTATAATTAGGACTTTATAACTGCACTGTCTTTATTGGTGTCTTTGTTTATTAATAAGGGTTAATAGGGTAAATTCTTAAGGTGAAAGGTAGAGGCTGCAGATAGTGGGTTTTAAATCAGAAGTTAAGTTTTTTCCTCCCTGAGAGTTGCAGAGAACAGGAGACCTGAAGTCTCAATAGTTTATAGGGAATCACTGTATGAGAAAGCTGATAGGGTTTGTCTTTATTAAAAAAACATGGACATCTGATTTCATATCAACCAGCCATTCCTTAGAGAGACAGTGTGGTGTAGTGGTTAAGGCATCAGGCTAGAAACTGGGATACTGTGAGTTTTAGTCTTGCCTTGGACACAAAGCTAGCTGGGGTGACCTTGAGCCAGCCATTCTGTCTCTGCCCTAGGAAGGAGGCAAGGGCAAAACTACTTCTGAAAAATCTTCCTATGGGGACTTGTCCAAGCAGTCATCAAGAGTCAACACTGAACTGAAGCCTTTCCTGTTTGCCTCCCAAGGTCATCATATAAGTAATAATCCATCTCAGTAAATGTAGGATTGCCTACCCAACAGAGAGGGAGAGCTCAAGTCAGGATGGGCTTGCAAAGAGGCATCCGTAAGTGTTAGAAAAACCTATCATTTTTCTGGCCTGTCTAAAAGATACTCCGATTTTATAATCTCATTCATTTGTCAAGGAAAACTTGACCAGGCATCCTTTGGCCACGCCCTTTTGCAATAGATTAATTTTGTGTAGAACTAACATCTTTCAGATTTGATTTTTACTTTCTTGGCTATCACTTTCTCTAGAACTCTTTGCAGTAATTTTTATAAATAAATAATAGGCTTGCATTGGCTGCTTCCTTACTGTTTAACCCCCCTCCCTCCTTTTCACAACCCTGTAATCCCTTAATTCAGGGTAGTAGAGTCAGGGCGACTGGATGGAGCTGAGCATTTACTGGCCAGATGCCCTTCCCGATGCCTTGCAGAGTTTGCAACAGATATTCTTTCCTTGTGCCTTAGGAGAGAAACATATGCCGCTACATAGCCTTGAACTCTCAACCTTCCAAATACAAGGCGAGCGTCTTCAGTACTAGACCCCCACTCTGCTCATGCTTTCTTACTGCTTCCTTACTGTTTCTTTGCTCCTATATTCTTGTATCATTTTAAAGTATAAATCTTTCAAATACTGTATTGCATCATAAATGTAGGTGTGCATGTGTATTCTGTGGTGGAAGAGCAAATTCCCCCTCCCATCTGTTGTCACTATCACTAGGCTGAAGAGAAACTTTCCTTTATCTGTGCCCTCATACCTTTGAACGCTAATACAAACCTTGAATTGTCCATTTTGACAACAAGTCGCACAATTATGCCTGGAAACTATGAACCAATTTTTATTCTTGCATCTCAATCTTCAACAGGGACATTTCAATATAGTGGCAAATCCTGGCTTATCATGGTGGAGTGGTAACTTTGTGTTGCTTCCTTTTCCTGAAACCATGAGTGGCAGAAGTAAAAAATTTGGCAAACTATCCAAAGCCAGGACCCTGATATTGTGTTTTATACTATTTGTTACAGTACTGTTGAAACAATGGTTTAAATATCTGAATTTTTGATTACACTCAGTTTTTGAAGAGAGTCGTTATGGGATCATCCTGCCAGGCAATTATGAGGTTTTGGAAGTGAACATTATGGATTGGATTGGATTCAACCTATTCAATTTAAATTGTCTTCCATCCTAAAAAACAGTTGAAGTGTGTAATACCAGTTCCTGCAGTTGACAGGCAATATTAACAGCTTTATAGCAGACTGATTATGAAACATAAATGCTGTATTTTCTCATAGGAGATCAATTTTGTCTGGCTGCAGCTAAAAGTACAATTCTGCTAGAGTATCATTATTTGCAAGACAGAGTGGTTTATATTCTATAACGCACGATGCTTTTGCACCTTTGCAAGCATTTGCTATGAATATTATGCCCAAATAGTGGTCACCTAAAATTTCTAACTTATTCAGTCAAATATAAAATGCATTTATTTAATGGTGTATAAATAAACATGACCACGTATAACATTTTTCTGCATTTTTGGGTTTTCAGTTTGGTTATGACAGGCTATGATTTAATTCATTTTAACAACCTGGAAAAAAATATTTAGACATTCTTCAATAGCGGGTAAGAAGATTAGCACTGGAAAACACTTTTCTAAAAAAAAAAAAAAAAGCAACAGTTCTTCAGGTTTTGCATTAGAGTTTTAAATTATATAACCTGTATCTAGCATAACCGGTGACCAATTTTGATGGAAGTATTTTCCCCCCCTATATTTGGTAATGAATTTTGCAGGCATTAAGAAGATCCACACCTACTTAACTGTAATTGGCTGAATTGGATTTGAGTGTGAAAAATGTTTAGGCTAAGGATTTGTTATAATCTCAGCCCTGGCTTATCCTGGTGTTAAGGAAGATTTATATATCCAGCCTTGTAAATTTCTTCAAGAGTTGTGTTGCCTTGCTATAATAGGATTAGCTGATTGCTACATGTGGCCAGATTATCTCTTAATAAAAGGTGAACTCATTCAGACTTTAGCTCTTGCACAGGATCTTTAGCTGGTCTTGAGAAGAACATGTCTTTCAAAATGTCCCTTTGTGTACTTGTGTTCTGTTCACTTTAGAGCAGACAGTTCTTTGTAGGTTGTGTTCATGTACTGAAAAATAAGACTTAAAATATTGATTCTTCAAATATGCACTGAATCTGAATCAGTCTGTTTAGCCTTGTCCTGGAAATTTTAATGAGAACTGACTTGTTTTAGTCTTTCTCTTTACCAAGAGAATCTAGGCAGATCTAAATCTTGATTCTAATAATACCTAAAATCCTATGTTCATTATGTCAACACATCATCCTTTGCGGAAAATTATTCCATCAAGTTTAGAATCCTTTGTGGGAAAAAAAATAGGACAAACCTCAAACCCTGGGAGGAGTTTGTATTGTACTTTTTCAAATAGTCCCAAGACACTAGGAAGACTTTGCCACACTGGAAAACTCTGCCTAAACAGAATGCTACAATATCTTAACCACTTATTATTTGAGGTTTTTCTTACTAGAAAATGACAAGGATTAAATTTGACTTCTTCTATATGCCAAAACATAACTCTGTGTGTAGCATTTAATATCTTTATTTCTGTATCCAGAAAACCAGGCTTAGGAAATGTTTCACTATTTCAGAAAACCTCTGAAATAAAATCTTTTTTCACTCCTCATTAAGAAATACTTAGACTTGACTTGCCATTGCCTAAAAGCACTAGGTATCCTTTTGATGTCATTGTTAAGTTACAATCACAGCATTTAAAGGTTCAATTACATGTAGTCCTCATTTAGCAACTGTCTTGGACAGTGGCTGTGTTATGACAGTGTTGAAAAAGTAACTTTGCAACAGGTGCCCATTTTTCTCAACCTTCTGTAAATTTGTAAAGCAAAGAAAAGCTGAGGTAAGATCATAAGCACAGTTGTGGCTTCACTTATTGACTGCTTTGCTTAATGACTGAGTTGCCGGTCTTAGTTGTGGTTGCTAAACGAGAACTACCTGTAATGGATTCAATTCAGGGCTGCTTTATGATTGCAAACTTTGTCAAAAAAATTAAAAACCCAAAGTGAATTCTGAACAGTATTAATCTGAGGTCATTTTCTATTTCTGACGTATTTTCAGCAGCCAAAGTGGAAGAAGAAAAAAAAAAGTGAACTAGAACTTTTAAATGTTATTTAGTGAGATGTTTTTCAGCTCTTTACATTTCTGAAACATCCACACTCAAAATAATAATTGCAAAAATATAACTTCTTTTTGTTCTAGTGACAGTATTTTTCCCATTTGTCAAACCTGTACGTTTCAGTACAGTGAAACGTATGTTTAGAATTTCTTCTAAATTCTCCTGTTATCAGAATGATCTTTTTTTCCAGTTGTCAATTTGTGTGGCAAATGTAGAAGCTAAAATTGGCTTATTTAGTTCAAAGCTCTCAAGAGGTAGACAATGATGACACAAATACTCAACATTCAAAATTCGGGATGACAGTACAGTTGAAGCTGTCTGATACTTTAACTTCTAACTCAGTCTATACTAGTTAGTATAAGTGGCATGAAATATATTTACAAATGTACTCCTGAATTCCTATTTCTCAATTCTCAATGACTGTGTAGAGAATTTGGCTCTTCAAGAGCTGGCCAATTCTGTCTTTGAAGACAATTTCTGATGCTGTTGAGATTTCAGAATCATTAGGATCCTTTAAAGCAGGGGTCCCCAACCCCCGATCCGTGGACCAGTACCGGGCCGCGGCATGCCAGCAACCGGTCTGCACAAACAAGCAAAGCCCCATCTGCGGAATGCAGGCAGCACACAAAACCATGCACCCTCTGGTCCGTGGAAAAACCTCTCTCCAAAGAACTAGTCCCTAGTGCCCAAAAGGTTGGGGATCTCTGCTTTAAAGGGCTGTTTTGAGCTTGTCAGGGAAGCTGTCAGTTTGCATTAGTAAAGACATGCCATCTGCACAGTGGCTCATAGTTCCTGCTACTTGGAGTGTGATGTTTTCATAACTTCCAATAATTATGAGCTTGCTCAGGACTCCTTGATAAAGACTCTCTTGTCTTCCTCAGCTTGCCATTGGTCATGGCATGTGATCACAAGCAACTGCTTGTCAAATTTAAGTTTCTTGTTCTGGCTCTTCCTCTCCTTTGCCCCCTTGCCCTAAGTTCCTAGAGATTACTTATCATGAGATCTGGGGTTGGCTCAAAAGGACATAGGTTGCCATCATTCTGGAGCTGAATGCAAAGAAATAGCTAGATCACCTTTCCCCCCCCCCCAAAATGTCTGGGAAGAGTAGAAAAGTTCCCTTCCAGATGACATTCTCCCTAGCAGCATGAACCCCCCCCCCCTTTTTTTTTCTGATTTTCCTGCTTTTTTTGCATTCTGTAACTAAGACTTATACATGCCATTGTAAAGGTACTTCTATCATTTCCCCCTTTCTGCTTATGTGTGCTCTTGGTCTTCTGTTGAGTCATCTGCCTTCTTGACTAGATGCATGACCTTGGCACTGACTCAGCCACTTTCCTTCGGGTAGGCATTTCACCTTGCCACAATTTCCTTTCCATGCCAATGAGTTTGCAAGCTGAAATGCTGATGTTTTTATATTTTGCATAGTGGAATGTAGGATCTTGCTAAAAAAAAAAAGTTGAGTTGAAGTCCACAAATCATAAAAGGGCCAGGTTTGAAGACCCCTGCTCTACAGCCTTAGCAAAGCAGTCATGGTTGGCTTCCAGTTTTTGCAATGTAGCCTGCCCTATTGCAAGCATATTTGTTAGTGGCAGACATGGCTCTTGGTGAGGTTTCTGCTGTAGTTCAAATGGTTTTTATCCTTTCATCTGAAAATTAGCTGCTCTAAGTATGAGCAACAGAAACCCTTTTAAAACATCTGTTGTGGATATCTGCAATGAGCAGACAAGCTGTGTTTGCTGTCTTGCCCCTCATACTTGAGACCTTTAAATATTCAATACGAAAGTTGGAAGAGAATCTACATGCAGTCAGCTGAGTATTCTTAGAAGCATTCCTATGAATAGAAGACCTATGAATAGAAATAGTAGTATAACTTGGAGAATCTTTGTTCAGTGTTTAATGAACATCCTTTCAGAAATTCAAACTAACTGAACATATGAAGACCAGGAGAGATAGAGATGGAAAAAGAAAAACAAGAAGGGAATTTGATGATACAGTCCATGTGCCCAGCTCCCTATAGCCCATCCAATGATTTATCAAACATTTGGCAGAATAACTGTATAAAATGTTTGCATGGGATAAAAAGATTTCTGGATTACTAATTTAATCAAATATAGTCAACTGAGCAGGGGAAAAGGGATGAAAGTGATGGGGAAGTTAGACAGAAAAGAAGTAGCTGACAGAGTAAAAATGGAAAAGAGATGATCAACGTATCTAAAGGATTCTGGTGTCTCTTGTGAAAAATAATCACCTTTTCATTCTCTGCATTAGCATGGACTATTGGTGTAAAGCAGAACATCTCATTAATTAATACATTAATTCTTCTTACAATGTTATGGTTAAGTAAACTTTAATTCTTTGCAATCATCAGGTCCTCTGAGCAAATGTAGAACCTTCCTCCCACATGTCTAACAAACTACGGAGTCAGAAAAGGAACACTTGGAGATGAGAAGATGAGATGATCTCACAACAACAACAACAACAACAACAACAACAACAACAATAATAATAATAAAGTTGGAAGGGGCTTTGGAGATCATGTAGTCCAACCCCCTGCTCAGATAGAAAACCCTATACCATTTCAGACAAATGGCAGTCCAGTCTCTTGTTAAAAACTTCCAATGTTGGAGCATTCACCGCTTCTGGAAGCAGGTTGTTCCACTGGTTAATTGTTCTAACTGTCAGGAAGTTTCTCCTTAGTTCTAGATTGCTTTTTTCTTTGGTTAGTTTCCATCCGTTGCTTCTTGTCTTCCCTTCAGGTGCTTTGGAGAATAGCTTGACTCCCTCTTCTTTGTGGCAGCCCCTGAGATATTGGAAAACTGCTATCATGTCATCCCTTGTTCTTCTCTTCATTAAATTAGACATACCCAATTCCAGCAACCGTTCTTTATATGTTTTATCCTCCAGTCCCCTAATCATCTTTGTTGCTCTTCTCTTTACTCTTTCATCTTTTTTACATCATGGTGACCAAATCTGAATGCAGTATTCCAAGTGTGGCCTTACCAAGGTGTTGTAAAGTGGTATTAATACTTCACATGATCTTGATTCTATCCTTCTGTTAATGCAGCCTAGCACTGTGTTGGCTTTTTTGGCAGCATTGCTGGCTCATATTTGATTGATTGTCCACTAGGACTCCGAGATCCCTCTCATAGTTGCTACTATTGAGCACGGTACCACCTGTACTATATCTGTGCATTTGGTTTTTCTTGCCTAAATGTTTTTTCACCACTGAATTTCATTTTGTTAGATACTTTGGGTTACCACTACAGAGATTTTAAGATTTCTTTAGCTCTCAGTGTAGGAGGATGACCAGGCTGAGTTCAAGGGAGTGGGTCATACACATCATCAATCTCAAGTCCAGCCCACCTTGAATTCCATTGACTCTTATCTGCCCTAATTTGCTTTGACTACTGTATTACTGGTAGTTCAGATTCCTGTAGAATGCTCAAGCTACTATAAATCTTTCTGCCCATTTGAACCACCTGGACTTTCTGATTTTTCTAGCATTTAACAATCGGATGAACCAGATTTTAATATTGGTTATTGCATGGATAGGTTTCAGCTCCAAAATTTGCACTCAGTGTTGGGTTTGGGATCACACCTACTCAGTCCACTTGTTTGGACAAACCCTCCCACTGTTCTCAAATTTTCATACTTTTACAAATGCTGGGAAAGAAAGATAGAAAAGCTGCTTTCTTCTCATGGGTCTACTCCTCTGGATTCATCAGCAATTTCAACGTCTGTTGATTTTCACAAAGTTCAGTTCCCATAAAGCTTCTCATGCAGTAGCCAAATTGTCAGATTGTAAATTAACCTGAGAAAACTGCAACTACTAGCAACACTATGTCCTTATACATGATGGAGTAGAAAAGGGATATGAAGGGGAAATTATAGTTCTTCCTGAATATGATAACTAAAAAGCAGATGTAAAGGTGAAATATCGACAATATGCAATTAACTTTAAAAAAACAAACCACAAGCCATTAAGAGTTTTAGCCTTAATTCCTATGTGTAAAACGTTACAGTCAAATAGTTTCTTGGATGATATTTTTAATAAAATGAGCAAGGTGTTTAGATTGTCAGCTGAGAGAGAACTGAGCCTCTGCAGTTCTTTACTTGTGTTGGCCTAGTTTGGGTTATAAATGAGAAGAAAGCTTGAACGTATGCATTTTACTAATGTTAATTGATTAATTAATAATATATTATTAATTTGTTAATTGTATTAATATTTAAAAGATTGCATTCCAATCTGTTTAAACTCAAAAGAGGAAGTAAACCTCTTGTAAAACATCTCCTGCCCAAACTAGTGCAAGATTCCCTCAGGATTGACAAGACTGGATTTTCATGCTTACAGTGACACCTGCAGTGTATATCATAAAAGCTTCCTCTGTTGGAAGTTGGAATGGATTTTCCTCACAACCCTTTTTGTGTGGCAGGATCTCTGATTGAGAAGCACTCGTTACTCACTTAAATCTGCTGGACTAATGAGAGTATTGAGCACTGATGAACTGTTTTACAGACTGTTCAGCGTATGTCACAGATTTGTATTTGGAATTGTTACTGCAATTGCACAGTGCACTTTCGTCCCTTCCAACCCATTGAGATCTACCACAGATGACGCATTAAGACTGGCCGCAACCCCGAGCTTGTTGCGGGATCCTTAGCTCCATCTTTTCTCTGCCCAATTTTTCCATTGCTTTCCTTTTTGTTTTCCAACTTTTAGGTAGCCCCCCCCCCGAGCACTTCCCTTTTCTTTCTCTAAAAAGAATGTATTCCTTCAATAAACATTTGGTTTTTATTACAGGCAGTCCTCAACTTAACAACAGTTCATTCAGCGACCATTCAAAGTTAAAAGGCACTGGAAAAAAAAGTAACTTATGACCGTTTTTCATACTAATGACTGTTGTAGCATCCCCAGGGTCACACAATCAAAATTCAGACACTTGGCCACTGACTCATCTTTATGACGATTGCAGTGGCCTAGGGTCATGGGATCACCTTTTGCGACCTTCTGACAAGCAAAGTCAATGGGAAAGTCAGATTCCCTTAATAACTGCAGTGATTCACTTAACAACTGTGGCAAGAAAGGACACATAAAATGGAGCAAAACTGACTTGACTGTCTCAGGTAGCAGCAAAAGCTTTGGGTTCCATTGTGAATGTACGTCAAGGACAAGGACTACCTGTATTAGTATTTGCTTAGAAGTGTTTTTTGTAATATAGCTTTCATCATTTGTAAACCGAGGTGGCGCAGCAGTTAGAGTGCAGTACTGCAGGCCAATTTAGCTGACTGTGTTCAGCAGGTCAGCGGTTCAAATCTCACTGGCTCAAGGTTGACTCAGCCTTCCATCCTTCCGGGGTAGGTAAAATGAGGACCCAGATTGTTGGGGGCAATGTAAATATATATATATATATACATTGCTTACTGGTGTACACTGCTTAGAGAGTGCTTGCACTTAAAGCGGTATATAAGTCTCATAAATAAATAAATAAATAAATAAATAACCAGCCAGAGTCATTGAGAGTGAGTCGGGCAGCTATATATGCTCTTGGTTATCATATTCAGGAAGAACTATGATTTTCCCTTGATATTTGTTTTCTGCTCCATCATCCATACAAAACAGGACTAAGTTGTTGACTTGGTTGTTACTTTGTCGCAACCTGATTATTCTGTAGTAAACTTATTACAGTTGATTCACCATTATGGTTTGGTCTCGGGTTTTAAGATTAATGTAAATAAGACTAAAATTTTACCTAAAAATTTGTCGAGTCAGGAGAAGCAGATTTTGGTTAACTCGACGGGTTTTGAGATTGTTAATAAGGTAAAATATTTGGGGGTGATGCTGTCTGTTTCTAATGCAAAACTATTTAAAAATAATTATGAAAGGTTGTGGGTCGGGGTACAGAAAGACTTGAAGAATTGGGAAAAGCTGCAATTATCCCTAATGGGAAGAATTGCAGTGATAAAAATGAATATTCTACCCAAGTTTCTTTTTTTGTTTCAAATGTTACCAATTTTGAAAAATGAGATTAATTTAAATGAGTGGCAGAAGGGTCTCAATAAATTTATTTGGGCAGGGAAAAAACCAAGGGTTAAGTTCAAAATTATGCAAGACTTCCGTGAGAGGGGCGGACTCAAGGTACCAAATTTGAAATTATATTATGATGCGGTGGTTTTAACATTAATTAGTGACTGGGTAAATTTGACAAATTCTGAGATACTTTATCTAGAGGGATGGGATTTACTTTATGGGTGGCATGCCTATTTAATATTTAATAAAAAAATAGATTGGGCTTTTAAATCTCATATTTTAAGAATTTCTTTACTTAGGATTTGGAGAAAATATTATAAAAGTGATTTTAAAGTACCATTATGGGCTATACCTTGGCATGCGATAGAAGGAATAAAAAGAGGGGTTAAAATGGATATGGTGTCTTATAGACAGTTACTTAAATGGGATGGACAAAACTGGCAATTAAAATCACGGGAAGAATTAGCACAAGAAAATTTTACTTATTCTTGGTTCCAATATAGGCAACTACTAGATAGATGGAAGATGGATTGTAAGGTGGGTTTTCTTAGAGAAGATGAAAATCTTATTAAGCAACTGAAGGATCAAAGACAAACCCACATTAAGAGAATTTATGGGGTTTTAGTTGAATTGGACTCAGAAACGGAACTAATTAAAGATTGTATGATTAGATGGGCGCAGAACTTTGGTGAGCCAGTTTCATTGGACACCTGGGAAACTATTTGGGTGAGAAATGTCAAATTTACTCAAGCACAGAATCTAAGGGAGAATTTTTATAAAATGTTTTATAGATGGCACCTTGATCCACAAAAAATGTCTTACATGTACCCTGACGTGCAACCTAAATGTTGGAGATGTGGTTATAAGGAGGCTTCCTATTATCATATTTGGTGGTCATGTAGAGAGATAAAAGCATTTTGGATCAAAATATGGTGGAATATCCAGAGAATTTTTAGAAGGAGGGTAAAATTTACTCCGCAATTATTTTTGTTAGGTATTGTTACAGATTGTGATACAAAGGAGGTTGTATTGATGTTAAACTTGATCACAGCCGCGAGGCTGTTAGTTGGACAATATTGGAAGAAGGAATCTTTGCCTACATTGCAGGAATGGTTTTTTAAAGTAGCTTATCTGGCAGAAATGGCAAAGATTTCGGCTTTCTTAAAGCAACAAACGCAAGAGAAGTTTTTTGCTATCTGGGACAAATGGATAAAATTTATACAATTTAGATTGGGTATACAAAAATATTATATAGCTTTTTCATAAGTTTTATTTTTATATATATTATAGATATCTTTTTTATATATATAAATATAAAGTTTTTAATTTAATTTTTATTTTTATTTTTTTTTTTTTTTTATTATTATTTCTTAAGCCTATATTCTGCTCTGGGAAGCTCAGGGGGGGGGAAGGGAGGGTTTTTGGGAGGGGTGTGGGGTGGGGGGTTTTTTTTATATGTATTGTTTAATTTTTTTTTTCTTTTGTATATGTTGTTTTTGTTCTGTATTGTTCTTGGTTTTTTTGTAAAATTTATAAAACTTTTAATAAAAAAAAAAAAAAAAAAAAAAAAAAAAAAAAAAAAACAGGACTAAGTTGTTTTTTGTAGTTGTAGTTTTCTCAGATTAATTTACAGTCTGACAATTGGGCTACTGCACGAGAGGTTTTATGGGAACTAAACTTTGTCCATCCGGCTACATATGCCATGTATTGTAACACAGGCTCGTTGTTTTTCCCTTTTATGTTCAGCTAGGGCTGTCAAACTGCCGGCCCACGGGCCGGTTTTATCATACCGGAGCCATGCCCACCCCATTGCTGGCAATGGCAAAATAGTCCCGATACGTCTTGCAACGTCACGTGACGTCACGAGTTTGACATGTCTGAGCTAGGGTATATGGGATTTGTTAGTAGGAAATAATTTAGAATAGCATCTGCTACTGTAATGGAGCACAATATCTCAGCGGGAGGAGTGCAGTCTCTTTATTGGTTGATTGAGATAATGGAAACATCGGTTGTAGCTCCAGCTTATATCCTTATCACAAGGCATGAGATTGTTTATTCTTCAAAATGACGTCTAATGTTGAGTAAAGGCAGGGAAGTACAAATGTAACATCACATGGCACCGTTCATTATTATATAAACATTACAGTATAGGGGAGTTTTAGGGGACTTTGATGCTCCATAGCTATTTGGAACCCTCACAATCATTTGATGCAGTATTAATGCCAAGAATAGAGCCCTCTACTTGGGCTACTTCCCTATATACAGCTGTTCCTCCTCCTCCTCTTATGAAAGAGAGAAAAAAAATAAAGTGGAGAATGGGATGCAAGCTCCATTTTAAATTAACTTTGAAATCAGCCAGGCTTAGCTTAGCATAATAGTAAAGCCCACACACTTCTGTGCAAGAACCTTCACAACTGCACAGGCTGTTTCAGATTCTGAGTTATAGGATGACTTGTTTAGAAATTTAGAATTTATTTTCAAAATAACATTAAAGCGTACTCTTCCCATTTTCTCAGTGGACTGGGACACTTTCTGCAGCCAACTTGCTGCGGCCAATTCGCCATGACTATCTTGCCATGGTCAATTCACTAGCGCCATGGGACAGCTCATCACAAGACAATTCAGTAATTCAATTTAACTAAAACATTTTATTTTTTGTCATTCACATTTCATTGTGTGAATGGAGAAAAGCAAAGTTTTACATTTAGGCAGGAAAAATCAAAGGTACAAGTACAGATTGGGTGAGACCTGGCTTAAAAACAGTAACTTTGAGAGGGACCTTGGAGTCCTAGTGGACAATCACTTAGCCATGAGCCAGCAGTGTGCAGCAGCAGCCAAAAAAGCTCATACAATCCTGGGTTGTAAAAACAGAGGCTTAGAATCAAGATCACACGAGGTATTAGTACCATTTTATAAAACCCTAGTAAGACCACACTTGGAATATTATAGCCAATTTTGGTCACCATACCACAAAAAAGATGTTGAGAGTTTGGAAAAAATTCAGAGAAGAGCAACTAAGATGATGAAAGGCCTGGAGACTAAAACATACGAAGAATGGCTGCAGGACTTGGGTTTGGCTAGTCTAAAGAAAAGAAGAAATAGGTGAGATAGCAGTATTCTAGTATTTGAGGGGCTGCCACAAAAAAGAGGGGTCACATTATTCACCAAAGCACCAGAGAGCAGGACAAAAAACAATGGTTGGAAACTGATCAAAGAGAGAAGCAATCTGGAATTAAGGAGAAACATCCTGACAGTGAGGACAATTAACCAGTGGAACAACTTTCCTTCAGAAATCATGGGTGCTCCATCACTAGAGGTTTTTAAAAAGAGGCTAGCAGACAGTCACTTGTCTGAGATGGTATACTGTAGGTTCTCCTGCTTGAGCTGGGGACTGGACTAGAAGGCCTCCAAGGTCCCTTCCAAATTCTATTCTATGCTACGCTACTCTACTCTACTTTACTCTACTCTACTCTACCCTACCCTACTCTACTCTACTCTACTCTACTCTACTCTACTCTACTCTACTCTACTATATTATATTTCATTATTTTGGTGAAATCTTGGCTTGCTGTAGATATCCCTTCAAAAATAGCATAAAATAATGACTTCAATAAAGCAACTTCTTGACAAACAGAAGAGAAATGTTATAGAATAGAAATAGGACAACTTGCTGCAGCCAGCTTGCTATAGCCAAGTTATACTATTTTTGCAGGGATATCTACAGCAAGCCAAGATTTCATCAAAGTGAGGAAATGTATGCCATGATGTTACCATACAAACTCTGTCCCTCCCCTTTTTTTTACTTACATGCAATCACATTCAACTACAAAAGAGGAGAATTTTCATCACAACTCATGTTTCATCATTTCTCTCTCGCCCTAAGGATGCCCATATATATGTATGGGCAGCTAGGGTTTTGGGTTGTTAATCTTATGTTGGTGTCCTGTTTATCTTCACTAGTATTTTTTGCATGGGTGCCCAGTTTCAAGGACAAAGGGTAGTTTAAAACTAGCAAAATAACAACTTAACTGTATCTGATCTGTGGATGTTTGTTAAAGTTGACCTGCTTTTTCTCTTAGTTCTGTATTTATTAAAATATATTTCTAGAAAGCAGTTTTAAAGTGAGTCCATTTTATCTCAAATCCAGAATGAATGCTAGGAAGTCTTGCTTTGAATCCGTTGGGATTAATAGTTAATAAGCATAGAAATTGACTGTTACATTTTAGAAAGCCATTGATTTTATTTTGTATCTAATGCTTTTGATGTCAATTTATCCAGAAAATAGCTCATAAAAATGTCTATGACTTGTTTTATTATACTAGCTCCTTATACATCAATCATATTTGATCTGAGGAAATATTTGAGTATTTCTTATAACAAACCTCCATTGGATGAAACATTATTAAAAGAATTTGATTCAACCAGGACATCCCAAGACTATGAACGCAGAGCAGGTATTTAACGTGTGTGTTATTTAAGAGATAGCTGGCAATATTATATCTGCAGATATATTTCAGTATTTCAGTTTTGTATTTCAGCACTTAGAAATTATGAAGCAGGGTTTCTATTTGAAAATTAAGTTTAGCACAAATAAAATACGTTGAATGCTTAATGAGGGTAGCATTCCTTGAAAATTCTAGAGTAAAAGTCATGTTGGTGGCAGACATTTGTTGCATAAAATCTGAAAAGTTTGCCCATCTGTTTTGTGCAATCATGTTCTGGCTTGTTCTTCCTACAGCATGTTGTCATCAGGGACAACGTTGAGCTTATGCACTTTGCGAAGGGCTTCGAAAGCATCTGAGAGTTAGACGTAGCACATCTAAGGAAGCGCAAAGCATCTGAGTGAAGAATTCCACTTTTCTTCTTCACGGTGCTTGGCACGAACCATTTCCATGACAAAAGAGGATTATTGACTTTCATAGCCACGCTGCCTTTGATTCAAGGATCACTTTGATTCAGGGCCGCAGCCTTTGCTTACGAGACACAGAGCCCGGTCCCCTGTGTCAGGTGAAGAGGAAGGCAATGTAGTCAATTGTGCAAGCATTCCCAGTGTGTGAGGGTCTTGAGTGATGGGGCAGGTTGAAACGATGGCTGGGACAATGCAAGACAACCGAGCAGTCCTCCTGAATCCAGGAAGATGTTCAGCTTTCGGCTATAATTCATGGAGCTGAATGGCTCTCCAAACGGAGAGCTGAAAACAAATGCACACACATGCTCGTGCAGAGTGAGTGAGTGAGAGAGAGAGAGAGAAGATGAGGCAAAGGGATGGAACAGATGTGGGCGCCTTTGTTGAGAGGCCTCAGAGGCTAGCGGGGTGGCGATAGGCTAATTTGAGGCGCATAATGCCAGGTCCCTTTCATATGTAGAGCAGCACTTTGATCCAGCCTGGATGAAAGTGATGAAAAGTGGAGAGGATGGCCGGGGGTCTTTTGTCTTTGACAAAAAAGGCATCTGCCGAACTCTAACCCCCTCCTCTCTCCATGCAGCCTCTAGCAGGCTGTTCTAACAATGCTGGTAAAAGGGATGTGTCTCTTTCTTATCCCTCCATTCCCTGGCCAAAACCCTTGTCCTGACAGCTGAAGAAATCCTAGTTGCCTCCCCCCAAAAGGCGGCTAAGCAGTATCTTGGCTACAAAGCTTAATCATTTATTTTCTACCGTGCTAACATTTTCTCTGTGTCGGCAAGGTCCAATATAGTGGTTACATTTGTTCTCTTGGTGCATCTTTTCAAGAGACACTTTGGCATGAATTCATTTTGGCAAGGATGGAGTATCGCTTGAGGAGAAGGAGAGAGACACTTGCGGCTCATAGAAAAGGTTTTGAATGCCAGTGCACTGAACAGGATAAAGGAGCGAAAATATACAGTACATTCAGCACACTTTGGTTGAGGGTGAAGATAAAAATAAAAAGCAATCCATACTTTGGTTAAACAATGAATGCTTCACATTGTTTTAATCTTTTCTGCTTGTAAGTAGCAATTCTATCTTAGGGTATGCTGCATCAAAATTTAGTTGTGGGGGGCTTTTCCTAATATGGAAAATGGTGGAATTGTTTGTTGAGAGAAAAAAAAATAACATTGAAATTGGTGTGTGGCTAATTTGTTTGTTTGTTTTGGATTAGCAAGTATATGGTATGCCTGAGGTGGCCTACCCTTGGCCATTACACAGTGATTGGGGTAACATATCCTTGAATATGTCTTTCCCTTGGGATTATGTTTGCTGTTGCAATTCTCTTCAAAAAGATTCAAGATTCAGGCTTAAACCAAAAGGGAATGAGAAATTGTACATTTAAGATTTTCACTGCTCACTTGGAGACCTTATGTTATTATTTACATACATACATACATACATACATACATATATAAAATAGTATTAAAAACAAAAGACTGATTCCTGGGTATATTCATTTCAAATAGCTAAAAAGCATGAGCACCAGGAAAATTACAAAACTATAAAAGTTTAATTCAATAAAACACCAAGCTTTCATTGGCAGCTGCCAACATCATCAGGGTACATTCTAGTCGATGGGGGAGTTCATTTATAGGTGAGATGCTGTTTGCGCCCGGCTCCTAGATCTCGTCACGGGTCCTAACCGACCAATCTGCACTTTAGTCATAGCTTCTGTGTTACTAACTGCATTTTCTTTACTTTTCTTGCCTGCATGTGTGTTACTGCCTATTCCCCCCTCCTCATATGATTGTAAGCTCGGAGGATTCTCCCCCTTCCTTTTTTGATCAGACGCAAGCTCCGCATCCCTAAACTGCTCTCTCTTCTCACACCCTTCCCTGGGGCACTCCACCTCAATATACTCTCTCCCTCCTTCCCCCCTTCCATGTCCATCATTCATATTCCCGTTGTCATCCTTCCAGCAGTCGCAATTGCGACATCATTTATATTATAAAATTTGGATTGCTAACAAAGAATTAAGGGAGAATTGATTGCTAACAAAGAATTAAGGGAGAATTCTCCCTTAATTCTTTGTTAGCAATCCAAATTTTATAATATAAATGATGTCGCAGTTGCGACTGCTGCCTGTGGATGGCTCTAGTTTGAGCTGATACAAGGCAAAAGATTTCTTTCTCCCATATTTGGGTCGACAGGGTGCATCAAAAAGCACTCAAGATATATATATAAATCTGGCCTGGGGTTTGAGGAGCTGGTTTCTCAATTTGTGATTGTACTCTTGCTCAAAGTCAACACCTGTTCATATATCCTGGTACACCTTGTCTTAAAATGTTGAAAACATTGCAAATGTCCCTTTTCTTAGATTGTGATACAGAGAGTCCTTGTTTAGTGTCTGCCTCATTTAACGACTGTTCACAGTTATACCAGTGATGAAAAAGTAACTTTATGACCAATCTGTGCATTTACAACCTTTGCAGGTGTGTAAAGCAAAGGAAAGCTGCAGTAAGTTCATAAATACAGTTTCAATTAGCAACTGTTTCACTTAACAACTGAGTTGCCAGTCCCAATTGTGATTGCTAAATGAGCATCAGCTGTAACTAGAAACAGCTTCTTCTGTGTTTGATTACGATAGTAGTTGCCCCTAAGCCTTATTAAAAAAACCATATTTTTAAGAAAGGCATCATTTGTGTGTATAGATAGTCCTCGACTTACAACACTTTGTTTAGTGACCGTTCAAAGTTAAAATGGTACTGAAAAAAGTGACTTATGATCATTTTTCACAGTTACGATCTTTGCAGCATTCCATGGTTACATGATCAAAATTTAGATTCTTGGCAACTGGTTCATATTTATGAACATAATAAATTCATGTGAAATGATGCGTGTACACCAGATATTTGAAGAAGAAAAAAGGGGATTGGACAAATATCTGAAGGACAGTGAAGAAGATGCACTGAAGCTAGTTTACCAGGAGTACTGGAGAGACCAAACTGACCTAAAGACCAAATGAAGAATAAAATGACATGACAAAGTAAAGTATTACATGGCCACTATATTTAAAAAAAAGCAGACAAAGCTAGTGACAACAAGACCTGGTAATGACTAACAGGGGGAAAATTGAAGAAAGAAATAGGAGGTTAATTCTGGTTGTACAAGACCAAGCCTTAAGAACAAATCCATACAAAGTCCTACTAGAGTAGACAGTAACAGACAGCAAGTGCTGCCTCTCCAAAAAAGTGGGAGAAACAGTGGAACCACCTAATTAATTGTTGCAAAAAGGTCACACAGGCAGACTACAATGGCACAACAAATGGTGCATTGGAAGATCTGCAAGAAATACCATTTACCTGCAAGAAAGAATGATGGAATCAGGGAATAGACAAATTAATAGAAAATGAAGAAGCTAAAGTGCTCTGGGACTTTAGAATTCAAACACGCAAATACCTGTCACATAACAGACTTATTCATTATCAATAACAAAGACAAAAAAGTCTGACTTGTGGATGTGGTAGTACCTGGAGACAGCAGAAAAGAAGGGAAAGAACAGGAGGAAATAGCAAAACACAAAGATTGTAGACACAAGGAGAACGACTGTGGAAAAAAAAAGCAAAGATAATACCAATAGTATTAGGCCCATTGAGTGAAATACTAAAACAATCTGGAGCATTACCTGAACACCATTGGCACTGACAAAATCTCCATCAGCCAATTGCAAAAGATAGGTTTACCTGTAACAGCTTACATCCTGTAGTGGTCCTTTTAATGCCATCAAACAATATCTGCCTAGCCCAGGTCCGTGGGAAGGACTTTCATAGGTGGATAAACATGTCAAATCTAGTTTAAACATCTGGCTGACTGTGCGACCAACACAATAATAAATTCATTTATTAGTGGATGTCATTTTTAAAAAATCCTGGATGAAACATACTTGGGTTAAGAGAAGAGTTCAGCTTCTTTATATTCACTTGTATATTTACGGACATGGAATTAATAAGTTAAAAGCAATTTTCTTTGACTTATATGCTATAGATCAGTGGCTCCCAACCTTTTCTGTACCCCGGACCCCTAGAATGCTTCTGATATATTCTTGCACCCCTTACAAAAGTTCAAAATAACGGCAATGAATTATGGATATACTCTATAATTTTGAAAACCCAAGTTTTCCCACCCCCTGGAATATCATCTCGCACCCCCGGTTGGGCACCCCTGCTATAGATATAGAAGAACTTCTACGGTCATATTATCCTTGTTTCCAGTTTATCAACTTATTTACATTTATATTTTCCTTTAATCTTTCCGCTCCAAACTCTAGAATACTAGTAACAGTGAGATAATCATCATGATGAGTAGAGTAGAATAGAGTAGAGTAGAATAGAGTATAGAGTAGAGTATAGAGTGTAGAGTAGAGTAGGAATAGAATAGAATAGAATAGAATAGAATAGAATAGAATAGAATAGAATAGAATAGAATAGAATAGAATAGAAGCTGGAAGGGACCTGCTGGAGCAGGAGAACCTATACCATTTCAGACAAGTGACTGTCTAGTCTCTTCTTAAAAACCTTCAGTGATGGAGTGTCCACGAATCAAAGGAATCACAGTTATGGTCTTTTCAATCATGATGTTATATCTAATAATGATGGTGGCAATAGTGCTGCCACTGCTGAGGAGCAGAGGAAAATAAATCTTTCTTCCTATGAAGTTCTCAGTGAAATATTGCCAAGTAGCTAGTTTCTGCATGGAATAAAAGAGGCTCATGTACCACGTCAGGTGTATACAAAATATGTTTGAATTCAAAAAATATTGAAAACTGTTTTCCACTTAAAATGGCCCCTTTTGAGGTTGAAACAGTTGTTTCTCATCTGAAATGGGCTGTTTTGACCATTTGTAAATTCTCCCCCCACACCTCTAAACAGATCTGTCTGAAGCTCCGAACACTCTCTGAATGATGGAAAACCACCCATTTTGAATGTGAAACAGCTGCTTTGCATTCAAAGAGGGGTATTTTGAATTCAAAATGGAAAAGACTTTGTACACCACTATTATGTTCTAATCAGCAGAGCAAAGAGCAGTTTTGGAAGAGGGCGTTTTAATTGGATAAAAGAGTGAGTGGTGGTGTTGGTGAGGGGTGGGGAGAGAATTATCCCTTTTCTTTTTACTGTTAAGTGGGAGGAAGCCATACTGGAGATCTAAAAACAGAAGTCTCCATTCTGCCTTGTCCTTAGAGCTAAACTCGATATGATCTAAGTGTCATGCATCCCAGACTAGATTTAGTTTAAACTGCATGTTTAACAGGAAGTAAAATAACGCAAAACTTACCAGCGCATAATCTTTTCTGAAAGCACAGATCTACTTATAAATTTTAAAGCAGGGTTCCCAAAGTGGTCGTTATTGGTCTCCAGAGTCAATGGGACTATCCAAGGGGTTATAATAATAATAATAATAATAATAATAATAATAATAATAATAATAATAATATCCCCCAGTGAGGCACTACCTTGACGTGGTTGTGGGGCTTGTGTACTCTGAGGAAGATGAGAGCTATGCCAGAGGTTCAACCATACTGGACAGGTCTCATCAGAGGAGTCAGACAAAGAGTGTCTCTCCCATAAAAAATATGGTGAGACGTAAATTTCAGAATGCCATACCAGGCTCGGACGTCGCCCGGGTTAACAAGGTCCGTGCTAGATATTGGAGTTCCTGGATATCTGGTGAAAAATGGGTTACAGGACTCAGGACTGTTGGCTGAGCAACCAGGGCCAGCAGCTGCAGAACTACTGGAAGAAAAGGTGTTTACCCGTCGCAGATACACAGTGATGGAAAACAAAGAAACAATGATCTGTTACTACAGATCAAGTCCAACAAGACGAGGATATCTAAAACAAATGCACCAATTCTGGAAAGAACAACATCCAGAATCAGAAATAACAGAACAGAGACTAGCAGATCAACGCCGATTTATAACACGAAATAAAGTATTTACAGAAACAGAATTGGACGAACTGCAAAGGTTTACCCAGGGCAAAGAAATCAAAGCCTTACAAGAAGTAATTCAGAATGTAGAGGCAAACCAGGGGGAGTTGGCAGTGAAAGAATCCAGCAGAGATATACAACTGTTCTCATTTGGAAACCAGGCACCTCTTCCTCAGGAAGAACAAAACCCTCTAACTAAAGAAATAAAAGAATTGAAACAAAGAATAATTGAGCATCTAGAACAGCACAAAAACAACAGAATAAGGCTGCCTGCATTGAAGCTTGTTCCAAAGAAACAGCTAGCACAAGCATTAAAAGATGCAAATATTGCAATAGCAAGTATAAGCACCAATTCACTGCAAGAAACAAACCAACTAATGTACAGCACAGCTGCAGTTATAACAGAATACCTGGGATGTAAAATCAACAAAAAAGAAAAACAAACAAACAGTGCACCAGAAAAATGGAAGGTTAGACTAGAAAATAAATCAGCAAGTTAAGATCACATGCAAGCAAGCTAGAACAGATGAAAGAAAAGAAGCTGAAGAACAAGAAGACCAAAGAATACCTAATCAAGAAATACCACTTAGAAACAAGGAAGATCAAGGAAGCACTGGAAATAATAAAGCAACAAATAACAGCTATAGCCAGGAAAATCAGTAGATATGAAGCTCGAATTGCAAACTATAGGCAGAACCTCCAATTTCAATCCAATCAGAAACGTTTCTACCAATCCATCAATGGAGAAACTGCAAGGAATCAGTCAGTACCTGACAAGGAAGAAACAGTGCAGTTCTGGAAGCAGATATGGGATAACCCAAAGAAATACAACAAGGATGCGGCTTGGTTAAAAGAGGTGGATGCAAATAAAACAGAAGTTGAAATGAAAGAACTAGTAATAACAACAAAAATGGTAGAAAAAAGAGCAAAGAAAATCAAAAATTGGTCAGCACCAGGTGAAGATGAACTGCATGGGTTTTGGTTGAAACATCTAACTGTTATACACCCACTCATTGCCAAGCAGTTCAACAATATACTACAAGGAGGAGAAATTGAAAAGTGGCTAACAACTGGGAAAACCTACCTAATAATGAAAAATCCAGCAAAAGGGGCAACACCAGGTAACTACAGGCCAATTACCTGCTTACCAACAACTTTCAAATTACTAACTGGTGTGGTAGCTGATGCAGTACAACAGCATCTAGTTGAAAACAATCTCTTTCCACCTGAGCAGAAAGGAAACCGCCCCAATAGCAGAGGAACAAAAGATCAACTCCTAATAGACAAAATGATCTTGGAAAACTGCAAGAGAAGGAAGACCAACCTGAATGTGGCATGGATTGACTACAAAAAGGCATTTGACTCTCTGCCACATGATTGGATAATCAAGTGCCTAGAAATAACAGGAGTCAGTAGAAACATCAGAAAATTTGTGCAAAAATCGATGGCACAATGGAAGACACAGTTGCAGATCAATGGTGAGAGCTGGGAGAGGTTAATATCAAGAGAGGAATATTTCAAGGAGATTCATTATCACCATTACTATTTGTTATTGCATTGTTTCCTCTGTCAACAATACTGAATAACTCAGGACATGGCTATCAAACATCAAAAACATCTGCTAGACTATCCCACCTCCTTTACATGGATGATCTGAAGCTGTATGGAAAAACATCATCTGAAATAGAATCGCTGCTCAACACTGTCCGTATATATAGCCAAGATATTGTAATGGAGTTTGGCTTGGACAAATGTGCCACACTTACTATCAAACAAGGAAAAATAGTGAAAACTGAAGGAATCAAGATGCCCCACGAAAATAACATTAAGAGTCTGGATGAGGAAGAGTACTACAAATACTTGGGTATCCTTTAAGCTGACAACATCAAGCACACTGAAGTCAAGAAAAAGATTAGAGGTGAATACATCAAGAGAGTGAAGAAGATCTTAAACTCAATGGAGGAAATACCATAAAGGCAATCAACACCTGGGCAATCCCAGTCATTAGGTAC
This sequence comes from Crotalus tigris, assembly GCF_016545835.1. Lineage (NCBI taxonomy): Eukaryota > Metazoa > Chordata > Lepidosauria > Squamata > Viperidae > Crotalus > Crotalus tigris. The sequence goes on along the minus strand of NW_024097375.1, from coordinate 214,482 downwards.
ACAGCTGGAATAGTGGACTGGACTCAAGCAGAGCTAAAAGCAATGGATAGGCAGACCAGAAAAATAATGACAATGAATCATGCCCTTCATCCACGCAGTGACATTGATAGACTTTATCTACCAAGGCAAATAGGTGGGCGTGGAATGCTACAAGTACATCAGATGGTTGAAGAAGAAAAAATGGCTTTGGAAGAATATCTGAAGAACAATGATGAAGATGCACTGAAATTAGTATATCAGGAAGGCTTACTAACTACTGGAGAGACCAAACTGGCCTACAAGAAAGACCAAATGAAGAACAGAATAGAGGCATGGGAAGACAAAGCACTACATGGCCAATACATGAAAAAAATAGCTGGGAAAGCAGATAATAATAAAACCTGGCAATGGCTAAGAGCAGGAAAATTGAAGAAAGAGACCGAGGGACTAATTCTGGCTGCACAAGACCAAGCTTAAGGACAAATGCATACAAAGTCAAAATTGAGAAGACAGCAACAGACAGTAAGTGCCGCCTATGCAAAGAAGCTGAAGAAACAGTGGACCACTTGGTAAGCTGTTGCAAGAAGATTGCACAGACTGATTACAAGCAGCGGCATGACAAAGTAGCAACAATGGTGCATTGGAAGATCTGCAAAAAATATCATTTGCCTGTAAGCAAAAACTGGTGGGATCATAAAATAGAGAAAGTCATAGAAAATGATAAAATTAAACTGCTCTGGGACTTCAGAATTCAAACAGACAAGCACCTGCAACATAACACCCCAGACTTAACAATTGTCGATAAGAAAGACAAAAAAGTCTGGATAGTGGACGTGGCAGTGCCTGGAGATAGCAGAATAGAAGAGAAAGAACTGGAGAAGATAACAAAATACAAAGACCTACAAATAGAAATAGAAAGACTGTGGCAAAAGCAAGCAAGGGTAGTACCAATAGTCATAGGCTCCTTGGGTGCAATCCCAAAACAACTGGAGCACCACTTGAACACCATTGGCATTGACAAATTCGCTATTAGTCAATTGCAAAAGGCGGCCTTATTAGGAACTGCTTCCATCCTGCGACGATATCTGTAATACCATCAAACATCCACATCTGCTTATCCCAGGTCCTGGGTAAGGACTCGATAGGTAGACAAAATGCCAAATCCAGTCTGAACATCTGGCTAACTGTGCGATGATCGATAATAATAATAATAGTAAAGTTGGAAGGGACCTTGTAGGTCATCTAGTCCAACCCCCTGCTCAGGCAGGAAACCCTACACCAGGGGTAGGCAACCCAAAACACTGAAAGAGCCACTTGGACCCGTTTCCCACCAAAAACAAAACACCGGGAGCCGCAAAACCCTTTTGATATATAAAATGAAGATAACACTGCATATATCCTTTTTTACCTTTATTATAGGTGTGTGTGTGTGTGTGTGTGTGTGTGTGTATTTGTGTGTGTGTGTATGTGTATGTACACACACACACACACACACACACACACACACACACATTAAAAATAAAAGTAAAAATATGACTCTTGGGAATATCCATACTATTAAAACAATGATCACCAAGAGAATGCTTTAAGAGAATAAAATTACATACACACACAGGTAAAAAAAGGATATATGCAGTGTGATCTTCATTTTAGATGTCAAAAGGGTCTCTCTCTCTCTCTGTCTCTCTCCCTCCCTCCTTCTCTATCTGCCCTTGGTCTACCACTCCTCTTCCCCCCCCCACACACACACACTCTCTCTCTCTCTCTCCCTCCCTCTCTCTCTCTCTCCCTCCCTCTCTCTTTCTCTCTCTTTCTCCCCCCTCTCCTATCTGCTGCTCACCTGGCAAGCTTCAAGCTGTTGTCCAACAAGCTCAGGGGTAGAAAACCTCGTCTCTTTTATGACTCATGGACTTCAACTCCCAGAATCCCTGAGTCAGCCTAGCTGGGCTAGCTAGTTCTCTCCTGCCCTTCCTGCTTCCTGCTTCCTGCAGAGACGCAGCAAAGGGAGGAGCTCCGCCCAGTAAGCTTTTCAGCTCCTCAGAGGACACTGTGAGTGGACTCTCTTTTACACACAATGCCTCTCTCTTTCTCTGTCTCTCTCTGCAAAGGCAGAGGAGGCTGGGAGCCACAGGGGAAGGCTCAAAGAACCGCATGCGGCTCCGGAGCCGCGGGTTGCCGACCTGTGCCCTACACCATTTCGGACAAATAGCTGTCCAGTCTCTTGGAAACTTCCAGTGTTGGAGCATTCACCGCTTCTGGAGGCAGGTTGTTCCACTGGTTAATTGTTCTGTCAGGAAGTTTCTCCTTACTTCTAGGCTGCTTCTCTCCTTGATTAGTTTCCATCCGTTGCTTCTTGTCTTGCCTTCAGGTGCTTTGGAGAATGACTTGACTCCCTCTTCTTTGTGGCAGCCCCTGAGATATTGGAACAATGCTGTTATTCTTAGTAGTAGTAGTCCTATTAAAATAATTTTAATACAGTAAGCATTTGGAGGCCAATGAACAGTCTGAAACATTATGAAGGGGTCAATGAGCTGAAGAATTTGGAGAGCTCTAAAGGATGTATCACATTCACCTTAAATCAGAGCCAAACTTTGCAAAGCATTCCTTAAATTACTGCAGAACATATTTAAGAAATACGTAAGAAACTGCAAGGAATATAACTCCTTCCATCCTCCACCGTCTGGTCAGAGCTGAAGAAGCTTCTTGGATGAGAAGCGAAACATCTTCAAGGAAAAAAACTAAGTCTAGTTGCCTTTTGAAAAAGCACTTTGGGGGCAACCAGGACCTGGATGACTAAGAATCTCCATAGACAGATCTTTAAGAAACATCTCTGTCTTAGAACTTGAATGCTTTGTTGACTAAGCTGTGAACCTTCATCGTCCAATTTAGATCTCTGGACCACCTGAGCTAAAACACTAGACTGCAGCCCTAACCTGCAATAGGTGGATAATGCCAAGTTACTTTTTGCAAGGTTTATGTAAACCATGGCTGAGATAATACCCACGAAATGCTTTGGATATTCAGGACATTACGGAACTGCTAGCTTACAGGATATCTGGAAAGGAAATACTGAAAAAGAGAACTAGGGACAAGTACTTGCCACATGCCATTTATTTTGGGTGCCCACTTTGAGATAAGCTTGCATTTTCTCCACACTTTCCTCCCCCACACTTTTCCCACTGAACAAAAGCACTTCCATGTGAAGAGAGCGCCTTCAAATTCACCAGCTCTGGAATTTTTTTTTCCTTGTTATAAAAGCCTCAGACTGCAGGTCACTTGATTATGTACTGAAGATAAACTTTTCACAAAGGGCGCCCTGTTTGAAGCTGCACCTGGTATTGCAATCTCTCAATGCGATAACATTTGCTAGAAAAAATTGTTATTGGAGAGCTGTGAGGTTGGACTTAAGAGGATTCCATTTATAACAGCTATTAGCTTGTGAGTGAGGCCATAAAGTTTCCACCGTTTACAGAACGTGAAAGAATACTGGTTTCTTAATTGCAACTTTATTTATACGCTAGGTCAATCGTATTTAATTAAGTTTATGCCCTCATAAGACCATGAGGAAATTATATTTGGGTTATTTTTGCTCATGGTTTGAACTGCAGGGAATTCTACTATTACTGCAAAATGGTGGGTTTTGTTTTGTTTGTATGAAAACTGATTTAGGCAGGTAGAATAAGTACATGACTGCTCAGAAGGATTAGGAGGGGCTTTACTTTAAAAAAAATGACGTTTGATCTAGGAATTCTAACTTATTTTCCTTTTATTTCCTTTTTTTTAAAGAAAGAAAATTCAGGAATCTCAGATCATAGTTATTACATATTTAACATTAGATACAGATAGTCCTCGATTTACAACCGCAATTGGGATCGGAATTTCCATTGCTAAGCGAGGCCGTTGTTAACTTGAGTCGCACCTGATTTCATTACTGTTGTTTTTGCCCCAATTGTTAAGCGAATCTCTGCAGTTAAGTACCGTAAATGCCGGCATACAAGGCGACCCGGCGTATAAGACGACTCCCGTCTTTATAGCCAGGCCGCATTCCTAGAACGTTGTCTTATACGCCGGAAACTACCAGTATTTCCGGCATATAAGACGACTCGGCGTATAAGATGACCCCCGTCTTTGGCGCTGATTTCAGCGCTCGCGGAAGTCGCCTTATACGCCGGCATTTACGGTAAATCACACAGCTGTCAAGCAAATCCACTCTCCTCCATTGACTTTTCTGATTGGATGTTGGCTGGGTTTACAAATGGTAACCATGCGATCCCAGGACGCTGCAACCATTGTAAATTTGGCACATGCCAATTGGGAAGTGCCCGAATTTTGATCACGTGACTGCAAAGGTTGTGTGAGGATCGGTCATCGGTCACTTTTTCCGTGCCATTGTAACTTCAAATAATCACTAAACAAATCGTTGTAAGTCAAAGACTGTCTGTACATACAAATGCGCGCGCGCGCGCACACACACACACACACACACACACACTCATACAGCAAAGTCTTAAAGGATACTCTACTTTGACTGAAGTGACCTTCAAGGCTGCCTTATGACAAGACTCATGAAAATGGCTCTTTTGATGCATTTTGCTGGTTTTCCATTGTGTGCACAGAACCCAGTCCTTCTAGTACAGGTAGTCCTCAAGTTACGAATGTAATGGAGCCTGCCCTTCTTGCAAAACAAAATATAAGATCTCGCAAAGTTGGAAGGTCTGATTGAACTTTTTTTTAGTCCCACAAACTTCTTTTGTTTCCCTGTGCGCCATGGCAGAGAAACGTGACAGAGCTGGAAAGCAGGTTTGCTTAGGAGCCCCACTTGCAATTTAGCAAAGGAACGCTTTTGGGAAGCGAGGGGAGCAGGGTGGTGATGTGCCAAGCTCTCCAGCTTCACGGCAGTGGAATTTGTGAAATCTGGGCAGGTTTGGCACTCCAGCAAGTAGCAGAGCAGGGCTGTGCCCGCTTGCGAGAGGCTGAGGCTCGGCAGGAAAGGGGAGAGGCTGAGCTGGCGCTTCTCTGCCTGGCTGGACAAGGGCTCCGGCACCCAAGACTGTGCAGGAGGCGAGCATGGACAGTTCAGGACTCTCAGGCTTGGCACCAAAGTAGCATGTTGCAGCATCTCTGTGGTCATTCGTAAGTGCGAACGACTGCTGTAATGTTGCAACATACGTAACTATAACTACTTTTTGGCAGGGATGTCGTAACTTTGAACATTCACTAAGCAAACATTCGTAACTTGAGGACTCCCTGTAGTTCTTCAAAGGAAAGGATCATTAATTGGAAGCACTGAGATGGTTCTGCATTTTTTTGGGAATCGAGGGACTCTGGTGAAGTGTATTGCTCCATAAACTTCATTGATTTGGCTTCTGAAGTGGATTTCCTGCTTGCTGAATGGGGCAGTGAAATTGCTTGTCCATTGTGAGCCAGAAATGCTGTAGCGTGCAAACATGTTTCTTGTGTTAAGTAACAGTACCGTAGTCTTGTAAGTCTAAATGTACAAGGAAGCTTATTAGCAGTTGGTTGGTTATAAGCTTTCTTTGGCATTTCAAGATCTGCACTTCTCCTGTAGAAAGTTACCCAACATCCATTAAATAACCTCCGTTATGGAAGCCACAGCATGGTTCTATTTTAGCTTCTTGTGAAGCTCCTGCCAAATGACTACTCTTCCAAATTTAAACAGTGAGCTAATTAAAAATGTGCTCAAACAACAAGCAAAATTCACCTCATTTATTTTTTGAAATATTTTCTTAAGTGCAAAGAAGACATCTGAAACGAATAGGAGGGAAATGTAGCTGAAACCTTTTTACCTTGAATTTTGTTGTTGATGTTGTTCAAAGTTTCAAAAAAAAAAAAAATTACAGGCAGAGAAGAAATGGACCCAAAGGAAGGATTAAGCACCCTTTCTCCTCCAATCCAGTGATCCGTTCAATTTAATACAGTAGATTGGTTACATTTTCCTTAAGCGAAGAAGTTGAGTGAAACCTGGTATCTTCAGGGCATTAAATAATTTTAATAGAACTGCAGAACGATCCAAATTTGAACAGTAAAAGATGTGAAAGAGGACATGGAAGTGCATGGAGTACCTGCCAGCATCTATTTGAACCAAGCACCTTATTTATTAATTGAATACAGAGGTAGTCCTCGACTTACAACAGTTCATTTAGTGTCTGTTCAGTGTTACAATAGCACTGAAAAAAGTGACATATGACGGGTTTTTTTAAACACTTACGACCGTTGCAACTTCCCCGTGGTCACGTGACCTGGATTCAGACGCTTGGCAACTGATTCATTATTTAAGACGGTTGCAACTTCCCCGTGGTCATGTGACCTGGATTCAGACGCTTGGCAACTGATTCATTATTTAAGACAGTTGCAGTGTCCCTGGGTCATGTGAACACCTTTTGCGACCTTCTGAGAAGCAAAGTCTATGGGGGAAGCCAGATTCACTTAATAACTGCAATGGTTCACTTAAAGTCTGTGACAAGAAAAGTTGCAAAAATCGGACAAAAATTCACTTAACAAATGTTTCACACAGCATCAGAAATTTTTTTCATAGGTTGAGGACTACCTGTATTTCCCAAATTTTCTTTGTGGGTGGTTGAATGTTTAAAATATGTGTTTAGAGTACACACGCAGGCATAAATGAATATCAAATATTTATTATTTCAGTTTAATATATATTATATAATGAATGAGCTTAAGGACTGATTGGGAACTCTCCGTTTTCCTCTTCCCATTCCCAGGTGATCTTTGCTTTGAATCAGACTCTCTTGCAGCAGGAGAATCTCCGAGCAAGCAGCCTACAGATTCCTTACACTACAGAGGACCTTATCAAGCATTACAACTGTGGAGACCTCAACACTGTCATCTTCAATCAGGATACTTCCCAAGTGAGTTGTGTCTCCCCATTCCCTTGTGCTGCTCACAGGATGGCTAGTTAGCTTCTCCTGTGAACTGTCCATATCCCCAAGGGACGGGACATTTTAAAATCAAGTTTATTTTCACTCTTCAAAGTGAGCATGCATGCTTTTTTGTAAACACTGCAATTGGCAATTGTACTTCCAGACACATTTTGTTTGTTGGCATCGGATGGGCTGTTTCTGATTTGTTGGATAAGAAGAGAGTTTATAATATTGTTTTATGAATTAAATGTTTTATTGTAATACAGAGGGAACTTAATTTTTAAAAGATACCACTTTTTTTTTTCTTTTTAACGAACCTATAATCCCTTGCATTGGAGTAAAATCAGGGCAACTGAATGGAGCTGAGCATTTACTGGCTGGATACCCTTCCTGATGCCTATGCGGAGTTCACAGCAGATATTTTCTCTTTGCGCCCAGAGAGAGAAATATTTGCGGCTACCTAGGATTGAACTCACAGCTTCCCGATTGTAAGGCGAGAGCTCTACTTCTAAGCCACCACACTGCTCCTTAAAAAGATACAGCAAACTAGGGGAAAATGGATTTGTCTTTCTACAGTACTTTGCCAAATTGGAGACAGTCTGTTTTGCCATATCTACACAATGGCTTCCTGAGCTGTGTAGCTTTTACATGAAGATAGTGAGATGTCCTACATTTTCCATTTTTCTAAGCACATTAATTTGACATGGATGACATAATCAAAGGCCTTCTATAAACAATGAAGCACATGTTAATTTCATTTTGGTGTTTATATCCACTGATATGTAGCTATTACAGGTAGTTCTCACAATGACTGCCCTGTTTAGCAATTGTTCAGAGTTATGGCAGTGCTGCAAAAGTAATCTTACAACTGGTCTTTGCACTTACGACTGTTACAGCATCCCCGCAGTCATGTCAAGATGGGGCACTTTGCAACTGGCAGTCATTTATGACCATTGCAGCATTCTGTGGTTACCCATTTGCATATTTTACAGCTGGCTTTCAACAAGGATTGTCAGTGGAGAAGCCAGCAATAAAGTCACAAGTTGTGGTCAGGTGATGTCTTGTAAAAAAGGTACTCCACACTCGAGCCGCTATTCCATACTGTTCATTATCCCAGATAAGAATGAAGACGGGAGGTCAATGTGAGACTTTAAAAGAGTGAATAAAATACCACAGATTTAGGATGGAAATTCCATGGAAGAGATGTACTGCTGCCCCTGGATTTTGGGAGACCACCCTTCACATACCCATCCACTGTCTTACAAAAAACCCCACTATATATTGAATACCAGGGGAGCCATGCTAATGAACAGTTCTACTTAGTTTTCTCTGGAACTTAGAGTATTCACCAAGCTGTCAAAGGCTGCTAGTAGCAGACTGGAACAGTTAATCCCAAACGCAAGCCTCTCAGAGCTTTGATTAATAAGATGTATTAATAAGAGGCTTATACAGTAGTAACAAGAATTCTGGCAAGCAGTCTGTTTTCAGATGAGAGACCTCTGTATTGCAAAATAAGATGAGAAGTCTCTGATAGTTCTTATGTGCTTTTCAGGAGTTGGTAGAGGTAATTTGTATCTGCTATTGTAAGTATTATATTTATATCCTGGGAACCAATTTTCCTACAAAGTTGCAGTGATTTTAGGGTATATCTCTTAATTGTGGAGTCCCATATCTATGTGCAATCTGGAGGCAGAGGAATATGAGGTGAACATTCTGCCTCTGAAGCAATTTGTTTTTCGGGGAATAAGGAAAAGAGCCCCTTCTTACATTTGCAAAAGCTGGTATAGGGAAAGGTTTCTCTCCTCCAGTCCAGGAAGCCAGCTATCCAAGAGACAGTCAGCTAATCACTGACAAGTCATGTGTTTGAGATGTTTGGGCATCCTGACCCTAAGATTTTTGAGAGTCTTATGCACATGGGTCCCTGAGTAATCTCATTTAATGCTTGCTCTTAAAAGTGTGTAATGCTGGTGGCTCTCTCCAACAATCCACAAGGGGAAAATCATGCAGCTTTTCCATCACTGGCATATTTCAACAGTCTCCTGTTAACACAACACATGGTTAGGCATGCGCATATTATTACATTCTTTAAAAAAACCAAACCATCAGATTGCTAATCTCAACTGAAACACACCTGACCTATTTCTCATCAAAGCTCACAAAGCATTTAATTAGATAGTGTTCTGGTTAAATGGGAGAGCTGGACCCAGAAGAATAAGTCTGAACTTCAGAATATGTGGCTGTAATGTCTTTCCCTTTGACAATGGATCTTCATGACATTTCTCAATAACTTCAAGGTGAGATGGTTCTAGTCAAAAGACACAAAGGACATAAGTTATGCCAGTTGCCAGGTGATTGGCAATCTTCTTTTCTCTCATTTTACGAGTTATATGTATTATCCACTTGAAGAGTGCAGAGCTAATCCTGATAGCCCAAAACTGATGCAGAAAAACTTTCATATCTAGCCACAAGATATGAAAATCTTGTGGCTCCAACCAAAAATATCAAGGGATATTTAATCATCCATCCCATAGTGAATATAGCTACAATATATGCATGGAGTGTCTATGGAGATCCTCAATCATCCAGATCATGGTTGTTCCAAAGGTGCTTTTCAAAAGGCAACTGGACTTTCTTGAGTGTTTTTTTGTTTCCTTGAACATATTACATGTCTCATCCAAGAAGCTTCTTCAGTTTTGCTGAATGGTGGGGAATGGAAAGATTTATATTTAGACAATTGCTAAGGAATATAAATCCTTCTGTTCCCTCACCATTCAGCCAATACTGAAGAAGCTTCTTGGATGAGAATTAAAAGGTCTTCCTCAAGGAAAAAAAACCAAGAAAGTCCAATTGCCTTTTTTTTTTTTTTATTAAAAGTTTTATAAATTTTACAAAAAAGAAAAAAGAATACAAAACAAGAGACAACATATACAAAAAAATAAAACTAAACAATACATATATAAAAAAAACCCCCCCACCCCTCCCAAAACCCCCCCCTCCCTTCCCCCCCCCTGAGCTTCCCAGAGCAGAATATAGGCTTAAAAAGTAAAAATAAAAATTAAATTAAGAACTTTATATTTATATATATAAAAAGATTATCTATAATATATATAAAAATAAAACTTATGAAAAAACTATATAATATTTTTGTATACCCAATCTAAATTGTATAAATTTTATCCATTTATCCCAAACAGCAAGAAACTTCTCTTGCGTTTGTTGCTTTAAGAAAGCCGAAATCTTTGCCATTTCCGCCAGATAAGCTACTTTAAGAAACCATTCCTGCAATGTAGGCAAAGATTCCTTCTTCCAATATTGTCCTACTAACAGCCTAGCGGCTGTGATCAAATTTAACATCAATACAACCTCCTTTGTATCACAATCTGTAACAATACCTAACAAAAATAATTGCGGAGTAAATTTTACCCTCCTTCTAAAAATTCTCTGGATATTCCACCATACTTTGATCCAAAATGCTTTTATCTCTCTGCATGACCACCAAATATGATAATAGGAAGCCTCCTTATAACCACATCTCCAACATTTGGGTTGCACGTCAGGGTACATATAAGACATTTTTTGTGGATCAAGGTGCCATCTATAAAACATTTTATAAAAATTCTCCCTTAAATTCTGTGCTTGTGTAAATTTGACATTTCTCACCCAAATTTTTTCCCAGGTGTCCAATGGAACTGGCTCACCAAAATTCTGCGCCCATCTTATCATACAATCTTTAATTAGTTCCGTTTCTGAATCCAATTCAACTAAAACCGCATAAATTCTCTTAATGTGGGTTTGTCTTGAATCCTTCACTTGCTTAATAAGATTTTCATCTTCTCTAAGAAAACCCACCTTACAATCCATCTTCCATCTGTCTAGTAATTGCCTATATTGGAACCAAGAATAAATAAAGTTTTCTTGTGCTAACTCTTCCCGTGATTTTAATTGCCAGTTTTGTCCATCCCATTTAAGTAACTGTCTGTAGGACACCATATCCATTTTAACCCCTCTTTTTATTGCTTCTATCGCATGCCAAGGTATAGCCCATAATGGTACTTTGAAATCACTTTTATAATATTTTCTCCAAATCCTAAGTAAAGAGATTCTTAAGATATGAGATTTAAAAGTCCAATCCATTTTTTTATTGAATATTAAATAGGCATGCAATTGCCTTTTGAAAAGGACCTTTGGGACAGATATGCATGAGGCTTCATGAGTGAAGATTCACTGCTATTTAGACCATAATCCTGGACAGTATTATTGCAATGCAAATATATAAATAGACATGGGGAGTTTTTTGCAGATAGAGCAGGACTAAAGTTTGTCTCCTCTCAGAGCATCTGACCCACACATTTTGTCCCACCAATTGAACTGTAGTAAACAAGAATCCTACTTTCTTTCTTTGTTGAACAAATCTTGGAATGAAAAAGTGCTTAATGGCAGCTGCTCCCTGATACATCGAGGTTGCATCTCTTTGATTTATGAGTCGCAAGGTCCTTTAATTTTGTTTAAAAAACAGATAAAAACTCATACAGTTACAAAAACTAAAACAATAAAAAGAGAAATATTGCAGAGAAAAGTATAACAGGGAGAGAAAAATAGATTTAAAAAAAATAAGACTATAACAAAGAAAAAGAAGTCCCTAAATGTTTTTGCAAGAAGTCATAGTCTGTTGCACAGGGAGAGCAGCAGGTTTTATCACTTTAGCCAGTAAGACTCTTCTTGGGGATATTTTGGGATGGGCACTTGATCGTCTATTTCTTCTTTTGCCCAACAATAAAAGCATTACAAATTGAATATTTTGACTGCTGCTGAATTTTTCTTTGGCAGGCCAGTCTTTCAGTGGGCAATCTATTACTACTAATCTTGGGTTTTCATTATGGCTCCTAGCTATATGAGTCTATCTGGTAGGATGTTCTCTTCCTCTGTAGGAAAAGGGAATATTAGGATAAATATTCCTTTTTTACAACGCTGAGTACTTCCCTCCCTTAAGTGTTCTCTTTGGTGGAAGTATTGTTTTTCCTTTCTTCCTATTTCTGTTTTTATTATTGGAAGTCATGCATATTCTTAATGGTGTACAAAATATTGTGATCTCAATGTGACCTATTTTGATCTCAAAATAGATTACTCTGAGCTCACCAGAAATGCTCCAGGACTGTTCCAACCGGTCCCAAGGTGTTTCAGCTTGAAACAAGGTGCTTTTTGAGACTGGAATGTTTCCAGAACAGTCACTGGGACTTCTGTAAGGTCAGAACCATCTGTTTTAAACCTGAAGCAGCAGTTTTAAGTTCAAAAAAGGATGTTTCAAGTGCCAAACAATTCTAATGAGTCACTTATTATCCATCCCTTTGCAATGGGATGAAGAAATTTGACCTTGCTGGTTTAGCAAATCGGAGGAGTGACCCACTGTAGGAACCTTCACAATAAGTCTAGTATTCTGTTTACAGCTAAAAACTATTTATCAGAAGATCAATATCCAGCATACTTTATCTAGGACTGTCTTTGAAAATAGGATAGCTAAACTCATATGAAAGATTTCTCCAGGAGGTTAATGTGAACAGCATTATCTGTTCTGAACTTGGTACTTGTGCCCTTCCAAAGTGATGGTGAATACCTTTGTGAGCATTTGAACGAGCATTAAAGTCATTTTTACTCCAAATGCCATTTTTAACGAACTGATATCTATAACCTTTATTCTTCATGTAGTTATGGTTTCTTTTATATGAATCTTCTGTCCCTTTCTCTGATATCATAAAAATGTGATTCTCCCAAGCTTCTGAAAATATACTTTGTAACTGTATCTTATTCAAAACTTATTATACCATAATTTGAAAAATTCATAAGGGACAATTTGTAACATCTTTTGGGGGTTATTTACAAGTTGCAACTGAAATACAATTCAAAAACTGAACAAGTTAAGGACTGTATAAATGGTTTATTACAGAATGAAACTAATCTTAAAAGTTGAATCTTCTTTCCTGTCAGCAGTTTTTCTGCTAAACTTCACTAAACTTCAAATCCCTTCAAAATATACAAAGCTGATTTATGATAATAGTTCTAAGAATGCTTTAATAATACTGTATGTTAAATACAATTCCTTCTTTATAAGAATGAAAATTCAGTGTCAAAAATAACTTCATATTGAAAAACAAGTCTGAGGTGGAATTTAAAAAAGAGAAGAAAACATTTATTTGGAAAATAATAGAACAAAGACTGATGTACAAGAACATAAATGAAAAAAATAAGTGCATTTAAAAATAGAAATGTAGCTGTGATTTTTTAAAAGAGGGCTGGAAATAATGAATGTATTTACTTTTAAAGTTCAAGGCCTTTACCAGATGAATCTAATGAAATACCTGTTTTCCCTGTCTGTCTTTCCCCATTCTCAAGTCATTTAGAGAAATGATATATTGTGCCTCTGCTGTATTTCTAATGAGAAAAGTCCTATCAGAATACAAAATAGACCTTTCCATGAAATAGCACCAATGTCGTATTAAGCGTGTGACTTTGGTATATTCGCTTTTATTTACAAAAAGCAAAATTGGACCTCAAAAGAAAAAGGCGAATCCTGGAGTAATGCAGTGTTCTAATGAGTAAAAGTGAGGTATGAGAGGACATAAGTACAGTCAATATTTTTCTGCCTGTTACATGAGATTAAAAAGACCGCTAGAAATATTAAGAATGAGCTTACTGTGGTGTTATATACATGATTTCCCTTTTCCATCTCTTCTTTGCATTTTCTCCACCCAAACCCCCAAGTGTCCCATCTTTCTGGAACAAATCTGTGGGACATATTGGATTCTGTAGGGAAGTGGTGGAGATTTGATCTCGTATGTTATATGATGATCTTTCTTTTGCATAGGTCCCAAATTTCATCAATGCATCTCTGCTACCTCATGAGCGTATCATGGCTCAAGAGATTGATGACTACTTCCGCCATGAGCTTATCTACAAGCGGAATGAGAGGATGAGCAAGCGAGTGAAAGATTTACTGGAAGAGTATCCAGATAAAAGCTTCTTCTTTGCATTTGGAGCTGGTAGGTATACCTTTTAGATATAAAAAATAACATGGATCAATTGATTCTTTGTGTTGGCAATATGGAAACATGCAATTCATAAGAGAACACACGGAATCATTACGCCTTCAATGTCAAACATGGCAATTCTTCATGGCCATTAAAAGATGAGTTGCACTCTCATTAAATGTCTTCAAAATCTCATTATAAAATCAGCTATCAATGGATTTTTCTTTTCTTTTTTCTTTTCTTTTTTATGTGATTGTATAGTTATTATTTGTTTTTGATTTTTGTATTGTTTAAGCTGTCCAAAGTTGCTTTGTGAAATGGGTAGCTATATCAGTCCAATAAATACATAAAGAAATTTAAATGCAGTCACAAAAGCAAACTTATGGTTAAATTCAAAGTGACAGCATAGGTTCAGTGCTCTAGAATGGTATCATTTATAGCTGTATTCTATGCCTTTCCTCAAGGTGAAAATTATCTCTTAGGGAAGTAAGAATTTAGCTGCAACCTCAATATAGAGAATTTTAATTGGGCTCATTGTAACATAAAAATTGGCTTCAAGTAGTGTTTTCCTCCTAATAAAATAGCCTCACCTGCTGGGCTGTACTTACCTCCCAAGTGTGAATCTGGTCTGAGAATATTTTGGAAGATGTAAGCCAAGCCACTGGATATAAATTTGACAATTTAGCTCTGAAAAAATCAACAGTGCTTCTTTTCATTAAAGCAGGGGTCCCGAAACCCCGGTCTGTGGCTCAATATTGGTCTGTGGCCTATTGGGAACTGGGCTGAAGAAATGAGTGGAGCTTCATCTGCCCTTGTGTGGGATCTAGGTAGCACCATAACCCCTCCAGGTCCATGGGGGAAAAAAATTTCCACAGAACTGGTCTCTGGTGCTCAAATGATTACGGACTGCTGCATTAAAGCATGTATTTATGGCCCAAGATGCCTGTAGTATTTTTAGAGGATTTTTTTTAAATTGACTAGTGTATAATGTCAGACTATACTACCTGGAGGAGTTACTGGGATACTCCATACAAGGGAGGTTAAAGAGCAGAGAATGACTCGTGCAGCTTATAAACGTAAAGAGAAGGAGCAACGTAAGAAAGAGGCCAAAGAGATTTCTCCTGGAAATGTATCACCGCCGGTGGGAGGAGCAAGACCCAAGAGTCATGCAACACATGTTGCAATTTCAGATCTCCAAGGTGTCTTCTCCAGGCTGCGGGCCAAGGGAGATGGCAAAGTTTTTGACCTGGAATGTTAATGGATTGAATTCTCCTCAGAAAAGGAAAAAAATCTTTTATTATTTGAAGCAACGTAATAATGATGTTATTTGCTTACAGGAAACTCATATTTTACTTAAGGATCAGAAATATTTAGTTAATGCCCGTCTGGGATCTCACTTCGTATCTTCTGCTCCCGGGAAGAAGGGGGGAGTTGTTATCTATGTTAAGCAAAATCTACCAGTTTGTCTGGTGAAGTCTGACCCCCAAGGGAGATATGTGATGGTTGAATTGGGCTTATATGGTAAGAAAGTACTTATAGTGGGACTATATGCACCAAATCAGCAACAGGAACAATTTTATAGACTCTTACATGAAAAAATAAATCTGCTGGACTACAGATCCGTGGGACTAATGGGGGATTGGAATGGTGTCTTAGATGTACAAAGGGACAAAAAAGGTTCCTCTCCTCTTCTTAAGCAGGCAAAATTACCTAAAGCCTTTTTTGATATGAAAGAGGACTGGGAATTACGGGACTATTGGCGGGAATGTAATCAAGAGGAGAAAGACTTTACCTTCTTTTCAGATAGACACCAATCCTTCTCAAGAATTGACTTCTTCTTGATTACAACGGACTTATATAATAGAGTAAAGAATGTCAAGATTTTCCCTAGGTTTTTGACGGATCATAGTCCAGTCTGGATGGAGTTGACTCAAGAAAAAGAGGAGAGAAGATCCTGGAGGGTGAATGAGAATTTATTTAGACAAGAAAAAAATGTTCAGAAACTAAAGGAGTGTTTAAAGGATTATTTTGCTTTGAATATGTATAAGGGGACTTCAATGTCAATGGTATGGGATTCAGGGAAAGCATTTATGCGTGGGATTTTGATAAAAATGAATAACTGTCATAAGCAAAAACAGATTCAGAAACGTAAAGAATTGGAAGATGAAATTAAATTAAAAGAAAAGTCTTTGAATTTAAATCCTTCTGATGAAAGTATTAAAGAATCCTTAAAGTTGTTAAGAACACAATTTAATATGTTGTTAGCAGATCAAGCTGCAACCAATTTATTGTTTATGAAACAAAATACATTCTGTAATGCTAACAAGCCAGGGAGATGGCTGGCTTATCAATTGAGAAAGAAACAGAGACAGAGAACAATAGATAAAATAAATTACAAGGGTAAATTAGTTTCTCAGAAGGAACTGATTAAGAAATCTTTTTTGGATTATTATCAAAAATTATATAAATCTACTAATGTTCAAATTTTAGAGATAAATAAATATCTAAGCGAGGTTAGTTTCCCTAAATTGACAGAGGATCAGAAACATGAAGTTAATGGTTTAATTACTAAGGAGGAAATTTCGCTAGCAATTCAACAATTGAAACCAGGGAAAGCACCGGGTACGGATGGGTTAACAGCTGTTTATTATAAAGCCTTATTGGAGGAGATGATTCAACCATTAGGTGATCTTTTCGAGAGTAATGTATTTCAGTGCTTATTTTGTGAGAGTAATTAAATTAACTCAGATATTATCTGTTCTTGCATGCATTAATATTACACTGGCAGAGAGACAGTATGTACTCAATCATCTGCATAACGTCCTTTTCTCTCAAGGAAAGATTGATCAGACGCACATTATCCAGCCAGGCTTTGTATACTGCTGGGTGTTGGCATTGTGTAAATTAACATCTGCCACTTCTCCCTGAATTTCTGTTGGCATGTAGCGTGGAGTGTTAATGTTGTCTAATCCTTTTGATCATTGGTGTTAGCAAAAGAATTCTAAATGGCAGCCATTTTTTAAAGTTGGAGCACTCCTGGCAGTAAATCTATAATTAAAGATTTATTTAAATATATTTTTGAAGCTATGTTCTGATTTAAATGTGCAGGTTTTGTAGATGAATGGCAGTAATTCTCTAATAAAGATTTTCTTATTAGGCCCTAGAATGTTTTCAAACATTCATGTTTGCAGCAGAGCTCCCCCCCTCCCCCATCGAAGTTTCTGTTTTGCCATTTCAGTGATTCCAAAGAGATTTGCAAGAGATAGTAGCACATATAACTTTTTAAATGAAAGTACTTCATTAGGAATCATAAACGCATGTCATTTACTCAGTAATGTTATGTGTTCATTGTAATATATTTTAATGGTATATTTTATTTATTATTTAATAATATTGGTTTCCTAAATATTTTTATTAATATATTTTCTAACCCTGTTGTAGCCACAGCTGAAAATGGGAACTTACTTTCCTTAAGATATCACGCAACAAGGATGGGTTGGTTGGTTGGTTTTCTCAACTGTGGTGAAGACAGTGCAAATATGCAGTAGTTTAACGATATGCAAAAAGTTTTATAAATGCGGACAGTTTAAATAGAATGCATCTTAAAGCCGCCTTTGGCTTCTGGAACAGTGGTGGGATAGCCGCCCAGAGTTGCTGTATCAGTGAGAAGGGCAGCCTAGAAATTTAATAAATAGATATAGATTGAAATACAGGTAGTCCTCGACTTAACAACAGTTCATTTAGCGACTCTTCAAAGTTACGGCCCCACTGAAAAAAATGACATAAACTTTCTGTAAGTTTTTCACACTTGCAACCATTGCAGCATCCCCATGGTCATGTGATCAAAATGTGACCGCTGGGCAACTGTTTCATATGTATAATGGTTGCAGCATCCCGGGATCATGTGATCACTTCTGTGATCTTCTGACAAGCAAAGTCAATGAGGAAGGCAGATTCACTTGTTAATAACTTAACAATTGCAGTGATTCACTTAACAATTGTGGCAAGAAAGGTTGTAGAATGGGGCAAAACTCACTTAATCACTGTCTCATTTAGCAACAGAAATTTTGGACTCTATTGTGGCCGTAAGTCGAAGTCTACCTGTAATGGATTACAGTACACAACTCTTGAAGAGAAAACAGTCCTCTGTAAAGTGAGATAGAGATAGAGAGATAGATACACATATACCATTCACAATGTAGGGCTATACTAGATCTCCCTGTATCTATATCTCCCTGAGTTGCTTTAGCTGATTTCTCTGTACCAGATAAGGTCACAGTTGGCAAAAGCCCTCTTGACTTCCATCTGTTGTTCAAGCAGGAGCTATAAGTCCAGGAGGGTGCCCAAATCTCAAATCTGCTATTTCTGGAATAATACTTGCCCAGAGATAATAACCCTGATATTAATAGAACATTCTGACCAACAGTACTAACTCCTGAGTTCAACTTCAGTCTGTTTTGCCCCATCAAAACCCTTAGGATATTGGCAGCATCTCTCCTACAGCCCAGGCTGGTGATATAAAGTGGCCTTATTTGGATATTTGAATGAAAATACCCAGTGAGGAAGAAGAGGAACGGATGCAAAATAAACAAATGGACAGCCATTTGTCCAAAATGGTGTAGGGTTTCCTGCCTGAGCAGGGGGTTGGACTAGATGACCTACAAGGTCCCTTCCAACTTTACTATTATTATCGATCATTGCACAGTCAGCCAGATGTTCAGACTGGATTTGGCATTTTGTCTACCTATCGAGTCCTTACCCAGGACCTGGGATAAGCAGATGTGGATGTTTGATGGTATTACAGATATCGTCGCAGGATGGAAGCAGTTCCTAATAAGGCCGCCTTTTGCAATTGACTAATAGTGAATTTGTCAATGCCAATTGTGTTCAAGTGGTGCTCCAGTTGTTTTGGGATTGCACCCAAGAAGCCTATGACTATTGGTACTACCCTTGCTTGCTTTTGCCACAGTCTTTCTATTTCTATTTGTAGGTCTTTGTATTTTGTTATCTTCTCCAGTTCTTTCTCTTCTATTCTGCTATCTCCAGGCACTGCCACGTCCACTATCCAGACTTTTTTGTCTTTCTTATCGACAATTGTTAAGTCTGGGGTGTTATGTTGCAGGTGCTTGTCTGTTTGAATTCTGAAGTCCCAGAGCAGTTTAATTTTATCATTTTCTATGACTTTCTCTATTTTATGATCCCACCAGTTTTTGCTTACAGGCAAATGATATTTTTTGCAGATCTTCCAATGCACCATTGTTGCTACTTTGTCATGCCGCTGCTTGTAATCAGTCTGTGCAATCTTCTTGCAACAGCTTACCAAGTGGTCCACTGTTTCTTCAGCTTCTTTGCATAGGCGGCACTTACTGTCTGTTGCTGTCTTCTCAATTTTGACTTTGTATGCATTTTTCCTTAAGGCTTGGTCTTGTGCAGCCAGAATTAGTCCCTCGGTCTCTTTCTTCAATTTTCCTTCTCTTAGCCATTGCCAGGTTTTATTATTATCTGCTTTCCCAGCTATTTTTTTCATGTATTGGCCATGTAGTGCTTTGTCTTCCCATGCCTCGATTCTGTTCTTCATTTGGTCTTTCTTGTAGGCCAGTTTGGTCTCTCCAGTAGTTAGTAAGCCTTCCTGATATACTAATTTCAGTGCATCTTCATCATTGTTCTTCAGATATTCTTCCAAAGCCATTTTTTCTTCTTCAACCATCTGATGTACTTGTAGCATTCCACGCCCACCTATTTGCCTTGGTAGATAAAGTCTGTCAATGTCACTGCGTGGATGAAGGGCATGATTCATTGTCATTAGTTTTCTGGTCTTCCTATCCATTGCTTTTAGTTCTGCTTGAGTCCAGTCCACTATTCAGCTGTGTACCTAATGACTGGAATTGCCCAGGTGTTGATTGCCTTTATGGTATTTCCTCCATTGAGTTTGGACTTTAAGATCTTCTTCACTCTCTTGATGTATTTACCTCTAATCTTTTTCTTGACTTCAGTGTGCTTGATGTTGTCAGCTTGAAGGATACCCAAGTATTTGTAGTACTCTTCCTCATCCAGACTCTTAATGTTATTTTTGTGGGGCATCTTGATTCCTTCAGTTTTCATTATTTTTCCTTGTTTGATAGTAAGTGTGGTACATTTGTCCAAGCCAAACTCCATTATTATTATTATTATTATTATTATTATTATTTCCTTGGGCTGCAATCCCCATAGAGTTAGGGTCCAAGGGTCCAGTAAGATACCATAGGTCAGGGGTGTCAAACTGCCGGCCAGTGGGCCGGATGCGTCATCCAGAAGCCACGCCCACCCCATTGCCGGCAATGGCAAAACCGTCCCGATACGTTGTGCGGTGTCACATGACGTCGTGAGCTTGACATGTCTGCCATAGGTGATGATATCAAAGGTCAAAAAGGAAAGGAGGGGCACATTACCTTCATCTAAGTTCCAAACAGGCCATCTAAGAAAGCAGTCAATGTTACTTTTGTCTCATTCCCAGGTTTGAACCCTGACTGAAAAGCCTCCAAATAATTTGCTTCTTTTAGGGAGCCGCAGTATTGGTCTAACACCTTTATATGTTATGTTGCCACCTTTCATGGTTAAAGCACTGTGAAAATGGCTCACACCTTCCCAACTGAAGCTTATCCACATTGTGGGATCTGGCTTGTTCAAGGCTGAAGGGTGCTTCCTCTTTAAACCTAGAAACAGGAAGTAAACATCGGAGAAAGGATCTACTACTAAACAGCAATCTGCAGTAGGGGAAAGCCCTCTAGGATATAAAGTTCTGTTCTCTTTAGCACGGATGCAAAACATTTAAAAGAATATAAATCTGGTTCTGTTGTCAATCTTGAAAGAATAAATCTACCTTTTGGGGGAGGGGGTTGGGGAAAGAGGGCAAAAAAAAGAGAGAAATAAACCTTCATTAGAACAGTGGGTACCTCTCTTTATTTAAGACTAGATGAAAAGACTACCGCTTA
This sequence comes from Crotalus tigris, assembly GCF_016545835.1. NCBI lineage: Eukaryota > Metazoa > Chordata > Lepidosauria > Squamata > Viperidae > Crotalus > Crotalus tigris. Next base: position 193,608 of record NW_024097375.1, on the reverse strand, counting down.
TTTACCCACTTGGGTAGAATTGATACTTACAAGGAGATCTCAGTTTCTCCCGTTCTTGAGTTTGAACACAGAACAATGGCTGCCAAAGTAAATTGACCTCCCGAACGCCTGTGTTCATGTAGTAGGGTAGGGATAATGGAGAGCTGAGTGCAAAAAGAGAGGGAGGGACTTCTGCTGGCACAAGGGCCCAGGGTGGGTGGGGGGGAGGGTTGGCTTTCTCTTTGGAGTCACTCAAGTGTGTTAGGCCAAAAGAGGAAGCAGATGAAAAGGGTTTCTGCTCCCTATCATGCTTCTGTGGACAGCCTCCCGCAGGAGTTGAGACTGCTTGATCTTAACGCTTCTGGGGGGTGAATTCTAACCGTGTTCATTCAGAGCTGCTTTGAAAGAAATGTTGAAAGTGGTAGGCGAATGAATCTCTTAAATTAAAGCAGTTCTCTAATTGCTGGAAAGTCTAGGATGTGCCTGTGTTTTGGAAAGCAACATCCAAGTACATTTCTGCCAAAAAAGCAAGCAACTGCATTGCAAAGATAAGATCCTTGCTGCGAGTTCAATTGTGCAGGTAGCTTTCAGGACAGGGAAGAGACAGATTATCACAGGTGAGTGCAATGCACTCAGGGTATGGTTTGTTGAATACTATAGTATGTTGTTGGCAGCCAGTCATTCATCTGCAGTATTCTTTCCCTTTCCCAGGTCTCTTTCACAGGGGTAACTATCTGACTTTCCATTAATTTTAGCTTTATTTCAAAAATCTTAAAAAGACCATGGTGGTGTGGTTGTAGTTGCTCCTGGCAGTACCAATTGTCCTGAATATGAATTATCAACAAAGAGGAATGGACTTCATGCATCTTAGAAATTCTGTCACATTCCTGATCCACGACGTGGTAGACAGCTTATTTCATATGTTAATGGCTACAGTCAGAATATGTTTGTTTCTGTTTCCAGTCGTTTTTAGTATCCAACTATTTTCTCTTTGTCTTCTTGCAGGGTACAGCTATATCCTCTCTGCCTTTCAAGGATATGCTATTATAGTGTTTATTACACAATATCTTTTTCTTCCTTTGAAGGTTCAAAGCCAGTTTCTTCTGTAAGAGCTTCAAAGCTGTTTTTGAATCGGAGAATATCTTCTGTGTCTCTTGCTTCTGCTTGTCATTCTTATCTGCTGTACTTGTTCCTTTGTTTAAATTTCTTCCTTATGGACAGTTGCTTCTTTTATCGGTTGCTCTTGTTTCATCTCCTTTGTTCCAAAAAAATCTTTGTTCTTTCTTATGAATGGGAATATGGTTATTGCTGCTCCATTTCTTACCTTGAAAATTAGACTTCTTTTTAAAAATCACATCAGTATAATAATAGTACCTGAATATTAATTAGGAAAATAGTATTTTAGGAAGGTAATAGGTATCATCTTTCATGCCTGTTACAACAAAAAACACAATGTTGAGTAATGATGAATTTCTAAAGATTTGTGTGTTTAATACTTATAATGAGTTAGAATGTTATTTCTGAGGCAGTAAATAAATTTTCTTCCCAAATCAATGGATTGTCCATGTTTCATTATAGAGTTGAGTGAAATACTCCTTAATAATAGTTAAAGAATTAGAAGTATAGCATTTTTGAAACACCATCGTATAATGGTATAATTATGATGTGGACTTTGGATGGAGAGGACCATTGGTTTAAAAGAGGGGTCAAAGAGGCCAGCTATGTCAAAATTAAACAGCCCTCTCTTAACAGAGGGGGAGAGATCCAACATCATCTATCTCCAGTGTACAACACAGTCCTTTCAGCAGTTCCAAGGCTCCACACCCATTTGTACTATTCAGGTGACCCTGACGACACAGATAAGCCTCCAGGTGGTGTCAAAGACTCTCTATAACGGGGGTGTCAAATTCGCAACGTCACGTGATGTGTCACAACGTATCGTAACTTTTTTGCCATTGCTGGCAATGGGGTGGGCGTGGTTTCGCTATGATGCATCCAGCCCGCGGGCTGGCAGTTTGACACCCCTGCTCTAAAAGAATGCAAATGACCAACTGTCTGCAAGGAATATAAATCCTTCCATTCCCCACTATCTAGTCAGAGCTGAAGAAGCTTCCTGGATGAGAGAAAAAAGTCCAGTTGCCTCATGAAAAAGCACCTCTGTGACAGCCATGACCTGTATGACTGAAAATATCAATAGACATTGAACAAGGCATGACCTTGATTAAGTATAAGACCCCTGGTGGTTAAAGTGCAGTATTGCAGGCTAACTCTGCCCACAGCCTGCAATTCGATCCTGATGGGGCTCAAGGTTGACTCAGCCTTCTACCCTTCTCAAGTCGGTAAAATGAGAACCCAGATAGTTGGAGGTAAAATGCTGACTCTACTGCTCAGAGAGGGCTGTAAAGCACTGTGAAGCGGCATATAAGTCTCAGTGCTATTGCTTTTGCTAAAATCCTATGTTTCCTATCTATCTTCCATTTCTTTTTACTCAATTATTTTTTATCATTCCTCATAGAAACCTACTGGGACTGTCTAGTATGGGCCTTCCCAGATTACCTCATCATGCAGGATAAGGCCCTGTTGTGATCTTTCCCAATTCATGGGAGATGTTTCTGCTGCCTTTTGCATTAGATTGCTTGTAGATAGGCGGGGGGGGGGTTCTCAGGAGCTTGATCATCTTCAATTTTGCATTAATGCTTCAATAACAGTTTTCAACATTTTTTTTTTACTATGTTTTAAGAGAAGGTTAGGTTTATATTGGTGGTTTCTAAGTATCCTATTTTTAGGGTTCACTTTCTACTGAGGATATTGATTAAAATTGAGCAAGTCCAGTGAGAGCCAACAAAAATGGTGCAAGATCTAAGGGACAATACATCTCAGGAGAGCTTGGAGGAACTAAATATGTATAGCCTGGAGGACCGAAGGGAAAGGGAAGACAGGACTGAGTCCTTTAAATATATTAAAGGTGTGAATAAGGTTCTAGAAGTCAGTATTTTCAATATGAGGCAAAAATCAAGAACATGGTGGGGGGCATAACCTCAAACTGACAGGAGGTAAATTTAAAAGTAATATTAGAAAGTATTACCTCACAAGAAGCTTGGAACCAACTTCCAGTGGAGGTAGTGAATCAGTTCTCAGTACCTGAGTTTAAAATGCTTGGGATAAAGACGTCCATCATCTGACAATTTTTTTTAAAAAAAATAATAATTAAAAAATAGTAAGAAAACAAAAAATCCCCAAAACTCAAAGTCCAGTCTCGATGGACAGTAGGTCTTTTTCTGCTGTCAATTTTCTATGTTTCTATGTTTCAATATAACTAAACTTAAATCCAGCATGATTAATTTCCTGTATTTCTAGCACTTTTCCCAACCTCAGTCCCCAGCTGTGGGATGGCAGGTTTATAATAGAGGCTTACTCGAATCGGTTAAAGCAGGTGTTCATGTAAACTTTGTTTTGTTGTACTTAAAAATGTTATTTGTGTATTTTGATTAATGTTACTTGGGGCTTTTCTCTTTTATTACCTAAAGGTCATTTCATGGGCAACAACACAGTCATAGATATTTTGAGGAGAGAAGGATATGAAGTAGACCATACATCTCCTGGGCAAGCAATCAGGTAACTACTGCTTTAACAATCATGATCTCAAGTTTCTTCAGGAAACAAAATATCATAGAAAATGCATTAGGGAGTTGAAACTGCTGCCATTTTATTCAAGGTAAAAAGTTGTGAACCTGGTCAACTTGTAGAATGAAAAACTTCTCAGTTTCCCACTCCCTCCTCTGCCCCTCATTCATGCCTTAAGTTCTCTGATGGAAAAAAACACAGGGTGACCATTGTGTCAATAGTCCTACCATGTAGAAGCTTAATTATTTGTAAGATGAGTGAAAATATAATGCCTCTATAGCCATCATGCACTATAGTTTCATGAAATAGTGTTTCCAATTTACTCTAAAACTGAGGCAGGATATAATTTTATCTTCCAGATGACACAAATATTACTCTTCTCTAAGGGATATCTATCTTCTATCTATCCATGGTAGATAGAACTGGATGTCACTTTCATGAGTTGCTCTCTGCTTCAACAACTTATATCCCTCTCTAAACTTCACTTCTTCACTTGATGAATGAAGTGCCAAGTTATAACTTCCATATGTGAATAATTTTCCACAAATGTAGCAGACTTGACAGGTCCTATACATATTTTGGCATTCACACAGATAGCAACACCAGAAAGTTTCATATCAACCAAAATACGATCTCTTCAGAAGATGAAAGCTGATTCCAGAACAATTCCTCCAATGTAGAGTGCCAATAATTTTGGTAGTCCTTTAAGAGAAGCAGGAACTGAGAAATTGCAGATACTGTATGAACATCCATTCAATTCTGTCCCGATGCAAAATGCGAGTTATAAATAGATTTTTGTATCACAAGTAATTATCAAAATGGCCTGGTAGGGGGAGGTTTCAAAGAAATACAAATAATTTCAATTGCAACAGCAGAAGAATAGAACTAATCTTTTTAATACTGTAACTGTAACAAGTAAAAGTATGTTGTGATCAGCATATAATGAAGGTGGTTAAGTATTTGCTCATGTTTCCACAGAATGGAAAGGAATATTTCATCTTCTTTAACTGCCTTTTCCTTCAATATTTAATCACTTGGAAGCAGGCTTCATCCTTTTGCTTAAACATTCTTTATGGATGAGTCATTGACTGTTGATTCATCAGAGAGAATGGGAAATATCTCTGTACAATTGTCAGTGAATTCTAAATGCTGCTTTCTCGTTGCTTTTGGGAAAAGCAACATACAGACTCATCCTGTTCCCATCTGGATTCTCCCGAGAATCCTTTGCGTTTCATCTCCTATTTGCCTGGCTTTAAATAGTTTACCTGAAGTTTATTTTACATTCCCATTCCTGAGCTAAGGTTCACTGGGTGCATTTCATTGAGCATTAAAGGCATGGAGGATGTTTGTTTTTGTTTCCGCCTTCCTTGCGAATTCAGCTCATTGGAGAAAGAAAAAGGAAATCACATAATACCCACTGCTTTGTAAATGCTACATTTTTCTATACGTTGCCTGTAACATGCATTGGATAGTTGTGTGCGTATGATTTTTTTTTGTGTATTTGGAGAGGCTGAAGATAATCTCTCCAACCCCATGATATAGATTATTATCCTTTCAATGTTTTTAATATCAAAGAGTAGATTTTCCTTTACTCATCTTTTTAGCACATTATGTGGGCAATCATTCTGTGGGCAACACAGTATCAGAAGTGGCTTTGTGTCAGAATGCTATTTCTATTATATTTATGGCAATTTGCAATATCCTATGGTCACATCACCACATGTTACAATGGCTTTGCCAAAAATCGACACATACTGCCAGTTTTCGGCAAAACTGTACCATACCAAACAATCACATCTGCACTTACGATTTCTGTGGTTTGCTTAATGATAGCTGCAACAAATGTAAAATCAGGTCAGTCGTGTACCTATCCCATTTTATTACAATTTGTGACCATAATGGTTGTATTCTGAGGACAATCTATACTACTAAAACTCTTTTAACTGGGTGAAATGATGCATCATAGGACAAAACTTTTTCAACCAAGGTGAAAAAGTACCTCAAATGGGATAACTTGCAGAATGCCAGGACCGATTACTACTGAGTTAATGAGATTTGGGGAGGTGTGGCTGCTTCAGTGTTCCCAAGCTGCTGTCAACTTCCCACTGTGGCAGTCATGTCATCTTTATTTTCAATGCTCCTTGAAAGCTTCCTGGCCATTTGTACAATCTCTTGTTCCTTCCCTCATGCAGCAGCAGCCATTATGTACCTGCGCTATGGGAAGAGAAGGGAAGAAGGAAAGAATGGAGAAAGGAAGAAAGGAACAGGGAGGGAGGGAGGGAGGGAGGGAGGGAGGAAGGAAGGAAGGAAGGAAGGAAGGAAGGAAGGAAGGAAGGACAGCTTCCCATAAGAAAATTCAATGGTGAAGCCAATGGGAAGTAAAAAAAGTACTCCTGTTCCCTCTGAATTTTGGCCGGCCCATGGCCATTCTGTTTCTCTGTTTAGATAAGGAAACATCTCTGAAATGATAACCCAATGGGACACAGATTTTTTTAGTACCTTATTAGAGCCTGCTTTAAAAAGAAGGTGAATGGGTACTTTGGCTGTCTTGAACATTTTTGGCACTGTCAAGGAGGGTGAGGTGTTTGCAACACACAAGGCTTGAAACGTTCGCTGCAGTTTACTTGTTCTGTACATTAACTTGGAAGGCAATCAACCCCTATTCTCAACCTTATTTTATTTTGCTTTTTGTAGTGGAAAAAATCAACAGAAATTAACATCCCCAGAATATGCCTCTTTCATTATCTCACAAGAGATCCAACAACAGCAGGAGGAGGAAGAGGAGGAAGAGTTGTTGCTCGACACATTATTGCCTGAAAACATGGACCTGCTGGAGAAAGCAGAGAGGAAGTACAACAAGAAGAAGAAGAAACAACCGAAGAAACAACGTCAGTTCAATGACCTTTGGGTGCGCATCGAGGAAAGGTAATGAGTGAGTAGAGGCAGGCAATGCATTTCCGAGAAAGAGCAAAAAGGGAGCCCTTTAAGAGGAACACTATTTGTTGGCTTATTGGTTTTTCTGCCTACTGCAAAAGAAAGATTCTCTGCGGTTGTAGTAAAAAACAATGCAATAAAATACCCATAATATAATTAAAGCAACCCAGTTCGAACTCTGAAAGGCTCTCTGAAATACTTTGGTTCAGTTCAGTTTTTCACAGAAAGCCAACAGTGTGGCGGTCTGATCAAATTAGCAAGAGGAGGCTGTTCCTTAATGCAGGCTCAGCACCTTCAAACCTCCAACCCACATACCTTGTGATGGGGGTAGGGTGGGGTGGAAACTCACCAGTGGTTTCTCCTGGACATGTATGTTGGGTAGTTCAAAACTGGTTGCAGAAGATGATCCTACAGGTGTCTTGGTGCCAAGCTATATGGATTTATAGGTTAAACAAGTTCTCGAAATTGCATTTGGAAGACTATTGGAAACTAGTGAAGATCCAGGGCATTGATGTCATATGCTTGTCTTACCACAGTGGTGGCGAACCTATGGCACGGGTGCCAGAGGCAGCACTCGGAGCCCTCTGTGTGGGCACACGCGCCGTCGCCCCAGTCCTAGGCCTTCAGTTGGGTTTTATAAAACCTTTTCGCTTTAGGCCTCGGCCGCCGTGTACAAAAAAAAAAAAGGTTCAATCAATCAGTCAATTTCAACTTCTCGTGGGAAAAAAAAAAGATCTTGCAAAGTTGGAATTGATTGATTGAACTTTTTAGTCCCACCTAGTCTGCTGTTACCACCACAGCCACGCCCACCCAATGGGCCACGCCCACCCAATGGGCCACACCCACCCGGCACTCGACGATGCATAAGTGGGTTTGGGGTTGAAGTTTGGGCACTCGGTCTCTAAAAGGTTCGCCATCACTGTCTTAGCATATATCAGCCAACACATTCTGGACCAATTCTAGTTTCTCACTGATATTCAAAAGCAGCCTAAAGTAGAACCTATTGCAGCAGTCCAGACAAGCCATGTTGAGGCCATGACTCATTGTTACAAGGCTGTAGATAGGGCTGCTACTAGTGCACCAGCTGTCTATCCAGCAATAGCTATGAGTCTAGGACAGGGGTAGGCAACCTTGGCTCTTTTATGACTCATGGACTTCAACTCCCAGAATTCCTGAGCCATCATAGCTGGCTCAGGAATTCTGGGAGTTGAAGTCCATGAGTCATAAAAGAGCCGAGGTTGCCTACCCCTGGTCTAGGAGGATTTGCATTCTTAGAGGTAGTACCATCCTTCTGAGAGGCAGTATTGGAATTCACAGAGTATTCATGAACACACAGTAACATATAAAAAAAGAGTAACACAAGAATCTTGTAAGCTTAGGCAAAAGGTTTTAGCACTCTGTATCACGTATTAGTTCATTGTGTAGTTCACAATCAAGATAGCTGTTGTTGTCCAGCAAATCATACTTAAGAGACACTCCCTTTGATGCAAGAGAATATTTACATAATAAATAGCCACAAACACCAATAGCCATTCATAGCCAGATCAGTGAATTTGCCTTAGGCCTTTTTAAAACCATTTAAATTAATCAGCTTCACTATAATTAATGCAGTAAATTCTATCATTAAACATTGCAAAGAAATAATAGTGTAGATGTGATTCTTTTAGTTTTTGGGTTAAGCAATAGAGGCTGAACTCTTAAAATTGCAAGAGAAGGAGAAATACGTTTTTGTTCGTATTTTCCACACCATTCATAACCTGGTCACATTTTATCTCGGTGCTCCCAGACTTTTTCCTTCATTACTCAGAACTGCCTATCAGAGAGTTCTTATTTAAATATCCCTGTTGTGATTGGGTAATGGCTTCATGTGTCACTTGCCAAAGAAAAAAGACTTTTATCCTATTTTGTGTAATTTATCCAGGTTTGGGAAGCACAGTGTTATCTTATCTAAAAGCCAAAACAGTTCTGTTCTTAAATTCTCAATCTTAAGAAAAAAATATCAAAGCTATGGTTACAAAGAACAGGCCTTGCTACAAAAAATTTTTTTTGAAGAAAACATTATCATTTCAAAAGTGAAAACATTCTAGAAGTTCCAATTGTCATGTATTGTAATAAATGGACATTTACAAATGTTAAAAAAAACAATATTTGCAATTTCTGGTATTTCCTTGTTTCATTGTTAATAACTTGACTAAAGGATGGATGAATATAGCTATATAATCTGAAAGTATAGATGGAGAACTGTGACAGCATATAAACTAATCATTCTACATTATTTGGTTTGGAGCGGGACCTTTTATAGTGCCGAACACTGGGAAAAAGGAGCTTTTTTCTTGATTTCTGGAAGTTAAGCAGGACATTTAGTTTTGGTTCCTTTTGGAGGGATCTGCCATCAGTGTTGTTTGTTTATTTATTAAATTTATATGCTGCCCATCTCACTATTAAAACTACTTGTTCTTCACATAAATTGCCAACTGGCTATTTTTCACATATCTGTGAATATCTTTTATACATATACATATATATGTCCTTAATGGTTATAAAAATACGAATCCCGGGCATATTTGTTCAATGATGCAATCTTCGATCTCCGGGAAGAGTATACTCCAGTTATTTATTGTTAAAACAACATTTAAAACAATAAAAACAGTTATATACAAAAAATAAAACAACTTAGCTTTCGCTGGTCCTCTGCCAGCGTCCTCAGAGTGGGGCTTAGGGGGTGGGAAGTTCTTTTTATCCCCTTGCTGATCCAATTGCCTACTCATTGCCCTCGTGACAGGACCACTCTTCCTGATTGCCTGTGACTGCCTTAACTGTTCTGCCCTCTCTTTTTTGCACTCTAACATTGTATTTTTCTGCTCCGTCATCCTTATGCTGTCTCCCCCTCCCTGCGCTGTTATCATTAACACACTCCTCAATCCCTCCTCTCTGCCCAATGCAATATGCCTCCTCCGATTCGGCAATACACGAGTCCTGTTGGGCTGCTGGTCCGCCTGCCGTTTTTGCATTCCATTGCCAGTTCTTATCTCATCTCCCTCCTCCAACTCCCTAGCCTGCCGATTCATACACCCTTTGTTGTCCATTCCTGTCATCCTTCCCTCCCCTTCCTTCAACCCTCCCACCTGTTGATTAACAGTTGCAGGACAAGAAGCAACGGGTGGAAACTAATCAAGGAGAGAAGCAACCTAGAACTAAGGAGAAACTTCCTGACAGTGAGAACAATTAATCAGTGGAACAGCTTGCCTCCAGAAGCAGTAAATGCTCCAACACTGGAAGTTTTTAAGAAGAGACTGGACAGCCACTTGTCCGAAATGGTGTAGGGTTTCCTGCCCGAGCAGGGGGTTGGACTAGATGACCTCCAAGGTCCCTTCCAACTTTACTAATACTAATATGCCTTTCATCAACCATTCCTATTGATGTTCTCTTCCTCAATGTCTTTTCCTTCCTGATCCGCTGCTCTACCTGCTGTTCCTGTTTACCCTCCTCCCCCACTGTCCATCTTCCCCTCTCCAATGTCCTCCCCATAATCTGCTGACTTACCTGTTGTTCATCCATTTCTGTCCATCCTCTCTTTTCTAACATTCCTCCTCCTCTGACCTGCTGTCCTACATGCTGTTCCCACATGCCAACATCCATTCCTATTAAACCCTCCTTCTCAAGCTTTCCTCCCCCAAAACTGCTGTCCTGCCTATTATTCCTGCCTGCCTTTCTCCTTTCCTGTCAGTCCCACCCTCTCCTGTTTCCTCCCCCCCTCTCCAATCCACAGCTCTGTTTGCTGTTCCTTCCAGCATTCTTCCTCCCCTTACTTGCTGTCCTACGTACTGTTCCCATCTACCAACCTGCGTTCCTGTTGGACTCTCCTTCCCAAACTTTCCCTCCCCCAAAACTGCTGTCCTGCCTATTATTCCTGCCTGCCCTTCTCCATTCCTATCAACCCCACCCTCTCCTGTTTCCTCCCCCCCTCTAATCTGCAGCTCTACCTGCTGTTCCTGGCTATTCTCCTCCATTCTTACTCCCTTCTCAAATATCCCCTCTCCCCCCGTGAATATGCTTCCAATCTTACGTGCCTCATCTTTTCTGTTCTTTTCTCTCTCCCCTTTCCTTTTGATCAGTCCCCTGGGGTCGGGCATACCCCTCCCCCGTGTTCTGGGCCGTACGATCAATTCTGCTGTTCCCAAGAGTCTTCCCTGGTCCCCTTCTCCTTGCAGTCCCTCATCATATCCACCTCCTCTTCCTTTACTACCCTTACCTGTCTGTGACCCTAATATTCCCTCATCTGTCTCTACCTGTGACGTGTCTATGGGATCCTCCCTATGTCTAGTCATGTAGTAAATACCCCCCCCCACCAGTCCTGGTTTCGCCTCTGACAATTGGCGAACTTTAAGGATGTGTGGGTTTAAAAGGGACCTTAACTACCTTCAAATTTCCCAAGTTCCTTTCGTTTAATGCAGAGATCTCCAACCCCCGGGCCGTGGCCTATTCGGAATTGGGCCGCATGAGTGGTAGGCTGGAGTGCATGTGCGTGCAGCTCAACTTGTGTGAGCGGTAGGCACTCGCACGTGTGTTTGCCAGCCCACTGGTCACACAAGTTGAGCTACACACTCACACGCCAGCCCACCTCACGTGGCCCAGTTCCCCTCTCCTGCCCCCCCCGCCAGGCTGCCAAGCCACAAAGGTTGAGGACTGGGGGTTTAATGCACTTTGCCACACAGAAGAAAAGTAGAGTATTGCAGCTAGACTAGCCTGACTGGTTTAATTTGAAATTAATATGATTTTATTTAATTGATCAGTGCTTACTTTAAACAGAGCACTAATAAACCAGGTGATCAGAAAGGAATGCAAAATGATGTCAGATTTTCACTCCTCACTCATATTGAATATCAGTGGTCTGTTTCTTGCATCTTTTGCATGGTTCATCTTTTGGAGATTTAATTCCAGTTTCTGGGGCCTTTTCTCAAGTATATCCTCTCCCCATATATGGCATATTAATTGGGGAGAGGAAAGTGAGGAAAAAGAAGAAAATTGATTTTTAAGGAAGCTGGGAAAAAAGTGACGATATGGAGAAAAATGAAGCAAGTCAATGGTTTTGCATACTTTGGCAGAACATCTGTTAATGCTTATTAAGGATAGAAATGTAGATGGAGAAATTTTAAGATGTGCAAACGTTGGTAGTAAGCTAATAGGAAACTGCAAGGAGTGAATGTCAAAAGAAGCAAAAATGTATGTGTACAAGACTACGATTTGTTATAGGATGTCAGATTCGGGAATGTAAAGAGAACATAAAAATTCCCATTTGAATGTAACAGGAAAGAATTCCCTAATAACAAGAAAACCCCATCTCATGTCATTGGCAGCTATAATGTGACTGATGTCAGGAAACCTTTACTAAATATTGTATTATGCACGGAATGCAGAGGGAAGATTCAATGGATGGCTTCCATGTTTGGTCAAAGATCTACAGAACTGTGCAGTGTAACTCTTCTTCTTAGACCAGGGGTAGGCAACCTTAGCTCTTTTATGGCTCGTGGACTTCAACTCTCAGAATTCCTGAGCCAGCTATGCAACTCTCTTCAATTCTGAGAGTTGAAGTTCATGAGCTGAATTCTGGGAGTTGAAGTGCATATATTAGGTAATTGTAGCTTTTGACAGAATCTGTCCAGCTTCCCCCCCCCCTTTGATCAACTGCATTTAATTGGAATTTTCTTTTCTTTTTTCTTTTTGTCTTATAGCACCACTGAGCCACCTCTGCGGATTCATATAATTAATGGTTACATTTCTGTGGAACCTCAGCCACGAGGACACAAGCAATCCAGACATATCCAGGCAGACAGGAGCTGTTCTACCAGACCCTTTCTATTCTTCTTCACTTTGACTTTTGTGTTGCTTTCAGTACTCTTTTGAGGCTAGAATGGCTTCTATATTCACCTACGTGTTGTTTTTTTAAAGGGTTTGAGGGGGGGGGGGTTAGAGAAAAAGGAAAGCATCTATTTTCTGAACAGGAAATCATCTATGTGGATTTTATTCTTTTAGACCTCATCCTTTTCCTGAATCTGGACCATTAACTTGATTAACTGTTTTGACCACGCCCAATACAGGAAAAGATATTTTTTTAACGAAAGCTATTATTTATTCTTCCCTTGCAGAAGAATTATTTCGTGTTATCCCAGAATTATTTGGGAAGTATATATGTAACATAGCTATTATTTAGCTGTATGGATTTGACTTGAACACAGTTTATTTGGGGGTTGGTTTGTTTCCATGAGGTTTCTATAGTTTTATGGAAAAGGAAAATGTTGAGCACTTTAAAGCAATAGGAAGAGTTTAAAAAGAATGCCAGATTTACTTGCTTCTTTTCCACCACTTGTTCCTGATAGGCCTTGTTCTCTGGCTGCAACAGCAGTTTCTTCCTTTAAACATTTTATCCATCTGTTGTTTTTTTTTTAAAAAAAATCTCAAAGTGAAAATGGGCTTGACAGTTCAAAAAACTAGTTCCTTTTTTTCCAAAACAATTACCATTACTGTAAACTAATATTTGTACCCTTTTTGAATCCTATTTGAAATAAAGAAGTGTTCCCTACTCCCTGTCTCCCCAGAAAGATTGTTAAGTCTTGCCTAAAAATGGTGGTGCTTTTATATATGATAACACATCTGCTTCTGAGCTGACAGGGTAATCGTATTTCTTCCTTTTCTAGGATACAGCACCTTCTAGGAACTGAGAAACCATGTATGATTTTGGGAAACATGGGTTCCTAACAGTGCTTCCTAACAGTGCGAAAGGACAAATTAAGTAATGGGAGAGAGGCTGTGCATTCACACACATGCAGAGGCAATAGCAATAGCACTTAATAATAGCACTTAGACTTATATACCGCTTCACAATGCTTTACAGCCCTCTCTAAGTGGTTTACGGAGCCGGCATATTGCCCCCTAACAATTAGAGCATCCCCATGGTCACATGGCCAACATTCAGCTTGGCAACTGACTCATATTTATGATGGTTGCAGTGTCCTGGGTCATGTAATCCCCTTTTGCAACCTCCTGACAAGCAAAAGCAATGAGGAAACCAGTTTCACTTTACAAATGTGTTACTAATTTACCAACTGCAGTGATTCACTTAACAACTGTGGCAAGAAAAGTCGTAAAATGGGGCAAACTTAACAAATGTTTCACTTAGCAACAGAAATTCTGGGTTCAATTGTGGTCGTAAGATGAGAACTACCTGTAGTAGAACAAAATTGACCAAAAGAGATGAGTGCAGGAGAGAAGTAGTTTATATAATTATATGGAGAATCTAGAGGATTTTTTTTTCAAAGTGGAGTTCACCCACTGGAAATTATTGTGCCACATTTGTAAAGGAATAGCCTGTTATAAAATAAGTTGTGACAAGATTTGATATTGGCTTTGATGACTTCGAATGATGATTTGGCAAATTTATGGAAAAATGGAATCTCCAGATTGTTACAGAACGTTGAATGCTATGGTTCAATGTTGCTATGGATCGTCAAATCCTGCTCTGTCACTTGATTCCATGGACATTTTTTTTATGAGACTTATATACCGCTTTAAGTGCAAGCACTCTCTAAGCGGTGTACACCAGTAAGCAATGTATATATATATTTAAATTGCCCCCAACAATCTGGGTTCTCATTTTACCTACCTCGGAAGGATGGAAGGCTGAGTCAACCTTGAGCTGGTGAGATTTGAACCGCTGACCTGCTGAACACAGTCAGCTAAAGTGGCCTGCAGTACTGCACTCTAACTGCTGCGCCACCCCGGCTTATTTGGGTCTTACATTCATATTTTTAGGCTGCTCAATTCTCCCAAAAGAGTACACATAGATTGCTAAACAGCTAGGTTTTTTTTTTTTAACAAAGTCATCCTGAAAATGTATGGTGTCTAATAAGCTAGTAATAATTTTCTGTTCTTGTAAAGGTATCCACTAATAGATAAATGTCTATGAAGATTCTCAGTCATCCAGGTCATGGTTGTCCCAAAGGTGCTTTTTCACGAGGCAAGTGGACTTTCTTTTTCACTTTGAAGACGTTTCGCTTCTCATCCAAGAAGCTTCTTCTCCTCTGATTGGATGGTGGGGAATAGATGGATTTATATTCATTGCAATAACCAGCTGTCTGCAAGGAGTATAAATCCTTCCATTCTCTGAAGAAGCTTTTTGGATGTGAAGCGAAACGTCTTCATGTCCACTTGCCTCGTGAAAAAGCACCTTTGGGACCACTAATAGATACTTTGCTGATGATGAAACCTGATCTACTTATACCCGTGATATGGGTATAAATTTAACACTCGGAACCTAACTCAAATCTATAAATAGATAGGAACTGTTTACATCCCTTTGCAATGCTAGTTTCCTAATCTCTTCTGATTGCAATAGATTTTGACCCTGAATAAGACACTAAATACATGGTTCAACTAACCTTGCAGCTGTAGCTCAGACACCCATTATGGGGGTAGGTTGGCATATGATTAATAGAGATTCATCATTAGTGGTCAGTATAAATTTGACTCAAAGTATCAAAAAAAGTATCATACTACACAAAACACATGCAGATGAATAAACTATGCCTTTTTTCACACTTTGGCCTTTTTTTTCTGCCCTGTCTGCACCACTTAGGCTAGAGTTCTGTATGAAAAGTACAGTTGTTCCAAAATTAGTGTTAAATTGTAACTGAGACTGTTAATTAGTCTTATAACTGGTGATTTTCTTCTCTGCAAGGTCTAATTGCAATTATCATCATGGGCGTGAAAATGACCTCATGCATGTGGAGCTTATTGGAATGTCATGGGTTCTTTTGGTCTGCTATTTATAATATCACAAAATCAAGAAATATGTTTTCAATGTGTTTAGAGACAAAATTCAAAGCAAAATTGGTAACTTAATTCGAACTTAATTGTTCAAAAACGTTTGAACAGAATAAACAAGAGTGAAGAAGTGAAAACGATACAAAGGCAATGTTTAACTCTCCAGATGCTGAATTCCAACCTTGTCAGACTAGCCAAGGAGTCGGAAGCCAAGTGTGACAAATAATACAAGATTTGGGCTTGTGTGCACGGTTTGTAAAGACTTCTTTGCTGTAGAGAATCAGGATGTTGTCATGGAGCAGGCTTTCCCTTATAGTACAACTTGGAAAAGGAAAGGCTGATCACTAGTGCATGGTGGATTCTACACTGACTTGTATCACTTGAATGGGACTAGAGAAGACAAAGATGAATTGGGAATAGCATCATTCTGAATGACAAGAAATGGCACACTGGCATTATAAAAATTCAAACATAGACTCTGTCAAGTTCATATGAGTAAGTTTGGCACAATAGAAGAAGAGGATCACATAAATCTTCCAAGCTAAGTAATAAATAGCTAAGTGTGAAGTTTATTCTAGTAATCAAGGTTGAGAGAAAAAAGCTCATGCATGTTTAATGCTAGGCCTGTTGCCTTTTTTTAATGAGGCTATGAGTCACATTTCTTATGAATGCTGCACATATATTTTACTGACCCTCCTAATAGTGACGACACCAAGATAATTTAATAGCAAGACTGTGTATTAGGAAGATCCCAAGAGAATAAAGTTCAGGAAAATTGTCATTTAAAAAATGGTAATCTCGATTACCTATGCATCAACTGGATAACTGCATCACAGTATTTTTTTTAATTGTCAATTTAAAAAAAATAAACTGTTGATTTTGCGTCATCAAGTTGTTTTCAACTCCTCGCAACTACATAGATTTGCTCCATGACAATATATCCCTAACTCGTTATTTCAGGTCTCCCAATAGTGAAATCATTGCCACTGTAACTGTGTCTATCCACCTTTTTAAATTAAACACCCTAAATCAGAGACAGCAACAATGGATTAAGTTTTAAATCATACCCAGAACTTAGAACAGTATTTCTCAGCTACAGCTACTTTAAAATGTGTGGACTTCAACTCCCAGAATTCCGTATTCCATACATCTTAAGATTACCAAGGTCAGAAACTTTACCTAGAGTGAGATACATTTGTGGAAGAAACAATAGAACCCTTGGCTGCTGTCCCAACAATTCAATTATATATTACCATATATAAAAATTGCTAAGGAACTCCATGTAGTCAGAACAATGAGGGGCTTGGCAAAAGGAGAACTAAAAGTTGAGCAGAAAAACTCCAAAATTCAGAAGAGACTACAGAAAACAAACCATAGTAAGTACTCATAGGAGCACCATTACAATGTGTTCTTAGGGTAAGAGACCAAGTTCAAGAATTCAGCAGCATGATTAAAAAGTAATGCCAAAAAAACAGTGAAAGAATGTTGGGTGTTAAAAGACAATGAACATTCTGTTCAAGAGAGATACTTCTGAAAAAGAAATATAAGCATACAATACAGATAGTCCTCGACTTACAACAGTTCATTTAGTGACCGTTTGCAGTAACAGTTTTTCACACTTATGACCATCCCCATGGTCAAGTGATTTACATTTGGAGGCTTGGCAATTGGTTCATATTTATGTTGGCTGCAGTGTGCCGGGGCGTGCAACTTTCTGACAAGCAAAGTCAATGGAGAACCAGATTCACTTAACATCCGTGTTACTAACTTAACAACTGCAGTGGTTCACTTAACAAATGTGTCAAGAAAAGCCCTAAAATGGGGCAAAACTTACTTACCAAATTTCTCACTTAGCAACATAAATTTTGGGCTCAATTATGGTCGTAAGTCGAGGACTACCTATATATTTATACTATACCTATTACACTATTCCCTTTAGGAAAGCAATGTTAGAAGAAAGAAACAGAATAAAAATTAATGTGCCAAAGATATTAAGGCATGAGATAAAAAGAATTCAGTCCAATCTATTCCCATCACCATTCTTCTAGCTTTACAAACTGTCCTTGTTTTTATTGTGTCCTTACTCTGCCTCATTTTTTTAAATCCTGCTTTTATTAAAAAATAATTCAAAGTGACAAACATACTTAATATTCCCTCCTCCTCTCATTTTCCCCATAACAACTCTGAGGTGAGTGGGCTGGGAGAGAGCACCTAGGGGTAGGCAACTTTGGCTCTTTTATGACTCATGGACTTCAACTCCCAGAATTCCTGAGCCAGCCATGCTGGCTCAGGAATTCTGGGAGTTAAAGTCCACAAGTCATAAATGAGCCAAGGTTGCCTACCCATGGACCCCTAGCCCAAGGTTACCCAGCTGGCTTTCATGCATAAGGCAGCACTTGAACTCATAGCCTCTAGCTTGGACATTGCTTTTTCTTTTTTAAGCTTTCATCTCTCTTTGAGGATTTCATCCTCTCCATCATCCACAACTTTCTTTTTCTTTTTCCTTTCTCTTCCACTCATTCTTTATCACATTTGTTTTGTGATTCAATTTATTTTTTACAGGGCACATCACCTTGCCATATATCTTTCACACTAGTCATTACATTTTGTATTCAATGAAGATTTATTGTTGGCCTTTTCTTGTTTTACACATTTCTTAAATAACAAATTCAGCACTCAATCTTTCTTTCTGAACATTCACAAATCACCTAACAGCATTCTATTTAGTTTTATGCTCATATACTGAGCTCTCATTTCCATGTAACAGACCAAATGTATGCTGTTACTCTTAAATCACTTTGCTCCTTTTATTATTATATTATGCAGGGCTTTTTTCCCATAGAATGCCCAGAACAGAGTTCCGGCATCTTTTTTGGATGGAACCTTGTAGGGTAGGCAAGGCGGGTTGTATGATGTGTGTGAGTTCCAGCACCTTTTTTTTTAAAGAAAAAAAGCACTGATATTATGTATAAATCTATTATGCCACCCACCCCAGAAGACTCTGGTTTTTGTCAAACATTTATTCTTTGGCGGGTTTTTTTTAATCACTTCAGTATACCAAAAGAGATTTTTTTAAAATTACTAAAAAGAAAAATAGGAAATATTAAACCTGACTGCCTGGCAAAATATTGGTATTTTTCTAATAAAGGTCACAAGCAACAAAAAAAACATTTCATCAGTTCACTATCTGAGGTAGTACTTGTCTATCCAATTAAACTTCTCTGGATTCATTACAAACTCCTCACCAAGAATACCTTTCTTCAATATTCTTCCACATTCTTCAGCTAGGTTGGCATGCTTTTATATGGTACGAGAAATCTAAAGCACATAAGTACTTTCAAAATCATGCGATAAGAAATGTACTACTTTCAGAATGGGAGAAAATTAAACATAAAATATACATGAAAATACCTGAGTGGCTTTCAACAATGGAAGCATTTGCTTATCCAAATCTGATTAATTATGACAAACTGGTTAGTTATAAAGACATTTTAGACAAAGAGGGAAAACTTAAGGACAGGCAAACTTTACAGCTACAAGGTATTGACTTGACATGGTGGTTCTACAGTATTTGCAAATTCAAACAAGATATGAAAAAGATATAAAATTGACAGGTTTTTACAAAGAACAGACCCCGTTGGATAAAATTTTGTTAAAAACAGATGAGAATTTGATTAGAAAACTCTATAAATTTCTTTTAAACTGGAAGATGGAAGAAGAACAAGTTAAAGAAACAATGATAGTATGGGCAAAGAACTTTGGATATTCTATAGATTTGGAAGACTGGCAAAAACTTTGGGATAAAAATATTAAGCTTACAAAAGCGGTAGCATATAAAGAAAACTTATATGTTTTATAGATGGCATATGACACCAGTTCGCTTAGCGAAAATGTTTAAAAATGTTTCGGATATTTGCTGGAAATGTAAGCAACAGTCAAGCACTTATTATCATGCCTGGTAGACATGCCCTATCACTAAGAAATATTGGTCTAAGATTCATAGATGGTTGGAAAAGATGATGAAACTACAAATACAATTTAAACCAGAATTGTTTTTGTTAAGAATATTAAGACCTAATTATGGCAAAGAGAATGACTACTTGATATTGCATGTTTTAACTGCTGCAAGGATAGTATTTGCCCAATTTTGGAAAAATGAGAATTTACCATCTGACCAGATTATTATTACCAAAATTTTAGAGTGTGCAGAAATGGATAGACTAACATTAGAAATGAAAGAAAAAGATGATTCAATTTATTTTAGAACTTGGGAAAATTTTTATCAATGGTTAGAGACATGTTAGAAGTCGAAGGATTTAATATTTTAGAATAGATGACTCATTTCTAATTGAGTTCTAACTAACATTTTGATGATACGATTACTTTTCCTGATTTACTGATTTTCATTTGTTACTTTTGATTGTTAGGATTACTTTTTATTTTTAGACTTTATTAGTAGTGTTTACTTAATAGATCAACGTATTTGTTTACTAATTGTTTTTAATATGTTACAGTTTAAGCTTTGTTAAAAATGGTTGAATATGATATTTACTCACTTTTATGATCTGGACGGTTGCTTGTTTGTTGAAATATGTGATTGTATCTATCCTTATTTTACCCCAATTCCTTATTTCCTTCCCTTCCCCCTTTCCTTTTACCCTTCCCTTTACCATACCTGTATTGTTCCTATTTTTCCTTACCTATATAAATTTAATAAAATTTTGTTAAAAAAAAAATTCTTCCACATCTTTCCGACCGTTTGCAGATTCCCATTTACAAGACGCGGGTCTGCGCTCAACCAAAAGTACAGCATCATGCTGGCACTAGATGTCGCTCAAACGACGTAAGACTAAACAAAAAAAAGTTTCTCCACTAAACTTGGAAACTCCTATGCGAGACACAATAAATTAGGCATTTAACCTTAGAGCCAAATAATAATAATAATAATGAATAGAATGCACGATGCTTTGCAGAGCTAATGGAAAAACCGATTAGACGGCTGTTTTATCCATCTATTTCGCTGCCTTTACAATAGATGGGGACAATAATACTGTGGGGTATTTGGAGATTTATTCCATCAAGTCAGACTGTCCCTACGGAGCAGCGGTTCTAGATCCAGCAAAAAAAAAAATGCCGAAGATCTGTCGATGCTTTGGATCGCAGGGCTGACAAGGATTAAGCGTTAATTTCTTTGATAAATGGGTGGCCTAATTTGGACAGCCGAGACTTGGCTGGCGAAGGGCGGCGGGGAGTCGGGTGCGCGGAGCAGGGGGAGAAAACGAGGGCGGGGCTCACTAAACCGAAAGCTATCGCAGGTGAGACGCGGAACGCGTCGCGTAGCAACCAGAGTGAAAACTACTCTTCCCGGGCCCTCCCCCCGCTTCGTCGCGTCCCGCCCAGGGAATGCTGGGATGCGGTACAGGGGACTGTTGCTTGGCAACGGGAGGACTCTCTGGAGGGCGAAGTTTTCTGTCGCTTCTGGGCGGGAAAGGTAAGTTCCTCCGACAGTTAATTCCGCAGGTGTCCCCTCTTATTTACTAAAAATGGAAAGAGGAAGGGAATTTTGCTGCTCCGACTATTGCGGCCTCGAAAGGATGCTACTCCGGCTTTTTAGCAACATCCCTTTTGGAAAAGGCATTTGACCCAGGTTTCCAAAAACTGCCTCGTCCAGGGGCAATCGAGGGTGCCAACTATTTCCCTTTCCCGTCCCATCATTAAAATTGTATCCTTCTACCCAAAGGTAGCTTATGCTTTCCTCCTCCTCTTTCCTTCCTCTTCCTCCTCCTCTCCATTTTTTTCTTTCCTTCTCTGAAACAGACACACAGAAGAGCAGGGTCAGTACATTTAAAGTAGATGCATAGAGAAAGGGGCATGGGCTCAACTTCTCAACAGAATAAATCATACTTAATTATATCATTTGCCTGTGTGCAAATAGACAGACAGATAATTTTATGCTGCATCTTGATCCCTCCCCAAAATGAGATACTTTAACAGTATGATGTTTCTTAGAGCCTAACACGGTTATATCAATATGTATTTTCTTTTTATATTCTTATCCATTTGCCTTTTTCTTGGTTACATGTTAATGTTTATAAGGCAGTTTGTTTATATTAAGACTTCAAAACAGGTTGCATATTTTATTTTCAGGCCACCATGTCAAAAAGAATCTTATTACCTTCTATCCCATCACTGGAATCAACAGCTAGTAGAAGTAATCAGAGTTCAAGTGAAGAATCTTCTAATGGGAAAAATTCTCCTTCAATAAATGAATTAAGAAGTAGACTGACTAGCATGGCTCCAAAACAGATGGTACCAAATCCTGAAGCTCTGAAATTTGAACATAATACAAAATCTCAAGAAAGAACTAGAAAGCGGCAGCAGCCTATAAAGCTAGAACCTTTAGTAGGTTGATTTTGATTTTTTGTGGGTTTTTTTCAGATATGTTGTCTTATATTTATATAGAGAAAATTGAAATTAAGGCTACAATTTTATGTTAATCAATTTTGAAATGTGGATATAAAACAGATTAACATTAGATTGACAATTGCTTATCAGAAAAAGGTTTGAGGAAATACAGTTCTTCTGTTTGATTAAATGTTATATCAAACATTACAGAGATCAGTCATGTCAAATTAATCCTAATCAAGTTAATTTCATGATCCTTACAATTAAAATTTCATGGATCTCTTAGAGAAAAACTAAACTTCCTAAACTTGCAATCTACAATAGTTATCTTAAGAAAGACTAATCAATGCATTCTGTAACTCTGAAATTTTGACCCTTGTAAATAATTTTTACCCAATGAGATAAAACCAATCTAGTACACAGGGCAAGCCATAAAGTTCCTAATACATATTAAAATCAGGGAACTAAAGACTTCTCATCACTGTTATTAACACAGGATGGTTGGATGACTTTAGAAAATGCTATAAGTCACTTGCAATATGAATCTTTGCTTTAAGAGAATATGCCACCCACGCAAAACAAAAGCATGGTTCTTCAACTTATCAGACTCCTGCCTAGTATTACATGCTGTCTTCCCTATCCACAATTAAAGAACAATGACTGGGTCTCTGCTTATCGAATTTAATTTTATTGTCTATTAACTTGTACAAAACCTTTCTGTGGATCAGTTATTCATTTTTTAAAAATTACTTTATTTCCAATTTAGCCTGCCTTAAAAACATATCAGCACCAAAAACAACCTGAATATATATATCAGAAAAACAGGGAAAAATTGTTAGCAGCTGGAGTATTAAAGCCTACAACTTCAGCAGAGAAAAGAAAATGGCCTGGTACGGTGGAGGGAATTTCATCTGAACTCCATGAAGAACTGAAAGAAAGACAGGTATTGTCTGTCCTTATGAATTGTGAATGCATACTTTTATTTAAATATTTTAATCTTCCGTTCAAATCAAATACAGGTGGTCCTCGATTTACGACCACAATTGAGCCCAAAATTTCTGTTGATCAGCAAGACATTTGGTAAGTGAATTTTGCCCCATTTTACGACCTTTTTTACCACAGTTTTAAGTGAATCATTGCAGTTGTTAAGTTAGTAACATGGTTGTTAAGTGAATCTTGCTTCCCCATTGACTTTGCTTGTCAGAAGGTCGCAAAAGATGATCATGTGACCCCGGACACTGCAATCATCATTAATATGAGTCAGTTGCCAAGTGTCTGAATTTCGATCACAAGACGCTGTTAATGGACATAATTGTGAAAAACGATCTTGTCATTTTTTTCACTACTGTTGTAACTTCAAACTGTCACTAAAAGAACTGTTGTAAATTAGGGACCATCTGTATGTTCAAGGCACTTACAATTTATGATTCCAAACAAAAATAATTTTAAAGGCATTCCTTGCATGTTAGAGTTAATAAAATATCTGTATTGAAGCTGCAGTGTTCACTTTTTCAGCATGCTTTAAAAACATCATACTGTATATCCCAAAATCAGGTCACTTTCCACTTATTTAAATTTGAAACAATACATAAAAGGAGATTTCACTGCCCTATTGATGTCAGAGTTGTTCAAATGTGTGCATGGCCAGTTGTACTTTTCCCTTGTTTGAAGCTGCTTTTAAACTTGCCATAAATGGTTCTCGCCTGCTGAAGGAGGTTCACTTTAAGACCAATGCAGTCTTGTTTTTCTTATTTTTCTCATCTTCATACCACTGTTGTGTAGTAGTAATCTAAAATGGCAGTACATGTAGTTTTTTGTTCTGTTGCTACTTAACTTCTATGTAAACTCATAGTTAACATTTTTAAAATAAATGTTGAAAGTTTTTGAAGTTTAAATACAAAAAAATAAAAAGGAGGATACTGCCACGCTGCACTTCTGCTGTGGGAGCTGCACTAACTACTGGTTTGTTTCTGAGGGTAATTCAAGGAACTTGTCACTACCTACTAAACCATACAGGTTTTATGGCCTAAATATCTTAAGGACCACCTTTCTTCAGTAGCTTCTGCCCATTCTACCCGAAGAACTAAGTAGTATCTACTAATTGTCCTCATCTGTCAGAAAGTATGTCAGGAGTGGGCTCTGCAATAAGCATTCTCTATATAGTAGCAGTTCTCTTCCCCTGGAATAGCTTGCCTTCTGAGGCAAAGTTGCCCCCCCCCCCCACACCTTCTAGAGCCTCTTGGAGCTAGATGAAAACATGGATTTTCCAGAAGGTTTCAAGTTTTAATTGTACAAGGAGTGCCATATTCAATCAATTTAATGTATTATTTATTATTTAACATGAATTAAACTGTAGCATAATTGGATTACAATTTAATTACTATAGCAACTTGCCATGCATTTATGTGTAAATTCTGTAAGCAATTTAGAGACTGTCTCGTTTCAGGTGGTAAACAAATGTTATCAGTAAACAGGCATTAAATAAATACATCCCTGAGAGTGCTGGTAGAGTGCTATTCTGTCAAAACTGTAAGCACTAAAGAAATGTGCAGGTATTGAGCCAGTTGAATTGTGAATGTGGAGTGTGGAGGGAGGCTTTGCCTTAGGAATCCAGGTTATCTGGCCCTCTTACACGATTGCAACAAAGAGCTCAGAAACACTGCAGCTTTCAGATAATAAAATTTCTCATTAAATCTGAAATGGATACCTGAATATGGTTTCTTCAAAACACTTCCAAGCCACACTTACTTGAATGAAATAATTTAGTTTCCACACAACAGAAGAAAGCAGAACTTCTGGTTAATTTAACTTAGGTAGGAAAGCTTCCATCCTTTTATAAACCATTCTGAAGGAAGAGTGTTTCTTGCTAGAACAATAGTCATTGCTATGCTGGAATATATAGTGATAAACCATGATGTTGTTTAAAAAAAATATTAGGGAAGCAGTTGTAAATCTTATTATTATGCAGTAAATCTGTGATTTTATACTCCTAAGAATCTACAAGATGATGCTGGGTTTTCAAAAAACCCAGGAAATCAATAGAACCGTTTTTTAAAAAAGAAAAGTTGAGTTACACATAAATTCCTTTCCTTTATTATTGCAGCTGCTGAGTGCTATGGTACGAATTCCAACTCCTCCTAAGCAACCACGTAGTGCATTAAAGACAAGTGCTTGCAAACCGAGTTCGACTCCACCTTTACGTGCATTTAGTGATCCAGAAGAAGTAATTAAAGCTAATATTACGGAGCCTCTACAGATTATAAGAATAATATGTGAAAACAAAAACCTAGGATTTCTGTACTTGACTCCCGCAGTGCCTAAATCATCAATTGAGTATGACTCATATAACCTGAAGTGAGTTACCTTTAAATGTTGAAGCAATTATATGGTAAAAAAATAACAATTTTATGTTTAACATGAATTCCAGATTTACCACTTATAATACCAATCTCCTGTTCTACTGATGGTTAATATACATACTCACAGAAATAATATAGTTATATCTAATTTCTATATTTTTCTTATATGTATATGTTTTAACATAGACGTGGTGCTAAAATTTGAAAGCTTGTGTCTTTTTCCTTAGGAGAAAGTTAAATGAAATTATCAATTAAGGAACAATGTTAAATTTTGATTAAAATGCAGTTATATAATGTATACAACTCAAAAGATATAGGCTATGTACATGAATGTATATGGGATTTTTTTCAAACAGCTGTGGCAACATAGAAAGACAGTATGCCAAATGTACATTTTACAATATAGTTTTATCAGGTAATTAATATACCAACTACCAGCATAGATTGACAATTATTGTATACCCAGTAATCATGTATTCAGACAACTTAAATACTCTGGTAAATTAGCAGTCTGTTGCTGTAAGAGATGGGGAGAAAATGTCTGTCATTTCACTAGAACAATGCAGAGATCATGTAATATACTTTGTAGGCATGAACTGGAACCTTCACTCATTGCAGAGCATGACCCAATATTCAGATTCAGAACAAGATTTGCTAAGATCAAAATATACTGTCCCCTAATCCAGCAAGGAGAGAACAGATGTTGCTGTCATATTACTGTTTTTAGCAAAGTGGAACAACACTTTGATACAGGATAGAGCTTAATGCAAATATGAAGTATGCTAAATTGTACAAAAATTGAGCAGGGACAATTGAGTATTAATGCATTTAGAAACCCTGATTTATGCCTTTCATGTGAACAACTAAAGTTTGGATGGGTGGGAAATATATCTGCTGTAGCTTCATTTGCATTGAAGCTGGAACCGGCACCATTCTGAATCACTCCACTCCATCCTGGATAAATAAAAATTTGGCTTCATGCCATTGTAGTTTGTCATAGATTTTATCTAAATCTGGTGGGTTAAGGCGGCATCTAATAATTAAAGGAACAATGCAACGTGTTCTGTTATCCAGATTGTGTCAGAAAAGGTCCTGCCATGATAAAAAAAAAGTTATGTTAATTGCCACCATTCCTCCTTGAAAATTAATAAATTTGTAGCAAAACCTGTAATATGGAATGGCAATTTGAATACATAAGAACACTGAAAATAACAGATATTATTCTATCAGGTTCTATATCCTACAGGCACAGAATAGCCATACATAGATAGTCCATCACTGCTTATTCAAGTCTTGGTAATTAATTTATCTTATTAAGCAATATGTTTGTATTTATTTTTAGAATTGTAAGCTATGATTGCATTAACAAAAATGACTACTACACTATTAGTCCACAAGCAGTTATTCATACATGCAATGGAGAAGTTGAATACCTGGAACTTGAACGCTGGGAGCAAGAATATGTCTATCATAGGGCACTTATCAAAATTACTATATTTGCTATATTTCGCAAATGGAAGTCATTTAATGTATGGAGGAAGAACGTCCGCTGCAAAAAGATCAATTCATGTCGCCGAGCTTTACAGAAGAATTTATTTATCGTTAATGCTGTATGTATTGTGTTTTTATTACTGAAATAATACATGTGAAGGACATTGAATAATCTAAAAGCATTGTATTGTTTTGAAGGCGTTACTCTTTAATATCAAAATGTTTTACAGTGTACTGTAGTTTCCTAGTGTGAAATAGATTGATATTAACATAGCTGTAGTTCCACAGCTCTGAATTAGTGCTGCTAGAGGTTAGTTAGTATGGAAAGTCAATAAAGCTCATAATTTAAAAAGTTCACAGAGATTTTTATTTCTGGAAGAGAGCCAATTTTTCCCTCTCATCACAGAAAGAAACATTTTACAAACAGAAAAACAGTTGAACTATCAGAAATGCCTGTTAATGCAAAGGGGAAGTTTTCCCCTTATTCTCTTGTCTCCCAATAATTCCTTTGATCTGCTTCTGTGCTCCTCAGAAAGATCCATTTGTGCACACGGAACAGTTTTTAAGGAAGCTGGGATGCTATGATGAAACACACACAATACTTCTTCCTCCTCCTATTTTTCCCACATCACCCCTGTGAGGTGGGTTGGGCTGAAAGAGAGAGAGAGACTAGCCCAAAGTCACCCAGCCGGCTTTCATGCCCAAGGCAGGAGTAGAACTCACAGTCTCCTGATCTCTAGCCTGGTGCCTTAACTATTCGACCAAACTGGCTGATGATGATATCTAGTTTTTCTATCTGGAGAATATTTTTAATTATTGGAAAATACAGCCTCTCCTTCCTTTCCTTAGTGAATACAGTACTGGTAGCATCTTTTCCTTGGATGGAATTTGAAAATCTATTATTTTGAAAAATTGGAAAGCTGGTTTTTTTTTTCATTTGTTTTTTAAAAAGCAGCAACAAAATATGGGCTTTTGCTGAAATTGTATATTTGATAATGCATGATTACAAAGACTTTGCATAGCTCTGTGTAGTCAAGACAATGCTTTTAATATATGGGAGCTCGGTGAGAGACACTAATATCCAGGACCCATCAACTATACACATCTGGAAGTCAATTTGGACAACTTCTCTGTTAATATGCCAAGATCCCTTTAGTCCATCATGATATGGGAAAAAAATGGGAGACAAAAGTAGAAAGAACAGATGTGACCATGTGATTTACAACTTGTCTCGAGTATAGTGTAAATATGAGAGCCAATCAATTTGCTTTTGTTCTACTATTTAGAAAATGTACACAGTATTTCTTTCTGTCTTATTCATTTGTTCTGTTTTGCAGTGTTTGAGACCAGCAATTCTAAACATCCAAGAAATGTGTTATCGAATTGGTGACATGGTGCTTTGTCAAGTTGAAAAGGGCTATATATATACATTGATAGAGTTTAAAGGTACTCAGTTCAGTCAGCTGAAAGATGTGAGTGTTATGTTTCAGTTGTTCAAGATTCTATATAAATAATATTAGCTGAAATTTAATAATTATTTACATGTAATTGCATTGAAATTTTAGGTGGCATCTCGTTTGTCAGAATTCAGAGAATTAGCCAAAGAAGTGGTTAGAGGTGCATGTCGAACTGCATTGCTTGAAACTGGTTTCACTCCTGATGATTATTTTTATACTATTGAAAGTACAGGTACAAAACTGCCATATTAACAATAAATAATAATGCTTATATCTTTATTCTAAATGCTTCATTAGAGTCTGTGTATTTCTTTTATCTCAGATAAGTGGGGTTGGAAAGTTCATTGAATTTTGAAATAATTGTACTTTCCTGCAACATTTGAACTTTGAGAATTTCAGTTTTTAGTGGTTAAGGTATCAAGCTAGAAACTGGGAGATTGTGAATTCTAGTTCACAAAACCAGCTGGATGACCTTGGGCTAGACACTTTCGCTCAGCCCTAGGAAGGAGACAGTGGCAAATCACTCCTGAAAAACCTTGCCAAAAAAATCTCAGAGAAGTGGATCTAATTGAATAGAAAAAATAAAATAAAAATAAAGCAGAATCAGGATATGAATTTATGTACTATGAGAAGAAAGGATGGATTACCCAACATTACAATCTCAATATGCAACGGGGAAGATAGTGTGAATTTATGTGTCTGGGTCCATACTTTGCTTTGTATTAGTCCCAATCATTTGAGTGGCCTCTGCAAAACCTCACAGGGACCAGTATAAGCCTCCCATTCTAAGTCAAACAAATCTTAGAACAGGAAATAGATTTTTTTTTAATTGTAGCTTTATCTGTTTATGGATAGATTGTTTCTTTAACTGTAAGTGTACCATTTAGCTTTGTGCCTGGAATAATTACAGCAATTTGCACATATATTTTTCCTCAGAACAGGTACCAATGGCAACAAGAAAAGAAGCTTTGATAGGAACCACTGTTCCTCGTGTTGAGAAAGACTTGTATGTCGAACAACCTGAAAGAATGACATACACAGAACAGGCCAATAAAAGGGCTCAGTGTGGAAGGCTAACATGGTTAGTAATAGCATTTCTGTGGGTGTCTTATCATAATATCTTTCTTACAATTTAGAACAGGTAGATGTAAAATAGCAAAAGTACTTCTTGCAAAAAGTATGCTAATTTAGGTTAGCTTCACTTATCTTGTGAAAACAGAAACAAACATCTGATTGTGGGTTAACATGCTATGTGACCTGAGTCGTAGGCATCAAATCACAGGCCTTAAATCCTATTTTGTAAATATTTCTTTCAGTACTCCTTCCATCAAAAACCAAGCTGATCCTTAATAACAATGGTGAAAATATAAATGTGAAAATTATAGTCCATTCCTTCCTTGTTGTATTTAAAACTGCATACATTAAATCTCGGTGTTATTTATGTTTCTCAGCAATATAAAAGAATAACCAATATATTGGCGAGTATGAAACAGAAATCAATATCTTGGAACATTTTTAGTGGTAGCTAAAGCAATGTTAAATTATCGCTTTAACTTAGACAATGTTATTTATTGCTTGCTATCCTTGGCCCTTTGTTTTGAATTTTGTTGCTGTTTTTTGTTTGTTGAAATTACATAATGTAATCTTGTTTTACTGAATAGGTGGTACTTGGCACAGTAGTGGTAAGTCCTAGTGGATAATCACTTAAATATGAGCCAGCAGTGTGCTACTGCCACCAAAAAAGCCAATGCAGTCCTAGGCTGCATTAACAAAGGGATAAAGTCAAAATCACATGAAGTGTTAGTACCACTTTATAATGCCTTGGTATGACCACACTTGGAATATTGCATCCAGTTTTGGTTGCCACAATAAACAAACATGTTGAGACTCTAGAAAGATTGCAGAGAAGAGCAACAGTGATGATTAGGGAACTGGAGGCTAAAACATGAAGAACAATTATAGAAATTGGGTATGTCTAGTCTAATGAAAAGAAGAACCGAGTTGACATGATAGCAGTGTTCCAATATCTAAGGGACTGCTACGAAGAGGAGGGGGTCAGCCTATTCTCCAAAGCACCTAAAGGCAGGACAAGAAGCAATGGATGGAAATTAAGGAGAGAACCAACCTAGAACTAAGGAGAAATTTCCTGACAATTACAATAATTGATCAGTGGAACGATTTGCCTCCAGAACAACTTACCTCCAGAACACTGGAGACTTTTAAGAAGAGATTGGACAGCAATTTGTCTGAAATGCTGTAGGGTTTCCTGCCTGAGCCGGAGGATGGATTAGAACACCTCCAAGGTCCCTTCCAACTCTCTTATTCTATTATTTTCAAAGCCATTTGAATAGATGATCCTATTCCATGAGGAGACATGGAGAATGTCCCCTCCGTCAGATCAGAAGCGGTGGCAAAAACCATAGGGGACAGGCATCTATAAATAATCTGATGACCAGATTGGAAAATGGGGTTTGTGGGAAGACTATTATTATAGGCCAGTGATGGCAAACCTTTTAGAGACTGAGTGCCCAAACTGCAACCCAAAACCCACTTGTGCATTGTCGAGCGCCGAGTGGGTGTGGCCCATTGGGTGGGTGTGGTCCATTGGGTGGGCATGGCTGTGGTGGTAATGACAGAGTGAGTGGGGCTAAAAAGTTCAATCAATCAATTCCAACTTTGCAAGATCTTTTTTTTCCTCATGAGAATTTGACTGATTGAACCTTTTTTTTTTTTTTTTGCACACGGCGATGCAGGCCTAAAGCAAAAAGGTTTTATAAAACCCAGCTGAAGGTCTAGGACTGGGGCAACGGCGTGCGTGCCCACAGAGAAGGCTCTGAGTGCCGCCTCTGGCACCCGGGCCATAGGTTCTCCACCACTGTTATAGGCTATAATTGTAGAATTTTGCAAGCTGGATTGTGCTTTACTTGTCCTCCTTCTTATATCCCAGTAAATCAGGGAAGTACATGGCTATGTCTCTTCTGAATGCTATCTTGTATTATAGCAATAGCACTTAGACTTATGTACTGCTTCATAGTGCTTTACAGCCCTCTCTAAGCGGTTTACAGAGTCAATATATTGCTTCCAACAATCTGAGTCCTCATTATACCAACCTCGGAAGGATGGAAGGCTGAGTTAACCTTGAACCAGTGAGAATCGAACTACTGGCAGTCGGCAGAATTAGTCTGCAATACTGCATTGTAACCTCTGCGCCATCATGCTATTCCAAGATCTAAGGAATATTTCAGCCCTCTTTGCATGCACTCACAAATTGCACATTAAAACTGCCTAGGGGAGTGTTACATCATACTCTTAAGCAAATGAATTTGCCTTGTTGTGTGAATCTAATATACAGGGAAACCATTCTTGCTTAAATTTAATCTCAAATTTATACTGTTACTGTATAGTGTTAATTTTGCCATTGCTGTTATTCTTCAGATTTACGGTAGTTTCCATGTTTGATATTGTCAGGATAGTGTTTCTTTTTCAATGTTGGGCAAGCCAGCATATTCTTAATAATTTTTTTTGCATGAACTCCCTCCCCATACACACACACACACACACACACACACACACAAAATCTCATTAAAGCTAAGACTATGCTAAGACAGCAATCTGTATTGCATTGTTAACCTGTATGTTTCTTCCCAGCTTTATTCGTCTTGCTGATTATCTTATAGTAAATACTATGCACATCTTGGCAGTTAAATCTGTTGCTGCTCTTTTGCGTTATCTTACTGATAAGTTGAAGAAGACACCACTTGCAGAAATTATCCAAACATGGAATACAGATGTAGTAGCACCTGAAGTTGTGGAGAAGAAGGTAATATTGACCAAAGTGAGATGTTCAAACTGTTGATCAAGAATTAAAGAAAACTTACTGTTTAAGTCAGAAATCATTGTTTTCTATTGATCAATTATCAAACATTTTGTTTTGATCTAATATATTATTCCTGACTTCATATCCTGTGAAAATGTGTTTCTTGAATCTATTTTATCAATGGAAATTAATGAAACTTACCTATACAGTATATTTTATAACTGGAAAATAATCCAAAGAGTTCTGTGTAAAGGCTTATAACATAAGAAATGGTATGTTAGTGCTGAACAATATCCAGAAAAGTCTCTGCAAATCCTAGCCAATAGTTAAATAATATTCACTTTGAGAAAATGGATAGGTCTGATTAAAAATGTCAATTTTAGACAAAAATGTGATAACATTATTTTAAGAAATGAGTATCAATATTAAATGATTTTTGTAAAAGGATGCAATTTAAAAATAATGAATACAACATGATATGGCAAAAGAGAAAGGAGCACAAAAACAGCTGAATTTCCTCATAATCAGGATGATCTGATTCAAAGGTAAGAATTAAACATTGACTATCAAACCGCACAAAATGTGTAATTAAATAAAATCCTTAAAACAAAAAGCAACATGGTCAAAGAAAAGAAAGACTCTCAACAACATTCCTAACTGAAATATGCAGTTGCCCTGGGCCAGTGACCATTTTCTGGCTTAAGTGCCTATTCCAGGGGTAGGCAACCTTGGCTCTTTTATGACTCGTGGACTTCAGCTCCCAGAGTTATAGTCCACGAGTCATAAAAGAGCCAAGGTTGCCTACCCCTGGCCTATTCTATCTGAACCATTGCTTCAAAATGATGCCTGTTCTAGCAAACAGGGAACGTTTTAGGTTGAAGGACTTTAGAGTTTCAGTTCATTGTCTAATTTTAAAAAAGAACTTAATTCTTTCTTTCTTTTTTTACTCAAGGGAACTACTTCAGTGATTGTAGAGGAAGAGGAGGCATCCATTCCAATGTTTCTTGTAGAGCTAATTTTAGAGATCCATGCATTGCTGTTTGAACCAACTATGGAAGAGTTCCAGGTTAAAGTTCATTTAATTTTAAAAAGATTTCCATTTAAAAAAAAGTAATCATGGCACACAGGGTACTTGAAAAAGTAATTTTTATAATTATGAGTCAGATGTAATTCTCGACTGGTATAGATTTAGGCTGGAAAGTGCCTAGAAATAACTTGATAAACTGAGTAATAACTCAGACCAGAATATTTGAGAAGTATGGTCACTTTCAAACAATACATAATGAACAAGGACAACATATTATTTCTTAATGAATTGAATTGCTATTAGTGTAGGACAACAGGGATGAAGCTAGCAGTGTTTAAAAGGCAATCTTTGAAGGCATTTTGGCAATGACAAAGATGCTGTGAAAATTAGGAAGGAAAGAAAAGTACATAACCTGCAACAGAAAAAACTCCAAGTTTATAATTCAGGGGTGACTGTGTTTAAAATAAAAACCTCTGGGTAGCCCTGCCACTTGTTCACTGACATAGAATAGCCATGGCACTTAACTTATTATTTATTAACATGACTATCAGTGACACTATACAAATGTGACTCTGATTTTGATTCGGCTTTAGTATTACGTATGAATTTTGGAAATGTATTTCAATTTTAGGTGGCATTCATGTTTTATGCATTATTATTATTGTAATTTAATACACACAAAAAACCAGTCTTCATATTCTTTTTTAAGAAGTGAAAATGTTTAAAATAGAAAACTAGAGACCTAGCATTCAAAGTGAAAGATTCAACGGTATTTATGTGAAGAGCTCTGAACATGCTATGCAAACCTTCATCTCTAGCATAAACATTTTAACTGATTTTCTTCTGTTTGGTCAAACAGGATACCATGGCAGAGATTGTGTCTCAGTTTCAAGCAACTGTGTTATCTGTTGCAAACCTTGTTCCCGATCAATATTTTGATGCCTTTACTCGTCCTGTTATTAACAACAAAATTGAAGAAAAAACATGTGGTGAAGGACCAAGCTTATCAACAATGTTTAAAGATGATAAACATCTTCAAAATATTATCCTACAAATAAAGGTACACAACACCCTTGTTTATAAATTTAAATATTTCATATTGCAGAGGTATTCAAGTAACAGTTTCAGACCTGATTGATTGATTAACAGAATAACAAAATAACAGAGTTGGAAGGGACTTGGAGGTCTCGTAGTCCAACCCCTTGCACAAGCAGGAGACCCTATACCACTCTGGACAAATGGCTATCCAATCTCTTCTTAAAAATCTCCAATGATGGAGCACCCACAACTTCTGAAGGCGACCTGTTCCACTGATAAATTGTTCTCACTGTAAGGACATTTCTCCCTAATTCTAGGTTGGTTCTCTCCTTGATTAGTTTCCATCCATTGCTTCTTGTTTTGCCTTCTGGTGCTTTGGAGAATAGGTTGACTCTCTCTTCTTTGTGGCAGCCTCTCAAATATTAGAACACAGCTATCATGTCACCCCTAGTCCTTCTTTTCACTAGACTAGCAACCGTTCTTCATATGTTTTAGCCTCCAGCCCCCTAATCATCTTTGTGGCTCTTCTCTGCACTATATCCGGCGTCTCAACATCTCTTTTATAATATGGCAACTAAAACTGGATGCAATATTCCAAGTGTGGTCTTACCAAAGTGTTATAAAGAGGTACTAACACTTCACATGATTTTGATTCTATCCCTCTGTTAATGCAGCCTAGGATTTCATTGGTTTTTTTGGCAGCTGCAGCACACTCCCGGCTCATATTTAAGTGATTGTCTACTAGGATTCAAAGATCCCTTTTGCAATTACTGCTCTTGAGCCTGGTTACACCTACTCTATACCTGTACATTTGATTTTTCTTGCCTAAGTGTAAAACCTTACTTTTGTCATTACTTCTCCTTTGAATTGGTTGCTATCTGTCTAGGGCCATCCCTTGACACCTCCAATTTGAATGTGGAACTTCCTTCCGAGTTCAGAGGAAGTTCTTGTTTTCCCACGCCTGTTTACATCTTCAATATCTTTAAATATGTTATAATACTACTTGTGTCTTTTAACAGGTCTATGAAACTCCTTGTTAAGTTTCTTTCTGGGATTTTTGTCTTTGAGTCATTTTTGACTTTGAGTCTTCTTGACAAATTCCAGTTTGTTCTGACATCCAGTTTGCTTTCTTCATTTATTGCGGTCACCTTTGTCCTTAATAACCTAAGTTCATTCCATAATTAATCTGGTTCTATATCAAGGAGAATCATGACTTCAACGGAATTCCTTATGTTCGCCTTCAAAATGCTGGGTATATGCTCAAGATCATATATTAGAAACTGATTGACTTTTTTCTTCTTAAGCTTAACTTGGAACTTGCATATGAGCAGTTTGTAATTTTTTTCCACAGTCAGCACCTGACCATGTTTTGGATGCTATAATTGAGCTCTCCCACCTCCTTTTTTTAGTAATAATATCTTCAATTTGATTTCTATATAGCCCTATCTGATAATGTCCAAGTATAGAGGAGTCATTTTGGTTGTTTGAAGACAGGGTCAGCTATGAACTGGCAGAAATTGCTAAGGTGGTCTCCTGTTTCTTAAGCCATACAATCTAACTACATTTTCCTCTTTAATGTTTCCAACTTTTGCATTCTGGTCTCCAATCACAGAACAGCACTTCTTGCTTGCATGTTATGTCAAATTTAAATTGAACTTGATCATAGACATAATCAATCTGTTCTTCTGCATTGGTGGTTTGGGCATAAACTTGGGCATAAAGTGTTGCCCACTAGGTCTAATAAATATTACATTATTATATTATAGCCAATTACTATTCCTACGGTGCCCTTCCTAAATATAAAAATAACACATTTTTTTTGTTTTTCGTGTCCTGTGTAATAAACAATGTGAACCTCCGACTGAGTCCATCTCAATTTACTTACGCCTAAAGTCATTTCATTTCATCTTATACTGTGTTCATGCTTTTTATGTTCTATGTTCAAAACGTAATTCTATCTTGAACCTTTGGCTTTTCTTTTCTCATATGGCAACATCAGCAACTAGACATCCCAAAGACTTTAATCTAGTTATGTTATCACCACCATTGCTATTCTGAAAGATCTTTAGCTCTTCCTCAGTAGCATGTTGAGTGCCAATGACCTAAGGGCCTATCATCCAGCACTACATCATCTATCAATTTAGTTTTTCTATCCATGTGGGGTTTTTTGGCAAAAATAAAGGAATGGATTTACTATTGTCTTCTCCCATATGGTATGAATTGATGCCTTTGCTATTGTCCCTAAAGTTATCATGTGCCTCCAATATTTCCTATGTTGCTGCTGCCCAATATAGGTGGCTTCACACTTATTCCATTCCTAATCCTTTTCTTCTCTGAGAAAAGTGCTAATATCAATAAATTTTACAGATATTCTTACAACAGCTAT
Source organism: Crotalus tigris (assembly GCF_016545835.1). Taxonomy (NCBI): domain Eukaryota; kingdom Metazoa; phylum Chordata; class Lepidosauria; order Squamata; family Viperidae; genus Crotalus; species Crotalus tigris. Next base: position 157,271 of record NW_024097375.1, on the reverse strand, counting down.
TATATACCTATATCTATATATCTAAAATGAATGGAAGACACTATGGAAAGTCAGTGGGCAAAATAAACTGGCTAATAAAATTTCTCTGAATCAAATTATCTCTATCTAATACAGTGGTTCTCAACCTTTTTAATGCCGCGACCCCCAACCAATCGTAAGTCGAGGACTACTCAACCGGTCGTAAGTCGAGGACTACTCAACTGGTGCAGCACCGTTTGCAGAATGGGACTTTTGGCGGGCTCAGCAGGGCAGAGACAGCCTGGACAATTCCTATTGGCTTTTGAAAGCCAATAGAATTAGCCTCTATTCAAGAGAGTCTATTCTATTGGCTTTCAAAAGCCAATAGAATAAAAGGGAGTAGCACAGCTAAGGAAAAGGGGGAAAAAAATGGCGGACTGCGTTGTTTGGCGACCCCCGTGAAATGGTCATTCGACCCCAAATGGGGTCCCGACCCACAGGTTGAGAACCACTGGTCTAATACATGCAAAAGGGAAACAACAGTTGTGGGGTTTATTCAATACTGGAGTAATAATCCACTAATAACAGTGGGAGATTTGTTAATGCAAATTGCAGCTGCTTTGGTGGCTTGCGATAATGATTATAGTCAAAGCTCATTGGTGTCAATGAGAGGTTTCCTTGCAACACAAATTTGGTTTTGGAATAATATTATTCACCTTGCTGTGAATAATACCATAGCAAGAAGTGTTGATAGATCTTTTCCATTATCTATAACTGCTATTTAGGTAATTAATAATAGTTTAGTCCTCAGAAAAAGAATAGTGCATGCTTTACAGCTTTGGTAATGGACACCACAATGTGGAGTCAAATTAACTATGAAATGCATTTATTAGGTGTTCCTTAAAAGCTAAGTGCAAATGAAAACTTAATAGATATTTTTTTTTAAAAAAAATGTTGGATTTGGGTAATGCTTAGGTTCACCTCAACTGAAGATCACATCTTTTAAGAATTGTTCTAAAAAAATAAACATCTGATTAAATGCAGGTTGTACAGTTTCTCCTAATATAATTATATTTCAAGAACATTACTCTATTTAATACATATTCATTTATATCTCACTTTTTTCTGAGAATCTCCTCGTTTTATCTTTACAACAGCAATCCTGCGAGTAAGCTAAGCTGAGTAAGAATGCTTGGCTAATAGCAACATGGTTGTGAGTCCTTAAATCTGGATCTCTCTGGTAACAGTGCACAGTAAAGGCCTACTGAACTCTATTGAACTACTGTCTTTCTACTCTTAAAAACAATTTGGTAGTAAATAGCAAGCTAGCGTCATGATTACTTCCTTTAGGGTAGGCATTTCAACTTAGTTTTATATGCTTGCTATCATTGCTCCTATGTAAGGGTAACACAGCCTAGTAATAAATGACAGTGCAAAATATAAAATTGAAGAAATGAAATAGAACCATCATATGGATAGAAGTTAATCAAAGATTATAATAATTTAAATATCTTTTTCATTTTTTAGGAAACAATTGATTCAGCATTTGACGCAGCAAACATATATGCAGCTACTTTTGAAAAGTTTCGATTGTTTTTCAGAGAAAATGAAAGCCTTGATTTGCAAGCTCTGAAGAAAGAAGAACCTGGTAAATATTTAATAATAATAATAATAATAATAATAATAATAATAATAATAATAATAATAATAATAATAATAATAATAATAATAATAAGCAAGGGTAGTACCAATAGTCATAGGCTCCTTGGGTGCAATTCCAAAACAACTGGAGCACCACTTGAACACCATTGGCATTGACAAATTCGCTATTAGTCAATTGCAAAAGGCAGCCGTATTAGGAACTGCTTCCATCCTGCGACGATATCTGTAATACCATCAAACCTCCACATCTGCCTATCCCAAGTCCTGGGTAAGGACTCGATAGGTAGACAAAATGCCAAATCCAGTCTGAACATCTGGCTGACTGTGCGATGATCGATAATAATAATAATAATAATAATAATAATAATAATAATAATAATAATAATAATAATAATAATAATAAAAAAAGTTGGAAGGGACCTTGGAGGTCATCGAGTCCAACCCCCTGCTCAGGCAGGAAACCCTACACCATTTCGGACAAATGGCTGTCCAGTCTCTTCTTAAAAACTTCCACTGTTGGAGCATTCACCGTTACATTTTTTGCCCTGTTTGGTAAGAAAATCATTTTCTTAACAGAGTGAGTTGTGCCTGTAGACATTTGAAATATCTAAATCAGTGTTTCCCAAACTTGACAATTTTAAGGCATGTGGACTTCAACTCCCAGAATTCCACAGCCAGCAATGCTGGCTGTGGAATTCTGGGAGTTGAAGTCCACATGCCTTAAAATTGTCAAGTTTGAGAAACACTGATCTAAATTATAGAAAATCCCCCGAATGTGGCATTAAACAAGTTTATTTACTGTAGGTGGCAGCATCTAGCCAACTTTGATCAAATTTGGAAATGTTAAGCAGGACCTTGTGGGATGACCATCAGAACATCCCAGAAGAAACATGAGAAGTGACTTACGTAGTGTTGCCTGAAATACATGCAATTCCATAAAGTCACTAGGAGTCAAGTTTAATTTGAAGGAGATCTTATTTTTATTTATCTGAAAATGTTATATTTTTAAAAAAGGAAAAGAGGCTTCCTTTTTCACTTTCCATGGTAAGGTTTTCTTACTACATTCTGAAATAAAGCTAAGGCAACTGTACCTAAACCAATCTTAACAGCCCTTTAAAAGATGGTCTCTGTCTCTTTAGCTACTACGTTAGCATTGCAAAACGGCCCTAGACAAAGATACATCAGATTCAGCATTGTGCAGCTGTGAGTGGTGTGTAGCTGCTCATTGACTATATGTGGTATGATATAGTGGTTAAAATGGAAATATTTGTGAGTGCATCCATAATTAAATTTGGCAGGTTAATGCGTAGTGTTCTGTAGTAATGAACTTTTAATGTTTTTTAAAATATTTTTTTAATCCTGCTTTTTATTATTTTTATAAATGATTCAAGATGGCAAACATACTGAATACTCTTTCCCCCTCCTCTTTTCTCCATAACAACAACCCTGTGAGGTGAATTGGGCTGAGAGAAAGGGATTGACCCAAAGTTATTCACTCACAATTTCTTGGTTTCTAACCTGGTGCCTCAATCACTAAACCAAAACTGCTCTCCATATGACATAAATATTAAAGGATTATAGATAAAGTGTGTGCCTGTATACACATACACACACACACACACACACACACAAAGAATAAATTCTTGCTTTAATGGCTTAATGGGGCAAGGGGTATCTTTTAAGCTGAATGTCCACTAAATATCAAAAGGGATTTTTCTAAAACATACTTGTACATGTGACGATTTAATAATCTGCTTCACTGTGTTTTGGATCACTATTGTCTGAAATTCAGACCATAGTTAGATCCATTAATATTTGTCTACGAAATCTAACATTCTCTCTACCAGTTGTCAACTTTAGGTTTCCTTTTTGAACTGAATTTGATTAAAAATAGAGGGAGACTGCAATATTCTGTTATAGAATGGTTGGCTAATTCCAAGAGCACCTGGCATGCAAAGTGTGTGTAGTGTAGATAATTCTACATTCTTTCTAACTCTTTAATTCACTAGAAGTTAATTGCACTTCAAAGGCAAAATGATGCTTAAGAGGGTACAGAGTATACTTGAAGCATCAATCTGAAAACAAGCCTTTTCCCAGGATCATACTGGAATTGGAAACTGCAATCCACAAAAAAGTCACAACCACTGTAAGGAATTGCGAAACGTTGCTGCACATAGGTGTTTACACTAAGTTTCATGATGAAAAGAATATGAAATATGCACTGCAGTGACACAACATCCTTTTTGTTGTTTGCCTTCCTTGACTTCTTACATCCCTCCATAGATACTTTTTTATCCTTAATCTTTACCCACACCGACACCAAATAGTACCAGTTCGATTGGAGCGACACAAAAATCATTGGCCATGCTGCCACCCGTCACGCTCGTGAGTTCATCGAAGCCTGGCACTCCGCAAGCAATTCCATCAACAGACACATCGACCTACAACCAGCCACGAACCCCTCAGAATCACCAGCTAGAGATAGCACTGACCCTCAACCAACCCACACAAGCCCCCCCTCCCACCAGCAGTTCACCTCCCAATGATCCTGACCTGATATATCCTACCCAACACAAGACTCACTGATGACTTACACCTGACCCATCACAAAACCCTCACTCAACACATCCACACTTGAAGCCCTTATAAACAGAAGAACACAGACACTGACATCCCCTAAACCAGGAGTAGGCAACCTTGGCTCTTTTATGACTCGTGGACTTCAACTTCCAGAATTCCTGAGCTCGGGAATTCTGGGAGTTGAAGTCCATGAGTCATAAAAGAGCAAAGGTTGCCTACCCCTGCCCTAACCTCTGCTGAAGGTGTTACCTAGCCTGGTAACAAAACATTCAGAAATCAACCCACAAGCTCGGAGAATGAACCTTCACCCTCATACCTTTTTGTGCTGTGAGCATGCTTGCTCTCTGAAGTGCTGTTGTACCTTTCAATCCAAAGCTCTTCCCAGTTGTAATAGATGTGTTAATCTCACGAAATCGGCAATGAATATTCCATAGAGGCAGTACCATTTTTTTTTACAGCCACCATTTTTAAAAAAGTTAAAAGCTTTCGCATTTTCCAGATGTTTTATCAGAGAAACACTTACAAAACAGAATGGAATATGCTATTGTTAAGCATATGGCTGGCCTAAAAGCCTATCACTTCTATAAAATTGTATTACTGAGCTGAGGAGATAGTTTGCATCTAGATTTCATAACATTCTGGAATTGGGAGTGGCCGCTTTCGTGCTAAATAAACATTTGTTAATTTCTGTAAAAACTCTCTATAGACCAGACAGGAGAAGATAATCCACTTTGAATGATCTCTGTTCATCACTAAAAAAAAAATCTTTTTTCTAAATAGAAAGGGGAAATGTATTTGTATTCTTTCCCATGAGGAAATACAGTAGTTTTTTTTCCCCAAGCCATCTGTAAATGACTAACTGTATCCTTCTGTTTAAAATAAACAGATGTTAAATTTTTTGCTGAACAACTGGAGAAATATCACAGACAACACAAAGAAGCTTTGGCAATAAAACAAAAGAGACCACTAGGTTTGTTCCTCATTGACGCTAAAAAGTTGAAAGACAAACTAACTCCATCACCAAAGCGCTGTTTGGAGGTAAATCCACATTGCCCTTTAACTTCAGTTTTAATGTTCCCATGCCAGATTAGAAATGAAATGAGACCAATATAAAAATAAGAAAGTTTCTGCATACTAAGGGGGGTTTTCCAGAAAAAAAAGTGTGTGTGAGAGAGACAATGTAACATCAAGGATATATGGATTATTGGTTGATTGATTGCTGATTGCATTTATATCCCAATTTTTCTTTGGAACCTAATAGAAATGTTCCTCCATTTAGTCCCCCCCAATAACCTTGGGGTTAAGGGTTGGGTTAAGACGGAATAACTGGCTCAAAATTATTGTGCATTGAACTCCATGGAAAACCTTGGAAAGAAAATGCTATGGAGTAGAGTCATCCTATTATGCAATCTCCTATGATGGCCTGGGCATCCCTCCCTCCAGAAAAACTGAAATTTCACCTGATCTCGTGCGCTACTGCAATTTCATGACATTTGTATATTCTTGAACAAAATCCTGAAAAAATGTTGATCTTACCACAATTTTGAAATCAAACACCATTTTAGCTATTTTAATCATTTAAAAATAGTTTTAGGGGCATCAGGGGTGCCCCTCGGCGTGTGGTCGGCGTTGACTTCTACTTCCAATAGCTAGAAGACCTTTTGCAAAATTCTGTCATCAATTTAATACATCATGAACCAAAATTTTTATCTATTTTGCCTTTATTATTTTTACAAACAACTCAAGGTGGCGAACATATCCAACGCGCCTTCCTCCTCCTATTTTACCCACAGCAACCACATGAGGTGGGTTGAGCTGAGAGAGAGTGACTGACCCAAAGTCACCTATGTCCATTTAATCATGATGTGGTACTTACTCATTATGAGCTCCGTAGCTCCGTAGTCTTGACTGAAGAATAGTCATGTTAAGTCAATTTCTGTCTAAATATAACTTTTCCTTTTATAATCTGTCCACCGCTTTTAATGATTTCTTTTGTATTTAGGTTATTAATGAAATGCTTCCTGTAATTGCAAAGAAAAAAGTGAACACCATCCTTGCTGAGGCAAATGATGCTAAATTTAAACTTGAGTTTCTGCCATATACAACCACTGAATATGTGGTGACCTTGACATTCCTTGATGAAATACAAGATAGGGTAAGTTCACCATACTGCTTTTGTTAAGTAGCTTGGGCTAACAAGTTTAATTTTCCTGCCAGTGCCAGATGCATTTTGCTTGTTTTTAGATACTCTTGACACCTTCTATCTACAGTTAATAAAACCCATATTCTCATAAGAAAACAAATACTGTAGATCCCTTTGAACTGGGTGTATTTTTTTCAAGCAGTGGCTAGCCAAGCCCTTATACAGTACACAAAGAGAACACATTCGCTTCTCTTCTACATTTGCTTTCCTGGGAGATAAATATAACGTAATGTGCATGATTAAATCAGGTCTTGCTCTACATCCTAGCTGAAATAAACAGGGCATGAAACTATGTATCACAACGGGTTATCTGGCCTATCAAAGAATAATTTTCCTTCACATCTGCGGTGCCTGGTTAGTGATCACCAGATGTTTCCAACATCTTTCACAATCCCTTGCCATTGGCATGTTGGCACTAACTGAAGTAGAAAATATTTAGAAGACAGCAGGATATTGGAGATGTACAGTAAAATCAGTGGAGTTTACACCCCGTCTAGTTAGTCCAGGCAGTACTTGTTTTCAGCCACAATTGGCAAGTCAGTTGTTAAGTGAAGTGATTGTTAAGTAAAAACCGGACTGTGCTTTTGATCTTACTTCAGCTTTCTTTTGCTTTACAGACCTTCAGAGGTCATAAATATGAGGATTGGTCATAAAATCACTTTTTCATCACCATTGTAACTCCAAATGGTCACTAAAACAAGGCAGTTGCTAAATGAGGATTACCTGTATTGTAAAAGCTATAGAAAATCACATTGGGTATATTCATTCAAGAGGAAAAATGATTCTACAATTAGCAGCATCTTCTGCAAGACCAATCAAAACGTTACAAGTCTATAGATTTCCTTTTGGTTATTTGATTCACAGTCAGTGTCTATAGCCACATCAAACTTGATCTTAAAAATGAATTTGCATTATTAGTTTTTATACACAGTTGGTGAATGTCCCTAGGTTTAGTCAAAAGGTAAAGGCACACCACCAATACCATCAACCATTGTATCCTCTTGGATGGTCTCTGGGAGCTGGAGTTATTTGCTGCGGTTTTGCTTCTTCCTCACTGGGCAATTCCAGGTAATGGTGGTAGAAAACAATAGATTGATCTGATGGTTGCCTCATTGTGGGGATCTGTTGGGATCGGTTCCTTTTCCTTCCGTTTGAAGTTGTTTGAGTTCATTTGGCAGGTTAAACTCTGATAGTATTATATCCTGATGATGCTCAGTTTTATATTGTGATTTTGAGCCATGCTGGAAATGTTGCCAAAGTCCTCTTTAGATCTTTAGATCTTGGAAGGTCTGGATGAGAAAGAACAATTGAAATTGATTTCTGGCAAGATAGAGGTGCTATTTGTCTACTGTGATTCTGTGTTGGCCCCAGTGATAGTTGTGAATGAGAAGGCATTGTCATAAGGGAGCGGCTCCTGGAATTGTGGGTCCGGTTAGGGAAACAAGTTGAGGCTGTGGTTAGGAGGCATTTTGCCTTCCCTCTATTTGGATGATCCAGGAACAAAAGAAATCCCCTTCTCCTCCTCTCTTTTCTCTCAACCTGGGAGCCAGTGGGGGAAGGAATCACTGCCTCCACCATGACTCAGAGGCAGGGGCATGTCCAACACAATGAATGTTGTTCTTCATCTTATATAGTATATATATGAAACTACTAGGAGTGGTCATCCCAGTTTGTGGTAAGTGTACTGATGATTCTCAGTTGTACAAGTAGTTCTTGAGTTATGATTACAACGGAGCCTTCCCATTATGGTCACAAGTGGTGATGGCCATTAAGCAAGATGACTGTATTTAATGACCCCCACTCCCTGCTCTCCATGATGCTGTCGTTAAACGAACAAGCAGGTTATTAAGCAGAGCAGAGAGTGGCTCAAATTTGGGAGGCGCTGGGAGGCCTAGTGCAGGCCCAGACCTGACTGCCCAGGCTCTCCCAAAGCTTCCCCCCATCCATGAGGTATCCGGACTCCACTTCTTAGCCCTCAGAGTTCCCACAGTCCTTCAGCTTCCTTTCCACCAACTGACCAAGAAGAAATCAGGCCGGTTGCAGATTCCTTCCCACTCAGGAACTTACTGGATTCAGCCTGTTCCAGACCCAGCAGCACTCTGCTTACCTTTTTGTTTTTTTGCAGCTTCTGAGACATGTGTCCTGCCCAATACGGAACCAGCTTTCTTACAGAGCCAGCCTTGCGGTAAAGCAGGTGTCATTCTTGTGCACCTGTAGGAGGATCCCTTTGTAAGAAGGTCTCCCAAGCTCCGCAAACAAATGGACCCTCCTTAAAAATGGAGAATAGCGCCTGTTGCAGAATAGCACGAATTTGGCTAAATCCAATGCCTAAGGGAAAAGCTAGGTCTTGCTTGTCCAAAAAGCAAAAAAGGAAGGGGCTCTCTATATGTTAGTGGGGAAGTTGTTTCATAGGGTAGGCCTGGCTATAGAAAAGGCTCACTTCCTAGATCCCTGCCAGATGACAACACTTAATAGAGAGGACCTGGAGCAAGTCCAATCTAGTTGGATGAGAATATGACCAGTGAAATGAAGTCCCTCAAGCAACCTGACTCTGTGCAATATAGGGTTTTAAAGATAATGCCTAGTACCTTGAATTGCACCTGGAAAGAAATTGGCATAGCAACACTATAGTAGGGGCAAACTGTGTGGCGCCTCAAACTGTATGCATTACTGCATTCTGGACTACCTGAAGTTTCTGAATAGTTTTTAAGTGTGTCCTCCTGTAGAGTACATTGCAGTAGTCCAAATGGGAAGTGACTACTAGGGCATGGGTGATCATGAGCAGGTAAGTCATTGAAATTATCTTACCCACTCTAGAGAGAGTGAGAGCAAGAAGGAGTGCATTTGAACCTGATTTTTGGATACGCAGTGGGTAACATTGATCTCTTGGAGCAATTTTTATATCCGTTTTTGCCCTATATTTAAAGTGGCATTTTACAACAATTTAGAATCACTGAGTATTGCAAGATAACCTGTCAAAGTATTTGCAAACAAAATGGAAAAATAATTTGTTTTTACCTTCCCTCAGATTGAAATTCTTGACGATGAATCAAAAGTGGTTTCTAAGATGTATCAGCTTATTGAACAGTATATTATACCAACTCCTCCTGAAGATTTTGCTTTGTTTTCAAGTTTGAAGCCAACCATTGTTGCTGTTCGTAATGCAATTGATAAATCTGTGGGTGAAAGAGATGCCAGCATTATTAAATTCTGCCAGCTTCTAGATGAAGATGTTCATGATCTAAATGAAGAAGTTAAAGAAGTTAGACTTCTAGCACAGGTGTTTAATTTAATTTAATTTAATTTAATATTTTTTTTGTAATCCATAAATTACTGAATTATGGTTCGTCACAGCCAGATGTTTAAACTGGATTTGCATTTTTATCCAGCTATCAAGTCCTACTCATGGACTTGTGATAGATAGATGTTGATGTTTTATAGTGTTAAACGTAAGCTGTCCCAAATAAAGCTGCCTTTTACAACTGACCGGTGGTCAATGCCCATTTTGTCAATGCCAATGGTGTTCAAGTGGTCCTCCAGTTGTTTTGCGATTACACCATGGGCCTATTACAATTGGTACTACATGTGCTTTCTTTTGCCACAGTCGTTCTATTTTTATTTGCAGGTCTTTGCAATATATAGTTGTTGTTATTATTTACTAATTATTTATTATTATTAGTTTTGGTAGTTGTGTGTGCTAAACCCAAGATGAATTAGAAAGCCATGCTATGTGCTAGAATCATGCTTTCCTAGCAAAAATTCTCAAGGTTAGCATCATATTTTAACATGTTAAAAAACATGTTTTGGGTAAAAAGGCAATGAAAAGTCTTTGACTAAGAAGCAAGCGAAGCAACTGATAAACCCAATGGATCCAGTATAAGGAAATTCATAAATCAAGTATTCCATAAGGACTTTGAGTTTTTGAATGAAGAAATATGATGAAATTTGATTTCCTTCAGAAAATCTATTTTAATGGTAGACACACATTAAAAGTGATAGAAAAACCTTTACAGCCCCACTTTAAATAGATAGATCTGGATAGAATTTGAAGGCTGAACAGCATGTACAGCATCCTCTAACTCAGGGGTGTCAAACTGCCGGTGCGCAGGCCAGACGCGTCATGATGAAACTGTGCCCATCCCATTGCCGGCAATGGGGAAAAAGCTCTGATAGGTTGCGCGATGTCACGTGACGTCGCGAGTTTGACACGTCTGCTAGCTCATTCTTGGAAAATCAGGGCCATGAGAAAAAGACTTCCCAATTCTGGCTTCCCTGTGTGAGCAGGTGATAGAGTTCTTGAGAGCCATCCATTTATTATGTATTCCTGCTCAACTGAACTGCTCTTTTATCAAGTATTGAAATAAATGTTTGCCTAGCTGTTTTTTCAGTTGATAATAGAGAAAAATTAATCAGTGTTACATGGTATTTTTTGTAGTAAGAATTAAATCAAGCAGAAAAAAATAATTGCATTTATATTCTACTGTACTGTGAATATAATCTCTCTCCTCACTGGATTTAATTGTAATAGTTTGATGTTCAACATTTATATATAACCTTAATGATAACTGATTATAAAATGACTTTTGATTTTTTTTAATAGGATCCTCAGATTCTGGACGCAGATGCTGATCAAGAGAGAATAAAAATAGTTCTAAGTGAGTTGCAAGCCGTTCTTGATGAAATACAAAAACGGGCATTCCAGTATAAATCCTATCAGAAAAACTTCAAGGTAATTTGTCCACAGTTCCATTTTGGTTTGTAGATGGATGTTTAAATTATGCTTTGCAAAATGAAACAAGTCCCATGAAATAGTGTACTATATTACTTGTAACCCTGGCCTGCAATAGGAGGGCTAGGTTCAAATTCCCACTCTGTGGTAGAATGTTGAATGCCTTGAGCCTAACCAATTTCATAGGGACACAATGATAAAATCAGAGTTAGGAAAGAGTGCTTGAATTCCTAATACCCTTATTTAGTTTATTTAATCCTAATTCTGCATATTCCAGAATGGTTGTATTGAAACAATAGCAAATGGTTTGTTGATTCTAATCCTGCTGGTTCTTATAATATAATGCTGAACAGAATACAGTTATAATGTACTGTCCAAGGTCTCTCTCTCCAATAATATTTCTTTATTGGGGATTTGGGAGTGTTTTCATTTCTTTTCTGCATTCTACTCAGCACTTACATTTCTGGGTCATGTGAAAGAATTGAAGTAATCACACAAATGTTTACTTAAACACAGGGCAATTAACAAAGCTACAGGAGAAAATACAGGAGTAGCTTTGGTAACTGGATGCAGCTCTTAAGTGTGCAGTGAATAAATATTTGTGGTTAATTAAAAATATTCATTCATAATTCACAATAGTGTATGGAACCACAATAGCCCCATGCTAATCAATATGTTTTAAATTACATCTGGACTAATTCAGTCATGTGCAAACAGTTTTTTTTTAGACCATCCATCTCATGAGGCTATGAAATCAATCATACATCTTTCTTTAGAACACAATACATTGTTTTACAATGCATAGTTTTGTGTGTATTGGAAAACATCTCGCCGTGACATGGGTGGCAAATAAATTTGATGAATTAAATAAATAGTTTCACAATACATTGTTGTATCATGGCCATGACATGGCTCCTTTTGTCAGTCTAACTTATTATTGCACCACAGGCAATTGTGTCCCTGCTACTGTTGAGAATGTTGTAAGGAAATCTGTCTGCAAACGCCAGCTTATCTATTCAATGATTGCTTTGTTTTTAATGCAAAAGCTAGAGTTCTTATAGGTCAGTATTTAGCGTTTATATAAGCCGTCTGCAAGTAACCTTGCCTACAGAAAAGAAAAAGCAATGAAAAAAAATAAATACAGGTAAAAGAAGGCAGCTAAATGCTAAAAATTATGCTGATATATATGTTTTACACACCAGTTTTGTTTTTGAGTAGAAAAATTGCTACTACGGTGACTGCAGTTTGCAGTCATGGAAGTAAAATGGAATGTTACCTCTTTGGTGATCCTGGCATGCAAAACAAGTGGACAAAGAGGTTGTTTCAATTTCCACTTGAAAACCATTTCAAATTTTACTTTGTAAGAATGCAGACTGTGCCGAATGTTTCTATACAGTATTTCAAGTAGAGCTGTTTCCTAAGCACTAAACAAATGATGCTTCTCTTTTTTGCACAGTCTTATTTTGAGACGTGATTTAATAATACAATACAAGCATAAGCTGCAATGGGCCTAGCAAAGCATTACTTCCCTCTTTCCTTTTTTTTCTGACTAGGAGACTTAGTTACCATTTCATTTTATCTCCAGAGAATTCTGCCTTATTTAAAAAAAAAAAAGCAAGCCAGAGATCATGATTTAACTAGTTAATGCTATTTTATAGCAAATAATTATGGAAACACCAGCTTTATATACTGATTATTTGAAACGGATTGATCTTTCCTCTTCAGATTTATCAGTATTTTGTACTGTATATTTTCTTAAAATATGTACCATATTTTATAACATATGGGCTTCAAATGAATGTAATTCAATAATTTCAATTGTTTCTTGAAAGGTGGATATAACAAAATTTGATACTTTGGAGGAAGTTTGTGCAGAGTTAAAGTTGAAACAACTGTTGTGGGATTCTCTTTCTGAATGGTCAGTACTTGAGGAAGACTGGATGGAGGTAAATTATGCATATTGGAATCTAAAATTATCCATATAAAGTAAGGATTTAACAATTTAAAGAAGTTTGGTTTTAAAGAGAGGCATAAGTGTTACTGGCCAAATAAAAATAAATTTACTTTAATTATTCTTTGGGTTCCCTAGCTTTTACTGTAAGTTACCTTGATCTGAAAGAGAACAACTAAAAAGAAGATAAGAAGGCCCTTAATAAACAAAAAACAAAATAGTGTTATTTCTCAAATATAGATATTTCTGTGTGATTGTGAATATTTTATTAATAACATTGTATATAAATTTCAAGGAAATGCAAAGTATCCATTTCCTATTTTTTATATAAATTCACTATATTGAATGCATAGTTGTTGTTGATGCTGAGACTCTAGAAAGAGTACAGAGAAGAGCAACAAAGATGATTAGGGGACTGGAGGCTAAAACATGTAAGGAACGGTTGCTGGAATTGGGTATGTCTAGTTTAACAAAGAGAAGGACGAGGGGGGACATGATAGCAGTCTTCCAATATCTCAGGGGTTGCCATAAAGAAGAGGGAGTCAAGCTATTCTCCAAAGCCCCTGAAGGCAGGACAAGAAGCAACGGATGGAAACTGATCAAGGAGAGAAGCAACCTAGAACTAAGGAGAAACTTCCTGACAGTTAGAACAATTAACCAATGGAACAACCTGCCTCTAGAAGCGGTGAAGCTCCAACACTGGAAGTTTTTAAGAAGAGACTGGACAGCCATTTGTTTGAAATGGTGTAGGGTTCCTGCCTGAGCAGGGGGTTGGACTAGATGACCTCCAAGGTCCCTTCCAACAACAACAACAACATCATTATTATTATTATTATTATTACTATTACTATTATTATTATTATTTATTTAATAGCAGCTTCGTCCTTTGTCCTTCTCCTTCCCTTTTCTTCTTTTTCCTGGTTTAACCAAGTTTTGACAGCCAGTTGGCAAACAGAAGAATGCCTGGTTCCATCGGTTCCATCATATTGCTTGGGCCTTCCCGAAAGTAAGAAGCATGCTGTGGAGATAAAAAAAGGATGTGATGGCTATAAGCACGAACGTGCAGTTTATTTTATTCAAAATGTATTTTTCATAGAAGCCAGAGACCTCAGGAATTGTCAAAGAAGGAAGTCTATGGTACTGACAGGAATCATGTTCCAAAGTGCAGCCTATGTCTAGAAAAGGCGACTGTCCTTTCTCTTTTTCAGTCTAAACCAGTGGTTCTCAACCTGTGGGTCGGGACCCCATTTGGGGTCGAACGACCATTTCACGGGGGTCGCCAAACAACGCAGTCCACCATTTTTTCCCCCCTTTTCCTTAGCTGTGCTACTCCTTTTTATTCTATTGGCTTTTGAAAGCCAATAGAATAGACTCTCTTGAATAGAGTCTAATTCTATTGGCTTTCAAAAGCCAATAGGAATTGTCCAGGCTGTCTCTGCCCTGCTGAGCCCGCCAAAAGTCCCATTCTGCAAACGGTGCTGCACCAGTTGAGTAGTCCTTGACTTGCGACCGGTTGAGTAGTCCTCGACTTACGACCGGTTGGGGGTCGTGGCATTAAAAAGGTTGAGAAGCACTGGTCTAAACTTTTAGGCCCCTTAAATGTCATATTGAAAGATGAACCTTTCAGGAATAACATGAAATGTGGCAATCAGTGTAGAGCAAACTTAGTGGAAAATTGATGGAAATCAAAGAATTTCTCTTCCTTAACAAAGAGAAATGCAATAATATTATGTAAAGTCTCTGCTTTTTACCTATTTTTTATGTACCTCTATTTATTTCAAAGAGGTCCATCGGAACAAAAAAAAATAAAATAAATTTACCCGAGAGTACAAGGTGATTGCTTTATTTATTTATTTTCCACATTTCTATCCTGGCACAATCATGTGATTCCCAGCAGCTTACATAGTGTAAAACCAAATGAAAAATCCACAGTAATACAATTATAAAATAATAAAGCAACAGCAGTCAAACAAAAAAAAAAAAACCTGCAAAGAACAACAATAACAACAAAACAACAACAACAATAAATATGGCTTAATAAAATCAAACAAGTTTCTCTGGATCATGCAAAGTCTTCAAAAGATTCCAAAATGCTAATAAGGATGCAACGAGTTTGATCTCGTCTGGAGGTTATTCCAGAGTTCTTTGCTAAGTACTTCTTCACTTTAGCCCTCTGGTCCTCTCCAAAATATGGCCTTAGTAGCAGATTCTTTCTATGCAGTCCAACTGGTTGGGTCAGTACTGATTTGGGCGGAGTGGTTCTGCAGATATTCAAGTGCCAAGCCATAAAGCACTTTGTAGATTAAAAATGCCACTTGAAATTGTATTTGTAAACCAAATAGCAGCTAATGCAGGGCCTGAAAAACCTAGGTTGTACATAGTGAACAACAGTAGCCACAAGTATGTATGACTCTGTGTTTTGAACCAGCTGTATTGTATGAGGTTTTTTTTTTTTTAAGGGCAGCCCCAAGTAGATCTTTTTATGGTAGAAAAATCAATTTGTTTTAAGAGGCCATCTAACTTTTTAAAGGGATTCTGAATAACTTACAGTTGTCTTGAAACATGAAAACAAAATAATTAAAAACGACGAAGCACAGTAAACATCTAGGACCAAAGTACAAAATCATAAAACAATGAAAGAAAAGAAAGAACAATACCCAAGGCCAACCACTGTACAGTTCATTAAAAAAATCTCTCATTCTGAATGGGTTCTTCTCACGCTCATCTTCCAAGAAGGACCAGGTTTCCTTGGTGCGAATATCGTTCCTTGGTTTCAAAAAAAGATATACATGGAAATTTAATGCTCTTCATTTAATTTTCAGATTTAAATTTTAAGTAAGCATCCTACTGACTTCACTAAATCTAGTATTTTTTTCTGCTCATATCTGTATAAGATTTGGTTTTTGTAGATTATTTTAAAGTACATTTCTTATAACACAAATATTTAAAACGTTTTTCAAGTAATAACTTTTTTGCTTACGTATTTTTCGTAGTCTAAATTTGATAGCTTGGATCCAGAATTGCTGAATGGTCAAGTTTCCAAATATGCTAAATTTGTAAATCAGCTGGAAAAAGGCTTGCCACCTAATAACGTTGTCCCACAACTGAAGGACAAGGTGGAGAAGATGAAAGAAAAGGTACAAATGGCCATTTGAAAATGTAATATAAAGAAACACTTTCAGATGAAAAAAAAAATGTGAGCAGGGCAATGAATTAGGGAAATGACTAAAAGGAAATGAGAATTATACAGAAATATTCATCAAGTCAGATTCATGTTTACAATATTACATCCAGCGTTAAAGAGAAAAGATGTGGATGAGTAAGGTGCTTTCAGAATAAATAGTGAAGCAAGATCAAATGTGAATAAATCAAGATATGAGTAGAGAGAATTAATAAATAGTGCATACATCTTGGTTTAAACTGCTGATCATAGTTTTAGGCCACTTCATAGCATAATAGTTAGTTGACAGAGTTCTATTGTGCCATGGTAAAGTTGCTACCAAGATGTGACCAAGAGCATATTCAGATATCTAACTCTAAAATTCTTGTTTTCCATTAATTATATAACTTAAAGATCTGCAAAGGGATTAGTCATTTTAGTTATATTATTTCAGCAAAACAACCCAAAATGTCTTTTGGTATATTGAAGGCTAAATTCTATTTCATACTAGCTTCAAAGACCACATCATTCTTCATTGGATAGTATGAGGACCCCAAAGAGACTTTCTTATATACTTACTGTCAGTGGTGGGATTCAAATATGTGAACAACCGGTTCTCTGTGTGGATGCCGCTTCCAGAAGTCCATTCTGGGTCTGGGCAACAAAAATTTAGCTACTGGTTCTGCCAAATTGGTGCGAACCAGCTGAATCCCACCACTGCTTACAGTTGTTTTAAAGGGGAGCCAAAAGGAAGAAAGTGGAAAAAGGCAGAAGAAATTCACTACATTAGAATCAAAATTCTGCCATCTGGAAAGGCAGCAACTTCAGTAGTAATCCATGTAGAATATTTATTTTCTACCAGAAATGATTCTGGCCATGCCAACTCATTTTTCATACCTGCACATAGGTTCAGAATTTAATTTCTGAAACCTGGATGTTACACTTTTTGCAATCAATTTCTTCTATTGCCCCACTCCACAATTGTGCTTTAGCTTCATATAAATGGAGCTGCCACATCTTATTGTTTGCTAATATGTCATTTAGAATTGTTCTTCTTTCTCTTTTCCCAGCACTGCTCCTAAGGGCTTAGTAGATTTAACACCATGCCATATAATTGAGCCATTCAGAAAAATTTTTGTGCGCAATGCATTGCTATCTTAGTTATGTAATTACGTGTTGATAGATTTCCTATGCAGTTTTAACAAGGAGTCTTCTCTCACCAGTATCCTACATAAAGCACCCTATTAGAAAGGATTTTGTTTTTAAAGTGCCTGCATTATGGGGATAAATAATGGCAAATGCATGGTTGATAATGGAAGAGATGGAGTGGGAAGAATAAATCAGGAACATTATTTTATTTTCTATTTGAGTAGAGGGATAAAGGGATTTTTGTTAGATCAGGGCCCATGGAGGCTCAGATTCACTGACTGTAGGCCTGTGGACCAGCATGAATGACATTCATATATGGACTAGATTGGAAGAACAAGGATAAATAGTGTTTAACATGGTTAGCAAACTATTTATTTTAGCACAGAAATTCAAAAACCACAGCCTGTAATAATACAGATATGATAGATAGAGCAATCCAAAGATAGAGCAAGCCAAATCAAATCTGATTATATTTAAATATGTATTTAAAGTATTGGAAAATTATGAGCTAGTCATCCTGGAAACCTCTTAAGACTGGATGGAACTCATCATAGTTTATTGTTATGTTGTAACAGTCTGTTGGTTAATCCGATTGTTTACTGAAACAGAAAAGGTGTGTGAATTGAGCTGTATTGATACATTTCTAATTCTTTCAGCTTCCAGTTATCACAGATCTTAGAAATCCTTTTTTGAAACCCAGACACTGGGCAATTCTGGAACAAATAGTTGGTGCACCATTAGTAGACATGGAAAATCCATTAACCCTGGAGCGACTTACTCAGATCAATGCTTTTGAATATACTCAGGAGATTCAAGATGTTTCTGGACAAGCTTCAGGAGAAGCTTCTCTGGAGATTATTCTCAAAAAGGTACCTTTTAATACAATATAAACTACTCATCCTGGACTGAAATAAGTTGTATTGATTGGTTATACTGAAGCTTCAATACTATATTTATTGAACTCACTTGGAGTTTAACAATCTCTAATACAGTGGTTCTCAACCTTTTTAATGCCGCGACCCCCAACCGGTAGTAAGTCGAGGACTACACAACCGGTCGTAAGTCGAGGACTATTCAACTGGTGCAGCACCGTTTGCAGAATGGGACTTTTGGCAGGCTCAGCAGAGCAGAGACAGCCTGGACAATTCCTATTGGCTTTTGAAAGCCAATAGAATTAGACTTTATTCAAGAGAGTCTATTCTATTGGCTTTCAAAAGCCAATAGAATAAAAGGGAGTAGCACAGCTAAGGAAAAGGGGGAAAAAATGGCAGACTGCGTTGTTTGGCAACCCCCGTTAAATGGTCATTCGACCCCAAATGGGGTCCCGACCCACAGGTTGAGAACCACTGCTCTAATACAACATAAGGTAGAGCACAACAATCTTCCAAGTAGATGTTGAGTAGTTCACTGCTTGAATTACAGTAGTTGCATCAGTAGAAAAACTTCGTGAATAAGAGAATCAGAAAAGTAATAGACATAATAGTTGTTATGTTGCCAGTGTGGGTATCTGAGGTTTCATGATAAATTGTTACGAACTGGATTTTTCTAAAGAGTGATTTATCAAGCATTTTTGTTTGTTTGTTTGTTTGTTTTGCTTCTTACGGACAAAATTGAAAATGGTTTTTAGCTCTTATTCTGTCTCACTTCTCCCCCTCCTCCAATGCATACGGGGAGTCCTTGACTTATGTACTTAACTATCATTCGAAGTTACAATGGCGCTGAAAAAAGACCTACAACCTGTCCTCATACTCACAACTATTGCAGTGTCCCTGTTGTCACGGGATTAAATTGTGGGCACTTGGCAATTGGCATATATTTATGATGATTGCAATGTCCTGGGGTCACATTATCTCTTATTTGTGACCCTTCCAGTCAATTTCTGACAAGCAAAGTCAATGGGGGAAGCCAGATTCACTTAACTACCATGTGATTCCCTTAACAATTGAGGTGATTCATTGAACAATCGTGGCAATCGGTTGTAAAATCAGGTCTAACTCACTCAGGTATAGGCCCTTTGCTGAGCAACCTGATGTTGTGTCTCAATTGTGATCATGTCAAGAACTATGTTTATTTGTTCAGCAACTAACTTTATCTATGTATGATAATCCATTTTATCAAACAAACAAACAAACCTGTTGGTGGTGGAGATGGCTATAGTTGCCTTTCTTTATTTCTTTTAGCAGGTTCACGGATAATCTCAGGCAGCTGTGTATAAACTATGTAAACAAACCATAAATGCATTCATATGGTTAGCTGTGCAGGCTGTTCATTTGCTGATAAGCTTATGAGGTATGAATGCTTCCAGCTGGTCAAAATTATATTCAGAATTGCATTAATTTTTTCTTCCAGGTGGAAGATGCCTGGAAAACAACAGAATTCATTGTAATTCCTCATCGTGATTCAAAAGATGTTTTCATCCTTGGTGGCACAGATGACATCCAGGTTAGAAACTAAATTAGCTTTTAAAGCAAACTGTCTCTATTCAGTCAATATTGAGAAATTTGGCAAAAACTTGTAAAATATTCAGTCTAGACAGCAGACTACTATGTTCTCTCACTGGACAGTTTCCTTACCGCTGTGCCATGCCACTCTCTACCTTTCGGGTCTAGGAAAGCAATCACCTATTGCAGTCCATATAGGTGCAGTGAAATCAATCAGCTTTAAAATAAAAATTCCTTTTTGTTGGCCTGTTGGTCACTAATACCTTTACTATTCATATTTTATTAGTCAAGCATACCAAGTGTCAGTGAGAAAATATATAATTCTTCTGGTATTTACAGTGCGTCTTGTCCTGCTCACACATGCACACACCAAAAGGGTTTAAAATCTTTATTGAGGCTGTGAAAGCCCCCTAATATTACTCCCCAGGGCTCACTCACATGAAATAAATTCAGTTCCCAATGAGTCCAAGCCCTGAGCAGTATCAAGTCCGGAGGCAAAGAGCAAGTCTGTAAACCCACACAAAAGGTCCAGTCCAGATACAAGCCCACAGTCCAAGCACAGTACACAAAGCTAAAGCCCAAGTCCAAAATCCAAAGTACAAGCTCCAAAGTCTAGTCATGAGGTTCAGCAAAAAAGGTGCAGGTCCAGAATCAGGGAAACGGAAGTCACAAAGTTGGAGCACATGCATAGCAGGAAACGGATGGGTTGTCTCCAATATCGCTTTGCTCCATGTGCTGGGCTAAGTAGCTGCCAGCCAGTGCAGCTCATTAGGAGCGAGGAGGCTGCCTCTTTGCAAGTAGCCTTGTCAACCTCCTTTTGGCCCTGTGCGCCCTGAATCCAGTGGAGAAGGAAATTTCTCCTCATATTTGCTAACTGACTGCAGCTGCATCCCTTCTCTGCCCCACACTTCTAGCTGGTCATCCGAGTCTCCTGGCAGTTGTTTCTCTTCTTTCTCCTTTTCAGCCAGGCATTTGTCCGGCCGCTCTCCCAACAGTCCTTACGAGGTTCCTGGCCTCTCTTCCTCCTCTTGCACATCCTCCTAGGTACGGAATTCCCTGCTTCTTCCTGACACTCTTCTGTACCCCACTCTGAAGTCCCCAGAGCCAGCTCTTCTTTGATATCCAAGCCAGCATCCAGGGAAGCCATTACACAACAAAATACTAACTGTCTGAAACTTATCTAGATGGTGGACAAGGATATAGAGAAATGCATTTTAAAAGCTATTTTTATTCAGATAGTGTGCAACCAATAATAGATACAGGTAGTTTTCAATTTATGACCTCCACTGAGCCCAGAATAACAGTCATAAATTGGAGTGGGGCAGCCCCACACAAGTCCAGGCCCACGCACTATTTCAGGCCCGGGCCCACACTGCAGGTAAATATTGATAAATATAACCCATGCAAGCAAAAGTTCTTTGGGGGTCCTCTATACTTCTTGAAAGTGGGAGGGGTCCTAAGACAAAAGCCTTTAAGAAACACTGAACTCTCATGTATCGCTGGAAGTTCAATTGACAGAACTGAGGATGTTGTTTTACTTTTTCTTTAAGGTCATTCTAGATGATAGTACTATTAATATAGCAACGATTGCCTCTTCACGGTACGTAGGCCCTCTCAAGCCACGAGTTGATGAATGGCAGAAACAGCTCTCTTTATTCAGTCAGACATTGGTGCGTACCACTTTTTAAAATAATTTCTTCTAACTTTTGAAGTTTGCCTTAAAAGAAAGACATCATCTTGGCAATGTTATTTAATACATGCTTAGTTCATCTTAGGCACAGCTCACTTGGCAGCATTTTAGCTAATCACAAAAAAGCTAAATTGGGTCAAACCAATTAGTAATTTGAATGGGAGGTCTCCAGGAAAGTGAAAGGCTGTAGCCTCACTTATAACTAGAAGAAGGCAATGGCAAAGTATTTCTAATTACTGCAAAAAAAACAAAACCAAAATCTGGTAAAGTCACCAGGAATCAAGCTTAATTTGAGGGATATTTTATTGTACAAAAATATCCTTTAGAACAGTGGTGGCGAACCTATGGCACGCGTGCCAAAGGCGGCACTCGGAGCCCTCTCTGTGGGCATACATGCAGTTGCCCCAGCCTCGCCTCCCCCCACGACCCCCTCCTCACCAGCAGCCCTCCTGGAGGAGACTTGCCCCCAGAGCAGTGCAGCCAAGGACATGGCAGCCAGGCAGCGTAGACAAGACTCTGCCCTCACGCCCCATCCTACACAGTTGATGCTGCGGGGCGCGGACAGAGGGCATGGCCGCCATGGCGCTGCTGGGCTGCCTGGAAAATCTGTGGCGGGCTCTGGAGGCATTGAGTGGCCCTGTGGGCAGGTGGGGTGGAGATGGGGTGGGGGCGAGGCGGGGCAGGCAGGGGATGGAGTGGGGGTGGGGCCAGTTTTTGGGCACTTGGTCTCACTGCTTTAGAATGTTAATATTTAAGAACTCATAGATCATGATTAAAATATTCAACTAGATTCAAAGAGACCCAGGTTCAGGTCCTCTCTTAGCTACGACATGACATTGGAGCAGTCAGTATCTCTCAACCCACTCTCACAGGACCTGTTGTTATGGGGAAAAATGGAGGAAAAAATGCTGAATTAGAAGGATCTAACAAATAAATTAATGTATCAGTCAGGTGACACTGATTTTTCTTTATTAAAGGTTTGGAAAGATGTAAACAAAGCATTGGCCCTATTTTCAGTGAATATTAAATAATTTAGCTATAAAAAGATTTTGAAAGGGTTTTTCTCCACTATTTCTGCTGGTGGCAGTTTTGCTTGAGAACCAGTATCCACACTAATACCTTTGTGGAGGGAAAGCACCCCAGTTATGGTATAAAGTGTACCCTGTGTAACTTTTGTTGCACACAAATGGAAAGGAGCATTTCCAAAGATTATGAATAACATTTTCCTCATACCTTTATGCCTACATTTCTCGTTTTCTAGGAGGAATGGTTGACATGTCAGAGGAATTGGCTCTATTTAGAAAGCATTTTCAGTGCTCCTGATATTCAAAGACAGTTGCCTGCAGAAGCCAAAATGTTCTTGCAAGTAGATAAGTCTTGGAAGGAAGTTATGAGAAAAGTAAATCGACTGCCTAATGCCCTCCGTGCTGCTACTCAGCCTGGTAATAATACAGCATGCCTAAATTATGTGCTGCTTACATTAAACCATGTATCACCTCCATTCAAAGGCCGCTACACATCTTGTTTCCTACATCTACTCATAACACCAGAAATCTGTCAAGTAACGTATGCACAACTCCTTACAGTACCCATTCATATTCTGACCTCATTTTGATCGAAAACTGCTTATTCCTTTATAAATCCTTGCCCATGCTTTTACCATTCTTTCTCTTTTCCTCTAGAATATTTTTTTACAGGATTTCTGACTAATTCTTAACACTCCCAGCACTACATTCAGTAAATATGCAATAAATAAAAGCATTCCATGTAGATTAGAATCACCCCACCTCAATAGAATCCAAAAGTTGCCCATATTGCGTACTTGTGTATTGTTAAATTAATAATTGTTCTGCTTTTGCCTAATACATTTCAAAAGATTGCATCTCGTAGGATAACACGGTATGAAATATAGCGCATATGCTAAGATTCACCTTCAGACAGTAGCCTTTGCCTGTTTTCATTTTACACTTTTATCCATTATCTTTCTCTGATACAGGCCTTTTGGAGACCTTTCAGAATAATAATGCTCTTCTTGATCAGATTCAGAAATGTCTGGAGGCCTATTTGGAATCCAAGAGAGTCATTTTCCCAAGGTTAGTTAAGAATCAACAAGAAGATAATTAAGTCATCTGTTGCTTTATCCTTTATTAGCTGGGAATACAATCCTGGCAAAGTTTATGTATATTGAATCCCGCTGATTTAAATGAAGGAGTTAATTTGCTTCCATTGAAAGTAATTAGGACTTAATTAGTTCACTTTAGGATTATCATTGCTGTTTTTTTATTTATTTAAAATGATACTCATTGCAAACAGTGAATTTAATTAGATGCTTAAAGGCCATCTCGCGCCATTCTGTATGTTTAAATAAAAGCACGTACCGTTGAAATATGTTATACTTTCCTAAGCTAAAATCAGGAATGCTGCCTAAAATTATCTACCCAGTTCTTTTTTTTATTTTTATTCATTACATATGCTAAGGCCTCCCAACTTTGGAAAGGCTAATAAGTATAATTACAAAATGTATTTTATAAAACATTAAATAGGCTTAATTTGTATTTCAATTTACATTTTACAACTTTTCATGTTACCTCAGATTTTACTTTTTATCGAATGATGAGCTCTTGGAAATATTGGCCCAAACTCGCAATCCTCAAGCAGTTCAGCCTCACTTAAGGAAATGTTTTGATTCTATTTCTAAATTGGAGTTTGCCTACATGGCACCAGCTGAGGGAGAAGAAAAAGTTCTCACTAACGATATTCTAGCAATGCTGTCCCCCGAAGGTGAAAGGGTAAGCATTTTTTTAAAAAAGATCTATGACAATGCGTATGAAAATGACTATGCTTATGATGACTATAAATAAGATAATTCACCAGAAGGTATACAGCAAGAGCCCCGTAAAGGGTGGATGAATGGATGGCTATATTTCCCCTTATGTATATAAAATCACTGTATAGTATTAGATACCATTTAATATCTGATGTTTTAGTTTTTCACATAGGCAAGAATTGTAACTATTCATATACCAGTGAAAGTAAATGAAACTGATTCTTCATAATTCCATCTTTTTAAAATAGACTATTTTTCTGGTAGAACTTCATGCTGGTTTCACTTTTTTGGTACTTTTTAGAGCAAACAGAATATCAGGCGCCTGAATATTGCTGAGTCAGCTATTTTAAAAAATCATAACTGAGATGGAGAATATTTAAAAAAGAAACTAGAACTTTTGTGCAAACAACTTTCGAAGCATTTTTTCCATTTTTGTGCTGCACAAATATGACTTACATCATTAGGTAATTTTGCAGTAAACCATATTTACTGGAGTTTGCCTACCTGGTACCAGCTGAGGGAGAAAAGTGATATGACTTGTGGGGGGAAAAACCGTAACAGTTACCCTCTCAGTGAATGGAAAGTTTGCCTTTTTAGGTTGGCCTGGGAAAAGGACTTAAGGCCAGAGGAAATGTTGAAGACTGGCTTGGTAAAGTTGAAGAAGCAATGTTTACTTCCCTCAGACGATTGAGCAAAGCTGCCATTGCAGATTATCAAACCAGAGAAAGAACAGAGTGGGTTGTCGCTGGACATC
The DNA here is from genome assembly GCF_016545835.1 of Crotalus tigris. NCBI lineage: Eukaryota > Metazoa > Chordata > Lepidosauria > Squamata > Viperidae > Crotalus > Crotalus tigris. Next base: position 132,167 of record NW_024097375.1, on the reverse strand, counting down.
CTTCTCAGGTAAACCACACTCTTTAATGACTTGAATTTCACAAGCATCTTATTGCTTAATCTTAGGATTTCAGTATACCGCTCCTTGGGAATAGTTGAGTTCTTGGGATCAAGCATATTCCCAATTTTATGATAGAAATCTATCAAATAAATGTTCTGTGTTCGTAAGTTGGCTGTTAATAGATATACAGTAGCTGCCTATGTTGAACCAAGTTCAGAAGCAATCAGATTGGCGGTAAAGATCAGAGGGATAATAAGCCTAATGTAGTGAGATGGTTGAAGAATGGCTCTGAAAGTTCAGTTTTGTGTGGTAGAAATACTCAGTAATGTTTAAATGATAAAATCAGAACAATGAAACTAGATATCATCTCCAGCACAATATATGTCTGTTTTGTTTTCTTTATATAGGTTGTGCTGACCATTTCTCAGCTCATGTGGTGTCGTGATCTCACTCAGTGTTTAGAAGGAGAAGAACATGATCATTTGGTAGCTCTGGAAGAGTTTGAAAATGAGAATTTTGATGTGAGTATTCAGTTTATTTTATTTTTTTAACATACTGGTGTTATTTTATACTTTTAGAAATGTAAATGTAGAAATATTTTAAAATCAAAATAATTGTTATGGATGGTGCCTTTTTATATAAAGCATAAATCATCCTAATCTGAAATGCCTACTAAAAAGACATTTTCAATATTTAAGCAGTTCTTAAATAGATAACTATGTATAACAGGGGTCTCAAACTCGTAATGTCACATGACGTGTTGCGACGTTTCGTGACTATTTTGCCATTGCCAGCAATGGGGTGGGCGTGGTTTCGCTATGATGCATCCAGCCCGCAGGCTGGCAGTTTGACACCCCTGATGTATAATATCAAATATGGCAATGATCTTCATTGCTGATGAAACTGTTCAAGAAAGTTCCTATGATCTCTTTGGATTCAGTATCATTTTTTTAATTTAACCTATCCCTGTCCTTTCAGTATAAGGCATTATGTTAAGTAAAGATTTTGTTTCATTTCATTTCACAGAGACTAAACTCATTGGCTTCACTAGTCCGTGGCAACCTTCCCAAAATTCACAGAAATATCATAACTGCACTCATTACTATTGATGTACATGCAAGAGACATTGTTACAGAACTTGTACAACAAAAGGTACATTGATTTTGTTTAAATAATATGTGTAGATTTACCATTTTTTAAAAAAATAATAAACATTTTCTGTTTATTTGGCAAGGTGGATTCTGTGGACAATTTTGACTGGCAAAGACAACTACGCTACTATTGGGACCTCGATTTAGATAACTGCGTGGCAAGGATGGCTTTATCTCAATATACCTATGCCTATGAATACTTGGGTGCATGTCCAAGATTAGTGATAACGCCACTCACGGTAATGTGTTGCTGTTATTTTCTTGCCTGCAAGAGAAATTATCTCTTGCAGATGTGTAAATTATTTCAGTGGAAAGAGACTGTAGGAGGAGAGGTTTGGGAAATGAAAAAAAGCAGAGAAAACAGGAAATACAGCAGAGCAATGACAAGTTAACAGCGGGAGGCTAAAAGTGGTAGAGTGAAGGTTGATGACATTTAGAGATAGTGATGATCACCATGGAGCTTTGGGGTTAAACTTTCTCTTCTCACAAGGTAGATGGTACAGCTGAAGGTACCTTTGTACTAGAACTTCTTTCCCCCCCCTCCAAAAAAAAACCCACCCGGAAAGAAAAAGCAAATAGAGACATTGATGAAGGAACAGAAAAAATAAATACAATACAGGTCCCATAAGATTGATTGTGGCAGCCCCATGAGACTAGTTTAAGTGTAAGGTGAAAAATAAAATTAATTGTCATGCCCTGATTTCAATTCTAGTTAAGAAGCTTCTAGCCTACATAGCCTCAGGACTACATTTAGAAGTCAAGAAGAAGCTTATTAAGAAACCAATTGCTTTTTCTTTGTCTCAAGAGTCCACAATTAAGTCAGAGATCCATTGACATTCCATATAATCATTGCATGGCTTGATGTTGTAACCTAATTGTGCAGCTGTAGTTATGTCATATTCAGATTTCCTTAAAATATCATGCATATGCAGTTGAATGTACATTAACTCTCATTAGGATCGTTGCTATCTTTGCCTGATGGGAGCTCTGCAACTTGACCTCGGGGGTGCCCCGGCTGGACCTGCTGGTACTGGAAAAACAGAGACTACAAAAGATCTTGCAAAAGCACTTGCCATCCAATGTGTGGTGTTCAACTGTTCAGATGGCTTGGATTACAAGGTGTGGCATTCGAGCAGGCTAACCAAAACGGGAGAGTTGTTTTTTTGTAGTAAAGCATAGTAATAGTTTCTCTAAAATAATAATATCAAAGATGAGCCAGTCATTGTTTTAACTCTGTACGCTGCCTTGAGTCCTTTGGGATTGGGCGGCATATAAATAAAATTAAATACAAAAATACAAAATACAAATTTTCATCCAGTGCTTAACTGATCGATCTTTGGACGACTTAGCTAGAATAGAATGAGAGAATTGAATAAAAGAGCGAGTTTGAAACTATGTAAAAGAAAAAAACAATAATTTTATGGAGAATTAAACATTAATGGCCCTTGGTAAGATAGGATTGTAAAGAAATTACTTCTCAAGCTAATGATTCTTCTAATAGAATTAATTACAGCAAATTGGATTATTGTACAATTATTCTATCCATCTGTCTGTTCAGTCCCTTTCATAATGGTCATAGCAAGGTCAGTAGCTTTGTTTAGATGTGATGCCTAATCTTGGTTTATTAAATAAGCCAGAATCTGCTCCTTAAATATTCAAATACATAATTGTTTGATTTATATACATGTTTTCTGCATTGTTCAGAACCTGTAAGTGTTGCTAATTCTTTTATCATTGGAAGGATGAAGAATAAATGCAAATTTGAGAGAGTCCTTAGGGGGCATCAGTCACTCTTGGAATTGTTTTGTTGTTTTGCTTTTTTTTTTCTTAGCACTGGTTAGCAATCAGTACAAAAGTTTAACCTAGTCCCCAAAGGGGTAAACAAATTTTAGCATAAAGTGAGTGAAAAATGACAGCAACGTCTATTAGGTCACTCAGTAATTGCATCTATTGAACTGTTGGTATAGATTCTAAGAGTAACTATGCTTTTAACATCTATATATAAATATTTATGAATTAAATCATCCACAGTCAGATATAAAAAGCCTGGCATGGTTGCTGTAGAGTGCTGTAAAGGAGTGCTGAAGCATGGCGGGGAATGAAGTTTGTTGCCATTAAAAAAAGATGGAAAGAACCATGAAAGCATCCACACCTGCCTCTTAGTTCTTTGGACTAAGTTTCAGTTTTGAGTCTTTCCTCATCTTCTCTTTGAAGATGGGATAAAGCAATGTAACTATATCCATTAAATCAGAATACCAAGTTTAGATGTACTGTCTAATAGCAGCACACAAAATTGTTCATAAATCAGCTTCAAACTATGGTTTGCATTTTAAATAAACCTAATTTCCTCCTGGGGAGGAAAGTTATGGCAAATCTAGACAGCATACTAAAAAGAAGAGATATCACCCTGCCAACAAAAGTACGTATAGTCAAGGCCATGGTTTTCCCAGTTGCAATGTATGGCCGTGAAAGTTGGACCATAAGAAAGGCTGAGCGCCAAAGAATTGAGGCCTTTGAACTATGGTGCTGGAGAAGACTCCTGCAAGTCCCCTGCACTGCAAGGCGATCAAACCGGTCAGTCCTAGAGGAGATCAACCCTGACTGCTCTTTAGAAGGCCAGATCCTGAAGTTGAAACTCAAGTACTTTGGCCACCTAATGAGAAGGAAGGACTCACTGGAGAAGAGCCTAATGCTGGGAAAGATTGAGGGCAATAGAAGAAGGGGACGACAGAGAATGAGGTGGCTGGATGGAGTCACCGAGGCAGTAGGCATGAGCGTAAATGGACTCCAGAAGATGGTAGAGGACAGGAAGGCCTGGAGGAACATTGTCCATGGGGTTGCAATGGGTCGGACATGACTTCGCAACTAACAACAACAATTTACTTTGGGTTAATGAGCCAGCTGGTATCAAACATTCAAACAAGTCAGAGTTGAAATAGGCTTCTGTTATTTTGATGAAGTGATGCAGAGGTTTAACACAGACTTCATGAAACTTGGATGTACGCATCCCTCTCATTACGCACTGTAGGAGTTGATACTTGAAACTACAACTGATCCGAGGATAAACATTTAAGACAGCATAACAGTGTATGCTTATTGTTTCAGATGATGGGGCGCTTCTTCAGTGGTTTGGCACAGTCTGGAGCCTGGTGCTGCTTTGATGAATTCAATCGAATTGATATTGAAGTTCTGTCTGTTATTGCCCAACAACTGATTACAATAAGGAATGCTAAAGCAGCAAAGGTAGCAGATGCTATGTTTCATGTTTTTTTTAAAAAATGTAATAGGTAGATGTATTAATTAGCATCTTTTGGTTCTCTGTACCAAGAAGAGTGAAACAGGGAAGCATTTCTACCCCACCCCTCTTCAATTTTTACATACATTTATTAATAGGGCATGATTTTCATTCTTCAAAGGATGCTGATTAATGATTAGTAGTCCTGCTCTATGCAGACATTGTTGTTATTTGATCCAGGACATAAAGTTGTTTGAGGAAGGCATTGCCATTTTCAGTGGAGCATTAATAAGATAAACATCAAACATTCCAGCTTTTGCAAAAAAAAAAAAAACCCTAAAAAGTCACTGCTGGTTTATAAACAAGGGCGAAAAAGCGTGGTGGCTCAGCAGCTTAAAGACTTTGGATTTGCTGGCCGGAAAAGGTCAGCTCTCTGTACTCCAGCAGCTCAAGCTCTTGCACCAAGTGAGGGAGCGAGTTCCCATCACTCACCTCAGCTTCTGCCAACTTAGCAGTTTGAAAGCATGCGAAACTGCAAATAGATAAATAGGTACCACCCTAGTGGGAAGCTAATAGTGTGTGATAGCAAGAAACCAACTGGCGCTGGACCTGTCTGAATACAAGACAAAATCGGTAGAGAAAAGCCCCGGATGATGCTGATACTCCCCTAGAACATTGTTAGCCACTCTATGTGTGGAGCTAGTTTGTCCCCTGCAGTGCTTCCTGGATAGTGCACAAGCATGGAAAAAAATGAACTATCATTCTTAGGTAGCCAAACTAATCTGTAATAACATTGTAGACTTTCTGGCTTTCAGGGTACCAGTGCCATATGCTAAGCAAATAATAACAAGGAGATATTGAGCAAGACCAAGGATTCAGTTACTTGACATTGTTTTTTTTTTCATTATTCTGATGTCCCACAAGAACACATCATGTAATATCTCAAAATACTTAGGAGAGATCTGCTGCTATATTGAGTTTTTATCAAACTAGAGGTACCGAGAATACATTTGTGCTTTCAGGATTTTTTGAAGCAAGTACTCTTCTCAGTTATTTTACAGAATCCAGTCTATTTTCTATTTCTAGATGAGATCTAGTCCACATTTTGAAAATCTACTCTCCAAGCCCCCAAATGCACTGTTAAGACTTGAGACTGTTCTGTTAAAAGTCAAGGCAAAAATTTGGGCTACCATGTTTAATTTTTAATTAGAATTAAACCTGGTGCCTTTTAGGTTTGGCCTTTCATATTGAATAATGCCTGCCATTCTGTATGGTGCTATCATTGTAGCTGAACTTAATTCATGTGGCTTTTCGCCACAATTTCTCTTGGCTTTCGGGCTTCGGCATGCCAAACCAAGTGTTAAAACGAGTTAATGAGATAGAACATCAAAGAAATGTGTCTTTTGTTCCAAGTTATTACTTGCTTAAACCAACTAAATATCTTTATAACTCAACACTTCCTATACGTAACAGATGCAGTGAGTTACACTCTGTGATGATTTATAGAAAATATAGGGGATATTAGCTGTTCTTATCTGATTTGAGTGACTTTGAAACATTAATTCCTTTGTTTTTATTTTTCAGCACAGACATTGGAATATGTATATAATGGAAATAAATAATGCTGAGCCATTAAACTTTGGGTTCAGCAATTTTGAGATACATTGTTTTGTTTTTATAATAAGCTTATATTATGGTTTTATGTTTTATATAAATTAATATCTTATGTTTTATGTATAATTATGCTGTATTCGTGAATGTTCTGATCTATGACTAAAATAAAGAAAAATATAATTTGGATGTAAATATAAATGTAATGGCTTTCTTTTTTTCCCCCTTTCTTTTACCAAAGGTCACTCGGTTTATGTTTGAAGGACGCGAAATCAAATTAATTATGACTTGCGCGGCTTTCATTACTATGAATCCTGGCTATGCTGGACGAACAGAGTTACCTGACAATCTAAAAGCACTCTTCAGGCCCTTTTCTATGATGGTTCCAAACTATGCTTTGATTGCAGAGGTACTTGTTCAATACCTATTGTTAGGGCCAGTGGCAGCAATTAACAACAATAGGGCAGGTCAATCATTCGATTGCGTATTTTCCACAGCCCAGCCAACCTATCTAAACCAGATCTATGTGTTTTCCACACCTCCCGCTTAGAAGCAGTTAAAAACATGATTTCCAATCCACAAAGGTTCTGAAAAGAGGTCCTTTAGGCAGTGAGTACTTTTTGGCTAAACAGACAGCAGGTCCAAGGTCAAACAATTCCATCTGAATCCCTCACTTTGGATTCAACCTAATAGTTTTAATAATTAATTAAAACTATTATTACTATTGTTAAAACCATTTAAAAGGTTTGATTAATTAAAGGTATTTCGCATATACTTTGTTAATCAGGCTAATATTAGCCTTTTGGTTAAAATCAAGTGTAGTATCTGTTCTTAACAGTTTAATTACTTAATAGATTTACTAATTGTACTAAACAAGACGACCAGAGCACAAGTAGGGGATTTGAATTTTAGATTTTAATTATACATTTAATAATTTATTTTACCTTTTTTCTACTCATTGACTTTGAGTTGCCCAAAGAATGGATACTGGGAAGTGCGGGCGAGCATTGTCGTGAACCAACACCATACCGGAAGTCAGCGTGCCCCGACGCTCGTTATGGATGGCTAGTCTGAGTTTTCGTAACGTTTCACAGTAGACTTCTGAATTGATGGTTGAACCACGCTCCATGAACTTCACTAGCAGTACTCCTTTGGCATCTTCACATTTGGCAAAATTTTCTATGGCACCACTTCCGGTATGGTGTTGGTTCATGATAATGCTCACCTGCACACTGCTAGATGCACCCAAGAACTTTTGAAGCACTTCCGTTGGGACGTTTTTGATCACCCCCCCCATAGCCCAGATTTGGCGCCAAGCAACTACTACTAAGGAATTTAAAACCTTGTAAGACGTTATGAGAAGTGCCTCAATTTGAATGGCGATTATATCAAAAAGTAATGTAACGTAGTTTTCTAATGTATATAATAAAAGTTCTATATCTGCAAGTGTCTGTCATTGATAAACAAACAGAGATTTATTTCTGAATTGCCCTTGAAATACTTTGAAATCTCCTCCCAGAGGGGAGTAACAGAAACAGACCGCCAAGTGGGTGTGTGGGGTCTCTAACAAGGCTTTGAGCTCTAATCACCTAGCGCTTATAAGCAGCATCCTGAATACCAGGAAGTGAGCTTCCTATGATCTTCTCAGCTGTCCTTACCCAATCTCTGTATGGACTTTCTATCTGAGGCACTGCTGCCACCAAACCAGACAGTGATGCAGTTTGTTAAAATGCTCTCAATCGTGCCTCTGTAAAAAAGTGGCCAGGACAGAAGAAGAAACATGTGCTCTCCTCATCCGACGCAGGAAATGTGGTTTGCACACTTCACTAAGGATGACATGTGGAGAGACCAGTTCAGATTGTTAGTTATCTGCATCCCCTGATACTTAATACTGTTGACTATAACTGCATCCTTGATACTGAGTGGAGTATGACTACGCCGGCTCTTTCTAAAATCTACATTAATTCCTTTTGTTTTATTAACCAGGTTACTTTTATTGCGCCAGTCCACCAGAACCTTCACCTCTTCCCTCTCAGCATCTTCATTGTTGTCCCTGGCTAAGACCCACCACTGCTGTGTCATCTGCATACTTCACAATATGATTTGTAGCAGATTTGGCACAGCAGTTGTGGGTCATCAAGGTGAACAGTAGTGGACTCAGGACACAGCCCTGTGGGGAACCTGTACTCAAGGAGATGGAGTTGGAAACTTTCTTTCCAACTCACACAACCTGGGGCCTATCAGTAAGGAAATCAAGTTATCCTGCTTTTTTAATTTCTTTTATTAACAGCTCAAGACAGTGAACATATCTAACATTCCTTCCTCCTCCTCTTTTCTCCACAACAATAACCTTGTAAGGTGAGTTGGGCTTAGGGAGAGTGACTGGCTCAAAGTCAACCAGCTGACTTTCAGGCCCAGGGCAGGATTACAAGTCACACTCTCCTGGTTTTTAGTCCAGCATCTTAACCAGCAGACTAAAGTGGTTCTTTAGTTATCTAGTTATGCTTGAGATTTTTGATTTTTGTAAGAATGTGTTTTATATTTCAGGTTATTCTGTATTCTGAGGGATTTGAATCAAGTAAAATACTTGCAAGGAAGATGACCCAGATGTATAAACTCTGTAGTGAACAGCTTTCCCAACAAGACCACTATGATTTTGGAATGAGAGCGGTCAAATCTGTGTTGGTCATGGCCGGGTAAAATATTTTTGTTTGTTTATTTCCCATCTTTATTATTTTTACAAATAACTCAAAGCAGCAAACATACCTTCCTCCTATTTTTCCCACAACAACCCTTTGAAATGAGTTGGGTTGACAGAAAGAGTGACTGACCTAAAGTCACCCAATTGGCTTTCATGGTTAAGGTGGGATTGAACTCATGGTCTCCAATTTCTAGCTTGATGCCTTAACCATTTGACAAACTAGCTTTCATGTTCTATGAAGTACAATTTTATATAGAGGCTGATACATTCACGTATTGTTAGGAAAAAAGCATTATACAGTGGACTTATAGAAAATAAAATTATTTCTGGTTATGTGTAATTTCTGGGCAATAAAGCTTTTGATGAATGCCACTAAAGTGTATATTTTTATATTGACATGATTAATGACAGGTATGTACAACTTGCTATATAATAATCCATTGTTTGTGGGGTTTTATGGGGGTTTAATTCATCTATTTTATCAATCTGTATATGATTATGAAACAAAATGTATAAAACACCTAACAACGAGAAAGAACATTGGTATATAATAAAACCTGTTTTACTGATCCAGTCACAATAGTTAACTGATAACTATAAATTAAGGATTTTGTAGTTATTAGAGAAGACCGTTATAAACTTCCAATTTCCATATATTTCTAAAGTAACTGACATACTAATGTTAATATAAACTTAAAATACTGTTTTCTGTAAATTTAGATCACTAAAGAGAGAGCATCCAAACCTGAATGAAGATGTTGTTTTAATAAGAGCATTACGAGATTCGAATCTTCCAAAATTTCTTGCAGATGATGCTCTTTTGTTCAGGTACTTTTAAAATTAATTATTACTTTTTTATTTCGTTATAAGATCCACAATGAAATAAAAATGAAAACAGATGGTTTCCTTAAACTCTTAAGCACTTGAAACCAGATCCAGAAACGGATTGTGAATCAATAAGTATGCTAAAGATTTGATTCCATTCTTCAGTCTAAATTAACAATCTTAAGGTCTATTCTGTATGATTGCAATTAGTTAGTCTATTGTTGTTTCCAAGGCAATCCCATAATGACTGACTGTAATAATCCAGCCAAGAGGTTAAAGCTGGATAACCATAATAAGACTGCCTTTGTTTCTGTTAATTCCAAACATATATGTCCACTAAGCAGATAAAGATTTGCTTAGCTACAGAATCCTGTTATACTCTGCAGTATAAGTCACGTATGGTGGGATGGGCTGCAAACAAATTTAATACATACATACATACATACATACATACATACATACATACATACATACTTCTGAGGACAATATTGGATGAGTTCCTGTAAACTGAAAATCCAGATTTCATTATGAATATTTTTCATTTCTAGCTATCTTCTCTGATATTGTTTCCCTGACTGCTTTTAATTTAATACATGGAAGTGGCAAGGACAAGGCAATTTTGAACTTAAAAGTTTTGAATCTGGGCGTTTTATTTTACCTAGTGAATATTTACAACTACCTTGTTATGCCCATTTTTGTACTCTGGCCATGGTTGGGGAATAGAGAACCACTATTCCCAGTTTGGTTTTTACCCAACCATGTCTGTCAGCATTTCAGTTGAGAAATGGGGTAAAAGAAAAGGAGAATTAGAGGGATTAACAACAGAATGCAAATCCTCCCCTTATTCGTTAAAATGTAAAATGTTCTCTTTGACAGCTTAAATTTTGCACTGGTGGTGATGGGGTACCAGTAAAGTAAATACAGTAAATGAGCCAATCTCTTGTGCTTCATTTCTTTTAGTGGAATTATATCAGATCTTTTTCCTGGAGTCATAATCCCAGAACATAATTATGGAGTGCTGCAGTCGACAATAGTGGATACCATTCTTTCCAAAGGATTGCAGACCGAAGATACCATGATTCGTAAAGTGATACAGCTGTACGAAACTATGCTGGTAAGGCATGGGGTCATGCTTGTTGGACCAACAGGAGGTGGAAAAACTACAGTTTATCAAATTTTGGCAGATACACTTGGAACTTTATATAAAGCAGGTGAGGAATATCATTTTTTCCAGCCAGTTAAAACATATGTTCTGAATCCTAAATCAATAACTATGGGTGAGCTATATGGTGAAGTTAACAATTTAACCCTGGAATGGAAAGATGGCTTAATGGCACTTAGTGTGCGAGCTGCTGTAGTGGACACCTCTGAAGATCATAAATGGATCATCAGTGATGGACCTGTGGATGCACTATGGATCGAAAATCTGAACACGGTTCTAGATGACAACAAGATGCTTTGTTTGGCTAACAGTGAAAGAATCAAACTGACACCATCCATCCATATGATGTTTGAGGTAATTTACATTCTTAGTTTTAATGGATTTTCTAAATGCTATATTCAGAGTATCACTGGATTTCACTGCGTTTGTTTCAATGTTTTTCTCAAGAACAGCATCATTGTTCAAATCTTCAAAACTAATTTGATTTGGATAAATGTGGAAGCATCTATTAACTATGTCTTATTCAAAATAGAAAAAGGAGCTCTAACTTTATCTCTTACATTTTAGCACTGGGGGAATTGCTGTTTTCAAAGTTTTTGTTTCTTGTATTTCTTCTATATGAGGCAGTAAATGTTGTGTAGCCTAAAACCTTGCTTGCATTGTTATGCAACTGAACAACAATTTTACATCTGTTCTATATTTAAAGGTGTTTTTAAAATTATGTATGACTTCATAATATGACTGTCTTATATGTTGTCTCTGTTGCTGGAAGAAGCAAACCAGTGTGTGCTTCTTGACTCAAGCTGATAGGGCAGAAGGAAATATCAATAACTTCATCTTCCAGGATGGGAAATAATTTCTTTCCATTCTAAACAATGGAAAGTTTTTATTTTGGTTTTTTAAAATAAAAATTACAAGGCTGGAATAAATATTCCCTTAATGTTATTACTGTATTTGAGAAATACTGTACCCTGGATCTCTTCCCGGTTTTTTTTTTTTTTTTACTCTTGTATGATTAGAGTTCTGAGGTAGAATATGAAAGATTTGGAAGTCGTTCTTCAGAGACCCAAGGTGAAATCCTGAAGATTTCCTCTTTGCTGTGAAATCCAACAATGCTTATATCTGTCTGGGATTACAATCTCAATTAACCAAGAAATAGAAATGTTATTTCTGAACCAAAGACCCAACTTTAGCTGCATTGCTTTCTTTGCTAAGAATATGCTGAACTAGAAACAGGTGCGGTGTCTGTGAATTTTAGGTAGAAGACTTAAGAGTTGCTTCTCCTGCCACAGTAAGCCGATGTGGAATGGTATACATTGACCCAGAGGAATTGAAGTGGATGCCCTATGTCAAAACATGGATGGCAGGCCTTGAAGAAAAAGTATGTTTTATCTAGTACACAATAATAACTAAGCATTTTGCACATTTTTGCTAAGACCGAATATTCTCTGAGGCCACCTTTGTTATAGGCCCCACATTTATGTAATATCCTGGTCCCAGAAGAACCCTTGGCCTTTTTTCTTCTGGCATTTAAGCAGATATTGAATGTTTTTCTTTTTTTTTCAAACATGCCTTTGGTGTTACACTACACTGGGCAATCAACATGATGGCCATGCAATTTATTTTTAACTTATCTATGTTGTTGTAAGGTGTCCAGAACTTGGGATGGGCAGCAGAAGGAAGGAAGGGAGGGAGGGGATTCTCAATTCCCATAATCTGCTTTTTCATTGTTGAAATGGCTTTGTAAAATGGCTATAAACATTGGTATCTTCCCTCTGGGCATACCAGTACCTTCTTTTGTTTCTCATTTGTCCTATTTTGACTCTAGACCTATTAGCACAGGAGACTTTCGAGTGCAATATTACGTACACTAATATATCAGATTTGCTTTCTTCTTATGAAATGTACATTTTTCTGAGCTGGTGAGGAAACAATAATTGTACGACAATATTGATTTTTATTTAGCTCAATGAAGAAACAAGAACATACTTGTTTGAACTCTTTTCGCGTTATGTTGAAGATGGCCTAAAATATGTTCACAAAAAGTGTTCCCAAGCCATATCACAAGTGGACATCAGTAAAGTTGTTGCTCTTTGCTGTTTACTGGAGTCATTACTTCTTGGAAAGGCAGGACCCAGTATGAACTTGGTACGTCTGTTTGCTTTGCCCTTTGTATAGTTCCTCTTTCTTTTTCCTACATGGTGGGACCTGATAGGTCTAAAAGAAGTAGAGGAAATTTTTAACAGTATTATTCTATTCTGCATGTAGTCCAGCACTTGTATCCATTCATTCAGCAACTGCTCAAAGTTACAGGAGTACTGAAAAAAATGAACTTCTGATTAATCCTCATTTATAAGTTCCCTCCATTGCAGCACCCCCATGGGCACGTGATCACAATCTGGGCATTCAGAGGCCCTGATTGCAAGTACAGTGTAGCAGTTGGCCACAGCTGCTGACAAGTAAAATCAGTGGGGACAACAAAGTCAGCGGGGAAGCCAGGAAGGAAAGTTGCAAGTTCCTCCTAGAAATTGCTCCTGCCTCCTTTTTTCCTGTGTGGAAGAACCAGTGGAGGATCTCATACTCCATTGCCTCCCCATCTGCCTGCACTCTTTAGCAACAGCCCCCAACCTTTTGGGCACTGGTCGGTTCTGTGGAGAGAGGTTTTTCCACGGACTGAAGGGGGCGTGGTTTCATGCACTACCTGTATCCCGCAGATGGGGCTTGTTTGCGTGGCCAGGTTTCTGGCATGCTGTGGCCCAGTGCCGGTCCACGGACCAGGATTGGGGACCCCTGCTGTATAGCATGTGCCTACCTGTAGTCTGCAGCACATACTCATCTGCACCACCCCCACCAAAAACCTCTGCCGACCCTCCCAATGCCTCCAATGGCTCTCCCAAGGCCTCTGCTGACCCTTGTGACCTCCAATAACCCACCAAAAGCCTTTGTTCACCTGCCTGACTTCCTTGGTGTCTGTCTGGGAGAGTTCCCCCCCTTCCACAACACCACTGCACTCCTTGCTTAAGACTGCCGCGTTTTCCCCATGTTATGACAAACGTGCTCTAGTGGTTATGATGGCAACCGGGACTTTTGGGATTACTGTCAGTAGATGATCTGGCCACATTATGCTGCACTTTACAGCATAAGGTAGGGGGAAAGCATACATTGAAAGTATCGAGCACTGTTTACCAAACCTGCTAGAATCTAATTGTGGTACATTTTCTAAGACTAGGTGCGGAACAAACTTCATAAGCCTCTCTCTTCAGCTACAATGCCACTGCTTAAAAGACATTTCCTTTCAGACTTCTCTAAATGATTTCTGAGAGCAGCAGTACATGGAAAAATAGCTTCACTTATTGGTTTCAAAGAAATACAGAGTATCACAGCCATCCGTTTAATATACGTCTAGCAATATTTCCATGCTGGTTTGCTCTGTAGAAGCCAAGCACAGGAAGAATAATTTTTTTTTCTAAACCACCTCAGAGTTATGATAGCAGTATTTTCTATATAGCAGTGGTGTTTTTGCCTGAAGCACTATGTAGAGAAAGCTTATTGTAGTAGTGATATTAACTTGTTGCTTAGAGCTATAGCTAGTTAGCTATAGAAATACGTTCTGAATGTAACTATTTGAAGGCATGTATATGTAAATGTACATGTACATATCCTTCACCTTCATGAAAATGCATTCACTTGTAGTGGAGTGACTTGGGCTCATGATAATGATAGGTAATGTACTATGAAACACAAAATGCAGAACATTCAGTATATTCGTTTTTGATACTTGTTAAGTGAGAACTGCAGGGGACATTAAGCAAGGATCTCATGTGACCACGACATCCAATTTCCTGCCCCATTGACTTTGCTTATGGGAAGTTGGCAGAGAACATTGGAAATTGTGATCACGTAGTTATAGCTCATTGCAATTTCATAATTGCAATCTGGATCCCAAGTACCCAGATTATGATCAAGTGACCCCAGCGACAGCCAAAACTTCAAAGATCAGTTACAATTACCATTCATTTAGCATGTTCGTAAGTTTGAACAGTCAATGAGTGAATGGTAATTAAATGAAGACCACCCCTATCCCAAGCAGGAGATTCCAAATATGCATTGACATTTTTGTTCTAGGAAAAACTTACTGGAAACCTGTGAATATATAGATTAATTCTGTTGAATGTTCAGAACTCATTTTTCCTTAACAGTTCATCTCATTTTATTGAATGTTCATGTCAACTCTTCAAATATGTTTGTTCTGAGACATGCACCATGGTTTATGATTAAGTGTGAGCTTATAACTATTGATTCCACCCTTTTTGACACCACACCCAAATGCCTTCTGTGGGTTGTTTTGAATTCAATGTGCACTCTTTTCAAGATTCACTACAGTGTTTTATAACACTACAGTGTTATAGAAACAAATCTAAAATTAGGTTGTTTAAGTGTATTTCTTCTGTTATCAATGAATGGAAATGAAAGCAGTCAACACTGCTTTAGCTCAGGTCTATAGTTCCTATTTCTATTCTGTATGTGAGCCACAAGCTGGTAATATTATGATTGAGTTGGATTGGTTTGGGGAAGAGGGAGTTAATGAGTGATATTTATTACACTAGCTTAAAGCATCCATGTTATTTCTTAACTACCCTAAAATGAGAAAAATCAAGCCAATATTTAGGTATACAAGTAGTCTTTGGTTAACGACTGTCCTGTTTGGTGATCATTTGAACTTATGACAGGCATCCCCGTGGTCACATGATTACCCTTGCGATTTTCACAGCTGGCTTCTGACATGATAAGCCAATGGGGAAACCAGCAGGAAGTCGCAAGCCTCTGTCATATGACTTTGTGCTTATCTATTTAGGGTGATTCTTTTAGCAACTGAACTGATATTGTCAGTCAGGCAATGTCACATTATATTTCACTTAACTATATTGCTGGTCCCAGTTGAGGTAGTAAAACGAAGACTACCTGCATTTTGAATGATTATTTATGGAGTTTAGCACCAGTTTTGCCCCTTAAAGCATCCAGTACTCTGAGGAGATGTGTAGATGCTTGAAGCTATATAGTCCAGGCTAAACTCAAAACTCCAATGGCAGCATTTGGGAATAAAATATCAAAAGTTCCATGATCATGCTTTCCAAATTGTTCAGGATGAGTGTATTGTACAAATGCATTATGCTTCTTCTGAATATTGTGAATATTAGTTAACTGAGAATTTATGTATTAAAATTCTAATATATTTGTTCATAATGGCATAATGCTTAAATCTTATAAAATATGAATATAATGTGCACATATGTTTTTACACTAATATTTTTCTTTCTCAAAATGTGTGGAATATATATTCCTTAAAGTAGCCTGCTATTTCCCAGGGAAGATAAATTTAAATTTGCAAAATTCATATTCTTCAAGGATATTTTTCTTGTATTATTTTCTGTCAAAATCACCTTTGTAGTCACCTAACCCTGATCATCTTTTCCTATCTAAACAGGAACAATCACGGTTAAATTCTCTTGTGTGCCAGACATTTGTCTTCTGTTATTTGTGGTCTGTGGGTGGAAATATAACAGAGAACTGTTGGGATGCTTTTGATACATTTGTAAGACAGCAATTTGAAGATAATCCTGATGCCAAGGTATGAAATATATTGTGGGAATAATACTTTGGCTTTTGTGGTAATGCTCTTCATTATCATGTTGCAATAAAACAAGAGTGATTTTTCCTTTATTTCAGTCTCTAAAAAGAGATATTCACAAGTGTTTCTGGATTCAGATATACCCCAAACAAACATCCCGTTAAAATAATATTAGGGCAGGAATGTGCAAAATTCACAGATTTGGGAAGAAAATATTTGTGAAGAGAACATTCTGGAACTCAGGAAAGTTCTCTTTCTCTGTATATCTTGCTAAATCTCCTCTTGAACTGGAGATGATCCAGCAGTTTCTGGAAATAAATTCCCTGAACTGGAAATGTTTAACATGTTCTGGACCAGTTTTCTAACCTGTTTCAGGGCTGGATGAGCCCAGCTCACCCTGAATTGCTTCTGCTTTGAAGGATGGGGACCACCCCTGGAATGACATTTTCAAGAAGTGTTTTGGCATGGCCTGGAGGGAAATTGAATGTTTCACTCCAAAATGATATCACTACTTAGAACCTTTCTCTACACGCACCTAACTTTGTACAGACAGTCTCTTTTTTTCTACTGTGTATCAGGATCTGCTTTCACCTCCTTCTCAACTGTACCAGAGGTAGCTGAAACCATCATAAAGTATTCTAGTGCTGAAATAAAGTTTTCTTAAACAGACAACAAACTGCAGCAATTATGCCATTGCTGGTGCATTTCACCAAATATCGAGCAGGTGTTGCAGCCAGACAACTTATATGTAAATGAACAATTTGACACTTGCTTGACTATTTTAGGCTAATGCAAGCATCTCTCTTCCCCTTTGGTTTCTCAACCCAGTTCTGTATTATAATTTAGGCAATAAGAGATTTCCGATCTTTCAAACTGGGCTGTTCCTCATAATGAGGTTTCCAAGCATACCCGTGGCTCAGAATCCTAGCTCAGCTACTTTTAAAACACCAAGTTGAGTAGACTAAACCTTAGTTTAAAAATAGTTTTAAAAAGGCATGGTGTAGAGGTTGTTCCATGAAGCAGCAGAGAGAGAAGTGGTTGGTTCTCTTGTTTATCTTCTGAAAACACCCCCACCTCCACCCAATCTGTGCCTGTCAGGTCTTTTCCAGGTTTGCTGACAGGCACTGATGTTAAAGAGGCAGCTTTCCCA
Organism: Crotalus tigris; assembly: GCF_016545835.1. Lineage (NCBI taxonomy): Eukaryota > Metazoa > Chordata > Lepidosauria > Squamata > Viperidae > Crotalus > Crotalus tigris. The sequence continues at coordinate 114,703 of NW_024097375.1, read as the reverse complement.
TTTCCTGCCACCTCTGTCAGCATTTGCTGCTGATTTCTGGGTGGGGGTGTATGGAAGAGGAAAGCAAGGTGATTTTACTCTATTTATCCTCCAGGTCTCTCACACTAAATAAAAATACAGCACTTGGTGGCATCATTGATGTAAGTTTCTATCTTCTGAAAGACTCATAGACAGCACTCTTGGCTCTTACTCTCTGTAAGATGTATTCTTGGTCTAAAACAGGGGTGTCAAACTGCCGGCCTGTGGGCTGGTTTCATCATACCGAAGCCGCGCCCACCCCATTGCCGGCAATGCAAAAAGAGTCGCAATACGTCGCGACACGTCACGTGACGTGGTGAGTTTGACACCCGTGGTCTAAAACTTAAGTAAACTTCATGTACAATAACTGGCAAACATGTGAAATAAATAAAGGTTTCCTTGATTATTTGCTGATTCAAAATGCAGAGTGTAATACCTGCTTTAGATTTTTTTTTTATGGTAAATTCTGAGGATAACGAACAAAATTCTGCCTTCATTATTGTAAAGGAAAACCCGAGAATGTATTAGTAGTTTCTGCTAGTTTATGGATGAAAGAATCTGAGCAATTTATGGTTCAAACTCCTATGTCTGTATTAATAGAAATATTCTTTGCTCTTAGTCCTTGGTAGAACATTAACATGGCTATTTCACCTTCTAGCTCCCAACTTCTGGCGATTTGTGGAGTGTTTACATTGATTACGATACAAAACGCTTGGATCCTTGGGAGCGAATTATACCAACGTTTAAATACAAAAGGACAGTACCATTTTTTGAAATGCTTGTTCCTACCACGGACACTGTACGCTATGGATTTCTAATGGAAAAATTGCTAGCTGTCAAACATTCCGTGCTATTCACAGGAATTACTGGAGTTGGCAAAGTAAGAATTATGTGATTACACAGTGAAATTATTTGATTTTGAAAACAAAACAAAACAACGGATTCAAAAGGACTTATTAAAAAAAACATTTAAAGGACTATTCATTAAGGCATTTTTTGACTAAGGTCCAACCTAATTTTGATTCTCACCACACACTTGGGTGTTGTGTAATTATTCTTTATTTAACAAATAACAGCACATGGGCTGTGAGCCAGATAAGGTATCATATGTAGAGAAGAAGACTTGAACATTTTTCCCTACTGTAGGCCTAATGACTGTTCTTCAATTAAGAGTGCCAGGTATGCCCTGTTCCCAGTTCTAATCAAGATGGTAGTCTTTCACACCACAATCCTGATCTGACTCGACCCTTTTCTCCCCATCTCTTTAGCCAAAAAATCTCTCTCTCTCTCACACACACACACACACACACACACACACGAAATGTGTGCCATGACTTTGCACAAACATCCCAAAGCAATGGAACTTGCAGGAAATTGGTACAAAATTCTTTTTTTGTCAATTTGGCAAAACCAGCCAGGAGCAAGGGATCCACAAGTAGGCAACACCAAGTTGCTTCTGGTTTGATGTTAACTCTAGAGATAGTGAAGGATTACAGGAAGAGTCATAATTTCTGCATTTGGGGAAATTAATTTTCCGTTACAACTATAACTTCATTATAAAAGTTACAGTATTGGCTGATCAGCTAAAAAGGAAGAAGATAAATAAATGCATTATAAATATTTTGAAAGACCTGTTGAGTCCCTTATTTAGTGGGATTGGGAAAAGAGAAAAAAAACTTGCATGCGAACATTTTTGTGGCCCATAAAAATGGAAGAAATATGATTGGGAAATGCATTACTGCTCATAGGATTCTGTAGTCTGGTCCATGTATAGCAGTATAGTAAATATTGGAGGGAATTACGGTATCTACATGTCCTGTTATTTATCTACCTTTTCTTTTACAAAGTCTGTAGTTGCAAGATCACTGCTTAACAAAATACAAGATGAAGCTGGCTATGTTCCTGTTTACTTAAATTTCTCTGCTCAGACTTCTTCAGCCAGGACACAAGAGATTATTGAATCAAAATTAGAAAAAAAAAGAAAAAATATTTTAGGTAAAGATAAGTAATTACATTCTTTTTCTTGTAGTTGATTATTTAGTTTTGCTTTCTCTTTGGTTTGCTTATCTATGTATCTCTTGATCACCTAACAGAATTGAAGAAAATTAGCTTTCTGATAGGTACAGTTCATTAATATTCTTCTTCCATTTTCAGATTTGAATATGAAATTATATAGTTGTACCTCAAAGTAATAGCAAAAGGAAAACTGATTTGAAATATGAATATAGGATGCAATATTATATTGTATGCGTCAACACTTTTACTCAAGAGGGCACTATTGTCATTTAGAAATCTAATATATTCATGTTGTTATGTTATATCATGTTAACCTGAGTTTTGGTTTAAGTCAGCCTCTCTCCAGGAATTCCCAACTGCTGATGTTTATCAAATATGTTTCCCTTTCCTGTTTATAAAATAATGTTAAAATTATACCAAAGTGCAATTTCTGTTACTTGAAACAAAACACAAACAAAACTGCACATAATGTTTAGAGTGCTCTGGCTACATGTTGCTCGTCCATGAATAATATGGATATTGGTGGGAAATAGACAACCCAGCCCCTTTTAAATATTGGGATATAGACATGATTGAAAACTCAGATTCTAATGAATAGTAAGTTTTTTTTGTAGAAATAACAGAATAACAGAGTTGGAAGGGATCTTGGAGGTCTTCTAGTCCAACACCTGCTCAAGAAAGAAACCCTATATCATTTTAGACAAATAGTTGTTCAATTCTTCTTAAAAACCTCCAGTGTTGGAGCACCCACAACTTCGGGAGGCAAGTCGTTCCACTGATTAATTATTATAACTGTCAGGAAATTTCTCCTGAGTTCTAGGTTGGTTCTTTCCTTGATTAGTTTCCATCCATTGCTTCTTGTCCTGCCTTCAGGTGTTTTGGAGAGTAGGTTGACCCCCTCTTATGTGTGGCAACCCCCTAGATATTGGAACACCACTATGTGATTCTTTTCATTAAATTAGACATATGCAATTCCTGCAACCATTCTTCATATGTTGTAGCCTTCAGTCCCCTAATCATCTTTGTTGTTCTTCTCTGCACTCCTTTTAGAGTCTCAATATCTTTTTTATATCATGGCAACCAAGCCTGGTTGCAATATTCCAAATGCGGTCTTATCAGGGCATTATAAAGTGGTATTAACATTTCATGTGATCTTGATTCTGATCCTTTTTTAATATAGTCTAGGACTGTATTGGCTTTCTTGGCAACTGCAGCACAGTGCTGATTCATATTTAAGTGATTGTCCACTGGGACTCCAAGATACCTTTCGCAGTTACTACCATGGAGCCAGGTACCATCTAGTCTATACCTGTGCATTTGGTTTTTCTTACTTTTCTCACCGTTGAATTTCATTTTGTTAGATAGGGCCCAGTGTTCTAGTCTGTCAAGATTCAGATGTGTTGTTCCATGTTGAGGCTTTTCTTCATGCTCTGTATGAATCTTGTCAATAGATGTGTTCAGGAGAAAAAGTATTTTGCTTTCTAACCTAAACATGGTTTGGCCATATTTTGTTCTTGTTTTTCTGATCTATACTAAAGAAAAGAGGATAGAATCATGTGCCTCTCTTTGCTTTCAACAGAAACAGCAAAGTAAACTATATTTCTTCACAAAATTCCCTTTTTTAGATTACTCTACTTTGCCAGGACCCATGGGATTAGCTCCCTACAGCAGCTTTTCTAAATAAATCTGAACTGCAATTCCCTATATTCACTGCTGGGAATTTGGGATTTGCAGTGCCAAAAGATCTGATGATCTCCAGGTTGGAGAAGCTGCCTTAGATGCAAATAACTATACATCTTTATAGCTAAAAACAGTTAAGGTAAAAAAAAAAATCAGCTTTGATGGTCATGGGCTATATCTCATCTTCTGTTGCCTTCAGCCAACCAAAATTTCCAAGGCTTTCTTTTGTTCTCTACTTTTAAGAACATATCGCCAGAAAAGAACATAAAGATGATTTACTGCATCAGTTAGGCTAGTTATTTTACATATTATTTACGTCTGTCTGCCTCCTTGCTGTCAGTGTGCTCTGACATGTCTGATTTTAGCTTTAAACTTACTGGTGGACTTTGTCATAGTTTTCTCCAACCTTCACCAAAAAATGTAAGATAAATACCATTATATCCAGTAAAGAAAAGAAATATATTACCGCTACTCCTATCCAAGTGTGGATACAGAACATCTGACAACTTCTGTTTCAGATTTAAATTAACTGATTAATTTAATAATCAACTAATTGTTATACAGTGCCCAGAGTCCCTCTCTGGGGGAGATCAGAGTTCAGAACTGTAAAAAAATAAATTTAAATAAATAAGTAAATAAATAATCCCACAGTTGTTCTGAAAATGGTACATTCGCATTTTTCATTTTAGTGCAAAATCACAGTACCTGTTTGGATTCTGGAAAATGTACCAATTTCATCACTGCTCAACAGAGGTATCTTAGCTTAGCTAGTGCCATTGTATGCCCTATGATTATCTTTTAATGTCGGCCAGATCCCTTATTACTGTGATTTAATACCTCGCTATGAAGCAGTATATAGGTCTAAGTGTTATTGCTATTGCTAATATATTATAAAAATATCTAAGTTACACAAAATGGGTTATTACAGCATGGAATATATAAAGTTGGTGTAAAGCATCAGGCTAGAAACAGGGAATCGTGCCTTAGGCATAAAGATAGTTGAATGGTCTTGGGCAAATCTCTCTCTCTCTCTCAGCCTAAGGAAGAAAGCAATGGCAAGCCACTTCTGAAATCTTGTCAAGAAAGCTGCAGAGACTTGTTCAGGCAGTCACCAGGAGTCAACACTCATTCAAAGGTGTGCACGCACACAAAAGTAGCCTTCCCCAATATGATGCCTTCCATATATTTCTATTATACATATATAATCTCTCACTGGCATGATCAACAATTAGGGACTGTGAAAATCAAAATCAGATATTATATATCTGAACTATTTAATCTGAGAAGACTGAAACAGAGGCATGCACTTTGAGGAGAAGCTAAGGATTAAAACATTGAGGGGGAAAGAGCAAAGCAACCTAGAAAGGTTTGTGGAAATGTAAAGAGACTATCAGAAAAATGAAGTGGATACAAAAAATCTCAAATTGTTGGAGGCCTTGGAGGGCTGAATTCAATAACCGAGGAGAAAATAGTTTGTAAATGGAGAGTTAAGGATTTACTCTCTGTGCCCTCTTTATTCATCACTCTATTGCTCTTTATCTGAAAGACGGTTAATCTGAGATCCCTTCAATTTTGACTTCGGTACATATGCTCTGTCTCTTTTCCTGCTACAATGTAATTATCCAAGGGCCAGGCTTTGATTAGCCCTATAATCTATTTCCTGTAAATACATTAACTATTATAAATACAATTGTCATCTCTGATGCAGCTATCAATCTTGTGTCACTAATACTTGCACAGGTTACATTCCCACTCTCAGAAATGATTGTATAGACCCCTGTAGAACACTCCGGTCTCCAATACAAATTACTAATGTTTATGATTGCCTTCTTTCTCAGCATTTTTGCTCTTATTATTTGATTATGTCTCGGTGATTTTAGGCAAGTACTTTTTAATTTTAAAAAGTAATTTTTATATTTTCTTTATTTCGCCTTCAACTTTATGTTATTATTGGAAAGGTGGCATGGACAAGGAGGTGGGGAGCAGAAATTCACATTAGAAGACCAACTCTGCCCTGAATGGCATATTATCATTTTTTTCCCTTTAGGAAAACTATATGCCTTATTTCAGTATTTGCTGGAAGATCAATTAGTTCTCAGATGTGGTCTTTAGGGGACTAGTCAGCAAGCCCACTCTGCCAAATATATAGTGGTTTGTGGTGTTAAAATCTTGTTTGACAAACTGAATTCTTCTGATAGCCATTTCTTGAAAGTAGCCTTTTAAATGCCATTATTGATGATTAAATTGTGTGCATTCAAAAGTAGCATACCTGACTGACTTGTTTCCCTCTGTGATTTGCATGCCTTCTGACAATTCTCATCCCTTCAGGGTGACCTCTTCAGTTTCACTTGTTGTCCAGTCAATCTCTTCAATTTTTCCTACTTAGGAAGCCTTATTAATGATATGATAAGCTTTCTTTGCAACTGCTTCTTCTGCAGAAGGGATGTTAAAACATTGCCATATGTCTTCATCCTGTTTGGCAATTGTCTTACTTCAGAGAGGCCTCAGCAGGTTTTAACTATAGACAACTGTTTAGTAACCATTATGTCACCCATGAATATAATGCCGCTGGTCATTAGCCCAAATTGGATTTTGCAGACTGTTCCCTTTCTGCCTCTGATAAATCTTTACTTTTTCTGATTCAAAAATGCAGAATCTTGCTCAAACTCTATTGCACATAGTCTTTTACATAGATATTTGCTCTAAAGTAGTCATTTTACCTTTGTTAAAAAAAAACCCATTATATATCTTTACGGCTACAAATGATATATTCTTGTATTTTCTTAATAAATGTTTTTGAAATGTTAGTAATATATATATATATCTCTAAGAACTTCCTGTCTGTGCAGTTTGTGCAATGGAGGAGATGGATTCCCCAGGAGGTATATTCCAAAAGAGTAAGAGGCAACTTAGCCTTGATATTGTCTGTGAGAGAAAGAGGATGAAGACAGCACCTCCCTAATAGTCCACAGAGTATATTGTAGATGCAGATAGTAGAGTCCTTAGTCTGGCAAACTTTTGTCTATAGCTGTGGAACAATAAAGAACTCAGCTTGGAAGAATTGCCACGTGTCCTTTTTGATTTTGAGCCTGACAGTTGTCCTCTTGATATGACAGTAATATGGAAATCATTCAGTCCTGGCCACAATTTTATTAATAAAATTCTCAATTCATTTAGAGATTAAATAAGACCATAGAGAGAAGTAAACTGGCAGCCTTTAATATAGATCCATCCTTCCTGTTTTTTCACAAGATAAAAAAAATAATGCTGTGTCCAAATGTTTGCTTCCTAAGGGAGTGTCCTGTTTTCATGTTAGGGCAGTATCCTGTCTACCTTCTTTTGTTTGCCAAGTCCCTTTCACAACAAGTAATGACATTTTTAAATTTGTTATGCATAGATTTATCAGCACCCTTCTTCAGTATTGTTGGGTAGCAAATACTCTAACACCTGCCAATAAGCTGGTCAACCTGCCTTCTTTTGTATGCATTGGGCTTATTCCTCTGGGTCAAGCAGCTTCCACTGTATTGATTTCCCAAGGGAACTGTGTTGCCTGACATTTGTCAAACAGCTAACTGTCGATCTTCTCTTAACCCTACAGATTAGAAACCAGAGCCCAGACAAATGCTGGTTTCAAATGGCAGTCTTCAATAACCAGTTTGCCCTTCTATCAGCAAGCATAGATGTGTGTGGTACATGGGAGAAAGAGACTGGCTATCTTTAAGTATGGCTCTTCAAATGATGATTTGTGCTTTCACACAATCTACCCACCATCCTTTTTCAGGCATATTTCTTTCAAGCCTACTATGAGAAGCATACCTCACTTTCTGTCTTATACACTATCTGTTTAAGCTCAAGGGCCTAAATGGAGCTTCACAGAATTTGTTGTAGGGCTTATTTCTTTGGAAAGCTTTGCTTTAGGATTTTTCAACATTGCTATGTGTAAATGAACATTTGAAGAATCAGAATTAGCCAAATTACTATACACCAAAATACTAAATATTTGATGTTAAATATCTTTATTCTATGACAGGGCTTACCAGCAATGGTTTCTTTACTCATGTATTATTTAGGAGCACCAGGGAAAAAAAGAGTTGTCATTTTTGTGGATGATCTAAACATGCCGAAACTGGATCGTTATGGCTCACAGCCCCCTATTGAGCTACTTAGACAGTACCAAGACTTTGGAGGATTCTATGACCGAGATAAACTGTTTTGGAAGGAAATCCATGTAAGTCTGTTTTCACTGCCTTTGACTGTTCTAATTCCATGTTTCATTAGAGACATGCTATAAATAGTGCTAATTACCGTTCTCCTTCCCAAAGGCTGAATTCTGATACAAGTAGAGTTTTGAGGCTTGTTGTTTCTTCAAGACTTTCTTCACTCCAGTTCACACAAGCAAGGGACAGAGTGGCGTTAAATATAATGGAGGTTTTACCCTATAGAATAAACTGTTAATCTACTACTGTTCTCTGTGTATATCTAGGCCAGGGATAGGCAACCTGGGCTCTTTTATGACTCGTGGACTTCAACTCCCAGAATTCCTGAGCCAGATGGGAGTTGAAGTCCACAAGTCATAAAAGAGCCAAAGTTGCCTACCCCTGATTCTAAGCCATATTTTTGTGCCACAGTTTATCAAAAAGAGTCATTGTATTTGGAAGATTTCTCAATTGTTGTGGTTCTTGTTATTAAATTTGTATACAGCCCAATTTCCAATGAATTGGGCTGTATACAAATTTAGGCAATTGTAGCAGTAGGAGAAAGAAGATGCAGTAAATTTAGAGAGAAGCTCTGTTCATAACATGTGGTTATTTTCTTTTCAGTGTATGTTTGGTCCAGGCAGATACCATATCATATCAAGCTGCCAACAATCAGTGACAAAACGGTTGCTTTTCAGAGGTGCATTCTTTAGCAATTTTTGGTGTAAAATGAAAATCAAAAAGGGTATGTTAAACCTCTGTAAGGCCCAGGGCTCCTATTTTGATGTGTAATCCTTCAATTTATGCTCCAAAATGAACTGAAAATGTTCAGTGCTGGCTACCCAGCGACCTGCATTACTCACATGCATCTCCTAGCCCTAAGACAAAATATCAGGTTGGATCAGATATAACTAGCAGGAGGGACCCTCAGGAGAAATGGAGGCAAGAATGATAAATCATTTCCCTTTTTTTCCCGGAAAAGCAACCATGTGCTATAAACTATTCTGTTTCAGAGAGAATGCTGTCCTGGCATATCTGGGCTGCCTAAAAGCTATTCACGTCACCACAGGTGCCCAGTGCTCCCCAATCCTTCACCTCATTGCCATGTGAATGATTAGGCTGGAAGGGAGAATGGGTGAAGGTGACCTCCCTCACGTGCCCTTTTTTTCAGTGTGGTTGGATTTCCAGACCTGTATCAGAGGGCACATGACAAGTACAGCTGAAAGGAGCACGATGAAATAGCGTCTGAGCTTGACCTTTGCATACTGTCTTCTCCCAGTCGATCATGTACTTGGCAAGCCGCCAAATAATATGGGAGCTTACCAGAAACCCCGCTGTACTTTGGAAGAAGTAGACTAAGATGTTGCATTAACCTAGTGCATAAGAGTTTGCAAAATATTTGGAAGTGCTTTTTGCAAGGCCCAAATGAAGTGTCTGTCTTCAAAGTGTTAATGCAAGCTGCATCCTTTGCAAAGATACACAGTTGGTTTAAAGGTTGGGTTTGGTTTTTCTGCATGCTTATTCCAAGATAATGTTTCTGCTGGGATTGTTAGTAAAACTAAGTGCCTATGCATACACACATGGACAGAGAGCCAGAAATAGCCTTTGAAGCAGACGTGAGAGAAGAGCTATTTTAAAGAGATGCTCCATTACTAATAGTACATTTTGTAAAGCACCTGTTTTGAATACTCTGCATGACACTATGTATTTTTTCCCTGATTTATTAATCTGCGGTATAGTCAGTGATTGTGCTGTAAAGGTAAAATCTGTTGATTTTTTCCTGAAATTTAAACACCAGAAGAAACAATCCACTAGAGGACAGCAGCTTTCTGATCAAATTATTCTTGTACGTGGCTAGGTCAATATTTGTCAAGTTCCCTGTGTTATGCCATCTGGATTCCTTTATATTTAAAACTGTAGAAGAACACAGAATTGCCCAAACTTAAGCTAATCCTGTATGCTCATAATGCAGGTATTTTGATACCAAATTAAAAGTCGGAGTAAGAATGGAGTAATTATATCGAGTTATGGTTTACTTATAAATATATTCTTTGAAGCAGGGATCTTTAGAAGTAATAGCACCACAGATTATTAACTTCTCACACAAATCATCTTGCAATCTTCTCCCCAGGACGTAACTATTTGTTCAGCTTGTGCACCTCCTGGTGGTGGACGTAATCCAATTACCCCACGTTTCATAAGACATTTTGCCATGCTGTGCCTTCCAACACCCTCTGAACATAGCCTTAAACAAATTTTTCAGGTGAGTACCCCCATCTATGTACATAAACAAAAATATTTTTGGGGGGTTTCTGTCATAGCATATTGTTTTGTAGTGCTAAGTCCAGATAGACAGCTGGGCTAAAGCTGTTGGTAATTTCATTTAAATTAGAATGTAAAGTAGCAAACATACCTGTATAAATAAACAATCAGATCCAGTTTTTGCTTTTTGCTTTATTGTTTTAATTGCTTTTCTGGTTTTTAGTGTTGTTTTGAGCTGCTGAGATTTCGTTCTTAAGATGGGTACCCATAGAAATTTTTTAAATAAACAAACAAGGCTAGACAAGATTGCCTTATGTTTAAACTGACAGAATTTACCTTTTTTCAGACCCTTTTTTCTGGAGAAAAGATTTTCAGGTAGAAAACATTAGTACATTTAATGCTCATTTATACACATAATGTTCTCTGCATACCTTCCAGAGGCATTCTTTCTTTCTGTGGTTTTACAAATGAAAGAAAATTATAGTATTTAAAAAAGCAACAGTGCAAGCCAAATCTGTGTGTTCCAACTGAGCATGGATGAATTGCTCTGATGCACAGTAGAATTTTTCCATCAGCTGCATTGATCCAGAACCTTGTATGTGTTTGGCAATGAAACATAACATTCGTGCTTTTAGATGCTTCCTTATTGGTTTAATTTGTTTGCAAATTACGAACTAGTCCTCCCATCGTAATGAGTGGGGAATTTTTGTAGATGTAGAAAATGGCAAAATGGTACTCAGAGTAGATGAAGAATTTGAGCACCTTTTACAGAGTCTGGTTTTTTTGGGTTGATACAGAGCTCTAGGTTCACTTTTAGTGGTTTTTAAAATCAAAGCTATTGTAAAAGAAAGAAACAAAAATATTTAGCTTTATGTTTTGTATTATTTTTCCCTTGGTCTAGGCTATTCTGAAAGGCTTCCTAGCTGAATTTGCCCAAGCAGTAAAGCAGTGTGCAAGTAGTATAGTGGAGGCAGCTGTTGAAATATATCAAAGAATGAGCATTGATCTGCTCCCAACACCAGCAAAATCTCATTATGTGTTTAATTTACGTGATTTGTCAAAGTGTGTACAAGGTAAGGTTTCTCTATTCCATATAATAGTTTTTTGTTGTTCAGATTCTGTGCTCACATCTTCAGCAATTATTCTCCATATTTATCACCTTACATAAATTTAGTACTGTATTAATAATAAATATTGGTAATTCAATTTATTACTTGTTTTCATTTGTTAGCCTTAAATAACCTTATTGCTAGTGTACTCTTTCATAAAAGCATCATACTTAATACTTGTAGAACTACTGACACATTCTTCAACAAAGATGCCTATTTTGAAGAGGTTAGAGAAGACTTCAAATCAGAATGGTGCAATCTGTTTAAATTATACTCAAAAGGCAGATGCATCCAGTGCAATTATAGATAAAATAATTTCTGTTATAGCTGTAGTGAAATTTATAATATGCAATGCCAAATATTGTAATAATATTTGCTGGCTTATGTGGTCTGAAATTAACTATGTATTTCTGATGTGCTTTTATCTGAAGAAAAGTGGACAATCCTATCACCTTTATTGTATTTCCTAAAGCACACATAGAATCAGAGAATATAATGATTAGAAAGGACCTTGAAATTCATCTCGTCTGGTGTTTCCAAACTTTGGCAATTTCCAGATGCAAGAACCTCAGATCCCAGAATTCCACAGCCGAGATGACCCTTGCTGAGAATTCTAAGAATTAAAGTTCACATAACTAGAGGTTGTTGAAGTTGAGAACATTAATTGGGTTCAGTTCCAACTGAGTGTAGAAATCCTATTACTATATCTCGAACAGATGTCCATTCAATCTCCATTGAAGTTCCCCCAGCAAAGAAAACCACACCCTGTCCCACTGCAATCTGTTCCACTACAGAACAGCTTGCACCATTAGGAGATGCTCCTTTACATCCAGTCAAAATTTGTTTCATTATAATTTAAATCCATTTCTTTTTGGCCTGTCTTCTGAAACAACAAGAAGCAAATCTATCCTATCTTCTAGATGGCAACCATTCAAATGCAGGTCTGACTGCAGTCTACTCTTCTCCAGACTAAATATACCAAATGTCTCCAAGTGTTCCTCATAAATTGTTCTTTCCAGGACCCTAATTATTTTGGTTGCTTTCTTCTGGACACATTCCAGTTTGTCAATATCCTTCCAGGAATAAACAAGAATGTTGCATTTGTTCCAATTCTATGCCTACTTAGCAACATCTTTATTTTCAAGAATAGCTCTTGAGTTCCAGTTAAGTCCCATAAACATATCTGGGGGTGGGAGAAACCTGGGTGACTGCATTAAAATGTGCCCCTCCCCCACCTTTTTATGTGAGCAACAATAAGGCTATCAACATTCCAAATGCAGATAAGTTTTTCATTTGTGAACAGAATCAACTTTATTTGGTAAACTGGTAAGGTTCTATCCTGCAGTCCTCTCTAGATTTGTTTGTGTGATTAATAATAAACATGAATTAGTAGTATTAATATTTCTCGTATTTTGGATTGGAGACAAGGAGGTACTGCTTTTCTGCTGAAGCGTCAACATTGTGAAATAGCCTCTTAGTGGAGCTCAGACTGGCTTCCCCTATGCAACATTGTGGAATAGCCTCTTAGTGGAGCTCAGGCTGGCTTCCCCTATGCTTGATTCTAAAAATCAAGCCTTTTCAGAGATTCTTCCCATAATTTGAGTTGTGTTGCTACAGTATATTCTATTTTCTTTTCATTTGCGTAATTTCACTGTGTTATTATTTTTCTGTCAGGTTATTTTACATAGTGTTTTTATGTGAGCCTCCAAGAATAATTTTTGATTGCTGCAGCATAGAAATATAATACAAATATTCCTTATATCATAAAAATGTTTGCGTAGTTGTTTTCTGTATTAGACAAGACATTCTGTACAATGTGTCCAATAAGATAGATTGGTGTTTTCCGTAGAGAATAGAATGAAAAGAACTGTAACCTAAATAGGTAGGATGAGTGGTTTACACTATCGCTGCTCAGTCTTTTTCTGTTGTGATCAAACCTAATATTTTATAACATGCATTTACATGATTTTCTTTTAGAAATTAGACTGAGAAGTCAACTTTTTCCTTTGGAACACTCTCCTTTACTTAACAAAATATGAATTACTAAAGAAACAGGAAGATTGTATAATCTTTGAAGATATTTTTTTTTAATTCTTTAGCTTCAGGGCTATTCATATAGAAGAATAATTTTATTACCATAAATACTAGCTGTAGATACCAATTTTAAGCTAGTACAGGAAAACATAGACTATAAAATAGCATAAAATGGGGGAGGTAGTTTTTTAATCATTTTAGAATGTTTATTAAAGTCACTACTCACTTCCCTCTATATAGATGCAGTTCCATTGAGGACTATATAAGAGTGACAGTATTTGTTGATAATATGAGAGACTGATACTAAATTTTTACCCAAAATTGGCTGGTTATTACAAGTTTTCCAGGGATAGTTTTTATTATGTCTGAGTATAGCTTTGTTTTGTCTATGTGTACATAAACCAAAGCACCTTTCCATATCAGCATATTAGTTAATTATACAACCTTTTTCTTTAAAATGAAATTTTATAGCTCTATTGTTCATCCTTGTCTTTCTTGGTAGAATGTTTAGTAAAGAGATAATGGATGAAGATATCTTAATATGTGCAAATGTTGATGAAAAGAAAGAAAAACAAAATAGCTATATATAAAAGAATACTTGTGCTATAAATTTACATTGTAGTAAATACTTCGCTACAAAGAAGTGATAGGTATGTCAAGAGAGGCGTAAAACTAAATGAAGTAGAAATGGGACACCTAAGAGCTTTGTGTGTGGTAAAACAAAAATAGATAAGGTCAAGAATTCAAACTCAGTATCAAGACAATTTTTTGATTGTTAATGTTGAGTTGTTTGCATACAATGGATTTCAGCAGGCCTTTTGTTTCTTGGTTGAACCCCGCTGCTAAGCTGCTGAGTATTGTAGAGAATGTCCCCTGATGTTCAAGGAGCTCGGCCTCTTTTTGAGATAAGGGGGCTTCAGATAGGAAGACAGCTTAATGAAAATGTCAGTGTGGTATAAGGATGCTTGAAGAAAGGCAAATGATATATTGAGAATCACTAGGAAAGAAATCAAAAATAAAACCGCGGATATTGTATACCTTTATACTCACTTGATTACCATACCTCTGTTCTCATCATTGCCTCAAGAACACCATGGAGAAAAGTGCAGTGCAGAAAAGAGTAACCATAATGACCAAAGGCCTGCAGCACCTTAACTGCAAAAAAGGTTACAATATTTGAAGCATTTTAGCTTAGAAAAAAAGCAAGTAAGGGGCATGATATAGGTGCTTAAAATGAGGCATGCTTGAAGGGAAGGGAACTTTTCCCTTAATAGTCTGAATTCATCCAGTGAACTTGAATGAGAGGTTAGGACAGATAAGGGAAATGTTTACTTCTGCGTGTAGAATTCATTAGTATAAAATAGACTGCTAGCCACTCTATTAGAGAGTTTTTAACAAATATTAGATAAACTTATAGGATGAGAACACGAATAATGGTTGGAATATGTTCAACATACTTAAAATGCATTAACCAAAAAAAGAGAAAAAAATACATCCCAGTTGCAAAACTTTCCCAAACAATTTGACCAGCTTACTCAAAAATACTATTTCTTACTTGAACTTCCCTCAAGACATTTTGAAGAATTGCACATATCAGCTATCTGTTTCTAGAAGTTAGAAGTAGATCCAACTTCCACTATTATATAATAATTCTTTTGACCGTATAAAAAATCTTAACGTTCTTAGATTTAAAGATTCAATGACTTAGTTTAGCGCACTAAGTTCTTAATATGCTATTCCCTGTAAAACACTCGCAAAACAGATTGTAAAAGTACAGTAAAAACATAAACTATATTGGAAACATTGCTATATTTGCTACATAGTTCATATCCCTTTGAGGTAATCCAGCCAAGAAAACAAAAAACTTGAGTATTGACACTATCTTTATTGTAAGATTACAGTAACAGAATCTTGAAAATCTGAAAGCACTTCTCCTCTTCCTCACCTTTAATTTCCAGATAACTAGAGAGGGTTCCTTCCTTCACTCTCATTCCTTCTGTGGGCTGAGATATCCCTTATCTGAATATTGCCTAGGCTGCAGTTCTTCCTTCTTCTGTCTCCCAAGGCTATTCTCACAGACAGGAGCGCACTGCAATCAACACATGAAAGAACTGACACTAATCTGATTGTCATACTGGGGGATGAAAAAGAAGGCCACAGGTGTTGAATATAACTAGGACAGGCTTGCTACTCCTAATCATGATAAGCTATGTCTTGTCATGATCTGAAGCAATATGCCTCTTAATTCCAGATACTGCAGAACGTGACCAATGATTGTTATTATGTTCATATTTTAATTGTGTAATAATTAAATAATTATTACATAATAATAAACATAAATAATTCTCTTCAGTAATTGGCTGGCCACTCTAAGAAAAGATTTCTGCCCTAGTTGGGCCTTTTGTCTGATCTAGTATAACTCTTTTTGTGTTCTTTTGAATACCTTAGGAACAGTAGCATGCCGCACGAAAATATTTACTTGCAAATTGCACTTAAAATAGTTTGATGTTGCAGTTATCAGTTGGTGAATATGTATGCATTTTTGAAAGTATTGATGATTGCTTGTTATGTAAATAGCATTTCTTTTTCTATACAGGCATACTGCAGTGTGATCCTGTGTCAGTTCGAGACCAGAATCAGATATTTAGGCTATTCTGTCATGAGTGCCAAAGAATTTTTCATGACCGACTCATCTGTAATGAAGATAAACAATATTTTTATTCTATGTTAAGTGACATGGCCAGTAAGAATCCTTATTTAATGTATTTGTGTATGTCTGATTACTTTTTTATTCATAAACATTCTGTGCTTTCAAATGAGCAAACCAATTATTTTAATTTGTAGGTAAATATTTTGGAATTTCAACTGACCCAGATTCATTTGCATCTAAACCTATCTTATTTGGAGATTACATTAAGGTGAGTGTACTGCTAACATATAGAATCATAGATTTATGATTAGCTTTATTTTTTTAAATAAAAATGTCCTCCTATATCAGCCTTTCTATAGCCAAAGTTGATTTACTCTTACGAAAGATTTATGAATTTCAGCATCCAGTATTACAATAACAATCTTAATAATCAAACTGTTGCTGCTGGAATTCAATAAAACCATGAAAGTGTTTTTAGATCACTTATTGTGGCTTGAACAATAATACAGTTATTTTACAATCAATTTATTTCCCTGATCTGGAAAAAACATTCAAATTCCCAAGTATAATTCAAATGATAGTGGAATATAAGTGCAGTAAATATTGAAAAAAATCATACGTACTTAGATGTTGTTTCAAATATAAAACGTAATAGACCCCAAAGAGTGAAAAGGCAAGAGCGAAGTTTAAAACCACTGTTTCTCCCAACATCTCTGTTAGTTTGTGCATATCTCTTATTTTAGTTACATGAAAAATCTACATAATTATTAAGTGTCAGACGGAACAATGCCTAGCCTTAATAATGTTCACCAAAATCCTTTTCCCCACAAATGATGGTGTCTCTTTTATTGAGATGGAGTGTTCTCCAATTTGAAGTGTCTGTTAGGTTATCTGGAAGTGTCATATTTAGGAATAAATTCTGAGCTGCTTTCAGAACTGACAGATCAAATCAGTGCAGAAAGTAAACAGCTGAATCAGCAGATGGCCATGGCACAAGCATATGGAGTGAACATGTTGATGGTTTTCCTGCTCCTTTGCTTTGGAATAGTTCCTAGAGCAGGGATAGTCAACCTTTGCTCTTTTATGACTCGTGGACTTCAACTCCCAGAAGCTGGCTCAGGAATTCTGGGAGTTGAAGTCCACGAGTCATAAAAGAGCCAAGGTTGATTACTCCTGTCCTAGAGTATTCTCTGAGGCACCAAGACTCATTTCACTAAATCTATTAATTAAATATTTACCTATATAACTGTTATGTGATTCATTACATTGAATTTACCTTCCATTTTATGAAGGAAATGTTTTCAATATGCACTGATATTAATTATAATAAGGATACAAAATTGCCTTGTGATAATCCTCATTTTGTCTTTTTTTTTTTAACCTCCTGGATCTCCTGGATTTCAAATCACAACATAGATCTGGTGTCAGCAAAAAACATGCACTAGTTTTTTTGTTTTTTTTTTAGTTTCCCAAAAAGCTAAATTCTAGACTTCAAATAATTTGTTAGATGGACAGCTAAGGAAAGGAGACTTCCCTGCTCCAGGCAACTTCCAGAAACTTATTTATATACAGTATGTCCAATAGAGAATCTCACTACAAATTTGTAAGATTCATTTATAACAATTGACAGCATCCGTAGGTCATGGACTTAGACTATGATTTCTGCTTGGATGACAAGGCATATTTTCATGATAAGAATGTCAGTTTTTCCACCAAGAAATAAAATATGTATCCTTTCTTGGAAGTTATCTTCATAAATGAATAAAAATATGAAGTAATATTTGTAAAAAGAAAGCCTACTAGAGAGTGACAGATATGTGTACTGCAAATATACCTTTTCCACTTCTGAGCTTTCCAAGCTGAAAATGAAAAACAAGAAAACAAACAGAGGTTAAAGTTCACCCTTTTGGAAATGATTTAGATAGATGATTTAGATTTAGATAGTTGAAAATTTAAAACATCGAAAAATGTTTTATTCCCATCTGTTCATTGCTGGGCAATAGATTTGAAATCACCTTGATGACTCCTCTTTTCTTCCATATCAATCAGCCAGGAAGTATCTTATGGCATATTCCAAGTTGCTTTGAAGGATGTTGCAGTTGAAAACTAGGATATGCATTCATTAATAAATAAAATGCTATGGAGTTTAAGAACAGAAAGAAAGAGATGGTTCATTGAACTAACTATTAACTTGCTATAGTGTTTCCCAGGAATTCCTGACAGGGAGTCAAAAATGAGGGAAGAGGGTTCCAGTGCACCTACATTCACATGGAAACATCTTATCCCTAACATCTTAAATTAATTAATAGATCCAGGAAGTGTGACAAGCTACTTTTCTCTCTGCATGCTTAATTTTGTATAATCTCTGTCAACATTGTTTCACTCCTGTCATCACTATATTTCTTTGATTAGTGTGTGTTCTCAGTTGTCCTTAAATTATCATTTCATTATATTCATCTGATTTTTCTCAATGATACCATGTAGGTTGGAATAGATAAAGCTGACCGAATTTATGAAGAGTTACCTGAAATGGAAAAGATTATTGGAATTTTACAAGACTATCTAGATGATTATAATATAACAAGCTCTAAAGAGGTCAAGCTGGTATTTTTCCAAGATGCAGTAGAGCATGTTTCAAGGTAAATTATCATTAATTCAGTATTAATATTATATATACAATATTGAATATCAAGTATATATGAAATATGTGACATACCTTTGTCACATACAGGTAGTTTTAAGGTTACAGCTGCAATTGTGATCAGGATTGTCATTTCCAATTAATTAAACCAGTGAAAACTTAATAATTCAAATCCTTAGCAAGGAACAAAGCATTATTAAGATAGCATCTGAGAATATAGGCAGTTCCAAGCTATGTATATTTTTGTAAAATTAGAGCGCTCAGGTCTGATAAATTCAACATTTCCAAACATCAAGGGAATCCTTTTTTATCCCCCTACCCCCCACATACAGAGTCAAGACTGTGGACATATCTAATATTCTTGCTCTCTCTTTTCCCCACAACAACAACCTCTCTACTTCTCTCTCTAAGACAGGGGTGTCAAACTGCCAGCCCATGGGCCGGATGCATCATGAGGAAACCACGCCCACCCCATTGCTGGCAATGGGAAAAAAGTTCCAATACATTGCGCGACGTCATGTGACATCCTGAGTTTGACATATTTGCTCTAAGAGAATGACCAGTGCTAATTGCCCAGCTGGCTTTTATGCCTAAGGGAAGCCTAGAACTCAGAATTTCCTGAGTTCTAGGCCAGCTCCTTTGTCAAAGTAAACTGAAACTAGAACCATATACATAGACAATACCTATCAGAGATATAGTGGTCCTCCTGCCTTTATTTCTTGACTTTTAACTTATTCTACCTTGGTTTTTGCTTGGCTCCTACTTTACTGATATTGTTATGGGTTTTAATCTTTTATCTGTGAACTGTTCAGAGTGACTGAGTGAGATGGGCAGTATATAAATTTATTAAATATAATTTATCTATATATCTATATCATTCATAGATATATAGATATAGCTAGCTATAAACAAACTAGCCACTAGGTCAGTTTCCAGGCAAGCAAAGACAACCTCACTCCAATATGTGAACCTGGATTTTATATGTCCCTCTCCATATTTTAGGTAATGTAACATTTGAATAAAATTATCACCACATCCTCTTGAAATCTAAAAATATTCTAGAGAGATTGCAGAAAGACTCATGGTATTTGCTACACTGAAGTGTAGGGAAAGGATGGCAAAAGATGCATGTGTCTGAGATGTAGAAAGCACTATTTAAAAGTAAATGCGGTATAAGTAGTTAAAACATAAAACAAAAGTAAGTCTGTATGAAATAGAGCTGGGAAAGACATGATATGCATATAGGGCAAAGAACAAAGAAGTAAAATGCCAGTGAGCGATCTAGGCCCTTGAAGCCATCAATAGGCCTTGCATCAAGATAAAGCAAACAACAAATTCATAAACCAGAACAAGTTTGGTGGTGATTGTGTTATATTTCATAAACTTAGTTCTGCCTGGTCAGGAGGAGTGACCAAATCTATCACAGGAAACTGTATGGTGATTTTTGCCATCAAATTTTAGTTATGTAGGTAAGGGTGATTCCTGAGTCACAATAAGAGGATGCATGAACCAAGCTGTGTATTGTACAGTTATGCAGTCATGTCCTGGGAGAGTATTAAAAAAAATCTTCTGCTTCAGTTCTGGTACATGCAATATGTCACAGATGAGTATGCTAGAATGGTATTTTTACTTTTCTAAGTTTTATCAAAGTCAAATGTCATTTCAATTTTCTGCCTAGAATTGCTCGGATGATTCGTCAGGAAAGAGGAAATTCCCTCCTTGTCGGTGTTGGAGGCACAGGGAAGCAGTCTCTGACTAGGCTTGCCTCTCATATTTGTGGCTATAAATGCTTTCAAATAGAACTAAGTCGTGGCTATAATTATGAGTCTTTTCATGAAGACCTTAGGAAGCTATACAAAATGGCAGGGGTGGAAGACAAAGACATGGTTTTTCTTTTCACAGACACCCAGGTATGAAACAATATTGAAATTCTTTTGCAGATAAAGCTCCATTAATATAATGAAATGCAATGTGATTTAGCCAGTGGTGGGATTCAGCCAGTTCACACCATTTCGGCAGAAACGGTAGCTAATTTTTTGTTGCCCAGGCCCAGAATGGACTTCCAGAAGTGGCATCCACACAAAGAACCGGTTGTTCACATTTTTGAATCCCATCACTGGATTTAGGTATTTTTGTTTATGCAGCCAAAACACTTCAGAAAGGGAATTTTAAGTGCCATTAAATGTTAAAGTTCAGACATTAAAAGTAGATGCACTCTGCTAGCAAAGGATAAAGATAAAAAATTTATTTCTTCATGTTTCTGCAAGGTGTGGCTGTTGTCTCTTTGTTTCTTTGCTTTTGGTTGTACAGATAGCCCTTGACTTACAGCAGTTCACTTAGTGACCATTCAAAGTTACAACAGCCCTGAAAAAAGTGACTTATGATCGTTTTTCACACTTATGACCATTGTAGTATCTCCATGGTCATGTGATTTACATTCAGATGCTTGACAGCTGACTCACATTTCTGACGGTTGCAATGTCCCAAAGTCACGTGATCACCTTTTGCAACATTATGACAAGCAAAGTCAATGGGGAAACCAGATTCACTTTAATAACCATTTTACTAATTTAAGAACTGCAGTGATTCACTTAACAAATGGGGCAAGAAAAGTCATAAAATGGGACAAAACTCACTTAGCAAATGTCTCACTTAGCAACATAAATTTGGGGCTCAATTGGGTCATACGTTGAGGACTACCTGCCTCGTGATTTTATCCCAGATATAAACTGTGGCAGGCAATGAAGTTTGCTAGTTTGTGGTGAAGGATGATTCAAGGCATAACAGAGAAATCTCACTCTTCGTTCTTGAAATTGAAATGGAAAGTGATAGAGGGACACAGCTAGTAATATACAATTGCAGGTTAGGAAGATGTACTCATTTATAGCACAAATAAGAATACTTAGCTACTTGAGAACTTGGAATTTTCTGCATGTGAGCCACTGCTGGATTATGACGCTTCCCATAAAACTAAAAATTGATCATAAATTAAAGAAAGAGAAAATATAACATTATAAGAATCCATTTATGTGCCTAAACTAGTATAGAAATGCAGGAATAAAAATCAGGGCAAAAGCACATACATAAAAAAGGAAACACACTTGAAAACAAAACTGATGAAATGTTGATATCAGGACATTGTTTTCATCAATGAAAGTGACAACAATTTCCATGGCAGCATTAATAAATGGTTGAAGTGTGGAATAACATGGAGTAATTGTGGATAAAGCAGTGATGTAAACAGTGTTTGATGCTTAGAACAGTAATTTGAGCATTTACAAAATAAACTAGATCTATTGAAAGGACATGTTTAAAACAGATATTTGTTCCAGTATTAATTGATGAATAGAGGATAGAACTGAACAGCTGTTACCATGTTACTTGAATAAGATTCTGTGGATTTACATAATTCTCACACCTTAAAAATGAAATCAATGAGGAAAAATTATAGAGGAAGTTTGGATGGTAATGCTGGGAACAAGTGAAAGATGAAAAGGGGAAGGCAGAGAGAGAGACACCAGCCTTGCCTTATTTCTAGCTTGAAATCATTTAAGGACTACCTTGGCTTGGGTTTCAGAATAACAAAAATATTTGAGAGCTGTTTTGGAGGAATTATGGACTATCTCAAACAGTTTAGCACAGCATTTCTCAATCTTGGCAGCTTGAAGATCTGTGGACTTCAATTCCCAGAATGTCTGGAATGTGAAGTTATGTTTGGCTTTAAAAGAAAATATATTGATTTCCTTTTAAGGAGCTGATTAGCATCCCTCTAGTCCATGAGTAAGAACCAACCCCCCCCCCAATTCATTGCTTTCATGTTCAGTTTATCCAGCATCCTTTAAAAAAAAAAAAAAAACCAGTTCCTGCAATGTTGTAACCTCACCAGGGACTGGGAACTCAGGAGATAATCCAAGGCCAAAGTTCCTGCTGCCTGCCCCCAAGATTTGGTATCACAATGTTACCTCTTATACCACAGCTGAGCCAGGATGTAACTATCCAAAAAAAAAAATTATTTTTGAAAACTTATTTCAGCTCATTGAGTTTTCATAATGGCAGTTCTCTGCAGCTGCTATTAGTTTTCCCTCATGGCTCCCTGCTATTCCTTGGAATAGCCTCCCCTCTCATAATCAACTCCACCACATATTTTCAAATAATGGTGTGCCTTGAATAATTTTAGACAGTTTACACATTTGCTGCCTGGAAGCAGCAGGAGGGTTAATTTTCACTCAGCTTGAGAAACAATACAATAAAAGGCTGATAAAGATGTAATGTTAATCAAAGGTAGGGAACTGATTGCAAAATGCTCACTCAAGTCTCTATGTCTCTATGGCTGCCATCCCTCTCACCCCTTCCTCCCCACCCAACAGTACAAACACACACTGCTTTTCTGCATTTATAATTATATCAGACTGATGTTATAACACATTTTCTGCTTTTTCCACACAATAGCCTCTCTGCTATTTTGATGTGGGGGTTTTTAAACTTATAAAAATGTTTGAAATTTAAAAGGTAGGTAGTTAGGTAGGTAGATAGATAGATAGATAGATAGATAGATAGATAGATAGATAGATAGATAGATAGATAGATAGATAAGTCCCACTCCTGGTTAAATAAAGATGGAATGTATATAAATGTATATAAAAGTTATATAATGTATATAAAATAATAATAAGTATTATTAACCAAATTATATCATAAGGGCATTAAGGAAGCTCTCTTCATTCTTAAAAACTATTCCATTTTTTCTCCAATTGTTTCACTACCAGAATACAAATAATGTATTGTAGAATAGAAATAAAAATTAAGTTACAGTGGAATAGAGTGAAGAAGAATGTAGTAAAAGCATTTGACTACAATAGAAACTGGAACCTGTTAACATTGAGATTATTAAAGTAGATAAACCTTTCAAAACTCTTTTCAGTTTACAAAATTGGATACCGGATCAGTTTTGATATTAGCTGAATTGCATTCAGAAATGCTTGGGCTGCTGTTCCAGCAGATCCACTTAACAGTTTACACTAACACATTTTTATGGGAAAATTGGAACTGCCATGAAATAGCCCAGTTAATGTGAGAAGATTGGTATTATTTATCAAACATTTCTTTCTTTAAAAATCATTGATTAACACTATTAACGATATTTTAAGATTGATGTATATCTACTTCATTTAATAGGAAGGAAATCTCTCTACTGGTATATAAAATTTAATTAAGCTCAGCGGGCTTTTCCTGAAAGTTTTTATCAAAATGTGGAGGATTAGGATTCTGAACTTGACACAGTGTGTTGTATCTTTCTAAACTTTGAAGCATAAAAGTCCTTTTAAAAATCTAGTTTACATCAGGATCAGATAAATATCAATAGGAGGCACTGTACTAAATTTACACTATATAAACTGTTAATAGTGTTGGTAGGATGATCAGCAAATTAATACATATTATCATTTTGGGTGATAATACCCAATTAGTTTTTTATTAAAGGTTTTTGAAGAAAATCGCCCTACAATCTTCCATAATGAATCCTGCTTTTAATTATCCATGTTTCCTAAAGCATAGAAATTGATGCAACATAAGTAATAGATTCAATTTCTGTTGTTAGCTGCCAAATTTATTATTGCAATATGTTAGAAAATTAAAACACATCTTTAATTAGAGCAACGGTATTTAAAAATATCTCTCTGGCTGAAAATTAACACAACAATAAGGAGCTTTGAAAACCCCCACAATAAATTATGATTCTGTAACTCTTACTGCTATTTATCAGCTACATTAGCAGTGTTTTTTCTAATAATGTACTAATTAGATATATTATAATTAGATTTTCTAATAATGTAATAATGTTGCTCTGGTTATGATTATTGAATTTGGGATATTTAAAATCTATTTCTTTTTTGAATATCACATGCATCAAATCAAATCTTTATTATAGTGATAGACCAGCATGAATATCATCACCAATTGTTTTAGTTTATTATTTTTATTTTTGTTTAGTTTTTGCCTTTTTCTTTTACAGAGTAAAAGAAAAAATGGAACTCCCATGAAATACTTTCAATTGTATGAAATAAATATTTGTTTGTTTATTAAATTTATATGATGCTTATCTCTCCAAAAAGACATTTCTGGGTTACTTACAGATCATAAACAATTTATCATTGTTTACCAGAAATGTTTCAATTTCTTTCTCTCTTAACACCAAACAATAGTAACTTAACAATTCATAAGCATCCTGCTATTCATGAAATTACTCTCATTGGTCAGGTATTTGTTTAATTTAGTATTTCTTCCATTTTCTCAAAAGATTAATTTCTGGCTTAGATAGATTTATTTCATAGAGTTTGAAATCTGTCAGTCTTGAACTAAATCAGTATCCTTTCTTAACTGGAGCAAAAGAGAGGATCATCATCCTTTCTTAACTGGAGCAAAAGAGAGGACATCCTGTATGTTATATGCAGTCAGATTGCCAAAGATGCACCATCTGAGCATGTTAACTATCATGACGTATCATGAAATGGAAACAGGGAACAAATTGAATAATGAAGCCAATCCTATAGCAATTGGTCAAACATTATAGAATGATAGAATTATAAATCGTTAAGGACTTCTGGTCTTGCACAGTAGCGCATCAGCCAAGGAATTTTGGGGCTCCATGCCCTTTGGCTGAATTTCTTCCTGTTGGGGACCCTAAATGGACCAGAAGCCACTCCAGAGAGGCAGCAAAGAAGGAAAGAAATCCCGCGGACCATGGAGAGATGGCGGTTCACCCAATTGGTCCAGGAGAAGCCTTCCAGAAACCAACAGGAGAAAGGCTAGCTTAACTTCAGAGTCTAGCCCAAGCTACAAGCAATTGAAGTCAAAAAACACTATTTTAAGCTGATTGTAAACAGTGCGTTTGAATCTGGGTAAGATCATCGATTTTCTCTATCCTACTTATTAACTTTCCTGGAAAAAAAATTCCAAGAAGCAAAAAACCTCCGAACATGAAGGAGGGGAATTTTTGTCCCATCCTTTTACTAATGGAAGCGGCGAATTAAACCTTTTATGGAGGACCAAAACATACAGAAATGAAATGAATATAAAACCTAAATTTGGATAAGTTTAGAATTCTTGAATGGTTAAGATTCTCATTTTAAAGGCAAATTTCTATTTTGATAATTTGTAAAATAAACTGGTGCTGACATCTAGTGGTGGATAAAGACTGTGACAGCTATGGCTTTTATACAGGTCTTGGCAAAATCTGGAAAAAATTAATCTGTGCTTGTGACCTTCAAAGCTATAACAATAGAGAACAGCTATGACAAAAAAAGAAAACAATTTGTGTTGCAGACAAAGAGAGGATTATAAACTTCAGGAAACCTTTTTGAACTTTTTTGGATTATAAATATCTACTAAACTGTGACTCTAAAGCTATTTGCAGAGAAAAGAAAACCTCGATTCTTGACCTCTATGGAAAATCAGAGACTTGCAGAAAGAACTTATCAAGAAAAAATAAATAGCTTTCAAGAAGAGACATATAAGATGCTGCAACTAATTAAAACAACAATGACTTCAAACCACAAAGAAATCCAAAATAACTTTAAAAACATAAACCAATTCATCTCCAATTTATCTTTACAACAAAAAAAATCCCAGGAAATAACAATAGAGAAGGAGCAGATAAAACAGATAAATGAACACAAATTCAAGGATAGAGACTCAAAGATGGAACTTAACACAACAAAGAAGTATGATTTAACCCAAGTGGAAAAAAATTTACAAAAAATATTGGTTTTGGAAAAGGCAACTTACACTTTAAGACCACAAGACAAATTTGAGGATAAGAAAAAAGACTGATCAAAATGGATTGCAGAGACATCAGGAACACCACTAGAACTGGAGAGACAAAAAATGATAAGAGATACAGAGAGAAAAAGAAAGAAAAAGATTTTCAACAAACATGAAAGAGCAAATGCTTCTTACAAAGATATTGTACTTGACTTATTTTTTATATCTACAGTGACACCTACAAGAATATGGAAATGCTCTTTGATTCAGCAGAATATATTGATTAAAGATATTGGGCAAAAGAAGAAGGCTAAAGTGAAAATTAAGAAAATAGATGTTGGGACTTATCAGAGAGAATATTTAAAAAAGAAACACCTGTTTGAATATGGCTAAGTAATAGAAAGATTTTGGATATGAATTTTACTTTAAGAGGGAGGAGTCCCTCAAATAACATAGTACTCTCTTTTTCTTCTCTTTTCTTCTCTTTCTTGATATGAGTAATATAAAAGAGTTAGAATGGCTTATATATAAGGACATATTTTAGATATTTAAATGTGATTGATTTTAAGAAAATTACAATGGATTGAAAAAAAATGTTTTGAATAAGAGTTAAAAGACCAGATGACTAGATTTATTAAATGGAATATTTAAAGATTAAATATATTCTTAATTATGGTAAAAAAAAGAATGGAAAAATTTTGGAAATAAATATGTATTAGCTTAGGGGAAACATGGATTTTCAGTAGTATATTATCTTTTTATCCCTCTTTACTCTCGTTCTTTTTTCTCTTTTTTTAGTCTTATTTATTCTTTAAGTAAGATAAAAGTTATGGGATGCTTTAAATGAGAAAAAATAGAATCAAATATCTAAATGTAATTAACTTTGAGAAAATCTGAACCAGTAAGAATGTCTTGAATATTGTGGGAAAAACAAATGTAAACAAGAACTGTAAACGGGATCTATGATGAGGCAACCAGAATGACTAGATAGAAAAGAAATATTATATTGATGTGATTATTATTGGTGGAAATATTAGAAAAAAATTTATATTCAATTGTTATCTATCAAAACAGTAAGAATTTTCTTAACTTAAGGTTGGTAAAAGAGAACATTATGGGAAGAAGAGGAAATCAAGTAAAACTATTATATGGATTATAGATCATAGAAACCAATTGTTGGTAAATGTTTTTTAAATGTAAACCCACACAACACACTGTTTACCAAATATTAAGGTGATCATGTTAAAAAAATAATAAAATATATTAGAAAAAAAAGAAAAAATATTGATAATAAAAAATCCACTTCATGATATTAGGAGACCTTGGATGTCTTCTAGTCCAGTTCCCTGCCCGAGCAGGAGATCCTATACCATTCCAGGGAAAAAAAAGAATTGTAAATTGTTAAATCAACCCCCTTGCTCAGTGCAAAAATACATCCTAGAGAGATGGCCATATAGTCTCTGTCTGAACACTAGTGAAGGAGAACTTATCACCTCTTGAGCCAATTTGTTCCACAGTCAAACAGCTCCTTGTTTTGACATTCAGTTGGAATTCTCCTTCTTGTAGCTCAACTCCATATTGTGTACTCTAGAATGAGAGAAACAAAGAAATGTAACATTCATTCAGGTATTTGAAGAAGACTATCAAGTTCTTCTTCTGTCATCTCTTCTCAAGGCTGAATGTACCGACTTCCTTCTGTCAGGTTCAAAGATCATCAGTAGCATTCCCTTATGGTGCAAGATATTCTATGGTTTAGCTTCACAACAAAACAATTTACGTTCCATGAGAAACTTAGTATGGTGTCTGATGGGCTGGCTTGATAACTGGTTTCAGTATAGGAGTTACTCAAGGCCTTTATTGGGATTTCAAAAGTTTTATTAGTTTATAATATACGATACAATGAAAATTCAAAAGTAAATAGCAGAAAAGTTAGGGAAGGGGAAAAGAAGTAGAGAAATGAGGTAAGGGAGAAAAAAGAGGAAAAAAGGCATTGATTTCTGACTACCTTTGGTGCAGTAAAGTAGAATATCAACATCAAACTTCAACTTTTTACTTTTAAAAGTAATATAAACTAGCCATTTCAAAAACTTCAAGTTTATCTAATTGATAAAACCCAAAATCAAAATTTCATTTTTTTCCACCTCAAGCACAAAGTCTAGAAGCGGTTTCCATGTAACAATAAAAGTATTTGTACTCTTTTCTTTAATCAGTACAGTCAGTTTACCCATCTCTGCTAGCTCCATCAGTTTTTGTAACCATTCCTCCGTTGTGGGAATCAGTGTAGTCTTCCATTTCAAGGCCCTTACTAAAGAATGTTTAGTGTAGGAGAACTTTTTTCAGGGGTACGTTTGAATTGGATTAATTTATTAACTGAAGTGCAAATTGGTTCATTGCCAGCCTTGTAGGAAATGGAGGAGACCTAAAAAACTGCAGCTACAGTTACTTTTTTGAGATGTGTGCAAATTAGAATATGCATGTAAATAGCTACCACAGTGAGACACTCCATGGGATATAGCCAATGCAAAGTATTTAATTAGATCACATACCTAGTTAGATCAGTGCAATTGTTAGGGTGCAACTATAAGGTAATGAGGCAGGACTACAAAGACAATGGGGTTTTAAGAGAACTAAATTCTGTGATCGTAGGGTTTTTTTTTCCAGGGAAGTTAATTTCTTTTATTTCCCAGCTTATCAGCATTTCTTGGCCTTCTCTGTTTTATGGCTTAGCTAACTATTTTGGTTTCCCTGGGAAAGTATATTAAAGTAACAATTTTTAGCTTAACTCCACAAAATCTCCATCAGGAAACAGTTTGTTTGAGAATTTTTACTTCGTCAAAACAGTATGAAAAATATTCTGAATAAGTAAAATATTGAGATAACACACAGAATTGTTATGAGACTGAGAGAGAGAGAGAGAGACCCAATTCATTAAAATCATAGTCAGATGAGCATAGCCATGGAGTTCTAAGAAAAACATGTTACTTTACTGCCTATGCCTTTCTTTCTTTCTGTGTCCCACTGAGAGAGAATGGACAGGATATATGCATTTGTGGTTTTTTGGAGTGACATATATATCATTAGGAAGATACAGTATAGGATATTTATGTTCTGTGGGATAGTGTGGTACATATGGTTCTCTTGAAAATATAAACTTCTCTTAAGTATTTGGATTTAGTGAAATTGTGGTAGAAAGGAAATTAATAAAACTGAACTATCCAGATTTTTAAGATATTGCTTTATATTTACTTATTTTGTTAAGGATTTGACATTAATAAGAAAAATTTAGATGAGGTTAATTTTTCAATCTTTATTTATGTTCCGAAGTAAACCCCATTCAAGATAAATCAAAATAGTACAAATTATCAGTCTTGAATAAACAATTCAGCAGTACAAATAACATGCTGAGAAAGAAGGGGGCATCTGTTCATCTGCTGAAAATCTTCTCTGATTTTAGCAGCAATGACATGTTTTGTGTTCATTAATATTGCAGTTTTTCTAACAACTTCTTTTGGATTTAAACATCATGCAAGAAAATGCTGAATGACTGGCTTTTTATACGTGACTTAGGAATGACAAATTAATAGTAAAGCTGAGAAGAAAACACATTTTAGAAGTAATAGCGTCTGTTTCTTGTAACGTGTACTAGTATTTCCCCCTTATTTTCTAGTAATGTTTGTTTTCCGATTCTAAGTCCTTTTTTTAACAATGTAACTTTTTAATACCTGGCATTTATAAAATCTTTAGATAGTTGTAGAAGAATTCCTAGAAGATATAAACAATATTTTGAATTCTGGAGAGGTACCTAATCTGTTTGAAAAGGATGAACTGGAGTTTGTAATGGCAGCTACCCGACCCAAGGCAAAAGAAGCAGGAATAGCAGAGGGCAACAGAGATGAGGTAAGATATTATAAATATAGTACTGCTTTACATGCCTTATTTAAATCCATGTTTATTATAGATATTTAAATGTGATAGTGATAATAATAACAACAACAACTTTATTGTCACTTTGAATGTACACCAATCAGCATACATCAAAATGAAATTTCGCTGCGTACAGGCCTCAAAGGGCCACCATCTTTGATATACACTCCTTGTTCATGGCCAGCTCAAGTTTCAGAACATCCATTTTAGTCTCCAGGGAGAGAACGATGACAAACAGGACAGATGGAAACAGAGCTCCATGTGGATTAGCCCTCAATTTAGCTTGCATTCCTGCATCTCGCCTCCTTTTCTTTTTCTGATCCTGTCTCTTCCACTTTTTCCTTAAAGGGTCCTCACTCCTTTTCGCCCCTGGAGCACGCTGCTGCCTCCAACTCCTCCAAATGCCTCTCTCCCTTCCTCTGCACCTGCCTACAGCCTCATCCAGTTCCTTTGCTCCATAAGCCCTGGGACTTCTCTTCCTCTGTCTCCTTCGAAAATAGCCCTGATTTGCAATAGAATCTGTCACTGTGCCAGTAATCAGATCTTGTTGCC
Organism: Crotalus tigris; assembly: GCF_016545835.1. NCBI lineage: Eukaryota > Metazoa > Chordata > Lepidosauria > Squamata > Viperidae > Crotalus > Crotalus tigris. The sequence goes on along the minus strand of NW_024097375.1, from coordinate 83,863 downwards.
GGCAGAACAATATTTAAATGTATCAGCAATTTATAGGAAATAAAGAGTTATATAAGTAGTCCTCGACTTACAACTGTTTAGTGACTGTTTGAAATTTCAGTGGCACTGAAAAAGTGATTTATGACCATTTTTTACACATACAATCATTGCAGCATCCCCATGGTCACATGATCAAAATTCAGGCGCTTGGCAACTGGCATGTATTTATGACAGTTGTACTGTCCTGGAATCATGTGATCACCATTTGTAACCTTCTCAGCTGGCCTCTGACAAGCAAAGTCAGTGGGGGAAGCTGAGTTCATTTAATGATCCCATTATTCACTTAACAATTGCAGTGATTCACTTAACATCTGTGGCAAAAAAAGGTCATACAATGAGGCAAAACTCACTTAATATTGCTTCGCAATGGATTACCTGTATTTAAGTCACTTAGACTATTGCTTCTTATAGTATATTATTCTCAATTATACACATTGTCTAAAAAGTGGATGATGGCAATGATTCTGATAATTATGTTTACTTTCTATCTCTGAATTATAACTTGTCTTTTCTCAGGTATTTCAGTACTTCATTAGTCGGGTTCGACAGAAGCTACACGTTGTCCTATGTATGAGTCCTGTTGGAGATGCTTTCCGAGCACGGTGTCGAATGTTTCCCTCACTTGTGAATTGCTGCACTATTGACTGGTTTGTGCAGGTAGATTATTCATTGAAGAATTTTGATAAAATGTTAAATAATCTACTTTGAGGATTGCTGTTTTCCCATCAAGTTTACTTTTTTCTATATACTGCAACATTACATTTAATCTATAATTTAAGCACAAGTTAATATAATTTGGGGAAATGGTCAGACATTGGTCCTTGGTCTTTGTCATCATTTGTGGCTTTTGAGAAAATTATTTTATATTTTATAGGGAAAGTAGGAATATCTCTGCTAAATATAGTAGTAACTAAAAAGAGACTAAACTTCAATAGTCAATTTTCATTCATGTTTTCATGTGTTGCAAGTGGAATATGTTAGTATTTCTTACAAATTCCATAAATCATAAATTAAAGCAGCTGCCTTATGTTCATGCCATATGAAAGTGAGCATGTTATATTAATTGCAATTTAATAATGGCCCCCGCTTCCAGTGGCAATTCTTCTGAAATAATTGGAAAAGAAATGGTTTGTGTGTTGCATATATATTTCAGGAAAGATGATTTAGGTGCCCATTTTCTTTTCTTTCTTTCAGTGGCCAAAAGAAGCACTTCTTTCTGTATCAAGGACTTTTTTTATGCATGTTGATCTGGGAACTGATCGAATGAAAGAGAAACTTTCTGTAATGTGTGTAGACATCCACATGAGTGTAACAGAGATGGCAGAGCAGTATTATGCAGAGCTCCGGCGACGCTACTATACAACACCAACTTCCTATTTAGAGTTAATTAATCTATATTTGTCCATGCTCGGTGAAAAAAGGAAGCAACTAGTTTCAGTAGGTTGAAGTTTATTAAAAGAATAATTGAATTAGCATAGAAGCGTGTTTTATTCCCTACCCCACTGTTGTCATACGAACAAACAAGATTTCTGTTGTTCTTTACAGTGAAAATATTGCTATTCAGTATTAGGAGTGTAGGTATTCTTTCTATCAAATTGGCTTAAATACAGTATAATTCCTCTTCCATTTATATTTAAATTTATCCTGATTGTAATGCAGATGTCAACATTTCATGGTAATTTCCTCTGTCTCTAAATAAGGCAATCTGCATTAAGGAAAAACAGGTATGTCATTGGTTTTAGTGATACTTTTCACAAATAATAGGAGTTTTGTGCGGTTATCTTCCATACAGATGCTGCTAATCATTAAAATGAATGACAATGTATTCTGGTCTTTATATATAGACACAGAGCTACGGCTGCAAATCTCTATAAGCTTCAAATGTAGTATGCAGCAAAGTAATAAGAGGCATAACTGAATATAGCAGCATGGGTGGGAATGTCTTTGTCTACCTCTCAGCGAAGAGTACCTACTAGATTGGCACAATATGGACCAGCCTTCTTCATTCTTCAGATGTCTTTAGACCAACGGCCCCCAACCTTTTGGGCACCAGGGACCAGTTCTGTGGAGAGAGGCTTTTCCATGGACCAGAGGGGGCATGCTTTAGCATGCTGCCTATATCTCGCGGATGGGGCTTTGTTTGTTTGTGCAGCCCAGTTTCTGGCATGTCACGGACCGATGCCTGTCCACATACCAGAAGTTGGGGAGCACTGCTTTAGACCATTCTGAATGAAAATTCTGGGAACCATGGTCTGATTGAAGAGTACCAACTGAGGAAGCCTACCCTAAGATCTAATAAAAGAAAACATTCTTTGAGTAATAAACATTGCAACAAAATGTCAATTATAGTGTAAAAACTAGGTTAACTTTGATAGAAATATTTACTTTCTTTTTGTAAAAAATAATGTTTTTTAGTAAAAGAAATGCTAAAACTATCCAGTCGAGTAATTTCTTTGACATGCTGATTTGGCTAATTAAACTGTATATGTAATAAATACATATTAAAATATTCATATCATTATGGTCATTTTAATCTAACTATGATTATCTATAGACTTACTGAAAACAGCCACCTGCACCATCTTTTTAAGATAATATCTTTTCAAAATACTGAAACAATTATCAGTATTTATTTGCTTATTTTTCAGGCTCGGGATCGTGTAAAAAATGGTTTAACCAAACTGTTAGAGACAAATGTACTTGTTGACAAAATGAAATTAGATCTTTCTGCTTTAGAACCAGTTCTCAAGGAGAAATCATTGGATGTTGAAGCCTTGATGGAAAAATTAGCAGTCGATCAAGAAAATGCTGATCAGGTATAAAATGTTATTAAATATTTTAAATTTATATATATACTAGCTGTACCCAGCCACACATTGCTGTGGCTCAGTCTGGCTAAATGGAAAAGAAAGAAAAGAGAAAGCGCACGTTTGCAATATGTTTAATTTCACAGTGCTTGTGGATATACAATATTTTTTGTTGTTCCATTGTCTGTGCAGATATAGAGATTGTCTGAAATCGTAGCGTGTGTTGCTTTTACGTCCAACAGATGGCACTGTTTTTCAAAAAAGTATGTTTTTACCTGTCACAGGTGTGACATCTATATAATATTGGTATATAAAAACACGTGCGTATTCGAATGCAACATTGTGTCAAAATTTCAAAGCAATCGGTGAAGAACTTTCGGAGATTTAAGATTTTGAACAAACGAACATTTACATTTTTATTTATATATAAGATATATATGTATAACTCCATTGTGTGTCTTCCTCTATCTGAATATATCAGATAGCTTTTTCTGTTCAGCAGTTCTTAGATAAAGTAACATATATAAAAACATTTAAGAATCTAAGTACTATATAAATTAATATGTGTATATTGTTAAAATGTGGATGCCAAATTAGGGATTTTGTAATCCCTAATAGGGATGCACAAGCATCTTGAGATCACCTTTGAAAAAGAATCAGCCAATCTGCCATTTTGGGAGCAGCCACAATTTTTGCAATTTGAGAATTGTAACTACTTCCAAAATGGTACCCTCTTCCAGAATAGCACCATATGGCCTCTGTGCAGGAAGATTGGCTAGCTCTCTTTCTCAAAGGTGGTCTTCAGTAAGATGAGTGAGGTGTGACCTGGGTGAGAGAAGGTCCAAGGGTATGAAACCTAGTGGGGTGGGAAACTGTAAAAAGGGTTCCTCGAGATGGGGGTCACCCAGGTAAGACGCATATGAACACCAAATCCTCCATTTAATGACGTAGAGAGTCATGTAACCAAAATGGAGAAAGCAGGCATTGTGGCCATTAAGCAAGGCAATCACATGGTTTCTTCACTTCATGACTGCCACAACTTATGATCATAATTCTATCCTCAGTTGTGACCATAAACCAAAGACTACCCGAAATGCAGTCTGGATTACCTGTGTTTAAAATATTTTTTTCCTTAAAATATTTATTTCTTCCTTTTAATTTAATTTATTTATTAAATTTTTATGCTGCCCATCTCCCCTATCAGGTGACTCTTTTTTCTTCCAGGTTCGGCGTGTTGTTCAGGAAGATGAAGCTGTTGCAAAAGTAAAAGCAGAAGAAACTCAGGCAATAGCTGATGATGCCCAGCGAGATTTGGATGAAGCTCTTCCAGCTTTAGAAGCTGCCAATAAAGCCTTAGATTCTTTAGATAAGGCAGATATTTCTGAAATCAGAGTTTTCACTAAACCTCCTGATCTTGTCATGACAGTGATGGAAGCTATTTGTATTCTTTTAAATGCAAAGTAAGATAGCTACACTGTATATTTAATCTTTTGCATTGACTTGTAGCTTTACCCTTCACCTAGAATGATGGTTTTTTTCCTGAAAAGCAATTTTCTTTAGCATGTGTTAATTTTCCCATCTCTTGTGCACTGTACGTGATGCCCCTCTGATACAAATTTCCCTACAGCTATTTAAATAGCCAATGTCATGAAGCTGAAACCATAAACATGGTGACCTTACAGTCTCCCTTTGGTAAAAGTTCTAGATCTTTCCCTTCCCCCACCCCAGAGATATTAGGACTTCAGATTCAAAAGGAAAAACATGCATCAGAGCGCACCTGGCACCTCTCAGCAACTTTTTAAAACTACTGAGTCTCTTCCCAAGGTTGCCCAGTTTTCTGCTGCAGCTGAGAGTGCAATCTTGAGAAAAGAAATGTTGGCTTGAATGAGTAGCTGACATGATATCCCAATGGAATCCAGTAATGAGTGACACTTTAAGTTATTAACGAAAGTTATTGGAAAGCAAATGAGAGGCAGAGTAATAGACTTTTTTAAAAGATAGGTTTATATAGACACCCAGCTAGAAACCAGGAGACCATGAGTTCTAATTTCACCTTAGGCATGAAAAACTGGCTGGGTGACTTTGGACAAATCGCTCTCTCTTAGCCAGCCCAACCCAATTCATAAGCTTGTGTTTGAGGGGAAATGTGAGGAGGAAGAATTAGTAGGTATGTTCACTAACTTTGATTATTTATACAGATAATAAAGGTGGGATAAAAACACATAAATACAATAAGAATTCTGACTTTTCAAGACCCTGGTCCACCTCATTGTAAATAGGATTTCATTTACTATCACCAAACTAAACTTCTTCTTTAATGCTTATAGTTGACTTCAGCATGCTTTGCCTCTCGATATTTGATCTTATTTTTTCCTTCCATGTTTCTTCTGCTGTTGCACAATTCCAGCTGCTCTTTTTATACGTTTTCCCCCCAGACAAGTTGTCAACTATTGTGGCACAGCCTTGAAATATAGCTGCTCAGTTGGCTGTTAGCATAGGTATTTCATTGACCTTTAAGCTTTCCAAAAGACTAGTGCCCACCCAGTTCTCTGAAATGTCTTCCCCAATGGCTAAAATACCTTGTGCTCTGATTCATCTTATAGGGAATAAAAGGATGGCTGTACATCTCATAGCATTCTGCCCCTAACATAGTCTATCTCATGATAGACATTTGCAATCAACTATTATATATTTACTAGAAGATTTGATTTTTCAGTTAGGGAAAAATCATCATTGTAATCCAAATTCAATTTTGTACATGCCAAACATAACTGACATGTCAAGTAAATTTGCAAATTGACTCTACCCTTCTTGTATGTCCCATCTGCTTATGAGTATGAATAACTCCCTAAATAGATGCACCTCTTTGATGTTTTATGATGATTACTTATTTGACATAATCAAATGATTATGTACAATTTATTTTGTCCATGTCATGCGTGCTAATTCATTGGAGAAGGCAATGATGCTAGGAATGATTAATGGAACAAGAAGGGGCAAACAAAAACATGCTGGCTTGATAACATCAAATCTGATGCAAAGTTGTACATCCAACAATTGAAAGAAGCTGTGCTTGACAGGATAGCATGGAGAACACTTGCCTACAAAGTTGCCAAGAGTCAGACACAATTAAATGATTAAAACAACAACTACTCATTTGCTTAGTTAGTTTAATCATTTGTTTTGGGTAAATTGATCATAATACATATTTATATTACAGAATTAGACTTGTTTATTAGATAAAGGTATGGATTTAGTATAGATGTACTCCTAATAAGATTTACAAAAATGAGCCCCACTGAATTCAGTGACTCTGAGTAAATAGAAATGCTGTCCAATATTATCAATCTTAAAGTGGAATAACTGTTCAATAACTGTGACTAAATGGTACCAGTTTATTTATATGTTTGTCAATTTCTTACAAGGCCATCTTCTCTTCATCTATTTATAACAGTTTGAGAATCTGTATTCTAGATATCTTTTTTAATGCTGGGAGAGCATTAAATCATATAGAATTATTATATTTTTGGATGCTTCACTTATGATTTCAGTAGTCTTGATTTTAAAACGACATTGTTTTGTCTTGTAGCAATTTGAGCTCTTGATGAATGAAAATGTAACATGTAGATAACTATCCTTTTTTGAAAAGAGAAATCAGAACATTTCATGTATGAGTTTCTCTTCCTATAACTAAAGGACTGTAATTAATCACATCTTTCAGGTTATTTATAACAGTACATAAAGAGGGTAACCCGACACATGTTTACTGAGAAATAAAAAGCTACATTTAATAATTGCTTTTAGAGGGTGTGGCATAAAATTGCACAGCCCACAATAATGTTATTTGCCAAATAAACTACAAAGTTTGGAATATTTAGTGCTGGCCCTTAAGTTTCTCAGCAGAACTAAGCCTCAAGCTGCAGCTGTAAATTGTCTTCTTTCCATTTCTATATAAAAAAAGAATTATGTATGACATCAAAAATGATAGCAGCATATTGTATCAATCTCTCATTTACTTTTACAGTATGTCAATGATATGGATGAAAATGTATTTTCTGTTTAAAAACTATAAAGGAACCTTGTGTTTGCCAAGGAAAAAGGAAAAATCAAAAAGACTGCCTCAAGATAATGAAATTATATATATATTTGTTGTGAGGTACCCATGCTGTAAAACAGGGGTGTCAAACTGCCAGCCTGCAGGCCAGATGCATCATGCCAAAATTGGGCCCCCTAGCTCCGGCAATGGGGAAAAAGTCGTGATACGTCGTGAACACATCACGTGACGTGGCGAGTTTGAGTTGTAAAGGAAGAGAAATTTTAGCAGCCTATTATACTTTCTTTTTTAAAAATGAAATAAATGATATTCATAATGTTTAAGGCCTCGGGCTGGATTCAGGAGACTGTAAATTCTACTCCCGCTTTAGCATGAAGGCCAGTTGAGTGATTTTGGGCCAATCTCTCAGCCCAACCACCTCACATGGTTGTTGTGGGGAGAATAGGAAGAAGGAGGAGTTAGGTATGTTCACTGCCTGGACTTACTTATAAAACATAATGAAGGTGGGATAAAAAATCTAAATAATAATAATATTTCATCCTGTAATGATTCACCATCAAACATCCACATTTGCCTATCCCAGGTGCTTGGGAAGGACTCAATTGGTGGATACAAATGTAAAACCCAGTTTGACCATCTGGCTGGCTGTGCGACAAACCGTAGAAGTTTCAGTTTATGATACCACAAAACAGTAACTTAAACATGCAGTGTCTTTCCTTGTATTATATCTTCTCCCTAGAATCAGAAGCCTAAATAATTGTTTTTAATTCTTCCCACCAAGTCTGCATACTGGATATACCTGTAGGTCATTAAATATATATTTCATCTTAAAACTGGATTAAAAAAAAACAGCACACCCTATAATACAGATCTTTTTACAATATATATTTTCCAGGGTAAATCTTCATCATTTTTTTCATTTTAATCTTTCAGGCCTGACTGGGCAACAGCAAAACAACTACTTGGGGATTCCGCCTTCCTGAGAAAGCTTCTAGAATATGACAAAGAAAATATAAAGAGCGCAGTATTAATTAAGCTTCAGAAATACATAAACAATCCTGACTTTATACCAGAAAAGGTAGAGAAAGTGTCAAGGGCATGCAAGTCTATGTGCATGTGGGTGAGAGCTATGGATTTATACTCTCGTATTGTGAAAGTGGTCGAACCAAAAAGGCAAAAGTTACATGCTGCCCAGGTATTTATTCTTTTTTTTCCCCTCAAGATTTTTTTTAATCTGAGGTCTGATTATTAACTGATGAATCAATCCACTTTCATCACAACTCTCTTCTCTTTTTACCTATTAGCAACTAAATGATGGAGACAAGCACTTTTTTTTTCTGGTAGAATCAGTCCACTGTTGATTCTTTCATGCAAGGCTGTTCCCTATATTGACATGTAGCCTATTTTGGATTATGGAAACGGTGGAATTCTTTATTCACAATGTTAGATGTTAAATGTCTTTCCTCCTTCTTTTCCATTTCATTCCCAAACCTGCCGGGGCATAGAGTAGTTTTCTCTTCTTGTCTTGAAAAGGCATAAAGTAAAAGAAGAATTTGCTGACTCTCTAGGGCTGCCCTTCTGCATTTGCTTCCTTAGACCAGGCTGACAGTGGTGGAGAACATTTGGTTAGTTTAGCTTTCATAGAAATCTCCTCAATTGCCATGGCTTAACAGTAGCACTGCTACCAGAACAATTTCAATATTATTTTTTTCTATATCAAACTCTTTCAAATCAAACTGACAGAGCTAAGGCCGAGTTTATGTACTTCTTGCTCCCGCCCCCAGCCCAGAATAATCGTTCTCTGTGTCTAAAGTGGAGGCAATTACAAGTGAATGATTTTTTAAAAAAAATTCAGCATCAGCTTATTTTTATGAGTGGCAATGTTTGTCTTTTTATTTTATTTTCCTTTTTTATTTCTATTGCATGATCCCCAAATTAGAGAATGCGTTGTTTCTGGAATTGCCTTCATTTGCATCTTTAGAAGAGCAATTACGATTTACTTCTGTAACAAGATGCTTGCTACACATCTTGTAACACATCGGGGGGGGGGGTATAATGTTGTTATTTATATATCTTTGAGAAGAAATATATTTGGCATTTCTGTAATTGTTAGCTGTCTTGATCCTAATGTGAACAGAATGGACGGCTATAAATGGAATAAATGAATCTAATGTATTTTGCCAACACGCCCCAAAACCATTGGTCTTTACATGACTTTAAGTGCATGCCCTAATGAAGTAGCAACATTTCAGAAATAGTTGACTATCTGATAAATGAGAACAATCATATGAGAATATAAAATAAAATTGAAATCACGGAGGAAAACCTGCTGCTGTCCATTTCCCCCCACAAACTTGTCAAGATGTTTCAAGGAAAGTTGTTGCTATAATTCCCATTCCAACATTTTTTGTTCTCCACAAAGCATGTGTGCATGAATGGGGATAGGAAGGAATATTTTATAGCTGTTCTATTTATTAATATATTTAATTAGATTGGTATCATAATAAATTAGCATGATACCGAAAGAGTTGGATTTGTGATACTTTGATTCAAATTCAATTCTATTTTTAAGGGTGGTGACTCATTTTGAGGAAATCTTGAGATTCCTCAAAGTGAACATCAATATGTATTAAATGTTGTATAATTTATAATATTATATAAGTAGTTATAATGTATAATTATTTGTAGTTTCTTCTATATTCCATTTTGCTATAAAGTAACTGTGCAAATGAATAAAATAAGACATTCAGAATATATGGCAGAATAATAATTTGAATTAATTTGTACTATGATTAGGCAGAACTTGATGCAACTTTAGCTACCCTTCGTGATAAGCAAAAAAAACTGAGACAGGTAGAGGAACAAATACAGGAATTACAAGACCAATATGAAAGAAGTGTGAATGAAAAAGAAACCCTTGGTGAGTACCTATTTTAAAAAAATATGAAAAATATTTTAGAGTGGTATTTCTTAATTACCTTCTTACTGTATGGAACAAAGTTCCAAACTCTCATAAAGTCTGTACTAATACAGGTAGTCCTTGACTTACGACCATAATTGAGCCCAAAATTTCTGTTGCTAAGCAAGATAGTTGTCAAGTGAGTTTTGCCACATATTGCAACCTCGCTTGCCAAAGCTGTTAAGTGAATCACTGCAGTTGTTAAGTTAGTGACATGACTGTTAAGTGAATCTGGCTCCCCCATTGATTTTGCTTGTCAGAAGGTCACAAAAAGTGATCACATGAACCCGGGATGCTGCAACCGTCATAAATGTGAGTCAGTTGCCAAGCGTTTGAATTTTGATAATGTGACCATTGGGGATGCTGCAACTGTCGTAAGTTTGAAAAATGGTCATAAATCACTTTTTAGTGCCATTGTAGCTTTGAACAGTCACTAAACGAACTGTTGTAAGTTGAGGACTGCCTGTAAAAGTTCACCAGTGTAGTTGATTAACATCTTAAAATCCTGCCTCCATGTCATTTTTCAAAAACTTATTTTCACTGAAGATGTATACACAAAATGTAATAGCAAAACATCCATATGTGAGCAATGTATCATGTTACGTTAGGAAGGCCGTCTGGTAAGAAAGTGTATATTATCAAGAAAGTGTACATTATCATCACAAAAATTAAATGATCGTAATCTATTTTTTAAGAATTACTCCACAATGAAATCTTTCACATTGCTAATTCCAGTGATGTAATTTATTATTCATTAGAAAGACAAAAAATAGTCAACCAAATGAATTACCCGGTTTAAATAAATTATAACTGTGAACTAAATAGAATTATCCTTGTTTAGCAAAGACCATGGCACTGACTCAGGCTCGTCTTACCCGCGCTGGAAAACTTACGGCTGCATTAGGGGATGAACAGGTTCGATGGGAAGAAAGTATTTTGAATTTTGAGGCAGAGATTTCAAATATCACTGGAAATGTATTCATAGCTGCTGCTTGTGTAGCTTACTATGGGGCTTTTACTGCACATTATAGACAATTGGTGAGTTAATTAAAATATTTACTTTCTCTAGACTGTATCTTTTACTGATTTGACTTTTATTTTCGTCTTATTATAAAGCCAATATGCTTCATAAAAGCCGTTGTACGTCATAGAAGCAGTTGTAAATATAAATAAGTGGAAATAATTTTTCCACATATGGAGAACTGTAAAAAAAATTCCTCACAGCCAAATCCTGATTTTTCCCTGTTTCCTGTCAGTAGTCAAGGGTGGCTGTGGATATTTTTTGATGCTGCTCTTTAAAATAATAATCAAGATCAAACAGAAGGAAAAACATGTAAGTGGAAACTGTAACCTCGAATGAAAATAGTGATTTGGGAAGCTAGCAAGCTGCTCAGGTCAAATATTTAAAACAGAGGGAGAAGGAAATTCCTTACCCTGCCCTGCACCCTGATAATTGATAGTACTGAGGGTAGCAGTTCCTCAGAAACTACTCTCTGTGAGTATGTGCATCTCTTCCTAGTTTTGACATGTGCTAAAAAGCTTTACTGTTATATACAGATGGAGATATTTTATAGCAGTGGTTCTCAACCTTTTTAATGCCGCGACCCCCAACCGGTCGTAAGTCAAGGACTACTCAACCGGTCGTAAGTCGAGGACTACTCAACTGGTGCAACACCATTTGCAGAATAGGACTTTTGGCGGGCTCAGCAGGGCAGAGACAGCCTGGACAATTCCTATTGGCTTTTGAAAGCCAATAGAATTAGACTCTATTCAAGAGAGTCTATTCTATTGGCTTTCGAAAGCCAATAGAATAAAAGGGAGTAGCACAGCTAAGGAAAAGGAGAAAAAAAAATGGCGGACTGTGTTGTTTGGTGACCCCCGTGAAATGGTCGTTTGACCCCAAATGGGGTCCCGACCCACAGGTTAAAAACCACTGTTTTATAGGAAAGTAAAATAGTTTGTTTTTATTTACAGCTAATCCTCAACTTATGACCACAATTGAGCCCCACATTTCTGTTGTTAAGTGAGACATTTATTGTGAGTTTTGCCCCATTTTGTGACCTTGCCACAGTCGTTAAGTGAATCACTGCAGTTGATAAATTAGTGACCTGGTTGTTAAGTGAATCTGGCTTCCCCATTGACTGTGCTTGCCAAAAGGTTGCAAAAGGTGATCACGTGACCTTGGGACACAGCAACGGTCATAAGTACAAACCAGTTGCCAAACATCTGAATTCTGATCACATGTTTATGGGGAATGCTGGAAAGGTTGTAACTGTGAAAAATGGTCATAAGTCACTTTTTTCAGTGCCATTGTAACTTTCAATGGTCACTAAATGAACTGTTGCAAGTCGAGGACTACCTGTATTTTAGTGGAAATTGTAAATTGTGTATAAAGGAAAAATTGTCTAAAATTGGCTAAAAAAACAAAAAAAACATAATTAATTGATTACTTCCATTAACAGACACCTACAAAAGCAAAAATGTTTCCATAATTAAATTTTCATGGTTGGTTGCACAGTCAATCAGATATTTATAGAATTCTTCCCAAGGACCTGGGATATTTTTTTATTATTAGGTTATTTAATGTAGATGACCATTCAGTTCTTTTTACCTTTACTTGAACTGATGTATCATTACCAATTGACTACTATCCAGCTACATTTCTATTAATTTTCCATCCTCAAAGTCAGAAGCATTTGCTGAAAAATCAGATTTCTGGTCTCATTCATTTTGACAATCTCATTAAGAGAAAGATCTTTTGGTTTATAAAATTATTTATATCCAGTGCTTTTTTTGTAAAATAAAAAAAAAAAAAAAAGGTGCCGGAACTCACACATGTCATACAACCCGCCTTGCCTATTGGACATCTGCCTTATTAACTCATGTAAACTTTGTATTTCTTATAGTAAATGAAACAGCTTTTCCTGATTTATATTTCCCCTTTCAAATTAGTTAATTGAATGCTGGATCAAACAGTGCCAAGATCTAGACATTCCTATTAGTTCTGAGTTCAGTCTTATAAATATTTTGGGAGACCCCTATGAAATTCGACAGTGGAATACTGATGGATTACCTCGCGATTATGTTTCTACTGAAAATGGTATTCTAGTTACACGTGGGCGACGCTGGCCACTCATGATTGATCCTCAGGATCAGGTAAGTGTTTATTTTAATCATTTATTTATAACTGGCATATTCAAGAAATATTATATAGTTTGTTTTTCTATATAAAAGACATATTGTGTGCAATTATTATTCAGTATTGTTAGTTTATGGTCCTTTAGAGATTCAGCTGGACTTCTAGGCTCTGGATAGTATATTCTTCCTGTTCCTTCTCTTCTCACCTTGCTCTGCTAGTTTGAAAAGAAGAAGAAAGACACTGAAGAATTTAGGGATTTGTCACTGCTTTTCTGAACACACAACTATTGTCAAACTGAACTTTCCCTCTAATTCTCAGCCACAGTTTCGCCAATCTATCACCGTGATCTGGTTTCTTTGAACAAACAAGCACCTCCTTTTTTCTCTATTATTATAGGAGACCTAGCCAATGGCTGCTACCCTCTTTCTAGAACTGTTGATGTTTTGAACACCCAGAATTCCTTCAACCTTTTAATTGGCCCTAAAACTATTCACTTCTTTTTCTGGGCCCAATTACACACATACAATAGTATCTGGCAGTCTTCTGTAATGCCGGATTATAACAATAATAGCCACCAACAGCAATAACTGTTTAACCACATAGACTCGTGTATTTGAAATGGGTGGCCATATAAATCTACCAAATGAAATAAAATAAAACGGAGTTACCCTGTGATAAGATAGGTGTACTTGTAGGACAAGGTAGCTATGTGAGAGAAAGGCCATAACTGTTTCAAATTAACTAGACATCCTCTTACCAATAGCCATTATATCACTTTTTTTTCTTTCACTGGTTAGGTAGAACAGGGAATTTAGGCAAAAATTGATTAAAGAATAGATCGAAATTAAAATCTAATTATGTGATTGTTTATTCATTACTTTGTGGTGGGAGGCCAGGATTACTAAAGTAATTCTCTATCAGGTGCCTATCATATTGTTGCTGTAGCCTGTTTTCTTTTCCGTTTCTCATGCCAAGAGAAAGAGGTTAAAAAAAGTACAGTCCAGAAGTTCAAAACAATACCTTAGCTGCTGTCATGAAAAGTTCCTTATCAAATTCTCATTCTTATAGCTGCCATGTAAGAAGAAGGCACCTCCTAAACCTTGCAGATCCACTAGCATCTTCCTTAGATATTCCACATATATATATATATATATTTAAATATATATACAATTCAATATATATATTTAAATATATATATACAATTCATTTTAAAACTTGGAATGACAAAAAACCATTCATATTTCCTAGGTTCTGCAAATACATTGAGGATTGTTGGTAGTAAATAGTCCCTGACATGCCCTCAGTTCTGACAGTGTTCTTTCTCTCAAACCTTCTTAAAAGAAATATACACTGTTAATACCAGCACTACTATATGCATCAGATTTGAAGCATTCCTTTGCTCCTTGTTGTAACAATCCTCTTTCTCATGTGAATTCCTTGCCATAGGTGGAGGATCTCATGTACCAGGCAGTGGAGGAAATACTGTTGTATTTTACTTTAATTTTACTTGCAAAAGCATGAGTGTAACTGAGAAATAGTGGTTCAAATTCTCATCCTGCCTCTAATTATCACCCTGAAAAAACAAGGCAAGCAGTAGACTTCGATTTCACTCTATGTTGATATAGCAATCATAGAAATAAGAAGGAAATTAATTTTCAGGGTCTGGCTGTTTTAAAAAACAAATAAAATGAGCAGTCCTTTTAAATGTTCAATTAAGATTTCACATTTAACTTCACATTTAACCATATTTTTCCTAATATACAGGCAAACCGTTGGATAAGAACCAAAGAAGCAAAATGTGGTTTAAAAATAATTAAGCTCACGGACACTGGTTTCCTGCGTACACTGGAGAACGCTATTCGTCTGGGTTTACCCGTGCTTCTAGGAGAGGTTTGTATCTTTTTCCATTTTACACACGATAATCTTATTATTTCTTTTATTTATAGTTATTTGATTTATTCTGCAGGCTACAATTGCTTGCTAAAAGGTCCATAAGAAAAATGACTGTTTTCGACTTCTGGGAGAATCCATATTTATTTATTTGTTCATTTATTTTATTTGTCAAACTTTGTTTATCAAATTTCTACCCCACCCATCTCACCCGAATGCCTCTGGGCAGTTTACAAACAAAACATAGGGCAGTCTACAAAAAAGATAGAGTTAAAAAAAAACATGTTAAATGAGTTTAACAGAATTAAAACAAGTTAAAAAGTTTAAAAATTTAAAACGTTACAAAAGGTGGAGGGTGTGTCTCAAGCCACCAGCCATCCCCAGGGTTGTGTACCAGTCTTGGACCCCCGTGCCAGTTATTTGCCATTTATGAGAATTCCATGTGAATATTGGGCATTGGATCATAGTAGCTTCAAAAGGTTTATAATAAAATCCTTTTAAACCCACAGTTCTATACACACTGTCACTTAATTTATAGTTAAGACCTTGTGATTCGAATTAGAATCACGGTAAAAATGGTCATAAAATCCAGTCATGGAATGACTCAATTTATGACTACAATGACTTACAACAGAAATTTTGGTCCCAATTATGGTAATAAGTCAAAGACTACCTGTAACAACATTCCAACTCATTGCCCAATTGCCTCTTCCAAAAGAGATGTACCATATTGTAGAAGTTTTAAAATTCTTTTGTTCACAGCTTCAAACCAGGTCCAGTTATTTTAAAGCACAATTTTTCTCTGGCTAGCTTATTCCCCAATACCCGAAATCTTTTTCCATTGTATTCGGTGTTAGAGAATTATCCTGCTGAAAGATATAGATCTGAGCTCTTTTATATCATGTTTTTATAACAGTGTGCTTGATTGAAAAGCATAAAAAAGGAAGGGCGGGAGAAAACCATCCTAGTTGTGCTTTTTATCATTGTGAATACCTGAAAATACTTTTTCCATTTTGGGGAGGAGATATCCCAAAGCTTTGCATCCTAGAAAGTTATCAGTTTTATCCATATTTACTGAATATAATGGTAGTAGTAATGGTAAAGGTAGATAATGGACTTCTTATATGAATGCCTCAAAGCCTTTTATATGAAGTAGCAGTTAATAAGTCTGACACACCAGTAAGGTTTGGAAACTGGGAATCCTGTAAGCAGGGACAATTGCGCTGATCTTTTTGTCTTGATAAAGTCCAAATTGAGAGAGAGATAATTATATAACTAGCTGTTACATACAGGGTGTTGTGGTTCCAGCTAATGAAACATTCCAAAGAACTTCCAGGCATTTATTTTCCTAAAAGTCTTTTATTGTTACAAAATGTCGGCACAGGCAAGTAAACAAAAGCATATGTTAAGGGTTATCTTTTGGTTTGTTGGGGTGTTTCATATGAAACCTTTTGACCAATCTGTCAGCTTTCGCTTCACTGGATTTCACCCAGGTGGCTTCAGACATATTTGCAGCGTTGACACAGGGTTCCAGATTTTGAAATACTATTATATATGTATCAATATATGAAGATGCTATGGCTCAACTACTGTGGGTTGTGGCTGTGAAATCTGACCTTTTGTTCCTGATCTCTTCTAAACAACCTAATGCAGGGGTGTCAAATTGCTGGCTTGCAGACTGGATGCGTCATGGAAAAACCACGCCCTCCCCATTGCCGCCAATGGAAAAAAAGTCACGATATGTCACGACATGGCGAGTTTGACACTCCTGGCCTAATGCATGCAAGTTCTAACTCAGGGGTGTCAAACTGCCAGCCCATGGGCCAGACGCATCACAAGGAAACTGCGCTCACCCCATTGCCAACAATGGGGGAAAAGTTCCGAGACGTTGTGTGATGTCATGTGATGTCGCGTGTTTGACATGTCTGTTCTGATTTTTTAATGATTTTTTCAAAACCATACTTGGTAAAATGTATGCTTTTCTTCTTCTTTTCAATAGATTAGAGAAACGCTTGACCCAGCCCTGGAACCTATTCTTTTGAAGCAGACTTTTGTTTCTGGTGGAAGACTGTTAATTCGCCTTGGAGATTCAGACATAGATTATGATAGAAACTTTAAGTTCTACATGACAACAAAAATGCCAAACCCCCACTATTTACCTGAGGTATAATATTAATGAGATGTAGCTGAGCTGCAATTTTCTGCAGAGTTATTCAATTGAGCATAATTCTGAGTAGACAACATAAAATTAGACTCTTAAGAATTTAAAAAGAGGCATTTTTCACTCAATTAAAGTAATTATATATTTTGTTTGCAAAACCATTTTAGGCTTTTTTTAAATCTAAATTAACAACATCTGTAAAAGTTATACTAGGAACGTTTTTGTACAGTTGGTAGACAGTGTGCTAATAGCACTTTCTGGGCTCCATGAATTTGTTTTTTTGGTTTTTTTATATGCATAATTTACTATAAGAAATGGGAATTATGAATGTTAATCAGCTTGTGTTCTAATGCTTTTCAACTTTTTTCTATGGAGAAAAATGAGCTAGAATTGGTACATTGTTTACTTTCTTTCGCTTATGAACATTTGAAATAGAATGTAATTTGAAATATGGTCATGGAGCCCAGAAACTGCTATATCAATTATACCAGAAAACAATAAAACCAGTGGTAACTTTCAAACAGAAGCTCCTACAGAGGTGAGGTGTATGAGAGAGAAAAAGAGAGATAAGGAATACTGTATATTAAAGGACAAACCACTCAGGTAAGTTTGTTTATTGTAGAAAAGTGATGAATCCATTATGAAACAATTCCTGCTTTTATAATGAGATCAGTTTTGAAAATCTTGTACCTCTTTCTCTTACACAAGCAATACAATGATCTAGAAATCCTGGTTTAGATCTATCTCTTTTTTTTGGTACCACTGATATCTAGTAACACTTTGCTTATTTTTAATCATATGTGAACTTAGTGTCGGCCTTCCCAGGTATATCAGACAGGACACATGTTTAGATGAGTTAATTCTACTTTATTGTAAAGGTACATTAACATTAAATCTGACAGTACAAATCTTCCATCTCTTTTACAGCCTGAGAATTTAGTGAGTCCCTTTGGAGCCTCTTTCTCTGCCCAAAATGCAGGTGTAGGCTATGCTCTCTCTTATTTGACCGTTCCATAGACAGTGGTGGGATTCAGCCAGTTTACACCAGTTCGGCAGAACCGGTAACTAATTTTTTGTTGCCCAGGCCCAGAAGCGGACTTCTGGAAGCGGCATCCACACAGAGAACCGATTGTTCACATATTTGAATCTCACCCCTGTCCATAGACACTATTTCTTCACCCCCATCTCTCCAGGTCTTCTCAGATACCATTACATGAAGACTTAATGTGGTTTGTGTATAATGGTTATGTGATCCTAGCCTTTTGGGTTAAACAAATAATACATTAGAACTTAAGGTATTACACAGAACCAGCCACAAGGGCGTTTTCAACAAAACCTTGTCAAAAGAAGCTTTAGGTTAGCTCAAGTTGTGAACCAGCTAGTGAATGACTCAGCATCTAGATAAATAGAATTTTCCACGTATCAGCCAAATACAGTAGATTTTGCAATACAGAGGAAGTTAAATTGTATACTACAGGTGACACTGGAAGGCTAAGGGAAAAAAGCACTTTAAGTTAAATTCTGCCTCTCTCCCTGTAATGTATTATAGTGCTTTTCTACAATATTGTAGTGCACATTTTAAATCTTCACCCATGATTTGAAACAGGGCAAGGAAAGGTGCAACATAATGACATTACAGTTTGAGAAATATTATAGATTAGAAGATAAGGAAGAAGAAAGCATTGGGCTATTAATTTTAGTGGCATTTCCATGTCACCATAAAATGATTTTGGTGGGGTATTAAATGTTTTATAGTCCAACTGTGAAAAATCAATTCAAGGCCAGAGTTACTGTATAACTTTTCAGAAGTAATGAGCAGTGTAACAACAACTGAAACTGATAAAGAATGTCATCTGTACTTAGGAGTATCAAGTTCTATCAAAGCACATTAGCTTGGCTGATTTGGCAACAAGCTAAGGAACATGAGCAGTTCTTAACTGCTTTGCCCGCATCCAGGGATATCTTAAGGCATTTGCAACCAGTTTCAGAGTGCAAAATATTTATAAAATATATTACTTTGATTTCATTAAAGGACCTTAATTGAGATTTATGGTTGAGTAAACATCCGCTAGACTGCAATGTGAATTTCTTATTATCTTTTGAAGGGTCATACATAACTTTTTATCATTATTTTTTTAAATCTGAATATAACATTCTTTTTAACATGAAGATGCTTTTCTTTTTTCTTTTTCTTACAGGTGTGCATCAAAGTAACCATAATAAATTTCACTGTTACCCGTTCTGGTCTGGAAGATCAGCTGCTAAGGTACTGCTTCTATTTCATAGTGTAATTTATTGAATATGTCTATAGTATATAGCAGTCTTATAGACTCTGTGTGTAAATTCTGCACAACTTCCCTCTAGCCTCATCTCACCTGCATGAAGCATTATTAGTTTCTTCTATCATTGTTGTGAGGTATGAAAAAAGTATCATATTTATTCATTAATTAGATAAAACAAAGTAGTGGAAACCTAATATTTATCAGTAACAGAAGAATGTGTTTCACTGAAATGTGGTTGTGTGCTGATAAGCATTACAAAAGAACCTACTAATGTTCTAAAGTATGGTAGTATCAATCTATCCAATGAGTTCTGATTAATTAATTAATTAAAATCTCCTCTGTGCTCAAGGATACAGCATCAAGATGCTGATTACTATATCTCTGTGAATTTCACTGTTCTTTCCAGCTTCCATTCAGATGGTTGTTTCTGGAGAATACTAGCTCTGCCCTTTTTTATTTTATTATATTTTATTGTCTCTGGTGCTTTGTATTGTGGAGAGGAGCAGAAAGGTGTGAAACTTTCATTTGCATAGATCAAAACAGATCACACCTTCATCCTATCACTATAAGTACAACTAAGGAAAAAGTCCAGCTTAAATCAACTATCATTACCAGCCTGCCATTATCAACTCAACTGACATGCTATCCTTTTGTAAAAACTAAAGAAACCTATATGGGCCTTAAAGTGAGGTTCCCACTTGTGGGAGAACAAAATAGATGGCAACAAATGTTTTCTGCTGAGTAAACATTTTTCTCCTTCCTCTTCCTCCTTCCTTGACACTTAGATGCCAAACAAGAAACTAAGATATATTCCTCCTCAACTCGGCTGGTCTACAACCGTAATAAAGTTTATTATTATTATTATCCTCCTCAACTTAATTTTTAGTACCAAAGTTTTAATGCATAGCACACGTTTTTTTTAAATATTTGGGAAAGTTGATAGTAGGAAGATAAGTATGAAAGCACTTGCTGATATCTGGATCAACTGTCATGGTTCTGACAGACAGAGACGAATAAAGCAGAACTCCAAGGCTTGCAAATTCCTCAAAAAACATGTTTATTAGTTATAAACTATCAACATGGTCAACAGTGAAACCAAGTCTGAGTACACAAGTAACAATTTTCCAATACAAAGTTAAATGTCCCGTCCATAAAAGCTATGCAAGCAACTACATTCCCCAATATTAAGGTGACCAATCGTCCTCCTTTAGGAAGGACAGTCCTTCTTTTGTACTCATTTAAATAATAATTAATAGGCATGTAAGTATAATTACAATATAAAATGTTATTGTTACAAATGTTTTTTATTACACATTTATCATAGTATAATGTATTCTGTATTGTTGCAATGAATAAAATGTTTTATTTACGATATTTTTTTTCTTCAATTTATTTGTGTCCTCCTTCCCATTGTAAAAAAGTTGGTCACCAGTATAATTATTTGGCATGCTTTTTATGCAATGCCCAGTCCCTAGTCTTGGGAGCATCCAATGACCTTGATTCCCACAGGACAAAATATTATTTTGACTAATGAAGCACCTGAGCAATCCTCCTCCCTCCGTGTGGCAACTTAGAATGAGAAGGAAACTAGCTGCAGTCACTGCATCCAGTTTTGGTCACCACGATGTAAAAAAGATGTTGAGATTCTAGAAAGAGTACAGAGAAGAGCAACAAAGATGATTAGGGGACTGGAGGCTAAAACATATAAGGAACAGTTGCTGGAATTGGGTATGTCTAGTTTAATGAAGAAAAGGACGAGGGGGGACATGATAGCAGCGTTCCAATATCTCAGGGGCTGCCACAAAGAAGAAGGAATCAAGCTGTTTTCCAAAGCACCTGAAGGCAGGACAAGAAGCAATGGATGGAAACTAACCAAAGAGAGAAGCAACCTAGAACTAAGGAGAAACTTCCTGACAGTTAGAACAATTAACCAGTGGAACAACCTGCCTCCAGAAACGATGAATGCCCCAACACTGGAAGTTTTTAAGAAGAAACTGGACAGCCATTTGTCCAAAATGGTATAGGGTTACCTGCCTGTGCAGGGGGTTGGACTTGATGACCTCTAAGGTCCTTTTCAACTTCATTATTATTATTATTATGGATCATCGCACAGTCAGCCAGATGTTCAAACTGGACTTGGCACTTTGTCTACCTATCGAGTCCTTACCCAGGACCTGGGACAGGTAGATGTGGATGTTTGATGGTATTACAGGTATCGTCGCAGGATGGAAGCAGTTCCTATTATTATTATTATTATTATTATTATTATTATTATTATTATTCATTAAACATGAACTTTAGTCAACTGATGATGATGATGATGATGATGATGATGATGATGATTTGTAGAGATGACATCAACATTAAGAAGCTCTGAAAGGAGTTATATAAAACACTAAACATTTTAATGTATTTTTAGTTTTATTTTACCTGGAAAATTAGAGTTCCAAATCATTGCTGCATAACAGTGTTTAAAAAAAGAAATCATTGTAAGTTTGCTGAGAAGCTTCCACTGTGAGACTTCTACATGGCTGGGAGAAAGCAATCAAACGTTCATTGACGGGTTAAATAAAATTTCTTGCTTTGGAGAACTTTGGTTAATCCAGTTCATTGTGTTTATGAAGCTACAATTTGGTACACTATACATATGCCTGCTGGGTTTATGATTCTAATGCCATCTCTTCTATGAGATTATTTACAATGATTGTAATCAATTTTACCTTTATGTGAATAGATCTAATTTATATTTGGGAAGTATACAGTGAAATATTTTTAAAAAATCCTTTCTTTATTATAAACCTATAAGAAATTTAGAGACCTTTATGACCAATAGTCTATGTTATAGTATCATGTTCTGATATTCTATTATTCTGTAGGTTTCTAGCAAAGCAAATTAGAAATTACCAAGAGTTTAACAATGATTGCAATTAAAAATAAGTTTACTAAAATATTTCATGAAGTACTTCCAATGAACCCTAATAATTCTCCCTAATGATTTGAGGTAAATTTTGCTTTGTGAAATATTCAGTAAAAGACCTTAAAATATGTATAAAAGTAATGAGCCCGTTCTGAAAAGCAGAAAAAAAGAATTTATTGTTTTAGATAAGTGAGATTATTCATATCAACGTTTCCTTAATCAATTTCTTTTGTATCCAAGTTATAGCTAAGAGACAGCCTAGATCAGTGGTGACAAACCTATGGCACGTGTGCCAGAGGTGGCACTCGGAGCCCTCTCTGTAGGCACACATGCCGTTGGCCCAGGCTCGCCTCCCCCATGACCCCCTCCTCACCAGCAACCCCCCTGGAGGAGAGTTGTCCCCGAGTGCGGCCCACGCGAAGCAGCACAGCCAAGGACATGGCAGCCAGGCAGCGTAGACAAGACTCTGGTCTCACGCCCCATCACGCACAGTTGATGCTGTGGGGCATGGGCAGAGGGCGTGGTTGCCATGGTGCTGCTGGGCTGCCTGGGCAATTGTGGCAGGCCCTGGAGGTGGTGAGTGGCCCTGCGGGCAGGAGATGTGGGCGATGGGGTCGGGGTGGAGCAGGGGCAGGGGCAGGGCAAGGGGTAGAATGGGGCGGGGCCAGTTTTTGGGCACTCGGTTTCTAAAAGGTTCGCCACCACTGGCTTAGATTGCTTCCTTGAATGAGAGGAGGGGGGCACCATGATTCAGAAAGCAAGGCATTATATACATTTAAAGGTTAATACATTTAAAGATTTGATATCTTCTCAGTGGAAAGCCAGTTTGGTGGAGTGGTTAAGACATCAAGCTACACGCCAGGAGACTGTGATTTCTAGTTCCACCATAGACACAAAGCCAGTTGGGTGACCTTGGGCTAGTCACTTTCTCTCAATTTTAGGAAAAAGGCCATGTCAAATCACTTCTGAAAGAAATCTTACCAAAAAAACTGCAGGGACTTGTTCAGGCAGTCCCTGAGAATCAGGCATGATTGAACAGAAGAAAAATAAATACTCTTAGTAGCATGTTTCAAACAGATAACTGATATGATTGAAGATATTTTCAGAGAAATTTGAGTGGTTTAATAATAAAACAACTCATATGCACAAATAGATTGTTGGGAAACTGCAACTCTCAAAATTCCCAGCTTTAATAGATCAGGAATCCTCAAACCAGGACTATCTACAATCATGATAGCATTATTTCCTAATTATATTAGAATTTTTCATTTCTTCATTGATTTCTAAAACGGGTCTCACTTCTTGAGGATTTTTAGAAATATATATTTTAAAAGACAACTGAAAATGGCTTCCTTTTCCAACTTCTTCATTGCATTACCGTTCTTACTTTATTTTTACCCCATAGGCAGTCAGAATTATATACCCAAGCTCATTTCACATTAAGCTGTTTTGGGGGGGGGGGGCCTTCTCTAAAGGCTGCTGATCTTCTCTTTGCGAATGTCAATTGTTTGTTTTCTATAAAACGTCTCCTCTACTTTCCCTGGGTGTCAGGGAAAGAGGCAAGTAATAAAACACGCATCATGACACAGCAATGCAATTTCTATCCATTACACACTTGCATGCAGAATTGAGATGCAGTTACAGAATGGTGGAGCTTGTATTATACTATCATGATATTCATTTTGGCATTATTGTGGCTGTAATCCTTTGCTCCAAAGGATCAGAAATAAAGATCTTTTTATATTGAATAATAGTTAAAGCATTAACTTATAACAACATTGCTCATGTTCAAACAATTCTACATTTTAACTGTCATTTCAGTGATGTCGTGCGATTAGAGAGACCTGAACTAGAGGAACAAAGAACACAGCTCATTATAAGAATTAATGCTGATAAGAATCAACTGAAAGCAATTGAAGATAAAATTCTAAAAATGCTTTTTACATCAGAAGGGAATATTCTGGACAATGAAGAACTCATCAATACTCTTCAAGAATCAAAGGCAGGAAGCATTTTATATCTGTCTGTTTGCTTATCATCTATACATACATACCTATCATCAAACTTAATCATGCTTATAATCAAGGAAATATATTAAGCTTGTAGTTTTCAGTGATTATATTCTAGACGGTTACATTTGAATAATAAGAGTAATGTATTTGATATTGTGCATATTACAAAGTGGAAATACTTTCATTTTTCATTAAGAAATAGGTTCTATTCCTGAATGTTCTGCAAACAACGAAATATGAAAAAGATAACACGTAAAAACCTCTTGTTTATACCAAGATCATAAATCAGTTTATTAAGCCTTACATTACAAGGACATCATTAGATTTACAACATTTAGAAACATCAATATCCAGCAACTACTTCAGTTCATGGTCCTAATATAAATAATCTCCTTCATATATCAAGCCAATTTAGAGCAATTAATCCACCATAGAAACAGTCTCCAATTATATCCTACTAATCCTTTACAATATGAGAAAAATTACATACTGTAACTGAGTATGGTTTCAACCCATTGAACACTTAAAAGTGATGTACAAAAAATAAATATTCTTATTGTTATTATCCATGTCTTTTAAAATGGTACAGCAGGATTTTGTGAAAAAATTGTTCCATGTTTAAAATGAGAGTATTATAATGATTAGAAGCAATATTAGGAGCAAGAAGACTCAGGTTTACAGTTACCCTCAGCCATGGGTGACTTTGGGTCTGTTACTCTCAAACCTATTATTTAGGGACTTTGTGGGGGAAAATTGGAGGAGGCCATTTTATGTATGCTGCTCTGAGAAATTGGGGCGGGGGGAGAATATAAGTCGGGGGTGTCAAACTCACATCACGTGACGTGTTGCGACGTATCACGACCTTTTTCCATTGCCGGCAATGGGGTGGGCTCGCTTTTGCCATGATGCATTCGGCCTCAGGCTGGCAGTTTGACACTCCTGATATAAGTCAAATAAAATTTAAATTTGTGCTTTTAGGTTACATCTGGTGCCATTAAAATAAGGCTTGTAGAGGCAGAAACTACAGAAGAAAAGATAAATGCTGCTCGTGAAAAATATCGTCCTGTTGCTACTCGAGGATCAGTTATGTATTTTGTAATTGCAAGTCTTTCTGATATTGATCCAATGTATCAGTTTTCTTTAAAATATTTCAAACAGGTTGGTAACTTTTCTTTCAACTGCATGTTTCCATTAGCTATTTTTTTCTCATTAAAAACAGACATAACATAGGCAATTCCCTTCATGTCATTGACTTTGAAACTAATTGCTAACATGATTTGCAATATGACTTGCTTTATTGCTGATTGAGGTAACTACAGATAAAGTTGATTGCCTCATTTGTTAGATCCTGGTCTTTCTATAAGATAAATTGTCAGAAGAACTGTATAGCATACAATACTAATTAGGGGTTGCCACAAAGAAGAGTGGGGTCAACCTATTCTCCAAAGCACCTGAAGGCAGAAAAAGAAGCTGTTTTAAGAAGACATTGGACAACCATTTATCTGAAATGTTATAGGGTCTCTTGAGCAGGGGTTGGACTAGAAGACCTCCAAGGTCCCTTTCAACTCTGTCATTCTGTTATTCTATATACTAGCATTTGGAGTCAGGCAGTACGTAAACTTAAATAAAATTAGTTGGTCCACTGCTTTGGGCCACTGTCTCTCTGCCCAACTCACCTACAATATTGTCATTGTGGAGAAAATGAGAGGGGGAAGGAGCATTAGGTATGTTCACCACTTCAATTTATTTATAAAAATAATAAAGGCCAGATAACAAAAGTCTTTAAAAATCTAAATTAATATTCTGCTTTTATTTCAGGATCTCACTTTCCCTATCCTCTTTAATGCTCGTTATCTTTCCCTTTTTCTTTGTAGCTATTTAATGTGACAATTGAAACTTCTGAAAAAAATGATGTTCTGCAATTGCGATTAGATATCCTACTAAGTCAGACTCTCTATGCAACTTACACTAATGTTTCCCGAGGCCTTTTTGAACAGCACAAACTCATCTACAGCTTCATGCTGTGCATTGAAATCATGCGGCAGAAAGAAGAACTTACAGACCTTGAGTGGAATTTTTTCCTGCGTGGAGCTGCTGGTTTGGATAAGGTATTGGGAGAATGATTTTAATAATTAGTGAGATTTCAAATTTCTATTTTTAGTCATTGTAAACAAGAGGTTAGCATTCCAACTTCTCACTGAGAATTTAAGAAATTCAAGAAAAACAAAACATCCTTAACACAAACGGTTTCCAATAGTTCTTGTTGTTAGGAGATAGTTTTGTGCTGTTTGTTTCATTCGAATATGCTTTTATTAGTCAACAACCAAAATAAATTTCCTACCTGTCTGTCTACCAAACACCCTTGCAGCTATAAGAAACAATGAACAGAGATACAACCATTCAAGATATAGCCAAGTATAATGTCAGTAAACAAGGAAAGGCTCAGGCAGCGCTAGGCTGAGACTTTCCTTTGCTGTAGGTATTAGCCTTCAAATCAACTTAATTTTGAAATGCCCAGAAAAGTGCTGTTCTTTTTGGTGTTTTAGAATCCATAAAGGGGAAGAAACAGAAAAAGAACAACAAAAATACAAAAACTCTAAAAAAAAAAAAAAGTATGGAGAGTCCTCAGCCAGAATATCTGCTGCTAAGCAAGGAAATTGTTAAGTGGTTGAACCTAATTTTATTACCTTTTTTGCCACAATTATTAAGCGACTCATTGTGGTTGTTAAATGAATCATGCAGTCATTAAGTGAATCTGGCTTCCCCCATTGACTTTGTCAGAAGCTGGCTGAGAAGGTTGCAAATGGCAATCATGCGATCCTGGAATGCTGCAACTGTCATAAATACATGCTGGTTGCCAAATGCCTCAATATTGATGTGACAGTTTAAGGTGCAAGGAGCAGTCATAAGTCACCCATACTGTTATCATTAAGCAGCTGATCAGAGATCTGATATTAAGGTTTGATCAGAAAACTAGGCAACACAGTAATTATGTCATGCTTTGGATTTTTTTCAACCGTATTCATATTTTACCTAGTGTGTAGGCTGAATATATTCCCTATGCAACTTTTGCCCATTTTACTTGACATATCTATCATCTTTGTAACAGGAACGGCCTGCCAAACCTCAGATTCCATGGTTGGAAGAAAATACGTGGTTTATGTGCTGTGACTTAGAAGAAACACTTCCAAGTTTTGAGGGCATTCAAAAAGACATATTGCTCAAGCCCATTTTCATTAAACTAGGTAACATATTTCTAAAAAGGGATTGTAAAACATTTATACAAGAAATGGTTTTATGCTTTTCCTGCATAAATTGGACTCCTCTCAAATAATTAAATTCTCTTTTTAATACTTACTGTATATATTTTTAATTGTATTTTCTAACGGTTGATGAAAGCTAGTTAGTTAGTCAGTTAGTTAGTTAGTTAGGTAGTAAAAGAAGAAAAGACAACCATTTGTCTGAAATGGTATAGCATTTCCTGCCTGAGCAGGGGTTGGACTAGAACAGAGGTCCCCAACCATTTGTGTAGCCCGGTTGTTGGCATGCCATGGCCTGGTACTGGTCCACAGACTGGGGGTTTGTGATCCCTGGAGTAGAAGATCTCCAAGCTCTCTTCCAATTCTGTTATTCTGTTGGTTGCTATAAAGATCTTGTTTTCCAAACTAGGCAGCATAGGAGGGAGAAGTGCTTAAAGGTGTTCTTCCTGGCTAGTTAGTTTGATCTATTCCAAACCTCTCCCAAAGGGGAGAACTATAGTCATGTAAAGCAAGTTCAGCTGCCACTTCATTTTATGTTTTAAACTTTCACGTTGGAGAAATTTGCATAAGAAAGAACGATATCAAAGAAGCTTGCATTGGGAAATACAAATGGTAAGGAAAGTATTTTAATCTTAACACAAAGTTGTTGTTTTTGTTTATATATTTGTTTTTTTTTTGGAGACTTATTTAGAAAAGATTAACCTTGTGGGATTCAGTTTAATGTTGCTGTCTGCAATGGCAGACTGCATTTTAGTGAATCCACTGTGTGAGAGATCTATATTAAATTTCTCTTTAAGTTCCCTAATGACAGCCTCAACAGCTAAAACCTTCTTTATCTACTGACATTTGCATAATTGGAGCCTCTTCCTTTGTCAGCAAATACTCCCATTAAGGCAGTATCCTGGCTGTCTGCAAGCCATGATTTGCAAATCAAGAGATAATTTGGGGAGGGGGGTGAACTCTCTCCTATTTTTCCATTCTGTTGTTTTTATAATCTTTTTAAATGCGAGTTTCTAATAATAGCTCTTGCAACATCTTCCAATAAAGTTAAAAACACAATAACCCTGATAATATTCCCAAATACTGCTTCTGTTCTTTCTTTGTCCTGTGTAATAGTGCTATGTTTAAACTAATTATATATCACAGTAATTAGAGTTGAGGGCAACCAGGATTTAAAATTAGGGTTTGAAATCATGCTAAATAAAATTAGAATCAGATCAGGAAAAAGAACAACATGAGTAAAGCAGGCATTTTTCCAAAGCAGACATTTTGGTAATATCTCAATTTTTGCAGAGTAAAGGGAATAAATTTCCATTAGAATTAAGATTTTCTTCATCTTTTCTTTTTTATAATATTTTATTTATTTTATTTCTAATTTTACAATTAAGTATTTAAAAAGCAACATGGTGGCTGGGTTAATCAATAGTTCAATAACATACATAAATCTTTAGTACAAATCTCAAATTACAACATCAGATATTTTCTCTCTTTTTCTTTTAATATCTACTATCTGATATTAGACTAATATAGTTCTTATTATCAACTAAGTAAAAACATCATTATTACATATATCAATAATTTTTAGCTTATACATATCTTACATTCACACGCTGTATGAATGTATTTATTTTATTGTTTTATTGTCATATTATTGTTTTAATTTTGTACGCCGCCCTGAGTCCCTTGGGATTGGGCGGCATATAAATTTTAGAAATAAATAAATAAATAAATAAATAAATTGTGTTTACATTTAATCCTTATATACAATCAATTTCCCAAGCTTTAATTTCCCATCAATATTCAAATTAACATTTGATATTTATAATTTTCAAGCTTTAGGTAACCAAAGTTTCCCTTATCTCAACTTCTTTTTTCCCCTTTTCATAACAAAATCTAATATTCTAAATACACATCTTCTCTATTTGAGTATAGTCTTGTTCTGTTTTCTAAAAGTTATCTATTTTCCACCATATTAAACCATATAATTAATAATACAGTATCCCCTTCAAAACCATTATATGTATTGTCTGGGTTAACCAATAAATCAGTAATATTCATAAACGTTTTCATTTGGGTTTAATTTTTAAAAGTTCAAATGCTCCCTTTTTTTCTAGTAATATCTTTTGTCTCATATTAAGCAAACAGAATTCTTATTTTCAACTGATTTCCAAATATTTTAAATTAGGTGACCAAAATTCCCCTTATCTCAACTTTTCCCCTTTTCCCTTTTCATACCAAAGTCTATTAATCTTGTTACACATCTTACCTATTCAATTATAATGATACTTTATTTTCTAAAAGTATCTATTTTCCCCCATATTCAACCCTCTAATTAGTAATATGAAATCCCCTCTAATAAATCAAAACTATAGTGGAGTCACCACTTTTTTTGGAGGGTGGGGTAGATATTCCCTTCCCTCTTTCCTCACAGGGGGAAAAATACTTTGGGCAACTTTTACAGGAGAAAATACTTAAAGTCTTAAAGAGAAGATCAGATCTCATCCAGTTTCATCTCTGTTGCTTTAAAGGTGCTTGATAGTAATTTTGACTTCGGTTGTCAGCAGCTTAGTGATGAGCCATATTGCTATGGCTGATCTTTCCCCCGCCGGTTTGGAGGGCTACCCAGATCAAGCAGAAGGGCTGCTGCCCTCCTGCGATCAAGTGGGGGTCCCTCCTTGCTTGTCGCCCCTACAGGGCAACTTTCGATCCTTTCCAGGGTCCCCCAACGGGATGAATTTGGATACGGAAGACGGAGCTCGCCTTCCTACATCCGCAGATACTGCGATGGCAAACCAGAAGTCAAGATTTTCTTCATCTTTTCTAATGTTACAGAAGCTATTGACAACCCATTTTTTTTCCATTGAGCATTTGATTAGTTTGGTATTTTAATCTTTAATTTATTTTAATTTGAATTAATTATATGAGTTTAATTGTTTTATTTGTTTTTTCTGGTTTATTTTATTTTTTTTATAAATTGTATTGTAACTTTGATTTATTATTAGTTGTTTTCATTTTTTTATATTTACACATATGTCTTAATGGCATGTATGTTTTATCAACCAATGTGTATCCAGATTGATTCACAATGACTGATTCTGAATAGAATGGCTGCATAAATAAATAAATAAATAAATAAATAAATAAATAAATAAATAGCATACACTTACTAGAACATGATCTCCAGTGAGACATCATTATGGCCATATTTTTTAAAAGATCTATATTTTTTAATGATACATCTGAGATAGTATTAGACATATTGCTAATGCCATATCAACCTCATTGTGGAAATGACTTGAAACTACCGGTATTACAATTTTTTTTAGGGCAACTTGATATTCATATCAATCCAGAAGAGTGGGAAGGCTATAAACCTGAAGTTGATGAAAAGAAAAAAAAAGATGAGAAGCCATACATTCCCTGGGATAATAGGCTGACCATTTTCCAGAAATTAATTGTAGTGAAATGCTTTATGGAAGAGAAGGTAAGTTTTCTATTGACAATTTAAGGCATTGTTGTTATATTAGTAGTGTTCTTTGAGGCATGCAGGAAGAAAAAAGCTACTCTCCTTCATTCACAATAAGATGTTAATGGTTTAGACTAGTCCAGGGGTAGGCAACCTTGGCTCTTTTATGACCCACGGACTTCAACTCCCAGAATTCCTGAGCCAGCATGGCTCAGATTGGAAACCTCTCCCTTTCTCCTCAGCTTGGCTGGCTCAGGAATTCTGGGAGTTGAAGTCCACAAGTCATAAAAGAACCAAGGTTGCCTACCCCTGGACTAGGTGTTCTTAAACTTTTTGTCCTTGGACCCCTTGGAGAGTCTAGTGAAACTCATAGCTTGTGTTAAAAATAAAATCCAATGCAAGAATTTGTCACTTGATTTTGATTGGTTTTTTTTTAACTGTCCTAACTGAATGGTTACTAAACAAGGCAGTCAGGAACTACCTGTAGTTTCCAAACAAGCAGAGAGATTAGACACTATAGCAATAAAGCAAAATACAAAACAAAATATAGCTAGTCCCTGACTTACAACAGTTCATTTGGTGACCGTTCAAAGTTACAACTGCACTGAAAAAAAGTGATTTATGACCATTTTTCACACTTACAACCATTGCAGCAACCCAATAATCACAGGATCAAACCTCATAGTCTTGGCAACTCACTCGTATTCATGACGGTGGCAGTGTCCCGGGATCATGTGATCTTTTTTTGCGACCTTCTGACAAGCAAAGTCAATGGGAAAGCCAGATTCACTTAACAGCTATGTTACTAACCTAACAACTGCAGCGATTCACTTACCAACCGTGGCAAGAAAGGTCGTAAAATGAGGCAAAATTCACTTAACGAATGTCTCGCTGAGCAACTGAAATTTGGGGTTCAATTGTGGTCATATGTCTAGGACTACTTGCATACTGAAATAAGTAACCCGTTTAACCTTATTTGAATAGGGTGGAAAAGTCAATGCAATGATTGTTCCATTTTTTTATTTTTAGTCATAGTGGAATCAGGTGTGCTTGCTTACTCCCTGTGCTCTTGCGCTAGCAAATTAACTGTGTTGCTATTTCTAGATCGTGTCAGCACTTACCGAGTTTGTAATAGAGAATCTTGGGAAACAATTCATTGAGAATCCTCCAGTTGATCTGGCAACTCTTTACCAAGATATGTCTCCTGCCACACCGCTGGTGTTCATCTTAAGTACAGGCTCTGACCCCATGGGGGCTTTCCAAAGATTTGCAAAAGAGCGAGATTATTCAGAACGGTATAGATTGTCATTCTGTATTCTATATGAGACATAATACCATTTAAATGTAAAGCTATGCTTTTTTTAAAAAAAATCAGCTGTATTCAAGATTGTGTTTTAAGATATTTTTTAAAAATGTGGGATTATATATGTACATGGTAGGCTTCTTGAAAAAAATTGCCTTGAAAAATATAAGAAAAAATGCTAAACATCCCCAGGTTATGTAGTTTTTAGTAGCACTGTGCCCCACTTAGAGGGTTGCCTATATTTAAGACTCTTCTGGAGTCTTCCTTCCTAATAAGTAATATTCTGTCAATAGTGGCAACATTTAATTCTGATTGGATTTATTAATGAGAACTGTTGCCTCAATAGGAAAGAAAAAAATATTTTATTTCTGACATCTGTCTTGCCTTTTCTGAACTTGGATAATCAGATGTGACATTTTAATGCTGATAATTTTAAACGAGAAGCTGCCAAAATCTCAAGCAGTGACACATTTACTGTCTTAGTTCCCTATTTTTAAAAATATAATAAAAGAGATCATGTGAAGAAAAAAATAGAGCAGTAATAATTAAAATTTGCCTATACTTATTAATACTATGCTAAATTTTCATATGTCATAATTTGGCCACTGGCTGACAGTATTTAGCTGCACTGTTTTAGCTTCAGTTCCAAAGCACGGCCAAGTAAACTGTCACATTGGATTTGTATATATTAAAGATATATTTCCTCCTCTGGACATTTTGAGTCCCCAGCTTTTCCCTAATGTGAACAGCATAAAAATGTTCACAAACATTTGTCCCCTGCTTTGGTTTATCTGGTATGCATATCAGATTTAAAAAAATCTGATTTAAAAAAAAACAAAAGCATCTTTTCAGTCTATCTATCTATCTATCTATTTATCTATCTATCTATCTATCTATCTATCTATCTATCTATCTATCTATCATCAAAGTTTTAAAACTGCCCATCTATCTCACAAAGGAGTACACAAGCGAAAATTTACCTTTTCCTTAGTCATTTGCAGAATAGAAATAGTAGCATGTATTCATAGCTCCAAAAGTATTTAGATCTCAAGGTTTTTACTGAGAAAAAAAATGAAGCCATGATAGTTGGATAGACATATTCAGAGGTGCTGCTTTTGCTGATACAACAGTCTTAGATCTGGATAGCAAGCCAAGGACAACCTAGTAAAAAAACCTTTGCTTTTTGCTGTTTTAATGGGACTGTTCAATAGTCAGGGTTTCAAGTCTGACTATTTGTTTCAAAGGCTGAGTATGGCTGGTACCACTTTCAGAACTAACAGAGGAGAGCTTTTTGTGCTTCATTGGGTTCAAAGAATGAGTGAGGGCAGACATACTTTTTGGGGGGGTCATGCCTAAGAATTTTGATGGAACTTTCAAAATAAGTTTTTAGTGCCTTCACTTTGAGCTTGGCAACTTCAGGTTTCATAGGAAGATAATGTGAGTTTTACAATTGATTCCTGTCAAGTCCAACCTGAGGATTTCCCACCATTTCAAAGATATATAGCTGTTCCTACTGGTTGAGGCCCCTGTACAAAAAGGCTTATTAATCATTTAAAAACTTACTGCATTAGTTCGAATTTTGTTGAAAATCGCTTCTTACCTTTTTAATGAGGCGTGTACAAATGTTTTAAATAAATACAATAAAAGAAATTAATGAATACAGAGTGCAGGTAACGTGAGCTCTGAGTGTGGAATGTATTCGGTATAAAATAATAAAACTGCTTTTCAGAAGATTCTTATTGTAGTCCAGGTTCATAATAATGTAGCATACAAAACATCCTGCATTGGTTTCAGTGGATAAATGATTGCTCAGTTTATGTGAAAGTTGAATTATTTTTATGTTTAGATGTAAATAATTGAACCTGCTAATCATTAAGAATTAGAATATTTAAATAATGTATTTCATATATATATATATAATATGAATACTAACAAACCACATTGATTTTCAGAGTGCAATCAATTTCATTAGGACAAGGACAAGGACCTATTGCTGAAAGAATGATTAAGGATGCACTGAGAACAGGAAATTGGATATTTCTTCAGAATTGCCATTTAGCTGTTTCGTGGATGTTACCAATGGAAGAGCTCATAAAAACATTTACAGAGCCAGGTAAGTATTTTTAATTTATTTTTCTTTCTCAAGGAATGCTTCATCTGAAAGAAATAAGAATGGGGCCATGTTGGAGTTGGGATAGATTGTAACATTTAAAAGAAAGGTTGATGAAAGGTTGGTGATTTCCTGAATATTTCAATCCTTTCCCAATCTTTTTATGTCAATAGATTTATATTATGTTGAGTTTGGCCTTTAACCTCTGTCCTACACAGTCTGTATTTCTTTTGTTCTATTTGAAAGAAACCAAGTTGTATCTCATTGGGCCTGTGATAAAAAATGTTTCATCCATGTACTGGTAGTCCTTGACTTAAAACCAGTTAGTTAGCGACCATTCAGAGTTACAATGGATACACCTAAAGGGTACTTACAACCAAATACCTCTGGACTACCACCACCACCTACAATCCTATGACTGCATTTTGGATGCTTGGCAATATGCACACACATCTACATCCTTAGTAGCAACCCAGGACTACACGATTGTGACTTATGACATTTTTGACAGAAACTGGCATTTACTTCCAGTTTCTGGCAAAAGCCGTTTAATGATCACAAAACTCAATTGTAACTCAAGAGCTATCTTTATTGTAGGTGAAAATGATACTCTGTGTTGCTTTGCCACCTTTCAGAAATGCATATAGCATATGTTCATCACATAAACTTAGGACACATTCAGCATGAACAATTTAGAATTATTAGTTTTCAAATTGCTTCCCATGTTTAAATTTTATTTAATAGAATCTGCTGAAAAGTGAGGAATACTAATTGGTGAGCAACGATCATAATAGTTTAAAATGCATTTTGTTTGGCTCGTTGACCATTTTTTTTCCTCCACAGTTGGAAAGCTCAGATTTTTGATGAATTCAGCCTTTCAAAAGGGTACTTGAAGGATTATCTCCTTTTCTTCTCAAAGCTTTTATTAAAGGATTTGTATACCAGCTGAAAGAGGGAATTTAAGTATGGGAAAGTGAAGCTTCTCCTAGAAAACTTTTTTTGGCTCTTGCATATCTTAATTTTTCCCAATATTTAAAAAATAGCCCTGAAATCTGCTGCGTCATCTCCACAGCAATTATAATATTC
The DNA here is from genome assembly GCF_016545835.1 of Crotalus tigris. Taxonomy (NCBI): domain Eukaryota; kingdom Metazoa; phylum Chordata; class Lepidosauria; order Squamata; family Viperidae; genus Crotalus; species Crotalus tigris. The sequence continues at coordinate 48,378 of NW_024097375.1, read as the reverse complement.
CCCCTCCACTCTGACATTGAAGTAGTCTCAGAGACCAGGGAATGAAATATAATGCATTTTATGGTCTCTGGTTTCACTATATCAGAAGCCATTATGGTGCATCCATAATGTCTAAAATATTAGTTCATATGTATTATTAAAAATTCTATATTTTTCAGGTGCCGCTATCCATGAAAGCTTCCGACTCTATTTGAGTTCCATGCCGTCTACTACTTTCCCTGTCACTGTCCTTCAGAATTCTGTCAAGGTAGAGTTATTTTTTTAAAAAAAAATAAAATGGAAAATACAGTTTCAGAGTAAATTATTTTCAGCATACAGAACAAATTGAATTCACTGCAGCTGCAATTAACTGTTTCTAAAATTGTTTCCTCTTAAAACAATGAGCAGCATAAAAAAAAAAATGAGCATAAAAAAAAAACACCACCCTAACAATTAGAACTTCCTTTTGTAGACTGGTCAGCTTTGCTCCATCCAATTATTTTCAGGTAACAAAATAACATCAAAATCCAAAAGAGATTCTGTAGGAATTTATAACCTAAATGATGATGGAAGAGCACAGTGAGATGAGGAGAGGACCTAAAGTGGCATGATGAAGTGGAAGAATTTATATAAATGCAATTACATTATTTAATTTGTATTAGATTTTCATTTCAGTCGATGAGGATTAGGGAGATTTTATAAAAAAGATGATGTTCTGCCATACTCAAAGCAGATGTACATCAGAAAGGGACACAAAGCAGCCACTGGAAGCATTATCTTTTGCCTTTTGATTTTTTTTCTTTGCCCATCTTCCCCTTGATAAATGTTTCTCTGACTTTGATGCTCAAATTCATTAGTGTCCATCCAGTTAAAATCCAGTCAGCAAAAGAGCTGCTGCTCAAATCCATTAAAAATAGTCCCACAATTTCTGTATAATTGATCGCTTTTGCACATAACAGTAGTTGTTTTATTATGTTTTACATAAAACATCATTCACATGAATAAAATGTTGAGGCTCATCCAAGGCTGCAGTGCATCAAACATGACTTTTTCTGATAAAAAATATTAAGTTGTGAGGGAAATAATTCATGCCCTCTTCAGAGAGCACAGTTATTCCATAAACATTGTTGTTTCCATACTATAAAGGCACCCTAAGTTTAATTATGAACTGCTTTATCAACTATGAAGTGCCATTTTCTAAAAAAAGGTGAAGACTGCTCCTGATGCCATTATTATCTGTCCTGAGGGCAAAGCCTAGGAATGAATGAAGTTTTTATCTGCACGGCCCAAAAAGGTATCTCAGCAATGCAATATGAGACTGGATGCCTTAACAGAATACAACCCCTGGTCTCGGTTTGGTATTGGTAAATGCCAGCTCTGTTTATAGCAAGCCCTCATCGCTGCGTAGTGCAGCGATGTATGAATGAACAGACACATATAATATTATCGAAAATCTGCTTGGAGGTGTAAAAATTATATAATTCTGTTTTTGGATTTGAGATCTACCAACAATCTAGACAGCAAAGTCAGAGGAAGGGGGGGAGGGGAATGATCCTACAGGAGACCATGTCAGTGACAAATTATGCTTCTTCTGATTGTGCCTGAATGTATAAGCTTTCTTTGAGACTATGCTGTAAGAACAAGCTAGAGTTTTCGTTAGTGTATGATCCAGCCTGCTGGCCATCCTGTATGTCATTGCCAGACTGTGGATTCTAATAGTGTTCCCATTGGAACAAAAGGTATGCAGTCTAAAAATGGAGCACAGTGTTCTAAATCCTTTGCTATAGTCAGTTCACTGTCAGCTGAAGCTGCACATTACTGTTGTCAACAAACTTCTGCAAAGGCGGTTGTCAAATTAAGATGGCCTGACCTTGGCAGCTGAGAGATCTGAATGCTTTCCTGGCACCATATGGGGATTTACCCAGTGCCTAGTACCTGGTATCCTATTGGAACGGGGAGACAGACAGTATGTTCTGAACGTGATTGCTTTTAAGTGGCCTCACTTTGGTTACAGATCCCCGAGTGCCTCTTAGTTTACAAAGAAATCCCAGGAAATCAAGCAAGTAAAGAGAAGCCTATAGGGCTCATTTAAAAGACAATGAATAAAAAAAGGCAAATGACAAATACGAGGCCATGTTTACTTATTTGTTTGTTTGTTTATTAAATTTATTTGCCACCCATCTTGTGGCAACTTACGTCTTGTGACGATTTACAACATTAAAACACTAAAATCTTAAAAGAGATATTTATTTCTAAAATAATAAAAACAGAAATCACAGTCAAAATAAATATTTAGTTATTAAATGAGAAGGGAGTGAACAGGATGAGCGAGGAGGAGGTGAGATTGTCTCTTAATTTATCAACAATCATTGGGGTCCGAAGTCATCTGGCAGAGCCAGGACTTCAGGCTCTTGTGAAAGGTCTGAAGGATGAAAGCCAATCTCACCTCAAGAGTAAGATGTTTCTAAGTCACTGGTGGGATTCAGCCAGTTCGCACCACTTCAGCAGAACCGGTAGCTAATGTTTTGTTGCCCAGGCCCAGAATGGACTTCCGGAAGCGGCATCCACACAGAGAACCGGTTGTTCACATATTTGAATCCCACCATTCTTCTAAGTGCAGGAGCCACGGCGGAGAAGGTCCCTTTCCTGGATCTGATGGGGCCTGCAGCATGCCTCCTCTGCTTGTGCAGGCGGGGTGGGCCGGTCCCAGTGGGGTGAAACAGTTCCTTGAGTAATTCCTCATGTTCAGACAATAGCTGTAATACACTTTGGTATGCCATAACAAGTAAATACTTTCACACTTAGTAATTTTTAAATTCCTGCTTTGGCAATCAGTCATTTGAAATACAGGCCACATGTTCTTGTGCCTGTCCCATAAACAAAGTCAAAAGGCCCATGTTTATTCCTCATTCACTGGAAACAAAGTTATTCTGGGGGTTATTTTTATCTATGCCAGGGATGGACACTCTTTTTTGTCCTGGGGAATCACAACTCAGTACTCACAGACTGGGGGGGGGGCATTAGCCAGTCTTCTGAGGGTGAAAAGTTTGAGGATTTTTAAGACTGAGAATATGAACACTTCACTTTCCAGAAGTGTGAAGTTCTCATTACCATTCATATTTCACTGTTCAATAAAGCAGTAGTATCTCTGAAATTTGGAATACATTCTCCAATCCTATTCTAGATCACAGATCACTCCAGATCACCCCCTTAGAAGGGAAGAACTGTTTCTTTCCTTCTTCATTGGCCACAATGAATATCGGTGAGAATAATCATTTAGCCTTCTCCAAAAATATGGAAAAATCTCTGCCACTGATTTTAGTTATTGTACCTCTGATTAAAATTCTTTCTGCCCACAAAAACAGGCTTATGTCAGACAAGTACTTCAAATGGTTCAGGTAGTCCTCGACTTACAGCAGTTCATTTAGTGACCATTCAAAGACTTGCGATCATTTTTCACAGTTACGACATTTGCAGCATCCCCATGATCATATGATCAAAATTCAGATGCTGAGCCCCAAGGTCATGTGATCCCTTTTTGTGACCTTCTGAATGGGAAAGCCAGATTCATTTAACCACTGGGTTACTAACTTACGCAACTGCAGTGATTCGCTGAACAGCTGTGAGAAGGAAAGTCGTAAAATGGAGCAAAACTCACTTAACAAATGTCTCACTTAACAGAAATTTTGGGCTCAGTTGTGGTCATCAGTTGAGGGCTACCTGTATTTGAAAACAGTAAAAAAGCAACTTTATGTCTGAGTTCTAATTACAATTCCTCCTTATTTATCACTTATGTAAGCAGATTCATTTTTTCCTGCTATACGTATCCTTACTTTCAGAAGGTAACTTTTCATTTCTTTATGCTACTTGGGATAAGTAATCACATATATTAACTTGGTTAAAAACTGAGAGCTTCCCTCTGACTAGAAAATGCTATTTGCATACAGATAGCTATTAATTCATGCATTAACTTGACAACACAGTGCACAACTGGAAAACCTAGTCCTGTAGCTGGGCAAATGAATAAATGCAATGAGGCATGATGTGTGTGAATTACCACTACTTCATAGCTATTTCACATTACATAACTTTATAAAAGCATCATAGGAATAATATCTGGAAGCTGTTAAAACATATATTTGAAAATCAATCTGATAACGTGTGTATACATATATTTTTTCCATTCAGGTAACAAATGAACCCCCTAAAGGTCTACGGGCAAACATCAGAAGAGCCTTCACAGAAATGACTCCATCATTTTTTGAAGAAAATATCTTGGGCAAAACCTGGAGAAAAATCATTTTTGGTATTTGTTTTTTCCACGCAATTATTCAGGTATCGCCTACTCTAAGAATATATTAAGTAATAATTAATCGTGACCATCTGTGTACATGGAAGTCATGAGGAACAGTGCTATTTTTATAGGCATATTAATATCAAGGATGTGCAAAACTTATAGTTTTTACTCCTGGAGCATTCTTCAAAATGTTCCTTTTATTTTCTCTGAAAACACATTGAGCCAGTCAATCTGGAAGTGAGTTGATTGTCTCTTGAAATAAATCCTCAAGGATTGTAAGTTATTTGTGTTTCTGGGCACAGTCCTAACCTCTCCAGTTCGGGACTATTAAACCCACAAACAGGTAAATCATCTTCAGAATGGCCAGATTGTTTCAGATTCATCACTCCATTCTGAGGAATGGGTCACGCACAGATAATTAACACTCATATATTAGCTCAGAACAACAGTGTCCATGAAGCCTACTGTATTCATTTTATTGTTTATTGATCTGGTAACATTCATCTGAGCCGTAGCCTTTGTGTTGCATGCAACCTTCATCGTAATTTAAAAAGCAGCCTGCAAAGGATCAGTTCGGATCACTGGTGAAAGCAGACTACATTTCCACTGCAGCATGCGGCTTGGAAAAAAGGGAATAATGTCAAAAAAGATTTTAAAAATATGTCAGACAAAGAATGTGTATCTCCATCCTCTATGACTCTGGTTTCGTTCACTACTTGCTTTAATCTCAAGTCCTACTCTCCATTTGAGTAATTCAGCCCTTAACAGAAAAAAAAAACATTGGCCACATATGTTAGTTTCTGATATAAGTATTTTTTCCAAAGACTTCTTTACTCAGCAGTATCAAATACATTCTTTTATTGAATCACATTTTTTTATTTATGATATCAGAGGCAGCTGAAGCAAAAGCCTTAAAGGCATGGGCAGGCAGGCTTTGCCTCCCAACTTCTTCCTTAGGTTTCTATATGTTATGCTGACAGTCTATTTTCCTTGGAAAAGAGGCTTACCTTGACTAATGCCATACTTTCCACTTCATATGACTATCATAATATCAAACTTCCAGTAAAATGCTAGTCAACCTAAAACTGTTTTCAATTAGAGAAAATTCTATCAATAATCTATTGGAGTGGAAGATCTGCATTCTTCTTGTTGCACTCAGAAACATTTCAATTTAATTTCCTCCAATCCAATTTAGTGCTGTAAAAGAAACATACTCCGTAAATATTTATGTCACAATTCGTTCATCTCAGTTGAGATTTCTTCTCCATTCCTTTTTGCTTCAAATTCTCTTAGCTGTTTATGAGAAAACTAAGCATGAAGAATGTTGGAAAACACCAAAAGGAGAATTCCTGATCTCAGCTTGGGTATGATCCATGTGTTAAGCAATGACCCAGCTGGTATTGAATATAAGCATAGGGGCTAACTGGTTGGACTTGCATGGGGGAGATCTGGATTTAAGTCCACTGTGCAACTATAGTGTGACTTTGGATCGGCAATTCTGTTTTAATCAGTTGTTGCAGAAAAGAGGTCTCATCCATACAAACTGGACATTAAAGGAAAAAGTTAGCAAATTAGGTGCCATTAACTTGGCCTTGGTGATTATACTTCACCTAATAATTGTAAGCTGTTTGAAGACCACTTTTGATTCCAAGTATCATCCCTTCTAATCCTTTCATTCATTGAATATATATTTTGTATTAGTTAAACACATCAGGAACAAGATGATCGTTAGCTCACTTTCTTCTCTTTTTTGAACTGGGGGTACTTCAAATTCAGTTCCTACAGAAGCTTCTTATTCATCGTAAACATTCCTTAAAAAAATAATTAGAGGTCTGCTGTGCCCATTTCTCTGAAGTGTATTTTGCATTCTTTCAGGGACTATACATTCAACAGGTTGCTCTAATTAATAAAATATTCTTATATTTTCTTGCTGTTTTTATATTATCTTTTGTTAGCTGATGGGTTTCATTGCTTATTCTGGAATGTGCCTGTTTATTTGGCATTTCTGTGTCCATGTCTGGCTCTCTAGTTTTTGTAAGATTTTAAGCAACCGTGCTTACAGTTTGTGAGGAGTGCTTCAGTATATTATTGAATCAATTATTGTGTCTATTTCCAATCTCTAAGCCATACATTCTTCTTTCATATTAGTTGGTGTAATGCTCTTAATTTTAAGGGTTTCTTCTAAAGCTTTAAATAGTTCAGTTCTGTGCCTTGTACTTTTCTATTTGACAGCTAGTCTATTGTCTATTGTACCTCACTCTCTAGTGGAATCAGTCCTTGAATATATGCCCTATCTATAAATGTTTCTGTCATTCTATAATCCCATTTGTAAAGGGTTTTAGAATAGTCTTTCCATCTTCCCTTAACCTCATTTGTCTCTGTTAGACCTCTTCTATGATTGAACGTTCCTCCTTTGCTGTAAATTTTCTGGTGCTACCTCTCATTTTAAAAATGCCTCTCATTTTTCTTTTCTTGTTATTTTCCTAACGTTGTTGACATTCTTGATTGAGATATCTTTTTTGTCCTTACGTGCTTAACACTGAAAATCTGTGTTCAGACATCACACTTCTTTATTGTTGCCCAGGCTTTCATCCTCTGACTTTTTTTTTTTTGTCAAATAAAATAGCTCATCCTCAAAGCCACTTGGATCGTTTCCTTTTGAAATTTTAAGAATGGTTTTTTTCTGCTTTAGTTTTCAGTGTTTCTTATTTATTTGAATTTCTCCTCAAGTTGTCTTATGCCTATGCTAAACCTGCTGATCTTACATTGAACTTGATATTCTGACCGTCTGTACTCGTGATTGAACATTGCTGCCATGTTATTTCCTTTGATTTTTCTATGTGAAACTCATATTTATTTGACATCAATACTTAATAGGCTTAATAGTTCCACAATTTGCATCTGGAAGCGACCTTGCAGACAAGATTATTTTTCTCCATCTATTTCCTATGATGTAGTCAAATTGATTGTGATTGTCCTTGCGTAACTGTTTTCAGCAGGGCATTAATCTTCTACACTAAAACACAGTTAAGCTTCTGGGCATCAAAACTGACTGCATCAGATGCAGTATCATCTTTAGAGAAGAAGATTATAATCTGTTCCTTTCTCCAAGTGGCATAGTAGAAAACTACACACTTCTGCTATTTGCAGAAGAAGGAAGGTGGGAGAAATATAAAGAAACATCTAATCGCAGCCATCTTTAACAGTTTTTGTATTTTGGTGAAAATTGTTCAAAAATGCTTTCCCAAGATTTCTGGAATAACATTCCAGGATAACATTCTAGTCAGGTTTTCATCTGCTGCTTTTTACTCAAAAATAAATTTTTAAAAAAATAGAAAATTTCTGTTGAGGTTTCTGTTGAAAATAGAATGTCAGGAAAAGCCTTGATTTGTTTTCTAATCAGTGCATGTAAAGTTGTGTTATATAATTCTTTTTAGTTTCTTAATCACTGCCATTCACTTTGTAGCCTCTGGATCACTGATTTTCCTCTGGTAATATAAATCTCAAGAGAAAACTAGGTACAGCTAGAAAAAGCAACTAAAGAGGAAATAGCTCTTCCATCCCATTCTTCAGAAAAGCAGGAGCTATTTTGTCAGTTTTCTAGGACAAACGTATCTTCTGTTGATACAATTACGTATCACAATGAAAATCTGATATTATCACTAAGTGAAATAATCCATGGGAACCTACGGACTAGAATCTGGGGAAAAAACTATAGAAATTGTGAAGGAACTGAATAATTCTTTCAGGGGTTTTTATGGATTTCTTCTTATTATTATTTTTATGTTTCTTCAACACTTACCCCAAAAATTAATTTCTTTAATCTTCAAGGAAAGGAAAAAATTTGGACCCCTTGGTTGGAACATATGTTATGAATTTAATGACAGTGACAGAGAATGTGCCTTATTAAATCTCAATCTTTATTGCCAAGAAGGAAAAATACCCTGGGATGCCCTTACATATATAACAGGTAAGGTATCAAGTTAATAATTTTGTGACATCTGTACTTATCCATACATATTACCTATCATAAATGTCTGCTGTAAGTGATTGGTGTCAGAGAGTTATTTATGTGAGCTCAAGGACTTTGTGTTATCCAATGCACTTTCTAACTTTAAACATAAAAATAAAAACATAATCCTCCAGTATGACTATCAGCTGGGAATTTTATTTGGACTGTCCCCATAAATCTATGTGGTATCAAGCTGTGGAATTATGCCAACTTCTGTCAGTTTTAAAAATAGTTTGCCACATAGCACAAAGGGGACTGTTGATTATAAGTCATAATCCCTAGGTCATAGATCCACGTATACATTTATTTGAAGAATGGAATATATATGGTGGAATGTAGTCAGTGATGGGATTCAAATATGTGAATAACCAGTTCTCTGTGTGGGTGCCTTTTCCAGAAGTCCATCCTGGGCCTGGGCAACAAAAAATTAGCTACGGGTTCTGCTGAAGGGGTGCGAACTGGCTGAATCCCACCACTGAATGTAGTCCGGAATCACAGGAGGGAAGGGCCCTTCCCCAGGAAGCAAAGAGACAATAGAGCAGTGATTCTCAACCTTTTTAATGCCCCGACCCCCCAACCGGTCGTAAGTCGAGGACTACTCAACCGGTCGTAAGTTGAGGACTACTCAACTGGTACAGCACCGTTTGCAGAATGGGACTTTTGGCGGGCTTAGCAGGGCAGAGACAGCCTGGACAATTCCTATTGGCTTTTGAAAGCCAATAGAATTAGACTCTATTCAAGAGAGTCTATTCTATTGGCTTTCAAAAGCCGATAGAACAAAAGGGAGTAGCACAGCTAAGGAAAAGGGGAAAAAAATGGCGGACTGTGTTGTTTGGGGACCCCCGTAAAATGGTCGTTCGACCCCAAATGGGATCCCGACCCACAGATTGAGAACCACTGCAATAGAGTATCTAGTGGGCAGGAAGAGAGCAAAGTCAAGCCCTCCCTAGCAATTCACAGAGCATATGTATGGTTATTGCAGATAACTATCTCAGATAGAGTGGTCATAATGCTTTGCTGATTAAAAGAATTTGTTTTGTTTGGGATATTAAGTACTAGTTTTCAAGGCTTTCTGATTACTGACACAATTATTATCCCACTGAGTTCACAATTATACACAACAACTTAATTGCTGGGGCAAGTGGAATTCTTTCTGCATAGGAAAATATCTGTTGTTTGTATATATCAGTGTTTCTCAACCTTGACAATTTTAAGGCATTTGGACTTCAACTCCCAGAATTCCACAGCCAGCAATGCTGGCTGTGGAATTCTGGGAGTTGAAGTCCACATGCCTTAAAATTTTCAAGGTTGAGAAACACTGGTATATATGCAATATCTTCATTGCATATGAAGTATCTTTATTTCTGAACACAATTATTAGTGTTACTCATAGAGTTACAGATTTCTTCTCTATGTGATACATGCATACCATTATGCAATACATTAAAATTTTCCAACTGAAACAATGAAGGCCTGAAATTGTCCATTTTGCCTGTAAATTCTTGATACAGGATTGTAATTTTTTTTTAGCAGTAGACTGCAGGATCTTCTACAGTTACAGGCATGAAGGCAAATTATAACAACAGTCCAATTAGAATGTTAAAATGGGCAATTAAAATTAAGCCTGGTAACAGGTAAAACTATCAAGTTTAAACGTATTTTATGGCATTTTTAAATACCAACAAGTTGTTTTAAGTCCATAGGGAGTGCATTCTAGGGATCAAGGAACAAAGAAGACTCAGTCCCTGGATTCCACTAACAAAGCTGCAGCAACTTTAGACAAACTTCCCCAGTTACTTCAACATCTAGAAATCCTGTCTTTCACTCTGAATTTGCAGTCAGTGAAGGTCTTTTGGTACAAGCATAACCTGACTACTGGGTTCTGTGTTAATTGAGATTTCTAGATTAGATTCAAAGGCATCACCTCACAAAACACATTGGGGTAATCAAAAAGTAAGGCAGTTACCAATACACAGTTTAAAGCAATTTTCTTCCAGGAAAAGGCACAGTTGGCACATCAGCCAAAATCGATAAAAGGCACTTTTAAGAAATGACTCTGAGGGAACAGTGAGGGATCTGGATCTACAACAGCTCCAGACTGCATATTTTCTCTTTCTGAGGAAAATAAGTGATCTAGAATAGGAAGGTCTATATCATTTCCTTGGAGTTATGCTTTCTGCAATCACATCTATCTTATCTGAATTTGATTTCAATTTACTTGCAGTTCATTACTATATAAAAAAATAGTTCAGGGGAGGCACAGCAGTACCTGGAGACAACGAAATAAATTTAATAACACCCAGCTCCAAACCTTTTGATCATCTCCCCCAAACAGTTTCTTGCAGTTATAAAAAAAAATCTTGAGCAGTTGTTTTACGGTGCCTCAATCTTTGCATTGAGAGACTATTTAAAATCTTCCAGAGAGATATGAATGGATTCATTACAGACCACAGATGGTCCTCACTTAATGAACACAATTGAGACCATCAACTCCATGGCTAAGCAACATGGTTATTAAATAAAACATACTGTGACTGCACCTGACTTAACAACATCAGTTCTGCCACAGTTAATAAGCAAATCAGCTTAGTAATTAAATGAGACATCACATGACGTGACTGGCAATTTTACTGCCAATTTCTCCATTGACTTGGCTCATCAGAAGCCAGCTGTGAAGCCTGCAAATAGTAATCATGTGACTGTGGGACATGCAACTGTTGCATATGCATGCCAGTTGTGAAGTGTCTGAATGGCAATTTCATGACTGTGGGATGCTGCAATGTTCATACATTGAGGACTGGTTGTTAGGTTACTTTTTCAGTGCCCTCTTAATGTCAAACAGTCATTAAAGAGGGCAGTCATAAACTGAGGACTACCTGTAGTGTCTCTTATTCCCAGATCATCTCAGCAATCCAGAATGATGCATTGACAATGGTATTGAAAGCTGCTTAGATCAGCAATGCTTTCTTGATCCAGAGCAAGGATTGTCACTTAGTCAAGTAAGCAGTTTTGAACTGGTTTAAATGGCTGAGTAATCTGCCTCCTGCAGGATTTCCTGCATTTAGAAGAATAACTTCCTTTTGATCATTTATCCATAATTGATTAATTAGGGGATCACCTATTTTCCAAAGCATCTGAAGGCGGGACAAGAAGCAATGGATGGAAACTAATCAAGGAGAAAACCAACCAAGAACTAAGGAGAAATTTCCAGACAATTAGAGCAATTAATCAGTGGAACGACTTGCCTCTGGAAGTTGTGGGTGCTCCAACACTAGAGGTTCTTAAGAAGACATTGGACAACCATTTGTCTGAAATGATATAGGGTTTCCTGTCTGAGCAGGGAGTTGGACCAGAAGGCCTCCAAAGTCCCTTCCAACATTCTGTTATTCTAATTAAATAAGAGCTTATAATTGTCCATCTCTGAAGAATCCAAAGCAAGCACGTTAAGAAAAGTTGAACAATTGCTTCTCTTTAAAAGCATTTCATCCTCAGAGAAGTATTTATGTTGACTGAGGCACCTATAATAACTTTTTAACCAAAACGTACAAGCCAGGTTGGGGAGGAATCAAGAAGTAGAACCCAGAGTCACTCCATTGAGCCAGTCTGCCATTCAAGAAGGCTCCTAAAGTAGTAGTAGTAGTAGTAGTAGTAGTAGTAGTAGTAGTAAAGTTGGAAGGGACCTTGGAGCTCATCAAGTCCAACCCCCTACTCAGGCAGGAAACCCTATACCATTTTGGACAAATGGCTGTCCAGTTTCTTCTTAAAAACTTCCAGTGTTGGCACATTCACTGCTTCTGGGGGCAGGTTGTTCCACTGGTTAATTGTTCTCACAGTCAGGAAGTTTCTCCTTAGTTCTAGGTTGCTTCTCTCCTTGATTAGTTTCCATCCGTTGCTTCTTGTCCTGCCTTCAGGTGCTTTGGAGAATAGCTTGACCTCCTTTTCTTTGTGGCAGCCCCTGAGATATTGGAATACTGCTATCATGTCCCCCCTTGTCCTTCTCTTCATTAAACTCGACATACCCAATTCCAGCAAATGTTCCTTATATGTTTTAGCCTCCAGTCCCCTAATCATCTTTCTTGCTCTTCTCTGTACTCTTTCTAGAGTCTCAACATCTTTTTTACATCGTGGTGACCCAAGTGTCTCTGTTCAACTCTGGGATGAAAGAACAATATTACTTACTTATTTATTGGCTGCATTTATATATTGTTTTTATTTTTTAATATTTTATTGCACACTTCCCAGAGCCCCTCTGTGAGGAAAATGAACAGTTCTTAAATTAGACAGAGATAGAGACAGAGACAGAGATAGAGATAGGCAGGCAGACAGACACAATATTTATCATCACAAACTCAGATGGGCTCTATGCTGTGCTTTATTGGAACTAAGTTTTCGAGTCTCTCTCTTTTGCATTCTATCGTCTGCCTTCTTGATTTCATCCCCACAGTTCACCCATATAACACGGGGCAGGTTTTTTAGATTGTCTGAAGAGGATATTTGGGATGACAGAAGTAACCTTGGTCCTTATATACTGCCATACATGCATTCAGTATGAGCTAATTCTCTCACGGATATTCTGCAAGGGAGATATTCTTCAGGATTGCAGTCATGCATCTCCCAACTAACTTATTCCTCTCTCCAGCTCAAATACTAAGTACAGGTACTCCTTGACTTACGACCATAATTGACCCTGGAATTATGGTCATTAAATTGTGACATGTCGCTAAGTGGATTGCCATGTGATTGTGCCCAATTTTACAAACTTTTTTGTGGCATTTGTTAGGTGAATCATCACACTTGTTAAGTGATTAACCAAACACAGCGGTTGCTATGTGAACCAATGTTCACAACAGGTTTTTTTGTTTGTTTGCTTGTTTGTTTTGCCAGAAGTCAGAAATAAACACTGGTTTCTGGCAAAAAAGTCATAAATTGCAATCATGAAACCATGGAATGCTGCAAACTGCCATAAAAGCAGTGCAGTTACCAAGCACCCGAATATGTTCAAGTGACCATGGGAGGGTCCCAGCCCTCGGAACTTCATAAATAGCCTGTCATAATATTAAACAGTTACTAAGTGACCAATTGTAAGTCAAGATTTACCTATACTTGGCTTTAAAGAAATCAAGGCCCTTACCCTTCTTCCACGATTTATTTATATTCCATTTTGTTTTTGTTTTGCTCACAACATTACAGACTATCAGAGTAGATAGAAGGAGAACTTATTAAATGTTGGTCTTCCTTCAACAGTTACAGCCTGCTGGCCTGCCAAAGGCAAATCTTCTTTTCTCTGCTGCTACTGTATTTGCCAGTGCTGATTTAACCGAGACAGACCCTCCTTCCTTCCACGTACTAAATATACCCAGCAGATAAACCAGTGCTTAAAAATAAGAGGAAGCCCCTTTTAAAGTATAAGTAGGCTCCATTTTTTTTACCGTGCAATACAGAAATCTCCATGGATCTGTTTTAAGTGATCTGAGGAGGTTAAGTGTCTGAAAAGGCCATGCTTTTTGCTCCTCTCTGAGAATCTTTATCATATAGCCCTTCATCTGAGCAAAACAGCACAATTGGGAACCAAAGACGTGGATATGATTGGAGTAGATTATAGGAGTGACACAGAAGTATGATTTTCATTCTCCTTTAGTTCTTTTGCTCTATTTTGTAAAACATGGTCTTTTTCTTGCTTTACATTTTATACTGTTTGTATTCTGATATGGCCTAATGAATAATCAAAAAATTATTATTTATATATTATTACGGTTCATCACACCATCAGCCAGATGTTCAGATTGGATTTGGCATTTTTATCCACCTATGGAGTCCTTCCCAAAGATTATATAATGAATACACTATTATTTTAATCAATAAATTATTATTGTATAAAAACATGATGTTCGCCTTGATTTGTGGACCTAGTATAAATTAGCAATAGATTCTTACTATAATTTCAGTCTCAAGAGTTTTCTGTTTCCTGGCTGTTTCAATATATTTATTTCCCAGAGCTCAATCTCCTGGCACTCTCAGCCTCACATTGCTAATATGCGACAGGGCCAACAATATACTTAATGCTGCAGTTCAGTGAAAAACTGCAAAGTAGGTACAACTTTATATATTCATAAAGATATTACAGTTGCCATAAAGCTCTAAAAGGTTGACCATTGTTTCAACTAAAAGCTTTTTAAAAAAAAAATTCAAAATCTGACGAGAAACTTGAAAGCTACAATTTGCACTATTTATTATATTTATCATTTTGGCTATGTGTTTTTTCTATTTAAATGATAGAATAATCCTAGTCAGTGTTTTCGTAACCCAAATTTGTAGACCAAAGCTTGCTATAGTTAAGGAAAAAATTAGTCACAAAGTTTTATAAGATACACATTTTTCCTACCAAATAGCACATTATTTAATTATACAAGTATTAATCAGCCTGCAAATATATATATATAATTAAAATAATGATCACCAAGAGAAATTTAATAAATAAAAGTTTAATCAACCAAGCTTTCGTCAAATACACTTGACATCATCAGGGTTAAAAGGCAGATGCTGAAAGAAATCTTACATATAGTTGTTAACAACTATATGTAAGATTTCTTTCAGCATCTGCCTTTTAACCCTGATGATGTCAAGTGTATTTGACGAAAGCTTGATTGATTAAACTTTTATTTATTAAATTTCTCTTGGTGATCATTATTTTAATAAAAAATGGAAATTCCCAAGAGTTAAATTTTTACTTGTATTTTATATATATATATATATATATATATATATATATATATATATATATATATATATATATATATATATATAGGTCTTTGGTTGTTCGGGTTTCTCCCACGTAAAATTGGAAGTGTCTTGGCGACGTTTCGACGAAGTCCCATTCGTCATCTTCAGGCTGGTGCTTCAGCTTCGTGCCTCGAGCAGCAGGCACGAAGCTGAAAGCACCAGCCTGAAGATGACGAATGGGACTTCGTCGAAACGTCGCCAAGACACTTCCAATTTTACGTGGGAGAAAACCCGAACAACCAAAGACCTACATACAAATACCCGCGAAAACCTCAGAAAACAACATATATATATATATATATATATATATATATATATATATATATATATATATGTCTTTGGTTATTCGGGTTTTCTCCCGCGTAAAATTGGAAGTGTCATGGCGACATTTCGACGCAGTCCCATTCGTCATCTTCAGCAATATAGCCATCGAAAGCTAGGTTATTTATTTATTAAACATTTAATTGTTTTACCTCCTGGTGCTCGTTTTTATCTTTTGAATATGTATACACCCAGGAGACTACGTTCCTCAATTTTTTATGTTAATTTTTAATATATATATATATATATATATATATATATATATATATATATATATATATATATATATATATATATCTGTGTGTGTGTGTGTGTGTGTTTTCTGAGGTTTTCGCGGGTGTTTGTATGTTACGTCTTTGGTATTCAGGTTTTCTCTGACGTAAAATTGGAAGTGTCTTGGCGACGTTTCGACGAAGTCCCATTCGTCATCTTCAGGCTGTTTTCAGCTTCGTGCTTCGAGGAGCAATGTGTGGTCTTAGCTGTTTCTTCCTTTTAACTGCCAGTGGGGGTATGAACTGATTGGGTGGGAGCTTGGCTGTGTTCTGATTGGGGAGGTGTGTTCTGATGGTTAGGGGCTTGGCTGTGCTCTGATTGGATGGGGGGTTGGCTGTGCTCTGATTGGATGGGGGACTGTTCTGTTTGGGTGGACCTTTGTTTGTGCTCAGGTTAGTCTGAGTTGCAGGGGGATTTAAGATGGTGGGCTGCCTTGCTATTTTTTGGCTTCGCGTTCGTGGTCGTGCCTCATCTTCATGGAGGGTGTCAGTTTGCTTCATGTATGGATTGGAGGGGTTTAAAGTGGCTAATGATGCAGCTGTGGTCTGGCTTCTGGTTTGTGGTCGTGCCTCATCATCGGTGTGGCTTTGGGTTTGTTTTTGCGTGGATGTGTGGTGGTGACATCCTGTGTGGTTTTTGTGAGTGTGGGTCTGGTGTCATTTTTTGTGTTAGGGAGTCGTTTGTCAATAAGGTCGGGTTTCCAAATGGCTGGTAGGCGGGAGGTATCATCTCGTTTGTTCATGCTGTGTGGGCGTTTTTCTATCTCGATGGCTTCTCTGATTATTCTGTTATTAAAATGTTCAGTTTTGGCGATAGTTCTGGTATTTTTAAAACTATCGCCAAAACTGAACATTTTAATAACAGAACAATTTGCATATTCACCAATTTTGCATATTCACCAATTATTAACAATAATATTTTATTATTACACATAATTTGCTTGATAGTCTAGCATTTTGCATATTTCTATTAATGTAGTTGGAGGAAATTTAGATGCATGATAACACATTTTAAAAGTCACCAATTCAATAATTATTCAGAGAAAATAGAGCTAAAATGTGTTACATTAAGCATAATGAATGATGAGATCATTTGTAAAACAAATAATGTTGCAGGGGAGATTACTTATGGAGGACGAGTTACAGATGCTTGGGATCAAAGGTGTCTTCGCACAATCCTAAAGAGGTTTTTTTCTCCTGAAACTTTAGAAGAGGAATATAAATATTCTGAATCAGGTAAATACATTTTGAGTTGCAGATATCTGACATCAGTAAAAGCTTCTATTAAACTAATTTCAATTGCTCAATGATTCAATTGTGTTTGAGAAGAATAAAAATAATTACTGGTATTACATTCTTGATTATAAACATAGTGATTTTTATGTGCAAGAATACACAATTTGAGGTATATTGGCCCCCTGTCACCAGAGCACCCTCAAAAGGACTCACCAAGCTATAATTTTCAAAAGGGAAAGAAATTAAATATATAGGTAGTTGATTACTTTAAAAGAATGGACATAATCTTATAAAAATCAGGTATATCTAATTTCATTTTAAATTAATACAATTTCAGGTATTCAGTGGAACATTTCAGTTTCTTATGATTGAATCAGTTCCTTAAGAGACTGCAATGTATTCTTATTCACCCCCAACTGCTTATGTGCCATCTATCCTTATGTTCATCCATTTAGTCCTCATGGTACTTCTATATTATAAGGAACTGGACATATGTTAGAACATCCTCAATTTCTCAAAATCTGAATTGTTATAGGTATCAGTATGTGGCTATTTTTCTGGATTATTCCCAGTCAAAAAAGTCAACATCTTCAGATCATCCAGCTGCCATTTTTAAACTTTTCCCTGAATTGTGAAGAGCTAAACTATAAAGTTAAATGAAGAGAAGTAGCTTAGAATTTCGGTGGTTGAGTTTCTAAACGTTGAAATGTAGAAGATCTTGCCCGTGTGATGCAGTATTTCCTTCTGTTCCTTTCAAGGTCAGCTGCAATAGCTCCTTTTGCTGGTGAGCTAAATAGAGCACATCGTCACAGTACAATGCTTTATTAGTTCTGCGTATGGCAAATGCATCGCCAGCATCCTTAGTCCCAGACTTTTGAGTGCAAATGAGTGATGTCTTCTAGATGAGGATATGATGTTACTTTACTCAAGTTATCCTTTCATACCTCCTGATTCCAACTGTGTTTGACTTCAGTTTTGTTTTTTCTTGATCCAATATGTCATTGGGTTCCAATTTTTTCAAAATAAAAGCTTCCGGAAGAATTCTACCTACATAGATATAATTTGTTGCATGAATTTATATTTATTCCCTACTGCTCTTTCTTTCTTAGTAGATCCAACTCAAAAAGTCTTCTTTAAAAATAAAAAAATGTAATATCTCACATACTGTGGTTAGACATTTCTAAGCCAACATTGCATTGAGGGGGCACTACTATTACCAAAATATTTTATTCAGCTATTTTAAATTATAGTCATCCATTAGTGGCTTTTTGATAGAAACTAATTTGCTTTTTCAGGAACAGTACTTGTTTCCTAAAAAGCAAGTGGTTGATGAAAAGCATTTACAGACAACAGGTGTCTTTATTGGTATATAGAGGAACATATAGATATAGAAACCATTACTTGAATAATACAAGTAGGTACTGATTAGTGCAATTAATGAATCCCACAAAATGGCTGTATTATTCGAATTCACACTATTCAAGGTGATATTTCTATGGAAAAACATGATAATTGGTTCCAGCTGAACAGAAAGATTTTTAACATAATTTTTTATATTTATACTAATGAAATATTACAGCAAAGGACAAAAATAATATAATTTAAATGTATGGTTAGCAAAGTCATAGAATAGTTATGGAAAGCAGTATTAAAAAACAATTCTACCATAGATTCAGGCATTCCAATATGTCCTATTTTAATGTTGCTAAGACCTTGTTCATGTTCAATTACATCAAATCTTTGGTCTAATATAATTACAAGCATCTTCTTTTTAAAACTTGTACTGTTTTCCTCTAACATAGTCTTCTTTTTCTCCAATTTGTGCACATGAAAATTAACAGCATCTAACACCCCCCCCAGCCACAACTGTATGCATTTGCACCCGTGTTAGCCTTGCATTGACTAAATTTTGAGTCATATTAAACACAACCTGGTATATATCAAATATGGCATTATTTGAATTTGCACTAGTCATGATCTACCTGTATACAGAGCAGGGAATGATCACCAAGACAGCAAAATGAGAAGTCTTTTGTGAACACTTCACACATGACTATCAGAATGAAGTGTTACAGAATCATCAAGGCTCTTGAGATTGATAGAAATACAAATCAGTATTATTTCATTTTATTGAAGAAATCTCATGTGCCTGCTTTGAAAATCACTGGGAGAGTACAAGCATTTGATTTTACCATGTAATTAGTTTTTCACTTAGAGCTGCATGTTGAAGTTATTAATAGAAATGTTCCAATCCAGTTCACTAGAAAGCCTGCTGCCTGTACACATTCTCACAATGACTACATATTTTACAAACTGTAGAAGGAGAAGTGATATCTATTAGATTACCTAAACATAATGCGTAATGCAAATATAAAGCTCTGAAAACTTCTGTAAGACTTGACCTACCCATTGTCTTTTAATCCCAACAGAGACATTCTGACTTTTAAAATAGTCAAATATAATCTAATAATTGGAACCTTAACATTTGTTTGGCCATCTCCTTTGCTTGCGGTGAAAAGAAGATGTGCAGCTCATCTTCCTATAAAGCCTGCATTCCCACCCCGTTTATTCTCAGTTGAGCATTCGGGCACATCTGTCTCACAACTTGCTCTCTCTGATCTAGTCTCAGTTCATTTGGAAACAAACAGTTACATCTCATTACCAATATGAAGATTAGGTTCTTTCCAAGCCACCCCTGTGAATAGTTTTCTCGTGATTTCAGTTGTACTCATTGCAGGTTTTTAATTATAGTTCATCCTCTGGTCTTGCCCTTCAGAGCATTTGCGTTGATTTCATCCTCCTACTCTTCCAGCTAGCTGTTGAGCAAAACATGGTCTGTTTCTCCCTGGCATTAATGTTCTGCAAATTAAGAATGTATTTTGTACAATAAAATACTTTACTCCACACTGTTAGTGTAGGTGATCAGGTAATTCACCTTTTCCTCCTGTCATTGGGATGCATGTATCTGTGTGTATATCTATCTCAATCAGGAGTGTTTCAGGTACTAATTTGAGCCTGAACTGTCCAAGCGTCCCCATCCTCATAAAACACGATCAGAGAAAATGTTAACACTATTGGTCTTAATTAACATCAGTGCCAAGCATCGTTTGTACTCTGTCTGAATAGGTTCTGTGCTCTTTCTCTCTTAATCCAAAAACTGGAGAAAATTCAGCCCTTGGTCCACTCTGCTTTTCTCTACATGCATCCACTGATTTTCTCTGAAAAAAAAACTGAAACTGCTGAAACCTGCTGAAACGTTCTTGAGACTCTCCTTCACAGTGTTTAAAAAATAATAACTTCCCAAGGGCTCCAGAGAGCTTGTGCCTTTCCCAGGGGCTAAATTCTGTTCTCCTATTTTTATTTCCCCAATTAAATAAACGTGTTACCTGTTTTTAGTTTTTCTACATCCCGCCACTTCATTTTTCTGCCACTCTAGAACTTTGGAAAAATCCTTCTCCACTTTCAATCTGTTTCTTTCTTCTTTTTTTTCTTCATCCTTTTGAGTTAGTCTTCACTCCAGCTGGGACCAACATCTGCAGTTTTCTTGGGAAGATTTCAAAAGTGGTTTGCCACCTCCCCTTTCCCAGAGCTGAGAGAATGACTAACCCAAAAATGCCCAGCTGGTTTGTGTCTAAAGCAATCTCTGTAAGTTTTCCTTCTCCTTGCCACCCTGGTAGCTGTGCTTTCAATACCTTGTAATTAAATGTCAGTGTCATTCTACTCTATGTGCTAAAACACAACCAAAAACTCCCCAAAGAATATTAAAATTCTTTACTCAGTGACTGGTACCTTAGTACCTCTTCACTGGGGACCAGTTTAGAAGAAAAGTGGCATTGAGAATTGTGGTTGTTTAGGGACTAGCAATTATATTCAGAAGCTCTTCTCTAAGTATCCTCATCAAATTTGCAGTGGTGGCAGGGGAGAAAGGCTTCTCTTGGATGGTGTCCTTGAGGAGAGTTGAAGGAGATGCTCTCAGAGAGGAGATGTTCTAGGAGAAGATGCTTACCCAAAATCCACGTTCAGTGGAGCACTTTCTATTTCTTAAAGTTATTTTTTAAAAGAACTTCAAGCTCTAAATAAATTTGCTTAATGTTGGTTTTATTTGCTGTCTTGATTGTTGCTCTTTCTGTATATTTAACTGAATTCTGGTGATTTATCCAATTGGGCTTAGCATATTTTAAAGTTATTTGTTATTTCAAATAACTTTAAAATATTCTATGTCCAATCAGATAAAACATCAGAATTCAGTTAAATACACAGAAAGAGTAACAATCAAAACAGCAAATGAAAGCAATATTATTTGTTGTTTCAAATAAGCTCTGTATAAACAGTGTTCCATAGTAATGTGTTTTCTGTACTCTTTCATAAAACAGCAAATATTGCATTGTAAAACAATAGAGGAAAATTATGAAGGTGTTATAAAATGCTTAGACAATTTTTAACATAGATGTTTGGGAAGTTATTTTTCAATATTTGAACTCCTATAACTTTAGGGAGACCTAACCTGGCACATATCATCTAGAGTGGTAAAATGTTCTCTAAAAGCTAGCAGTATGATATTAATTATTAAAATTGTATCTACATAAAATTGCATCGTATAGAATGTATGAAATTTTTATTGTGTTTGTTTTTTAATACATTTCTATTTCTTTTGAATAAAACAGGAATATATTTTGCCCCTGTGGCTGACAGTTTGCAAAACTTTAAGGAGTATATTGAAAACCTTCCTCTGATTGATGACCCAGAAATATTTGGAATGCATGAAAACGCCAATTTAGCATTCCAGGTGCGAATATGCTAAAAATAAATGTTCAAAACTAATTTAAGATAAATTGTGTTTTACAGCTCAGTGTAAAAGGACGACTTTACTCATATATAATCAGTCGCACAAAAATAACAAGCAGTAATTGTTAAGCACTCAGTGCAGAATTCCTAAAATGTGACCATTCCTGAAATATTACTAACATAATTTTCAGTCATGTAAAAGATTTTCTTTTCAGTTATTTTAAAACCTATGATGTATGCTATATATGTGTCATGGTTCCGACTAATGAAACACTTCAAAGAACTTCCAGGCATGTTTATCCTAAAGCCTTTATTACCAGTGTTACAAATTGACGGCACATCATGGAGGTTTATGCCAGAATCTGAATTCCTCTTGCTGGCATCTAACTTTTCTTGCTAAACCCCTCCCTTATCTTGCAGTCACAAGTCATATCTTCCAATTAGCCCAGAGGGCAGAGATTCACTTTTGTTCCTTTTCTTTGGCTTTTGTTATTTCCCCTCCCTTTTCTGTGTCATCTGAATTAACTCTAAAAATACCAGACAGTTCTGCATATTTTGTCAAAGCAAGAATATTCAATATTAGCAGCGTTGACAACATGTTTCATTACCAATAATATTTATACCAATAATATTGCCATATCAATTTAAAATTTTGCTTAAGCAGAAGAATAACTTTAAACTTACACCGACAGCCTGCAGTATTCTTGTTAAATAAAATCGTGCTCTCTAACATCCAAAGCAGTTTCTCTGAGGTTATTTTAAATCATTCATTGAAAATCATCTTAATTATTCTCAGTGGAATGACCAACATTCTAAACTCCACCCTCTCTTAGTTCTCTCGGCATGGGGCAGGTCACTTTTATAGTTGGCAGAAACCTGAAGCAATCTGCAAACAGAACAAATCCACTCCTGCAGTCTAAAATACAAAATCTTAGTTCAAGGGCAAGATTTCCCTGGGAGTATTTCAGGTATCTGTCATCTGTTATACAACCTGAATTCTTGTATAATATTAACATAATACATTATTATGGCTGATTGCACAGTCAGCCAGATGTTTATACTGGATTTGGCATTTGTATCCACTTATCAATAATAGTATTAGGTACACAAAAATGGTAGATCTTCTCTGCCAGTTCTTTTGTTGGTGTTGGCCTTCATATGCATCAAGTTCTTCCCAAGAACCTAGGATGTCATGTATCTGGAGCATGACTCTTTGAAATTGACAGATGAAAATTTTGTCAATGCATAGATTTTCTAAGTGCTCATTCTCCACTAATTTTTCAACTCTATGTTTCCATTATTGGTACATGATATTTTTTACAGATATTCTAACAAATCATTCTGACAGCTATTATGTCATTGTTTATAATCAGTTTGTGTGATATTTCTGCACTAGTAGAATATGTGATCTAATTTTCTTCCATTTCTTTACATAATCTGCACTTTGAACCATTTGATGATTTTTCAATTCTGAGTTTGATTGCATTACTTTGAAAAGCTTGCTCTTGTACATCCAAAATCAAGCCCTGGTTTCATTTCTTTATATTCTGGCAGGTCATAGACAATTTTTATAAAAAAATTGAGAGGAAAGTGGGTAAGGTAAAACCTGACAATGACTTATGGTTGGAACATTAAAAAAGAAACTGAAGGTTTGATTTTGGGTGCACAATAGCAAGCTAGTTTAATTAATGCAATCAAATTGGTGAGAACATAGAATTGAAAGAATAGTTGAGAATGAGCAGGTTAAAATATTGCAGGGTTTCCAGTATAAACTGTGGCTGAAAAGAAGAAAATGTGATTAGCTGATGTAGCAATATTAGGAGACAGTAGAATTGAAGACAAATAATTGGAGAAGATCACAAAGTATCAAGATCTTAAAATGAAAATTGGAAAATTATGGCTTAAACTAGCTGTGGTGGTCCCAATGATTTTGGACACACTGGGTGCCATACCAAAAAATCTTGGACAACACTTAGAAAATATGTATGTTGATAAATTTTCCATCTGTCAATGACAAAAGGCCACACTGCTTGGATTCACTCCTATGCTGCACTGATATATTACAATATCCTAGGTGATGACGAGATTCTTAGTCATCCAGATCATGGTTGTCCCAAAGATGCTTTCAAAAGGCAAGTGGAGTTTCTTTATTTTTTCCTTGAAGATGTTTCACTTCTCATCTAAGAAGCTTCTTCAGTTCAGAACCTTTGGGACAACATTCTAGATTCTTGGGAAGAACTTGATGTATAGGCAGCCAACACCAGCTAATAAACTGGCAGCTATGATTTCACATTTTGTGTGTATAATAATGGCAATTTATTATATGCTGTCTGACTCCCAGCAACTTAAAAATAAGGAACAATGCAAAAGCCACAAAAACTGTACAAGACAAAAAACAGGAGCAAATAAATAAACTCAGAGGGGCACAGAAAGGGAGAAAGAACTTGAGTTTTTCCTTAAAAACAAGATATATTATCTTACAGTAAATCATTTCATTTATCTATAATGTTTTCCAATGAGGAAATGGAGTATTAGACAGAAATAATATAGTAAAAAACACAGACACTTGGTGATAAAGAGCTCATTTTGATGATGTTAGTTTGGGTAATGAAATGTCTGCAAGAAAACAACCAAGCTCAGAGAGCCTCAAGGATCCTTCAGCTTATTTTGTCTTGTGTACCATCATCTTGTTTTTTAAGTTTCCAAAGCAAATATCAAAATTTATTCCTTCACGACCGAGGAACCAGTTTTAAAAATGTTAATGATAGTTAATGGTATATCAGTCATTATAAACAAATGAAGGATATAATAAGCTTAAAGCTCAACATTTTGAAAAACATTTCACAAGATATACATAGCATAAGAAATTATGGCTCTTCAGAATG
Organism: Crotalus tigris; assembly: GCF_016545835.1. Taxonomy (NCBI): domain Eukaryota; kingdom Metazoa; phylum Chordata; class Lepidosauria; order Squamata; family Viperidae; genus Crotalus; species Crotalus tigris. Next base: position 23,811 of record NW_024097375.1, on the reverse strand, counting down.
AGCGAAAGGTTTTAAAAAATTCTTTTGCTAGAAGGTAATTACATAAGACCATTAAATATGAATTCAACCTTCATTATTAAGGCTACCTTTGATGCTATATTCTAAAAAGGTATTGGATCATTAAGCTAATAATATGTAGATTGATTGTCTTTTCTTTAACTGAAAGCTTTAAAATTATTTACTCAGTCGAGTTGCCAAATAGTTTTACTCAGCTTTAAATACTTTTGTTGATTAAAGAATCAAAATGAGAAACCTAATATGAATGCATTTTATAAGCAGTTTCAAAGACCAAAGGAGAAAAATATATTGTGTGATGATTTTCACATAGAACTATTTTTTATGATTGAAATCTTCAACTTTATAAAGAATTAGTGTGCTTTCATAGTTACGGTGAAATTAAACAAATAGGCAAATTTATTGAAAGAAATATTTCAATTTTAAGTGTCAGCCATTTTGAATATGGGCTTCTACAAAAATTACTATCTTTCATATTTTCTTTTTTTTTTAATAGCGAAAGGAAACTAATACTCTGATTACTACAATACTTGATGTACAGCCACGAACAACAGCCCAGGGATCAGGAAAAAGCAATGATGAGATTGTTCATGAGCTTGCTAGTTCAATCCTTGCTAAAATTCCTGGTATGAGAATCACTGCTTACTTTTCATAATATCAGGGATTATCTTTTCTTACTCCCCTATGTACAAAGTATTCTGTTATCTCAATTAAACAATCACTTTCCAGATGTTCACATTGATATAAATTATCTATCTTTAAGAAGTAGTCTATTCCCTAACCATTCCCTAACCAGCATGGTGAGTTAGGTTCAATACTTTTTGTTTATATTGTTTATATTGAACACAAGAATATTGACATCTGCTGGGGGTAGGGAGGTAATATGACAGTGTGATCAAAACCTCTCCTCTATAGACATTAGTGGAAGTGGAGAAAAGTTTAGAGGAGGGGAAAAAAAAGAACTGAAGAGAGACATGGTCTCTGAGGTAAAATATTTCTTTGTGTTTGTATTATATAAGTAGAGGTATTAAGGTCATCTTCAACAACAAACAAGAAGGGTTTTTTTCAACTGAAACTAACATAACAAGAGATTCCTTTCAATAAATAAAAAAATATCTTAGTTCTTTATATACATTGGGGAAATATATCAGTCTCCTAAATTATTAAAACAGCAAAATCCATTTTAAAATAAATATTCTCCAGTATATATTACAAGGTAATTGGAACATAAACAATTCAAGATGAGTAATGTTGCGTCCTTGGCGGGAAAACAGACACGAGAAGCAGCTGGAGTTCTCAGGTTCTTTTATTCAGCGTTCAGCTTACAGGAAGATGGCTTCAGCTCAGCCCAAACGCCTCACAGCCTCTTATATAGGCAACTCCCGGGTAAATGGGTTACTTTTCCCGCGCCAGCACCCGCGCATGCGCACGGCGCTGGCGACAGCCTGTCTGGTCCCGGGCAGCTTTGCACCTGCCCGGGACTGCCTGCAAACGCCCGAGCCGTTTGCAAGGCTCGGGACATAACACCCCTTTCCCCCGGGCTAAAACTACTACCAACATACAACATTTATTTACACGACAATTTGCTCCCCAGTGTTCCCACTGTTTACTGGCTTTTGTCTTGCCAACAATGTTATGTAATCTTCTAGGTACTTAGGAGATTTCTTTGCTCTCTGTGACCTTCTTAGCTCTGGGTTACTGGCATAAGTCCCCTGACTGGAGGGAGGCGTGAGCCTGTTCTCTCTACTGTGCCCTGGTGTCTTCCAAGGACTGTGCCCCGATGCCTGGCCTGCTTGCTTGCCCACCGGGCTCGTCAGGCCAGGGCTTCTGTTGCTTTGTGACCTGGTTGTCCTACCTAGCTGTAGACCCTCAGGCCCCTTGAAGTGATAGCCACTGCTGGGCGTCTCTGTAGAACCCCCTAGGTCAGTCCAAGACCTGTCAGGAGGCTGTCTATTCCCTGAACCCCATTCTGTGTTTGGGCTCGTGTGGGTTTCTGTACTCTCCCAAAACTCAGGTGTCCCCTGATTTGTGCTAGGGGTGTTGTAGTCGGGACTTGGTTCCTCGACTAGCTCTGTGTATGTTTGACCCCCTGTAGGATTTGGGGTAAGGTCAGGCCAACCTTGGGCATTGTGTGCCAGCTCTCTTGCGGGGAATGATTTGTTGGGATGCCCCCGGGTATCCTCCGTTGCTGGAGTGCTGTGTGCTGTGTGTGGAAAGTGAGTATGCCCCCGGGGTAACTCCCTGGCTGGAGTAGGCGTGAGTGCCTGTTGTGTGGGTAAGCTCCAAGACTTCCTTTTCGGAGCAATTGCAGAACCTTGGGACGAGCCGTTTGTGGCTCCCTCAGTGGCGATGGGCAGTAGCTCTTGCCCTTCCCTTTGCTCCAAAGGGTCCCCCTCCCCCCCTGGAAAAGACCCAGGAGTTTCAGCAGAAAAGTCCCGCCTAGAGCGGAGTTGGTCGATGTGCCGACGCAGGACACGACCGTTGTCCAGGGCAACCTCGTAGGAGAGAGGACCTGTGATCCTGGACACAGAAGCGGGGACCCATGTATGACCAGGCCCGTAATTGCGAGCCCAAACCGGGGCACCCACAAGTAGTTGTCTAGGTGCCCTAGGATGTGAGGTAGATGAAGGCAGTCTGTCCGGATGCAACCGGTCAAGTCTCGTAGTAAGTTGGCGCCCCCAACGAAGTTCAGCTGGACTTCTCCCTGTAGAAGTGGACGGTGTGGTGCGATAAGAAAGGAGAAAGTCAGCCAACCTGTGATGCCAGTCCCCGTAGGTGAGTCTCTTCAAGGCGTCCTTTGCGATGCGCACCATGCGTTCAGCCATACCGTTGGTGGATGGGTGAAAAGGCGCAGATGTGGCATGACGAATCAGGTTTGCCTGTAAGAAAGCTTGGAATTCGGAGGAGGTGAATTGAGGGCCGTTGTCAGACACAATGACATCTGGCAGCCCGTGTGCAGCAAAAATCCCCCTCAGTACCTGAATAGTCTTTGCAGTGGTGGTGGACGAGACAGGCACAACCTCAAGCCATTTTGAATGGCTGTCAACAAGGACCAAGAAGAACTGGCCCTGAAAGGGCCCAGCGTAGTCAATGTGCACCCTAGACCATGGGGACTGTGTTTCCTCCCATTTATGCACAGGAGCTTGGGGCATCTCTGGGCGAGATCGTTGGCACATGTGGCATGCGTGTACCTTAGCCTCAATATCTTTATCTAAAGCAGGCCACCACAAGTGGCTGCGTGCAAGAGCCTTCATACGAACAATGCCAGGATGACCCTCGTGGAGGGATTCTAAGACCCTAGTCCTCATTGAGGTGGGAATGACAACTCTGTTTCCCCAAAGCAAACAACCCTGAGAGAGGGACAATTCGTTCCTTTTGGACCAGAAACTCTGAAACTCAGGACTAGGGCAGTGCTCAGGCCACCCGGACAGGACCCAGGAGCGGACACGTGAAAGTGTGTGATCTGTACCTGTTTCAGCGGTAACATCCCTGGCACTAAGAGGAAGCTCGGGCAAGGCTTGGATTGATAGAATGTTGACAGCTGGCGCGGGGTCAGCTTCTACTACTGGCAGAGGCAACCTACTGAGGCCATCAGCATGGCCCATTTCTTTCCCAGGCTTGTGGAGTAATGAAAAATCATATGCAGACAAAAAATAGACCACCTAAGCATTCTAGGGGAAATGATGTGGGGAGTCTGCTTACGTGTGGTAAACAGTCCCAGCAGAGGCTTATGGTCAGTGAAGACCGTGAAATGCCTGCCATATAGAAAATCGTGGAATTTTTTAATTCCAGCAACAACAGCCAGAGCCTCCCTGTCTATCTGAGCGTAGTTGCGCTCGGCAGAAGACAATGTTCTGGAGTAGTATGCAATAGGAACCTGAGTTCCATCAGACCTGAGGTGACTCAGGACAGCTCCAACCCCGTAGGGGGACGCATCACAAGCGATGCACACAGGGAGAGACTCGTTGAAATGTGCAAGAACACTGTTAGAAGTGAGCAAGGCCTTGACTTCTTTAAAGCAAGCCTCATGTGCTTGTGACCACAGCCACACAGCTTGTTTGTCTAGTAGCCTGTGAAGAGGCTCAGCTACACTAGCTTTATGTGGAAGAAAAGAATTGTAGAAATTCAGGAGGCCTAAGAAGGCCTGAAGTTCGGCCTTAGACTTTGGCCTGGGTGCTTCTAAAATAGCAGTTAGTTTGGATTCAGCAGGATGAATCCCAGCAGCATCAATTTTGAATCCCAGAAATTCAGTAGAAGGCACCCCAATCTTGCATTTGTCTTTTCTGAGCTTAAGGCCTGATTTCCTGAATCTTAACAGGACAGCCCTAAGCCTTTCAGCTAGAATGTGTGTGGAGTCTCCTGCAATCAAGACATCGTCAAAGTAGGGGCAGACCCCTGGTATACCTCGTAGTGTGTTTTCCATTACGCTTTGGAAAATCCCAGGAGCGACATTCACTCCAAACTGCAGCCTTTTTACCTTAAAGGCTCCCCTGTGGGTCACAATAGTCTGAGCTATGGCAGCATCATTATCAACAGGCAGCTGTTGATATGCTTGAGCTAGGTCAAGCTTTGCAAAAACACGCCCCCCCTTGAGAGAGGCCAGGATGTGACTGACCACAGGAACAGGATAGGCATGTTGCTGCAATGCCTTATTGAGTGTGCATTTGTAATCAGCACAAATGCGAATGTCCCCATTTGCCTTTAGAGGCGTGACAATGGGGGTCTCCCATGGGCTGGAATCAACAGGTTCTAGGATTCCTTGTTGGATTAGTTTGTCTAATTCAGTGTCAATCTTACTTTTTAAAGCAAAAGGGACCCTTCTTGCTTTAATCCTAATGGGAGTGACAGTGGGGTCTAGCTTTAAGGACACAGGTGGTCCTTTGAATGTGCCCAGCTGGGGGCTGAAAACATCTGCAAATTCCTTGCAGACTTCCTGTAGGTCGAGTGTTTGTAAGCTGTTGAGTCCTGTGACGTGTATCCCCAGGGCCTCAAACCAATCGAGTCCTATGAGACTCGTTCTTTCACCCCCTACTACTAACAAGTCTAGTGGACCTTCAAAACTCTTGTATTGCACGTTAAGGGTGGCCTCCCCCTTAACACACACTCTTGAGTTCTGAAAATCAGTTAATACAATATCAGAAGGCCTTAACTTGGCCTTAGTCCCACTACTGGAACAAATCTTCCTAAATGTATGCAATGAAATGATGGAAAGGGCAGACCCTGTGTCTAGTTCCATAGATAATGGAACCCCTTGTAGCTTCACGTTGAGTGACAGCTTTTTCTTCATGGGCTTGTGTGTGCCTGTCCTACAAATGTTTCTACGCGAAGCGCAAAAACCTACCCTATTCTGGCTGGGGACTCTGGTACCCTTCAGGCGTTCTTCTTGAGGTTGTGCCTTTCGTCGGCCCAGACACACAGCTGCAATGTGCCCTTGTTTGCCGCATGCCCGGCAGGTAGCGGAGCGGAACTTGCAGTCGGTTCTCCTGTGGCGACCTCCACAGCCGATGCACTTGAGCGGAGCTGAAGAGCTTTCCTTCTGATTTTCTCCCTTCGCGGGGTGTAGACGGTCGACTTCTTCGTCCGGATCCTCCTCGGAGTTTCGTCGGACGTCTTCTTGGTGCACGGACGCACCCTCTGCACTGCTTCTGATCGGCCGCATGTTCTTGACGGCGCCGCCTGCTGCTTCTTCCGCGGTGGCTTCCCTTAAAGCGTCTTGGAAGGATAATTCTTCCTTAGCGAAAAGTCTCTGTTGTAGCTCTCGATGCCTCAACCCGCACACGAATCGGTCCCTCAGTCGTTCCTCGAGGTCCTTGAACTCGCAGGGCTTGGCGGCCTTCCGTAACGCGGCGATGTACTCCTTGGCTGACTCCCCGGACCGTTGATCCCTCTGCTCGAAGGTGTGGCGCCATGAGATAACGGACACCTTGGGGTGGAAGTGGTCCTTCAGCAGCTTCTTCAGGTCTGCGTAGCTTACAGACTCTACTGGAACAGGTGCTGCAAGGTTTTCTGCGATTTCGAAGGCGTCTTGGCCGCAAGCGCAAAGCAGGGTGGCAGCCTTCAAGCTATCTTCCCTCACTTGGTTTGCCTTGAAGTAGTTCTCCATTCTGGATACGTAGGACTCCCACCGCTCTGGATGTGAGACGTCGAATTCCGCAAGCCTTCCGATTTTCGCCATCTTCGGATCTTCAGGAGACGGGTCTATCAGCCAGCCTACCCCCGAATGCGCACTGGATTGGCGGGCAGCTGCTGAGTCAACACCGTTCCTCTTCCGCCGCTCAGGACTCCTTGGGTAAGCTTACACTTTTTCCTTTCCAGGTAGTGCAAGGCATCCCACCTTCGTCGCCAGTGTTGCGTCCTTGGCGGGAAAACAGACACGAGAAGCAGCTGGAGTTCTCAGGTTCTTTTATTCAGCGTTCAGCTTACAGGAAGATGGCTTCAGCTCAGCCCAAACGCCTCACAGCCTCTTATATAGGCAACTCCCGGGTAAATGGGTTACTTTTCCCGCGCCAGCACCCGCGCATGCGCACGGCGCTGGCGACAGCCTGTCTGGTCCCGGGCAGCTTTGCACCTGCCCGGGACTGCCTGCAAACGCCCGAGCCGTTTGCAAGGCTCGGGACATAACAAGTAACTTGTATCTAATTCGCTTATCTGCTGTCTAAAATCATGTTATTTTAGTAAAATCTGTGCTACCCAAGGTTCACACAGAATTAATTTGTTTCTTTTGTGCTTCATGTTTAATATTGAGAAAATAAACTGAAACTAAAAACATGACAATTGTTTCAGGAAACATCTTGCAACTAAGAATAGGGATGTAGAGTGAAAATAATCTTCATTTCTTTAGAGTGTACCTTGTTTCTATAATCATGATATAGACATTGTGCTGACTTTGCCATGGATTTTGCAAAGACTGCTTCAGAAATGCACAAAATAAAATCTTCATCCTGAAAAATGCTTGTCAGGGCATTTGTGGTTTGTATGGTTCTGTTCTGCAGATTCTGAAATAGAGTTGCTATAAGACAATAAGCAGTAATCAGCATAATGATTTTATTTAATGCAGATTAAAACTAATTTAATTTTAGCTTCCTTTAATAAATAACGTAGGATACAAATGACATTGCTATTGATAAACCATTTTTGAAGGGATGATCTGTGGTCTTAACTGAGGCAAGTTATTCTTTTAAGTGCATATCTGCAAATATTTTCTTAATGAGCTGAGCAATTATTTAGAAAAACATAGTTAATTGATAAGACCTGCTAATGTCAGCCCAATTAAATAGTTGGCTGTCTATTCTGATTGTAATATCTAACTTGGGTTAGTACAGTCCAGAAACAGAATGTAACTTAAATCCACTTGCCAGAACTCCACTTGGCATCTTCTTGTATGTGTTTATTCAAATATAAAATCTGTACCTATTTACTCTGTTCATAGAATTTTGCACTGCTTTCCAGAATATGCTAGTGTGTCTGAACATTTAAAATATATGCTTAGGTTTGTTCCTTTGTTTTGTTTCATTAGCAAAGGAAGTCACCTAATAGTTTCTTCCAAAGATGTTTGTTTAATCTGGAAAATGCTGTATCTAGCAATTGCATCCAGCAATTTTGGGGGATATAGTGTTTGTTAACTCAGTATGTTGCATATTGGATATAGTTCGATGTTATACTGTAGCTGTCTCATTTGTCTAATTTTCCAATGGTTTACTTCAAAATTTCCAACAAAAGGCCTAACTTTTATTGAAATAAACTCCCTTACTTTTTTAAAGAGATCACCTGCATTTATACAATTTATTAAAAGACAAACTAACCAACTACTTTGTACTAATAACTATTCTAAGGGAATGTCAGAACTGACAGGAGGAAGGGAAAAAAGTCTTTCTTATGATTCCTTCTTTTCTTGTATACATAGAGTTAATTTTAGCTGAAATTTATAGAATGTAGAAAAGTGTCATCATTATTGTTAGAAGTAGAAACTGTATTTTAGCATTTTAAGATCCTCTGAGTCTGCCAAAGGGAAGCTTACATTGCCAGGACACAGGATTTTATTTTTTTTTAATCTTCATTTCCTTGAAAGGATATCAGCTGCTTTAAATTCAGGATTGCTCTCTTTCATACTGAAAGTATGGGAGAAGCATCATGTTTTTTTAGCCTGCCAAGTCTTGGAAAATCTGGGAAGATTATTTTATTTTGTTTTATTATTTGATTTGATTTTAGTACTACCCACTATGAAAAATTATGGTTGTCATCCTTCCCTGATTGATATATTATCTCGTAAAACAATTTGATGTGGATCTCTGCTGTGGTGTGTGAAGTTGGCGCCCTGGAATGTCCTCAAAGGCATGGCCTATTTCCTACTGGAGTGCAACATTCTCAGTGGTGGGAGTCAGCCGGTTCGCACCACTTCGGCAAAACCGGTAGCTAATTTTTTGTTGCCCAGGCCCAGAATGGACGTCCAGAAGCAGCATCCACACAGAGAACCAGTTGTTCACATATTTGAATCCCACCACCTCTGGCTGAGGGGGAGATTAAGAAGTCAAAACCAACGCCAGGAAGACTAATTCCCAGTTGTTCTATGCTTTTATGCAGTGCCATTAAATGATTCCCTTTAGGAAGGCTGGCAGTAAATTTAAGAGAACCTGGGGATTAGATGCTTAGCCATCACCATGACCAGCATCTCTTTTGTTGTCAAAGCTTCTTAACAATAAAAGTAAATTCCTGGGTTTCTAAGTTGGTGTAAAATCTTAGTTGTTGAGCACAGCCTTATATTTCCTGCTGGCCCACGAATCTCTCCTCAAATCAGCTAGTAGCCATCAGTGTATGTTTTAAATGTGTGGTGCCTAGCTTTCTAAAAGATGAAAACAATATTGTTGTTTTGCAGAAAAACTGGACATGGACCTTGCTGCGGAGGTACTTTTTGCGAGGGATAGCAAAAGTCGAATAGATTCTTTAACTACGGTCCTTGGGCAAGAAGTGGATCGTTTTAATAACCTTCTCAGTCTGCTGAGGGTATAAAAACATACATTTCTTAGTCAATGGAATAAATGCTGAAGTTATGAATTTGTTGAATTTATATTAAGACTACCATGCACTAAGAACCAGGGATTTAAATCAAAATGTTTCTCTAATGTGTTCTATCGTTCTTCCATTCTACCAAAAAAGTAAATAAAGTGGAAAGCAGAAATACTCTTTGCAGAGAAACTAGAGATACTTTCTATTGGAAAGCAAACATATTCTCTGAGAGGGATGGGCAGCTAAGAAATATGAAATTAGATCAGACATGTCAAACTCGCGACGTCGCATGACGTATCGGGACTATTTTGCTATTGCTGGCAATGGGGTGGGCGCGGCTTACGCATGACATGTCTGGCTAGATAGATAGATAGATAGATAGATAGATAGATAGATAGATAGGCAGGCAGGCAGGCAGGCAGGCAGAATATGTAAGACTGAGTGTTGCTAAATAATATCTATGACATCACTGTGACTTAGCAAGCCTAATTTAGCCTAATGTCTGTGTTATTCCTTTCACTATATATGGCATTACAGATAATCCTTTATTTGCAACCATTCATTTAGTGATCATTCAAAGTTACGGCAGCACTGGAAAAAAATGACTTAATAACCGACCTTTGCACTAATGACGGTCACAATGTCCCTGTGGTCACATGATCCAACTTCAGGTGCTTGGGGCAACTGGCACGGATTTACAATGGTTGCAACCTCCCAAGGTCACGTGATTGTTACTGCAGCCTTCCCAGCTGACTTCCAATTAGCAAAGACAAGGGGGGAAGGGAGTTGAATTCCTTAACAACTATGTGATATACTTAACAGCTGATATACTTAACAACCATGTGATATACTTTAATTTATATGGTACTAAAGTTCTCCTGTCTGTTTGTAACCTTCCATTAGGCCAAATGATGCTTCATAACAGAACAATTTTTGAATCATGGTACAGGGAGTCGTTGACTTATGACCACAATAAGGTCCAGAATTTCTGTTGCTAAGCAAGGCAATTGTTCTATGAGTGGCAGCCAATTTTGTGACATTTTTGCCCTGGTTGTTATTCACATGCAATCATGAAGTGAATCTGGCTTCCCCTATTGGCTTTGCTTGTCAGAAGCCAGCTGGGAAGTCACAAAAGGCAATTGTAGGATCACAGGATGCAACATCTGCTGTAAATACATGCTGGTTGCCAAGCAGCTGAATTTTGATCACGTGATCATAGGCACAATGCAACGATTCTCTGTGTGAGTCCTGGTTGTTTTTCCACTGCTGTTTGGACTTTGAACAGTTGCTAAACAAATAGTTGTACGTCAAGGATTATCTATATCTCAAATTCTCTGATTTAGAGATTTTGCTACAAAATCCAGAACTTGTGTATAATTGGAATTTCAAAGATCTTCACACCAGTTGTATTCACAAAGTTGTGGCTGCTGCAGCATCGCTGTAGTCAGTTACGGTCATGTGATCATGATTTCCAACACTCTCTGCCAGCTTCCCACAACAAAGTCATTTGGGAAGCGAGCAGGAAGTCAGAAGCCCCTCCCACTCCTATTGCAGCATGAAATAATTTCTGGCTAATAAAGATTGTTATGAGGGCTGCATGGGAGAAATGTGGCTTTCATAGAATGCAAGAATATCAACATCATTGGAAAGAAGGCATTAACCTTGTAGAAAGAGAGTGACAAATCGGGAAAACAGTTCCAGGAATTACCTCACTATTTTCACAGGCATATACTTTTACTGACAGAAAAATTTCATCCTTATTTCTCAGAACATTGGTCACACCAGGTTAGTTTTCCTGGCTTCCTTTAGTTGAAGGTGGTTAAGACAAGATAGTTGCATTTTTATCTTTTCAAACAAATATGGTAAATAGTTTCCATTTATTTGTGAAACGGGTATAAAAACTGTTGGGAAACCCTCTTATAAACATAGATAATATAAAGTAGATGATCAAAGTAGAAAAATCAATCTGAAGAAGATTTTAATTGATGTCGTTGGAGCTAATTTTCAAACAAATCAATTCAGATTAAGAGTGTAAGAAGGATGGCTTTGTTTGAGCTCATCATTGTTTGATGCTTGATTCTGTATGCTCATCCTTTGCCTTAGCTTGTTATATATTATTTTGTGCAGAATTTTTTTAAAATTTATTTTAACTGTACACAACCCTGAGGATTTTTCCTGAAAGACCAGTGGTAAATTATCTGAATATATTTTGGTTTTAATAGCATCTTATTTATGCCTTAGTTATACTGCTCCATTTTTAGTAAAATATTATAAATTACTCGATAATTTTCATTTTTAACTGAGAAATGGAATGAATATTCACACACACAATGTAATAGCTGCCCTATCTAGACAGCCACATCAGTTCAAGGATTTCTTTCTCTGCCTCTTCCATTCCCTCCCCTCCCCCCCCATTTGCCTTATAATGACGTTTAAATTACTCTCAGAGGAAGAGGAGAAAAGGAGACAGGCCAAAAACATTTGGAAAGTGGAACACCTGCATAATCTCTACAGCAGGGGTCTTCAAACTCGGCCCTTTTATGACTCATCGACTTCAGCTCCCAGAATTCCTCAGCCAGTCACGCTGGCTGAGGAATTCTGGGAGTTGAAGTCCATGAGTCATAAAAGGGCCAAGCTTGAAGACCCCTGCTCTGCAGTGTATCACTGCGAAGCTCCTTATTACAGTTAGGCAAGGGTACTGGTAAGAATGTGGTGGAAGATGTGAAGGCAACTTCCCTGTGTTGTATAGACAGCTTCAGCAAACATTGTTGCAGCACCATTGAGATTTTATCAGTGATCTTCCCTTCTACCTGCTTGGATTTGTAGGATCATTAGATCAGCGTTTCTCAATTTAGCAACTTTAAGATGAGTGGACTTCAGTTCCCAGAATTCCCCAGCCGGCCGTGCTCATCTGTTTAATGCACTGTTTCTCAGCTGTTGCTGAGGTTGAGAAACATTGCATTAGATCATTGAAGCTAAGGTGAGAGCGAGAGAACTGGCAATACAACTGCTTGGAGAAGATAAGATTGCTGTTATATTCCTTTCCTCTCCGCAGAAGATTAAAGTACAGTGTTGTTGTTCAACTTTCAGAGCTCTCTACAAACACTCAACAAAGCCATTGCGGGGTTTGTAGTCATGTCCGAAGAAATGGAGAGAGTGTACCACAGCTTTCTTAACAATCAGGTTCCAACCCTCTGGGCCAATGCCGCCTATCCCTCTCTGAAACCTTTGGGGGCCTGGGTGAAAGACCTTGTGCTCAGGACAAGCTTCATAGATGTAAGTAGAAATGCTACTCATAGGTGTGCAGTGTACTGATGATCTATAATTTAGGTCAGTGGTGGCGAACCTATGGCACGGGTGCCAGAGGCAGCACTCAGAGCCCTCTCTGTGGGCACTCGCACTGTTGCCGCAGTCCTAGGCCTTCAGCTGGGTTTTATAAAACCTTTTCGCTTTAGGCCTCCGCCGCCGTGTACAAAAAAAAGGTTCAATCAATCAGTCAATTTCAACTTCCCGCGGGGAAAAAAAGATCTTGCAAAGTTGGAATTGATTGATTGAACTTTTTAGTCCCACCCAGTCTGCTGTTACCACCGCAGCCATGCCCACCCAATGGGCCACACCCACCCAATGGGCCACACCCACCCGGCACCCAACGATGCATAAGTGAGTTTTGGGTTGCAGTTTGGACACTCGGTCTCTAAAAGGTTCGCCATCACTGATTTAGGTTATGTTTCAGATGTAAGAGATTTTAGGAAAGTTAAAAAAGGATGTAACCCAGGTTCATTCTTTTTTTTTATTATTATTAAAAGTTTTATAAATTTTACAAAAAAGAAAAAAGAATACAAAACAAGAGACAACATATACAAAAAAATAAAACTAAACAATACATATAAAAAAAAAAAAACCCACCCCTCCCAAAAAACCCCCCCTCCCTTCCCCCCCCCCTCTGAGCTTCCCAGAGCAGAATATAGGCTTAAAAAGTAAAAATAAAAATTAAATTAAGAACTTTATATTTATATATATAAAAAGATTATCTATAATATATATAAAAATAAAACTTATGAAAAAACTATATAATATTTTTGTATACCCAATCTAAATTGTATAAATTTTATCCATTTATCCCAAACAGCAAAAAACTTCTCTTGCGTTTGTTGCTTTAAGAAAGCCGAAATCTTTGCCATTTCCGCCAGATAAGCTACTTTAAGAAACCATTCCTGCAATGTAGGCAAGGATTCCTTCTTCCAATATTGTCCTACTAACAGCCTAGCGGCTGTAATCAAATTTAACATCAATACAACCTCCTTTGTATCACAATCTGTAACAATACCTAACAAAAATAATTGCGGAGTAAATTTTACCCTCCTTCTAAAAATTCTCTGGATATTCCACCATACTTTGATCCAAAATGCTTTTATCTCTCTGCATGACCACCAAATATGATAATAGGAAGCCTCCTTATAACCACATCTCCAACATTTGGGTTGCACGTCAGGGTACATATAAGACATTTTTTGTGGATCAAGGTGCCATCTATAAAACATTTTATAAAAATTCTCCCTTAAGTTCTGTGCTTGTGTAAATTTGACATTTCTACCCAGGTTCATTCTTTAGCTTCCTTGAACTCCTCCCACACACACAAAAGTTTAGAGCACTAATGACCTATTTATTAGGAGTGGACTTCAGCTTCCAGAATTTCCATGGCTTGCTGGGGAATTCTGGGAATTGAAGTCCACTCATCTTAAAATGGTTAAGGTTGAGAAATACTGCATGAGATCATTGATTATTTTAGCATAAAAGATAAAATGTGGGGTAAATTCATTTAAACACAGGCCAGTGAGCGCCTGTGAAATGTGTATGCAAAATGTGAATGCATTAGCATACCAAACTGCAATTTGCAACTCAAAAATGTGCCCAGAAAAAACATCTCTGAAAGAATATGCACATTAAGTATGTATGTCAGGCAAAAAAAAATCATACAACCCATGGAAGAGAAATTAGTTCAGGGAACAGTAACAATTTCAGGCAGCTGAGACTGTTCAAATTGTTAAAAATGAAGGTCAGAGGCACCATTATTAGGAAACAAGTGGGGACAAGAAACACTTTAAAAGGGAGAGGACATTAAAACCCATGCCAAATGCTTGCCTTTCCATTTATTACAAGTTGGCTTCTCTCTTGTTTAAATTAATATGCCAAATATGACTTGCAGCAAATAAACTAATGAGAAAATGCTTGGCAGAATGAAGGTAATATTCCCCATTCTTGGCTTGGGGAATAATGGAGACGGGAGAGTAATGGCATTATTGCTTTTCCTAAATGGCTTAGCTGATTATTTGCAGAATGGATACAGTTTTGTCATCAAAAATTTACAGTGGTATTTTATGTACCTTCGTAATTCCAAAAGGTATCTTCCTTACTGTGGCTTGATAATGCATTGCCATCAGATGTTGGACTTACCACTTCTCTAAGATAATTATGCCATATGATTATGATTTTTGAAATAATACGTTGCTGGTGTGCTGTATATACAAACTGAGTGCATCAGCTTTTATGCAGGTACCCTGATCCGGAGACCCTCAACCATGCATCAGAACCATTATTTCTCTTTAACTTCAAACACTGTGCAAAGTACTCATGGCTGTTTTGACTGAGTTCCAATCTTAAACCAATAATATAATCAAGAAAATTGGAAGTAAAGAAAAGAGATGATATATTTTACCCTTAGTGCTTCCCACTAAGCACCCAAAATGGTGACGGACAAAAACTAAGGCAGATGCCAAGAGTGACTCCTCATATCCTCCAGTTTCTGATCTGTGTGAGAGAAGCCCTGAGCTTCATTCTGTCTGGGACAGGGGTAGGCAACCTTGGCTCTTTTATGACTCGTGGACTTCAACTCCCAGAATTCCTGAGCACAGCTGGCTCAGGAATTCTGGGAGTTGAAGTCCACGAGTCATAAAAGAGCCAAGGTTGCCTACCCCTGGTCTGGGAGAACTTCAAATGTTGTCATTCTGCAGCACCGAAGATTTCCTGGATTAAGACCAAGCATAATGAAGCCATATCCATTTAGATGGAAAAGTAAAACCCTGGCAAACCCAGTTCAGTTCTTCCCCTCTCTGCAAATAAAATAACAGCAATCCGTTGTTTAATAAGTTAAATGGAATGTCGGGTTTTATGCCTAACGTATATCAACTTTTTTTTTTTTCAGTTCTGGCTCAAAAGAGGTCAACCTAAATCATTTTGGATTTCTGGTTTCTTTTTTCCACAAGGATTTTTGACTGGTAAACATTCCAACAAAATTTCGCTGTCTCCAATGTCACCTATGTATGTTTTAAACGGTAGCATGCCCACAAAAGGGTGGGAAACCAATTGCTCAGTTGTTTGTCTCGCTTTTGGTTTCAGATGCTCAGAATAGCCTGCCAAGTCGCTTTATTGTTAGCTGATTGATTGGGATCAAATTCACAGGGCACTGTTTCCATTTCCCAATCCCTTCAAACCATTTTTAAGTTGGCTGCAGAATTCTCTTCACTGCTGCTGGCTTCTAAAAACCAAGCGCAGCCAGGGTGTAATGGGAACCAGTCACTCTTCTTCCATCAGCTGATCAGTAAGAAAAAGTCAGTGTCCCGCCTGCAGGGTATGCAGCCCCCCCCAAAACTCCCTTTGTGGTTGAATCTGTGCAAAAAGGAAATAAAGCTGTTATTAAAAGGAAGAAGCTATAAAGCCACCAGATTAGTATCCTGAAAGCATGTTGCTCATTGTGCTGATGCAACATGCCAATAAATTTGGAGCCAATAGTTTTCCTAAATAACTCCAGTCCCCTGTTGCTGCTGTAACTGGAGTGAAGAAGAGCAGGGGTGGGGGAGATGTGAATAGCGTACGGAAGATAATGTTGAAATAGAATATCCAGAAGAGAAGGAACCTGAAGCACCATTTTTATCAAATGCTGTTTTAGGCAGTGGGTGATATAGAACAGACTGCCCTTTCCTTCTTCTCAATTTTGAAAATAAATTCATAGTCAGAAGCAGTTTGCTAACATAAATAGGCAGTGCTCTTTATATTAATCTTGCGCATCAATTCCTATTAACCACGTTTCTGTGGTTCTAAGACAGTGGTTCTCAACCTGTGGGTCGGGATCCCATTTGGGGTCGAACGACCATTTCACGGGGGTTGCCAAACAACGCAGTCCGCCATTTTTTCCCCTTTTTCTTAGCTGTGCTACTCCCTTTTATTCTATTGGCTTTTGAAAGCCAATAGAATAGACTCTCTTGAATAGACTCTCTTGAAAGCCAATAGGAATTGTCCAGGCTGTCTCTGCCCTGCTGAGCCCGCCAAAAGTCCCATTCTGCAAACGGTGCTGCAACAATTGAGTAGTCCTCGATTTACGCCCGGTTGAGTAGTCCTCGACTTATGACCGGTTGGGGGTCGCGGCATTAAAAAGGTTGAGAACCACTGTTCTAAGATCTGGCAGCAAAACACCCTACAAACCATATAACTTATAATCTATTGCCTCTAGAATAAGTGAAATCGTTTCAGTGTGGATTGGAAAATACAGGGGTTAAACAGGCGCTCTGCAATACAGTAGAAATCATGCACTGCCTGGCTTTCAAAAAGGAGTTCTTTAAACCCTCTCATAATTTAATAGGAAGTTTTTTTTCCCTTTAGGTTATTATTCTGAACTAACAAAAGCAATAAAAATAATAAAAATGTCAGTATGGTACTTGGAAGTAAAGCAATACATTAGGGCCATAATAATTGTTCAAAATGATAAGGTTGCCTTTAAAAAAAAAGATGGCTTGGAATAGTAGGGTATTATAATAAAGCAGTGCTCTATAAAAATATTTTTTATGATATTGAAGATTACACTATGAATTGGACTTTGCCGAGAGATTTTGTAAATATAGAACATATTTCTGAGTCTGTGTGAGGGTAAATTAAGTTTGAATTACTGTGCATTGTTTTTTTATATATATTTTTAAAGTTTTTTATTTACAATACAGTTAAAAAAGAAAATATTGGACATGATGTAACACTCCAGTATAAACATTTCTGTCAAGTTATTTCTCTTCTTACATTTAGTTCTTTATCTCTGTAGATACATATTTTTTATACAATACTTAATTCATTTCTCTATTTGTTAGCCTAAAATTATATACATTTCCATATTGACGCTAATCTATAACCCCAACAGTCCTCCTCAACTCCCACCAAGAGTAAAATTTATCCCAGATTTTAAAGTATTCAGATCCACTTTTATCTTTCAGTTCCATCGTAAGCCTGTCCATTTCAGCACAAGATAGTATTTTGTATAGTATTTCTTCCTCTGTGGGAGTTTCTTTGTTTTTCCATTTTTGTGCAAACGCCAGTCTGGCAGCCGTCAAGATGTGCAACATCAAATAAACTATCCCCTAATCATATTTCTCTGTGGCTGTGCATTGTTAATGGTTCTTTAATGACTGATTATTTGTTTTTAAAAAGAGAACCAGGTCCATGTTTTATTTCTCAGGAACTCTTCAGAATCACGCTCGAAAATATAACTTGCCGATTGATGAGCTTAGTTTTAGTTACAACGTCATTCCTGTCTTCAGAGACCAAACACAAGTATCAGAAGCTTCAAAACTCTGCCACTTTGGAAATGAATTACCAATGGATGAAAAGGTATTTACAAGTCTGCAACTGCAATGACTATCCAGCCACAAAGAACTTGAATTCACATGAAGTACCTTTACATAAAACCATCACGTTTATCTTGTACTGTGGTAGATTTCTGATACTTTTTTTAAAATGTTTTGCTATGTTTGAAGAACATGTACCTGGGTAAGGTAGAAACTTGATAGCGATAATGAATGAGTAGCTCAGCTTTGACTTCCACCTTCTACCTTATTTTTTTCAGTTACCTTCTCCAAAGGATGGGGTGTTGGTCCATGGCATGTTTATGGATGCTAGTCGTTGGGATGAGGATGAAATGGTTATAGAAGATGCGTTACCTCGACAAATGAACCCAATGCTTCCAGTAATTCATTTTGAGCCGCATCAAAATTACGAGCCCCATCCATTGTTGTATCATGCGCCCCTCTACAAAACAGGAGCTAGAGCAGGAACTCTGTCTACCACAGGTCATTCTTTTTTCTATAACATTCACTAGATATCCAATATCAACTTGGCAAATATACATGAATGACAGCCTAGCAAATGACTTTTATTCAAACACCACAAGGCAGATGATGCTTTGAAGGGGCATCCTGGGACAGATGTAGCAGAGAATCCCCCATCTAACTCAAGGGTGCAAGAGGTTGCAAGGAACCACTGATCCAGGCTGAAGAACAGCTTGATCAAAGGCCAGAGGCCTAGGCAACATAAGAGTAAAGTCCTGTCTATCGATCAGGTGATATTATTATGTTAAAAAAATGCAGGGAAACCCTCTACGTTACCAAAGTCCCACTCTTGAAATTTGCCACATCGATAATATTTATAAGTGTTTTCAAAAGTACTTGGAATGGATCCTACTCCTGAACCAGATCCTGGGAGTAGATAAATCCTTCCTAAAAAGCAAGTATAATTTCTTTTTTATCTGGAATCTGGTACAAAAAATGCAGAATCAAGTTATTTCAGGTTATCAGATGTCACTCTTTTTTCTTAAGAAGTATGTATGCTTTGCTGTAAGAGATCTTCCCCTTTGCAAATAGCTCATGGAATAAGAGTGCAGATTGCCAAACCTGCTGTTTATTAGTGAATTTGCTTCTGGGGATGTGGCAAATGGGGATAATGCCACATGAGTCAATGAATGTGGGCTGATGTTCCAGCTTCCTGACAGTTTCATAGATATTTTTCCCTAGAATTATGAATGAGAAAGTGGAAGTGAAAAACTCCAGGTAATTTGAATAGGGAGATGAATAGTGATGTGTTGGGGGCATTCCACTCCATTGAAGCTGAACAGTATATAAGGATATGACATCTGTTGCTAAATTCTGTTTCAGCTCAACTCAAAAGAAGTGAGTAGCACAGCTGATGAACCATCACAGATTGTTTGGTTGATTGTTTTGCTGATTTCTATATGCTTGCTTCCTTTATTACACTACTGGTAGAACACATAAATCGTTCATAGGTATAGTATGTCATATGAACTAAAGGCCTTCTTAAATGAAAGTATTAAGAAAATCGTTTATGGCCAGCTTAACAGACTCAAGTTCTGAGTGCTTTGTTGCCTGTTGGCTGAATTCCTTATCAGCAGTGAAGAGAAAATAAATAGCAAATTTTTAGTATTTCAACTAATGAATAAATTGTTTTAAACTTCTTTAGTTAAAGCCCTATCTTCCAACTTGTAACGTTCTCCTGTGGCATGTTTATTTTCACCTGATCCCACAAAGATTTATTGTCACATCTGATCCAGACTGGGACCTTTATGCAGCACTAGGGACAAAATTTAGTGCCGCTGGTCACCAGACATTAATACAGAAACAGATGCCTAGAAATAGCTTCATTCCAACTATGTAGTTGTTTTAAAATAATTTGGCAAACTTTTGTGCATTTATCTTTGTATCGTTTGCACTAAATGTGTCCATTGTCTCCTATTATCCCCCAAAGAAAAATCATCTAAAGAAAATGGTTTGATCTCATCATCTATAGTAGATCAGGGCAACTCAGGCCCTTACTTGCTGCTACCAGATTAGAATTTGCCTTTAATTTTTTTGAGTTGAAAGGCCAGAAGAAATGTTCATTTTAAAAGATGATTTTATTAAGTTCTTATTTCCTAGAATGGCAGGAGCCTGATTTTCAAGCATTATGGTTTAGTGTGCTTGTGTGCCATATCTGAGCACGTCGCAATTATGTTGCGATTCACCGTAATCAATGCAAGTATCTGAGGAATAATGACAATTTAACCTAAAAGATGCATGCAGGTGTCTGATTTATGATGCCTGCATTTTGAAACCACATAAGCACAGTAAGGTGTACTTTGCCAAAAGAGTATGCAGTTTTCCAGAAAAGTCAGCCTATTCCACAGCCCCACACAAGTTGACCCAATTCATTGGAATCCCAGGCCTCTGATGGGCTGCATGCAGACCCCCTAAGCTTCCAAGGCAGTCTGCCTGGATGGCTTTCTCAACCCTTAGTTCTTGCTGTCACCTTCACATGCCCTACTGTCAGCAGTCGTCAGATCAGCAGGGGACTCAGGCAAGCGTGATACTGCATTGAAGAAGAGAGTATTATGAGCTCCTTCTTTATAGTGCTCTCCTCCTGACAAGACGAGAAAAACTTTTCCTTTCACATCTGTACCCCTTTGTCAACATGCATGCCAACTGGTTAGCATCAGCAGTATACCAGTGCCCAAATGTTGCCCAACTATCTCAACCATATAAGGAGTAAGTTATACTGGTTTTCTTTTTGTATAGAACTTATTCTGAGGTTTGGGTGTACGATGGGGGGGGGGTTGGCAGCTTAGGAACATGGGGAGTTTGAAACATTAACAATTTTTTCTTTTTTATAATTAGGTCATTCTACCAATTTTGTGGTTACCGTCTTACTTCCTTCAAAAAAACCAAGCGACTACTGGATATCCAAAGGATCTGCATTACTTTGCCAGCTAAATGAATAATCAGCAGGATAGGGTTTCTGTCTACAAGCAAGACCTTGGCATCATGCTGAGACTCTATTCCAGGTGGGGAATAGTAACACTCCATCATTGTCATGCCTGTGGAAATAGATCCCTGCATAAACACATTGTCAGAAGGCCATACTTCTCTTCAACTTGGTTTTAATATTCAGGAATCAATATTCACTTTTCATTTCTCTCCATTCCTTTGCATGTATTCATAGGCAGATTACATGGATTGTTGCATCAGTAATACAGCTGTTTTTAAAAAATGTCAAAAAAGTGCATGTTTTGTATCAAATTATTATCTTATTGTGAATTTTATCCTTTTAGTCTTTTTATTTCATTTTCTTTGTAAATGCAATCTGATTATAAAAGAAGATCCTTTAAAAAAAAAACCAATGGTCTTGGCTGCTTCTGTTTTATCTGTAAAATGTCATACGTCCTTCCTCGGTTTCTCTCGAACCTTTCTACATGAAATAATTATTGGGGAAAGCTATCATCACAATTTGGCAGCTTGCAAACAATTGGAAAATTTTACATTGTATACTTCCAAGAGTTGATGGGTACAAATTGTGATCTTGGGTGAGTTTAATGTATGGTGCGATTATCTGCATTTGGCAAATCACTATTTCAATCCTGAAGACTTATTGTAAAAAAAACAAACAAAACCCATGGTCTTAATGAATGGAAAAAATCAGGGAAAAATCCTTTATTCATTAACCGTGGTGTCAATTGGGGGGGGGGAGTTAGAGTAACAACATCTTTCTGTGATCTTATAGGCTTCTGAGACTCTTGAATCTTTTTATTCTATGGAAAAAAAACTTTATAATTTTTGCTGTAGAAGGTAAAAACTACAATTCAAGTAGTCATGCCCAAGTTTTAATGTGCAGTTACGCGTGAGTGGAATGTGTATTCCATTCAAAGCAATATAGTGCAGAAAAACTGAATCTTGCTTTGATGTGCATTAATTTTGCTCATCGGACTATATCTCTGATTTCTATCAATAGTTGTCAGTAATAAGTGAAACGTGCTGCTTTCTGTGCACGTTTGGGGTTGTGGTATATATCAATTGTAAGAAAATTAAAATCAATATGGTAAATGCAATTTAAGGACATTGGAGATGTTCAGACATACATTCAAAGACAAAGATAATAAGTGAGCAGCTGCAGCTGCAGATTAGGGAAAGGGTGTAATTTATGTAATAGAAAAACAGAATATTCAACAATGAAAACATTTTTAACTTATTAGAAAAAAGTATTGCATTGACTTCACATTGTTATCAAGTGGAAAATGTTTCAGATTATCACAGTGATAATAAAAGCTAAAACTTGCCGTTTATTTGGCAAACAGCTACTGACAGCATTATTCAATACATTACTGTAGATGAAATCTGTGTTAAACAACGATGCCAAACAAAAATATTGAAAATGATACATTTAGCAAAGATCATGTTTCTAGGAAGAATTTACCAATGCAGCAACATGTTCACTAGTGTTTCCTAGTAGCATATACAGTATATGTTCTATTTACTCAGCAAAGTGTATGCTGTGTGTCTGATTTCTTGTCTAATATTATTGGTGATTATGATCACAGGTATAGGGAGAAGACACTATTTGAAACAAATAACAAGTAACAGAGCCAATTCTGTATCTAGAATATCTAACACCGGGGAAACAATTGGAATTTGAAACCCGTGCCGACTTCTTTGTTTTAAATACCAAATTCAGCACAGAAAGTCTCGTTGTTCTTCAAAATTAATGGCACCATTTCATAATTTCCAATTACACGGAGCATTTTTCTACTCATCTCGGAGAGCCTTATGTAAAATCTTTTGTAACAGCTTCAATAAAATTCGGAGCGGACACGAGAATTGTAAGCGTGCAGATGATGGCAAAAAGTGAAAATGCCACCAGGCACAATCTGTCTATGACAGCAGCTGCGAACTTCCACTCGCTGCAGACCTCTTCCCCTTCATCCTGTTTCCGGAAACGGGCTGCAATGAATTGAACTTCTTCCAGGATTTTCACAATCACTGGGATGGCGTCCATTAAAACTTTTCTCTGAGTGCTGTCATTATCTTCAGGCAAAGAGCTCTGGTCCTTTCCGCCCTTGGTGTCCATCTCATTATTCTGTGGGCAGAAGGGATTTTCCATGGCATGGTAGCTATAGATCATGTTGCCATTGCTAGAATGGTGTCCTGGTAAGATGTTCATCTCTACACTGCTGACACTGGACTGGTGCCTCGAGTGGCCGTATCGGCAAGAGAGAGGCCGGATGTTCTCCCCTGGTTTTTTCATTCTGAGAAACCAAGCGCACCAGTTCAGCAAGATGACACGGACCTGAAAAAGACAAACTCTCAGTGCCCTTCGTGGAGGTCTTGCATAAAGAGAGCCGGGGGGGGGGGGGAACGTGGTTCACAAAGGATATTGCCGTTTGGTACATTGCTATATGAAGCATAGCAACTCATTACAAAGATCTTGGACAAAGTCATTTTTCAATTATTTGCCTCCTCCAGCCCTTCCTCTCTAGCCTTAAGCCGTTCATCTGGGGGAAAAAAACCACCTCAGGTATTTTCACAAAATCGCTGTTTTATCCTTGCCGCAGAAACAGATTTTTTCTTAAAGATACCTATAATCCTTCATAATAAGGCTTACAGATAGCTTTAGGAAGAATGTGATTGCTCCCAAGAAATTAACATTTGCCAAGAATCCAATCACTGGAAAGTTGCATTTATTGAAGTTGAAGAAGTTTAATTTGATTGAAAGCGATTGCTAAGCCTGTTAAATGTAACGAATGGGAAAAGACCAACCGCTATTTTGACACAACCAGTCAAAACGTTTTCATTTATTTCTCTATCATGTCCTATTTTACTCTAATTGTTGGGCAGAAAAATCCCTAAGAACTTTGAACCAGCTTCCGACATGAAAAGGGTAACACTCTTGTACAGGTAGTCCTCGACTTATGATCACAATTGGGACAGAAATTTTGATCGCTGTGCAACGAGGTCATTGAGTCATTACAAGACCAGGCCCAACTTTATGACCATTTTTATTGTGATCATTAAGCAAGTCACTGGCCATTAAGCAAATCATACACTTATAGTGCGAATGCGGCTTCCCCCACTGACTTTGCTTGTTGGGAGATGACTGGGAAAGTCGCAAATCACAACTGCATGATGCTGCAATTGTCATAAATGTGAGCTGGTTCCA